>NC_134229.1:12897500-13638750 GCF_965140235.1 Caretta caretta
CAAACTTGCTATTAGCGCAGTTGAGGTTGCCCAGCGGTGCTTTGTGCCCTTCCAGGGTGTTGGACTCAGCTACATTCAGACCTCAGCACAGGAGGAAATAAAGCGTGATGGCAATACAGACTGAAATTTCTGAAACCCTGGAAATTCAGAGTTCATTGTCATTACAGTCCTGTAACTCATCCTTAACTCTGTCCTCTTGGATCAATACCCAACGTGCCAATAACACACAAACAACCTCTGCTCTCATAGGTGCCCAAACACACTGAAACAGAGCACATGAGCCCTATAGGACAGTCTACTACCCTCTTTTTACCACTGAGAACAACCGAGCTCCATCCTCTTTGAAGCCCCCCCTTCAGGTAGTTGAAGTCTGCTCTCAAATCCCCCCTCACCCTTCTCTTCTGCAGGGTACTGCAGAGTGTGTTTCGCATGGCGCAGCAGTGACACTGGGTGGCCAGTCCGGGTATTGCACAGACTGTGTTTCCCATGAAGATTCAGTGACATTCTTAACTGGCCATTCAGTCTCGCAGCAGCAATTTGGGGAAGTACACTGAGTGTTCCCAGAACTGGCTACTCGGTGTCACTGCTCTGTGGCTGGAAATATGTGGTGTCTATGTCCACAGTGCAGGCCCCACGTCCCAGGCTGGTTAGTACAGTGCACAGGGCAGCACGAGGGAGCTGTGATTTACCCCACACACAAGCAGTTGTTCTCCTTTGGGCAAGTTCTTTGCCGGGTCTCAGCTCCGCTATGCCGAGCTATGTAGTCTGATACTAGCTCTTGCAGGCAGCCAAGGGTGGTGACAATGGCCAAGCACCCCAGTCAGTGTTTGACTCTGCCAGAGCAGCTGCTTGGCTTTGTCTGTGGAGAAGGCAAAGTGAAGCAATTGAGTTCTACACAGCTCTGAACTCACAGCAAACTGGGTACTGTTCATCTATGGAGGGTCAACTTTTGAGAAAAGCTAGTGTTGTAGCTGTAGGGTTTATGCCATTTGAATACAGCCAAGAAGGTGCCTCATTGGTATCCACAGAACCAAGTAAAAGATTGCTGGGTGTAGCGGCTCTGTCATTCAACTTGCTTTTGAAATACAATAGTCCTGACCACAGGCCTTTGGGCAATAGTTGAGGTTCTCCAAGGGCCTCCGGCTCTATAGCCAGCCATGTTACTGACATGCTTGGGCCAGTCTAGCAGAGCAGGGGACTGTGATTCCCTTTTACGGAAGCTGTGCTGGGTAGGTCCTAACACAGCATGGCCCTAAATAACATACTCCAGGCAGGATCTGACCCTAAGCCCACCTGTCCTCTGCTCCCCACCAACTCCAGGTCTTGGCACCCAGGGCACACCCAGTGAGGTGACAGGGCGTCTTTCCATTGACTCCAGGGGGCTTTACTTGTGGTCTGTCCCAATGACCAGCAGGGAGGATTGGCAGACAGGCCTGAGTGCTTTACACAGTCCCTGGGACAGCCTGCACACAGGTCAGAAAGGTATCCATGGTCCTGCCAAGGGCAACCCAGGCAAGCTCAGCACTGGCTCTCGCTTGTCCCAAGTCAACTGACAGGCCAGGCCGACCCCTCCCCAGAATCCCACCACACACTGCCCTGGATCCAGCCTGTACCAGCCACCCTCCCCTGACTCGGCCCCTGGCTTGTCAGAACATCCTCCCATTCCCTGAGTACCTGGCGCGCTGTGTCCTCCCCCATACATAGGAATCTGGGACAAGCACCAACCTCCACCATGCATCAGTACCAGCCAAAGCTTGGAAAGAAGGGCATCAGAGACAGCCTACAGAGCCAGACAGACAGCCACGCTTCCCACACAGCAGTGCTGAGCATGGCCTGGACACCAGGCATCCCAGCTAATGTGCTGAGCATGGCCTAGGTACTATGCACATCCACTACCTGGGCACCGGTGTGTGATGGTGGCAGACCAAGTCCAGCTCATGCCCAGGGTCTCATCTCTCAACCGACCACTGGCAAAGGCAGAGCTGGAACCAGCATGGCTCAGCTGTGGGAGTATTGTTACACCATGTATTAGAGTTATAACAAAGGGTTTAGTGTTTGGATTTTACCGAAGGCTTGTGAGTTGCTACCTGCACAAATCTCACATCTAGAGTCTGTAGCCCACATTGTCAGGTCTCTGTGACATTGTAAATCACCAGACAGGCAAGAGTCATCCCTGTAAAGTGCTGCTCTCCAGTAGAACATGCAGGGGGCCATCAGGGGCAAGAAGCAGGGGGGGTCGGATAGGGGGCAGGGGCCAGGCCACGCCTGGCTGTTTGGGGAGGCACAGCCTCCCCTAACCAGCCCTCCATACAATTTCTGAAACCCGATGCGGCCCTCAGGCCAAAAAGTTTGCTCACCCCTGGCCTATAACCATCTCATTGTAGAGCTGTGCAGAGAGAGAGGGCTGCGCATTGGAAGAGTCACCAAGGCACAGATGATTGCTCAGTTGGAAGAGAATGATTGCTCTAAGGAGCCGGTTCCTGACCCAGCTGGGCTGTGATAGAGACTGGGACCCGACTGTGGCCACGGGAGGGGCTGAAAGCATCCAGGTAGCCACAGGATCCCCCTACCCGACCAGCAGGGGATCTTCCCAACTGAGTTCCCCATTGGTGGAGCTGAGACGGTTGGAGTTGGAACTGGAACTGAAACTGAAAGAGCTGAAGGACCGTGAGAGACAGAGGCAGCATGAACCGGTGATGGCGGATCTGAGAAGAAGAGAGACCCCAACCATGGTGAGTGGGGATGGGCCCGCAGAGAACTCTGATATAAAAGTGCTGTCTCAGTTTAAGGAAGGGAATGATATAGACACCTTCCTCACAGCCTTTGAGAAGGCCTGCAATGTGCACCAGGTTGACCCTGCAGATAGGCTTTAGCATCTCACTCCCTTACTGGGTCCCAAGACCATAGAGATGTTCAGCCAGATGGATGAGGTGGAAGCAGGGGGACTATGAACTGTTCAAACAAGCCCTACTGCGCAAGTCTGAGCTGACCCCTGAGACATACAGGAGAAGGTTCCGGGGTGTGCAGAAGACCTAGGGGATGACCTATCTGGAACCGGTCACACTGATGGGGGAATACACCTGCAGTGGGTGAATGGGGCCAGGCAGATGAAGGAGGACGTGATTGATGGTGGGGCTGGAACAACTGTATGAACTCTGTCCCCCTGACCTGAGGATGTGGCTGGTGGACAAGAGGCTGAAGGACCTGCGCCGTGCAGGGCTGCTAGCTGACGAGTTTGTAGCTAGAAGGTCGGGACATGGAATGGAATCCCAGAGGGACAGGCCCACATCAGTGCAGAAGGGGGGGTCCAGAGGCTTCCCTGAAGGGAGTCAGATAAATCCCTCCCAAAGGACACAGCCAATACCTGAGCTGACTGACTGGCCCCAGGGGACCAAAGGGACCTGAGGTGTAATTACTGTGGGCAGAGGGGCCAAAAGCTCAGGGACAGGATGAGCAAACCGAGCCCTCAGAGGGTTAACTGGGTGGAAGCCCAGCTGGAGGATTGGCTGGCTCCCCAGGCAGGAGGGGCTGGCAGTTTAGCCATGGCCCAAGAGGGAGGAGTCTCCCAGGCCAGCTCCTCGGCTAGACTTGATGCTCTGGATTCAAAGTTCTCAGTCTACAGGGTGGGCACAGGATGGCCCCTGAGGAGCAAGTGCCTCATTCCCCTGGAAGTGGATGGGAAGCAGGTCACTCAGTACTGGGACATGGGTGCTGAGATGACGCTGGCCCGGACCGAGGTGGTGGCCCCAGAGCAGATGGTGCCCAAGACCTACCTGACCCTGACGGGCATGTGCGGGCCCCCGTTGAAGGTACCTGTGGCGAGGGTACATATGAAATGGGGGGCCAAGGAGGGGCCCAAAGACATAGGGGTGCACCATCAGATGCCAATCGAGGTGCTGATGGGGGGTGACCTGGCAGATTGGCTGGGTAGCCCCCAGAGCACCCTAGTCATCACCCCTAGCCAGAGCAAGCGAAGGGCACTCTGCCCTGACACCAGGGGGCGGTGCCCTGCTGGGGGCGCAGGTCCCTACCCTAGCAGGAAAGCAGCCACTGGGGACAGGACTTGGTGGGGCTGTGGCCTCGGACCCAGCCACTGAAAGGGAGCAGGTCCCCATTCCTTTCCCCAGACGCTGAATTCCAGGCCGAGCTGTGAAAGGATCTCTCCTTAGAAAAGCTGAGGGAACTTGCTGGTCACAGCAGGGCGAAACTCCTGAGGGAAGGCTTCCGGGAAAGATTCCTGTGGGAGATGGGATTCTTGTACTGGGAATGGGCTCCCGAAGGGGAAGTGGAACTGTGGGGGATCAGGAGGCAGCTGATGGTTCCGCAGAAGTACCTCCGCAGGCTACTGTACCTGGCCCACGATACCCCTCTCTGGGGACACCAGGGGATCCGGTGCCCCAGGCAGAGGCTGTTAAAGAACTTTTACTGGCCCGGAGTCTTTGATGCCGACCAGCAGCACTGCAAGTCCTGCAACCCCTGCCAGAGGATGGGGAAGGCCTGGGACAAGGGGAAAGCAGCTTTGGGGCCCCTGCCCATCACAGAGGAGCCTTTCCAGAAGGTTGCCGTGGACATAGTGGGACTCCTCAGCAAGGCAACTCAGACAAGGACAAAATACATTCTGGTGGTGGTAGATTTTGCTACTCGCTATCCCAAGGCAGTGGCCTTGTCCTCTATCAAGGCAGACACGGTGCTGACCGTTTTCAGCAGAGTGGGGTTCCCCAAGGAGGTCCTTACAGACCAAGGCTCCAATTTCATGTCAACTCTGCTCCGGTGCTCGTGGGAGAAGTGTGTGGTCTGACACACTTGGGCCTTGGCATATCACCCTCTGTCCAACAGGATGGTGGAGAGGTTCAATGGGATCCTAAAGATGATGCGAAAAACCTTTATGAACCAGCACCCACAGGACTGGGAAAAGTATTTACCCCACCTGCTGTTCGCGTACTGGGTAGTGCCCCAGGAATCAACTGGATTCTCTCCTTTTGAGTTGCTGTATGGGAGGAGAGTGAGGGGACCCCTGGACTTGATGAGGGACGAATGGGAGGGGAAGGCCTCCCCTGATGGAGAATCAGTGGTGGAGTATGTACTGATTTTCCTGGAAAAGCTCCCTGAGGTAAGCCCAAGGTAAGCAGGTCTGGTACGACCACTCAGTGCAAACCCGCTCCTATGCCACTGGGGACCAGGCGATGGTTCTCATTCCCATGAGAAAGAACAAACTACAAGCTACCTGGGATGGGCCCTTTAAGCTCATCAAACAGCAGAATGAGGTGAACTATGTAGTGGAACTGTCTAACCAGGCTCACCAAGTCAACATGATGAAGCCGTTCTTTGACAGGGAGAATTTTTTACTGACTGTGTGTGGCCTGTGGGAGGAGGCCAGCCCTTCGCTGAATCAATTCCCCTCTCTGACCAGCTAATCCCTGCCCAGCAGGCGAGATCTGAAAGGTGCTGGGTTCTTACAAACAGCTGTTCTCCAGCCGGCCTGGGCTCGCTAACCTGGCTGTCCGCCAGGTGGAGACAGGAGCTCACCCTCCTGTAAGATGCTCCCAGTTCCAGGTCACGGGAACAGCCCAGGGCCTGGAGAGCGAGTGCAAGGATATGCTAGCTTTAGGGGTGACCCAGCAGTCCCCCAGCCATAGGCATGCGCACGGGGTGTGCCGGGGGTGCCCAGGCCCACCCTAACGCCCTGAGCTCCGGCTGGGAAGGCTGCTCCTCCCCCTCCCCCTTCCCCGCTGGAGGCTGGGGAGGAAGAGGAGGAGGCTGCAGGGGTTGCAGGCAGCGATGGCGGTGGAGCCGGGGCCAGTGTTCACATCACTGCCGGCCCCAGCAGCGCGGGGTGAGTGGAGTCGGCCCAGGGGCCCAGCTCCACCAATATTTGGGGCCGCGTGTCCACCCCAGACCCTCCTGCTGCCCCCTGCACCTCCCACAACCCCTTCTTGCTGCCCCCACACACCTCTTGCTGCCCCCACACATGCCGAGCATCCCTGCCTGTGCCCTGCAGCTCCATGCTGCCTCCCTGCAGCAACTGCTGCCGCAGGGGCCTAGTGCTACCATCTCGACTGCCAGGGCAGACTGACTGAGCCTGCCCTTCCACCTCAGACCCTTCCCTTTTCCGGCGGGACCCTCCACCAGCACAGGGCCCCCCCCCCCCGCCCGCAGTCACTGCTCCTGCCCCATGCTTATCTTAAGCTATTACTAGCAGGAGAGTGAGTTTGTGTGTGTATGGGGGTGGGGGGGTGAGAAAACCTGGATTTGTGCTGGAAATGGCCCAACTTGATGATCACTTTAGATAAGCTATTACCAGCAGGAGAGTGGGGTGGGAAGAGGTATTGTTTCATGGTCTCTGTGTGTATATAATGTCTTCTGCAGTTTCCACGGTATGCATCCGATGAAGTGAGCTGTAGCTCACGAAAGCTCATGCTCAGATAAATTGGTTAATCTCTAAGGTGCCACAAGTACTCCTTTTCTTTTAAGAACCTGACTGATTTTTTCATTGTTCTAAGACCCAGGGGTTTGGGTCTTTGATCGTTTTGTAACCATTTAGGATATTATTCTCAAGCCTCCCCAGGAAAGAGGGTGTAAGGGCTTGGGGGGGTTGCTGGGGGAAGAGGAACTCCAAGTGGTCCTTTTCCCTGGTTCTTTGTTAAAATCACTTGGTGGTGGCAGTGATACTTAACCTCAAGGTACAAGGGAGAATTTGTGCCTGGGGAGTTTTTAACCTAAGGTGGTAGAATAAGTTTAGGGGGTCTTTCCTGCGAACCCCCATGTCTGTACCCTAGAATTCAGAGTGGGGAGGGAACCCTGAGAGGGTGGGATTTGGTGGGGACTCTGTTCTGGGTGGTGGTGTGGTAAGGGGGCCAGGCCTGAGGGGGTTGGATATGGGCCAGAGGATCTAGGGGGCAGTCAGGGGATGGGGAACGGGGGCGTTGGCTAGGGTGTGGAGGTTTCAGGGGGCCTGTCAGGGGGAGGGGGTGTGGCTAGGGGTTGGGGCAATTGGGACAGGGGGTTTGGATAGTTGGCGGAGTCCTGGAGGGTGATTAGGGGGTGGAGGAGTCTCTGGAGGGGGCGGTCAGGGGACAAGGAGCAGGGGGAGTTGGATGGGTCGGGGGTTCTTGCGGGGCCTGTCGGGGCGGGGGTGTGGAGAGGTGTCGGGGCAGGCAGGAAGCAGGGGGAGTTGCATGGGTTGGGAGTTCTGGGAGTCCTGTCAGGGGGCAGGGAGCAGTTGGATAGCTGTGGGAGTCCCAGAGGTCTGTCTGGGGGTGGGGGTGTGGATAAGGGTCGGGGCAGTCAGGGGACAGGTAGGGGTTAGGGTCCTAGGGAGGCAGTTACAGTGAGGGGTCTCAGGAGGGGGCAGTCAGGGGACAAGGAACAGGGGGTCTTAGATAGGGGGTGGGGTCCTGGGGGGCAGTTAGGGGCAGAGTCCCAGGAGGGGACAGTCAGCGGACAAGGAGCAGGCGGGTTGGGGGTTCTGAGAGGGGCAGTCAGGAGACGGGGAGTGGGAGGGAGTGGATGGGGGCTGGGCAGGGGCGGGGCTCCCTGGGTGCACACCCTAATGACATGTGCTGCCCACACCTATGCCTCCAGCCCTTGGGCGTCTCCCGTGGCGTTGGTCCTCAAGAAGGACGGGTCAGTCCAGTTTTGTGTGGATTACAGAAGGCTCAATGCCATCACCAAGTTCAATGCCTACCCCATGCCTAGGCCTGATGAGCTCCTACACAAGCGGGGGGGGCCTTATCTCACTACTATGGATCTCACCAAGGGCTACTGGCAAGTACCTTTGGATCCAGATGCCCGACTGAAATCTGCTTTTATCACCCCTCTGGGGTTAAACGAGTTCCTTTTCCTACCTTTTGGCCTAAAGGGGGCACCTGGTGGACCAGTTACTAAAGGGGATGGAGAATTTTGCCCCAGCATATATTGATTATATCTGTGTTTTTTAGCCAGACATGGGAGGACCATGTGTCCCAGGTTAAACAAGTCCTGGACCTGCTCCGGGACACAGGTCTGACTATAAAAGCTCGCAAGTGCAAGGTGAGGATGTTGGAAGTGTCATACCTGGGCCACAAAGTTGGCAGCAGTTGCCTAAAGCCAGAGCCAGCCAAAGTGGTGTTGATCAGAGATTGGCCTGCTCCCCAGAGGTTCATGCACCATTTTAGCTCCATAGCCACCCCCATCACTGAGCTATGTAAGAAGGGTAAGCCAGATAAGCTGGTCTGGGCCGAGCAGTGTCAGAGGGCTTTCTGTGTTCCGAAGGAGGCTCTGGTCAAGGGTCTGGTGCTGGTAAACCGGACTTTGACAAGCCCTTTATGGTGTTCACCGACGCCTCAGACACGGGCCTGGGTGCAGTGCTAATGCAGGTTGGCGGAAAAGTGGGGGAGACACCCCTCATGTACCTGAGCAGGAAGCTGCTGCCATAGAAAAGGAATGTCTGGCCATGGTGTGGGCCCTTAAAAAGCTGTAGTCCTATCTATTTGGGTGACGCTTCACCATGTACTACATGACTCCACCAGATGAAAGAGGACAATGCCAAGCTCCTGAGGTGGAGTCTCCAGCTTCAGGATTATGACATGGAAGGTGGTCCATGTTAAGGGGAGTGCCAACGTTATAGCTGATGCTTTGTCCCAGAGAGGGGGGCTGGAACTTCCCCAGGCCACTGGCTAAAGTGGCCCCGCTCAGTTCAGTCTCGGAGGCGGGAGAGAGATGAAGTGGGGTTTTATTTATCTTGTTATGTTACATGTGAGTCTTACTGTCCTATCCTAATACTCTGTGTACCTTAGTTTCCCTGTGTACTCACCAATACTTCGGTGGTGGGAATTGGGTGTGTGATTTTTGCTGAGGCACTCAGGGCAGGTGAGGCTGCCCAGCTGTTTGCACCTATGTAACCTGAGACCCAGGAGGGGGATGTGACCAGGTGACACCTTGTGCCTGGGAAGCAAGACAAAAAGAAGGAAGAGGAGCAACAAGGGGGTGTTGGAGGCTGGGTTGCTGGAAGCTGGCAGTCTGTCTGGGGGGACTAGAAGAGGGGAGTCCAGGGTGTCTGGCCCAGGATTCCCAAGATGGACTTGGCTGAAAGTCACTGATGTCTGTAATAGCAAGCTCTGTTCTACGCTGTGTTCCTGTTGACTAATAAACCTTCTGTTTTACCGGCTGGCTGAGAGTCAGATCTGACTACGGAGTTGGGGTGCAGGGCCCTCTGGCTTCCCCAGGAGCAGACTCGCTGCAGGAAGCGCATGGTGTGGAAGGGGATGCTGAATGCTTTGAGGTCAGACCCAGGACGGTCAAAGCTGTGTAAGCTTCTTGCTTTTGAGACAATATAGCTCAGAAGAGGAGGCTCCCCCAGAGTCCTCACTGGCTTCGTAGGTAGTAGCTCCAGAAAGTTAACCTTGTGATTCCGTGACAGAGGTGTAACTGCTATCTGTATGTGTGTATCATTTTTGTAGTTGAAGTTATGAATATTGGCTCTGTACTTGTATCTCAATATGTTTGATTCTCAGTAGCCTCAGTGAAGCATTTGGTCAGCTTCTTGAGAAAGGACGATTATCAGTAAGTGCCCAATCAAGAAATACTTAACTGACAATAAGAAAAGGAGTACTTGTGGCACCTTAGAGATTAACAAATTTGTTAGTCTCTAAGGTGCCACAAGTACTCCTTTTCTTTTTGTGAATACAGACTAAGACGGCTGCTACTCTGAAACTTAACTGACAATGAACTTTGGGAGATGCCAATCCACATCTGAGCTTTCCTGAGAAGGTCAAACTAACATGTCCTCGGCCTGCAAACTGAGTCATGTGTGGACATGTGACTTGCCCATGTGACTCCAGATTCCATCTTGCTGCTGTGATTTTCCACAGTAATAACAAAGGGGTTTCCTTCCACATGGCAGAGAATATAAAAGGCCCTGGAAACCCCTCCATCTTGTCTTCAATCCTGCTTCTTACTTTTGGAGAGACTTTGCTACAAACTGAAGCTCTGAACAAAGGACTGAATGACCCATCCTGTTATCCAAAATTGGGCCAGCTAGAAAGCTTAGGGAGGACTAATGACCCACCAGAGTTTGGCAGAAAGCAGCACGTTTATTATACTGATAGCTAAGCTCAAAAGAAGGGCAGGCGGGGCGGGTGTCACACTCAGACTCGCATACTCATGTTCCCAGAACAGGAACAGCACTGGAGATGTTGGGATCCTTCAAGGTAAGTGTCTCACAGCACAGCGATGGATGGTATGGTGAAGGTCAGTCTTCCCAAGGCACGGTGGAATGCAACGCGGTGAACCACTGGCCAGGTGGTCTGGGTGAAGGGCCTTCATGGGAGGTATAAGCTTGTGAGTGCACTCCTGAGCACATGGCCCCTTCCCCTTTTAAGGACCTGCTCCTCATGGCCTGTGACTAGAGATGACTTGGCCGTGTCTGGTTGGTCACACTCCACCTCGGACAGTGTCCATGCATTGGGCACGTGATCCCTGCCTAATTAGAGTCCCAGACACCTTGTCTACCTGGGAGCTCTTCTGATCTTCTGGCTGTTCAACCAGCCCATTCATCCCACAAGCCTTCCAGGAGGGAGGGGGAAAGCCACTTCACAGGCATTCAGAGAGAGAGAGGAGACAAAAGGAGGGGGGAGTGCAACAGACCTTTTGAGCATACAGGTTATACAGCACATAGTCATGCAGAGCATACAGATCACTGCTGCTCCTACAACACATCCCAGCTGTGGATGTTCTCCAGAGACTTGATTTGAACCTGCAGTTCATTCCACCACTGCTACAAGCCTGAACCAAGAACTTTGCCATTACTGTGTGTAATTGATTCAATTTAACCAATTTTAGCTCTCATCTGGATCTTTTTCCTTTTATGAATAAAACTTTAGATTTTAGATTCTAAGGGATTGGCAACAGCGTGATTTGTGGGCAAGATCTGACTTGTATATTGACCTGGTTCTGGGGCTTGTTCCTTTGGGATCGGGAGAACCTTTCTTCTTTTACTGGGGTGCTGGTTTTCATAACCATTCGTCCCCATAACGAGGGGCATTGGTGGCGATACTGGGAAACTGGAGTGTCTAAGGGAATTGCTTGTGTGACTTCTGGATAGTCAGTGGGGTAAAACAGAAGTCCTCTCTGTCTGGCTGGTTTGGTTTGCCTTAGAGGTGGAGAAACCCCAGCCTTGGGCTGTAACTGCCCTGCTCTAAGCAATTTGTCCTGAATTGATACTCTCAGACCTGTCCCACCAAAGGGCAACATTGTTACAGCTACTATTAGAGTTTGTTAGATTTTCTTAGTCTTATAGGGGTTCTATTAGTTTTTCCCCTGTTAAAAAACAACCAAATTTTCTTATCCCTGTTGTTCCCCCCTTTATCGCTCCTCTGGGGATCACTAGTAGGGGGCATGCCTGGGTCATCTGGGTTTAAACAGTGCCTGTCCTGCAGGGAGAAAATACCAGTTACGGATGGACATGCCACTGCATCTGGTGCCTTGGAGAAGCTCCCTTCTGCAGAGGTGTACTTTCTGCCAGCAGCTGAAGGCTGGCTTCTGAAAAAAACCAAAAAACAACAGAAGTTAAAGATGAGGGTGCTTATGGAGGGTGCTCTTAAGCCAGTGTCCAATCCTCGTCCCGAATCCCCTCTGTGGCACAGAGCATCCCTGGACCCTTCTACTTCTAAGGAGGGCGAGCAAAGGAGGAAATCTGGACTTACCTCACAAGACTTGCAGCCCTCTTTTTGCAGACATCAAACTGAGCCCTGGACCAGCCAGAGGAGATCCCTGGCTGAATCAGTCACTATGGCACTGATGTCACCGATGGCTCCGAAGCACCATTCCCATTGGACACCTGGGTCCTCCAGTGCAGACCACCTATAAGCCTAAGGACCCGAAGGGTGCAGGCTCTGAAGTGGCACCATCACCTCTCAAAGGCAAGAGCACAGACCGTACTGTCTCTGCCCAGGTGGTACCGGTATGGAAACCCTCAGTACCAACTATGTCCAAGCAATCCTCCTTGGACTGACCATCTAGGGCAAGATCTCTGATGATTTCCTCAGGGCCAGCGAGTCAGCACCAACAAGCCCTGATGGTACTGATCACTCTGGTGCTGCAGGAGTTTTGTTTTTTCAGAGATCTCATAGTGGCTGAGACTCCAGAGTTCCCACTCCTTGGTACTGGGTGTGACATTATTGACATGAACTGTAACATGATCATTTTTGCAACCAGGGTCCTATGGTTGCACTAGGTCTTGTACAGAAAAGAATGTTATTCCTGCTACCCTTGTAAAAGATAACACAGAGGGAGGGGCCGAGGGCAGGCATGGTTGCAGTGCACTCTTTCCTTGCCAAAGCCTCAAACACATGCCAGAATTAAGAGCCTTCTCCAGAGAGGCAGAAGAATATGTATCTGAGCACCTACCATGGTACACAAAGGTACACAAAGGGATTGGGAAATGTACTGAACACTGGGAAGCCAGGCTGTGTGAACAGAATCTGTCTGTCATAAGTTGGCTGTTGATCCTGAGTCTTTTGCTACTTCATCAAGGGGTCAAGACTAAGGAGTTAATACTAATGGTAAACCCTTTAAAGATGTGTGACATACCTGATTTGTGGGGAAAACTTTTATACATGCTAGGGATGGTGACAAAACAGTCCCACAAGCATGTTGCTTTTCAGTTTATAGCTGTAAACAGGCTGGAAGCTTGGCACAGCAGCAAAAGCATAACAGGCCAACGCCATTGTTTACATGTTAGTTTGAATATTCCCAGGAAAGCTGAGATGTGGATTGGCATCTCCCAAAGTTCATTGTGAGTTAAGTGTTTCTTGATAGGACTATTCTCAGTAAGTGCCCATTCTCAAGAAGCTGACCAAATTCTTCACTGAGGCTACTTAGAATCAAACACATTGAGATACTAGTACTTAGCTAATATTCATAACTTCAACTACAAAAATGATACACACATACAGATAGCATAATCATAACCAGCAAACCACAACCTTGTCTTAGACACCTTATATGACCCCCTTTATACAAGATTTGGTGCCATTACAGGTCCTGGTTGCAACAATGATCTATACGGTCACAATTTATGTCAATAACGTCACAGTAGCTCTAAAAACCGAACTCTAAAACTCTGAGGTAAGAGAAAGTGGACTGCTCTCCACCCCTTCTTAGGCCAGAGGGTGGTTTGCCCGCTCAGCACAAGTTAGCCTCAAGGCAGAGCACGTGGGAGGGAGAGCGCATGTGCGGGCTGAATGGACAGTGCCACCAAAGATCTCTGATCAGGGACACAGGGACACCCATAGGGACACATCTCAAAGAAGAAACCTGGGTTCTATCCTGGCTGATGGAGGAGAGTGGGTTCTGGTGGGTTAGAGCCAGGGGTCGAGTGTCTGGGAACCAGGACTCCTGGGGTCTATCCTGGCTCTGGGAGGGGAGCGTGGTTTAGAAGTGGGGTGGGGTTTGGAGCCAGGACTCCTGCGTTCTGTTGTCCATCCCTTTCAGGGTGGCTCCCTGGCTCACAGCCTGTCTCCGTGGGGTCACCGCGCCCCACATGCCAGATGCAGTTGCCGGTGACATACAGCAGCAGCCGCTGAGCCTAATTCAGTGAGTAGCGCTTGGTGAGTGGAGCCCAGTGCCAGGAATCTCGAGTCCCCGATGGAGCCCGGGGACCCTTCACTGCATCCACGTGTGTAACCAAGCCAGAGCCAGCTTCCTCACAGCCACCTAAGTATGAACCAGATTCAGTGCCCTTCAGGGGGAAAGGCCACATCTCCCATTCCTCCAACTTTGCGGCCCCCTAAACCGGCATGGTGGCCTGGGGCAGATGGTTCCTGGGGTAGACAGACTGCACTCCCCACACCTTCTGGTCCACATCAGCCCCTCAGTCCTTGACATCCCAGCGCTCAACTTCAAAACACCAGTTTTGACGCCTTGGTCAAGGTCCCGAGAGACCATGTGACGAAGTTTGGGATTTTTGTAGTGTTTACCATGAATAGTGTGTGCGCACCTCAGTTTCCCTGTGTGCTGCATGTTTGACAAGGTGGTGGGAGAGGGTTTTTTTGTTGCAAAGGACCAGGGGTGATCTCGCCTAGCAGGTGGGGCCCCCGGACAGTGGCCTGGAGATGGGGAACCCTAACAACTGGTGACCTGGTGACAAAGAGGACCACCCCAGCTTGCCTGTTAGCTGGTTCTGGCCAGTGGGAGGATAAAGGGCTGAGGAGTGAGGACCCCGGTGACCTGACCAACCAGTTCCAGCCAGAGGGGAACAAAGGACTGAAGAGAAAGGGTCCGAGCGACCTGTTTATCTGGGATGGAAGACAAAGGACAAGGGAGGAGCTGTTGGAGCCAGTGATATTGGATGCCCAGCTGGAAAGTGCAGGGTCTCTGGACTGGACAGAGAGAGCAGATAGAGCCCACCTGGATGCAGGGGAGACTTCGATGTATGGTGCTGAGGGAGGCCAGGCCTGAGGGTCCTGAGAGTTTCCTGTGCTGTGTTCAGATGCTCAGTAAACCCTCCTGTTTTATGTTGGCTGAGAGTCACTCCAGTCTAGAGAACAGGGTTGCATTATTCCCTCTGGGAGTGGAGGCCCCTGGGGGTCCAGAGCATTGGACTCCCTGTGGGGGCCCATGGAGAGAGACAGGCATATGTCTACACTATGAAATTTGGTAGAATTTATAGAAGTCGGTTTTGTAGAAAGTGGATTAATACAGTTGATTGTGTGTGTCCCCACACAAGTGCTCTCAGTGCATGTAGTCGGCGGAGTGTGTCCACAGTACCGAGGCAACCGTCGACTTCCGGAGCGTTGCACTGTGGGTAGCTATCCCACAGTTCCCGCAGTCTCCGCCGCCCATCTGAATTCTGGGTAGAAATCCCAGTGCCTGATGGGGCTAAAACATTGTCGTGAGTGGTTCTGGGTACATATCATCAGGCCCCCGTTCCCTCCCTCCCTCCCTCCGTGAAAGTAAGGGCAGACAATCGTTTTGCGCTTTTTTTCTTGAGTTACCTGCACAGACGCCATATCACGGCAAGCATGGAGCCCGCTCAGCTAACTGACACCGTATGTCTCCTGGGTGCTGGCAGACGTGGTACTGCATTGCTACACAGAAGCAGTTAATTGCCTTTTGGCAGCAGACAGTGCAGTATGACTGGTAACCGTCATTGACATAGTCCTGGGTGCTCTTTTAATCGGGTGCCTGGGCAAACATGGGAGTGACTCAGCCAGGTCATTTCCCTTTTAAGTTTCGTCTCATGGCGATTGAGTCCTACCGGCAGTGCACTGTCTTTTAACCTCCAGCTAGCAGAAGATGATGGCTAGTCGTCATACTGCACTGTCTTCTGCCAGCAAGATGTGTAAAGATAGATGACGTGGCTCAAAACAAGAAATAGACCAGATTTGTTTTGTATTCGTTTTCTCCTCCTTCCCTCTGTGAAATCAATGGCCTGCCAAACCCAGTTTTGAGTTCTATCCTTGAGGTTTTGAGTTCTATCCTTGAGGGGGCCATTCAGTTTCTCGCGAAGCCACCCCCATTGTTGATTTTAATTCCCTGTAAGCCAATCCTGTAAGCCATGTCGTCAATCACCCCTCCCTCCGTCAGGGCAATGGCAGACAATTGTTCCGGGCCTTTTTTCTGTGCAGACTCCATACCACGGCAATCATGGAGCCCGCTCAGATCACGTTGGCAATTAGGAGCACATTAAACACCACACGCATTATCCAGCAGTATATGCAGCACCGGAACCTGGCAGAACAATACCGGGCGAGTAGGCGACGTCAGCGCGGTAACGTGAGTGATGAGGACATGGACACAGACTTCTCTCAAAGCAGGGGCCCTGCCAATGTGGGCATCATGGTGCTAATGGGGCAGGTTCATGCTGTGGAACGCCGATTCTGGGCTCGGGAAACAAGCACAGACTGATGGGACCGCATAGTGTTGCAGGTCTGGGACGATTCCCAGTGGTTGCAAAACTTTCGCATGCATAAGGGCACTTTCATGGAACTTTGTGACTTGCTTTCCCCTGCCCTGAGGCGCAAGAATACCAAGATGAGAGCAGCCCCCACAGTTGAGAAGCGAGTGGCAATAGCCCTGTGGAAGCTTGCAATGCCAGAAAGCTACCAGTTCGTTGGGAATCAATTTGGACTGGGCAAATCTACTGTGGGGGCTGCTGTGATGCAAGTAGCCAAAGCAATCAAAGATCTGCTGATATCAAGGGTAGTGACCCTGGGAAATGTGCAGGTCATAGTGGATGGCTTTGCTGCAATGGGATTCCCTAACTGTGGTGGGGCCATAGATGGAACCCATATCCCTATCTTGGCACCGGAGCACCAAGCTGGCAAGTACATAAACCGCAAGGGGTACTTTTCAATAGTGCTGCAAGCACTGGTGGATCACAAGGGACGTTTCACCAACATCAACGTGGGATGGCCGGGAAAGGTACATAACTCTCGCATCTTCAGGAACTCTGGTCTGTTTCAAAAGCTGCAGGAAGGGACTTTATTCCCAGACCAGAAAATAACTGTTGGAGATGTTGAAATGCCTATATGTATCCTTCGGGACCCAGCCTACCCCTTAATGCCATGGCTCATGAAGCCATACACAGGCAGCCTGGACAGTGGTCAGGAGCTGTTCAACTAGAGGCTGAGCAAGTGCAGAATGGTGGTAGAATGTGCATTGGGACGTTTAAAAGCGCGCTGGTGCAGTTTACTGACTCGGTTAGACCTCAGCGAAACCAATATTCCCACTGTTATTACTGCTTGCTGTGCGCTCCATAATATCTGTAATAGTAAGGGGGAGACGTTTATGGCGCGGTGGGAGGTTGAGGCAAATTGCCTGGCTGCTGGTTTTGCATAGCTAGACACCAGGGTGGTTAGAAGAGCACAGGAGGGCGCGGTGCGCATCAGAGAAGCTTTGAAAACCAGTTTCATGACTGGACAGGCTATGGTGTGAAAGTTCTGTTTGTTTCTCCATGATGAAACCCACCGCCCCTTGGTTCACTCTACTTCCCTGTAAGCTAACCACCCTCCCCTCGTCCCTTCGATCACCACTTGCAGAGGCAATAAAGTCATTGTTGCTTCATATTCATGCATTCTTTATTCATTCATCACAGAAATAGAGGGATAACTACCAAGGTAGCCCAGGAAGGGTGGTGGAGGAAAGAAGCACCAGGAAGGGTGGTGGAGGAGGGAAGGACAAGGCCACACAGCACTTTAAAAGTTTAAAAGTTTAAAACTTATTGAATGCCAGCCTTCTGTTGCTTGGGCAATCCTCTGGGGTGGAGTGGCCGGAGGCTCCCTCACCGCATTCTTGGGCGGCTGGGCGAGGAGGCTATGGAACTTGGGGAGGAGGGTGGTTGGTTACACAGGGACTGTAGTGGCGGTCTGTGCTCCTGCTGCCTTTCCTGCAGCTCAGCCATACGCTGGAGCATATTGGTTTGATCCTCCAGCAGCCTCAGCATTGAATTCTGCCTCCTCTCATCACACTGGCACCACATTTGAGCTTCAGCCCTCTCTTCAGCTTGCCATTTACTCTCTTCAGCCTGCCACCTCTCCTCCCGGTCATATTGTGCTTTCCTGCACTCTGACATTGTCTGCCTCCACGCAGTCGTCTGTGCTATGTCAGTGTGGGAGGACACCATGAGCTCAGAGAACATTTCATCATGAGTGCGTTTTTTTCACCTTCTAATCTTCACTAGCCTCTGGGAAGGAGAAGATCCTGTGATCATTGAAACACATGCAGCTGGTGGATAAAAAAAAGAGGCAGTGGTATTTAGAAAGACACATTTTCTAGAACAATGGCTACACTCTTTCACGGTAAACCTTGCTGTTAACATTACATACACAGCACATGTGCTTTCATTCCAAGGTCGCATTTTGCCTCCCCCCACCATGTGGCTAGCCCCTCACCCCCACCCCCAGCTAACAGCGGGGAACATTTCTGTTCAGCCACATGCAAACAGCCCAGCAGGAACGGGCACCTCTGCATGTCCTCTTAAGAAAAGTACCCTATTTCAACCAGGTGACCATGAATGATATCACTCTCCTGAGGACAACACAGAGAGATAAAGAATGGATGTTGTTTGAATGCCAGCAAACATACACTGCAATGCTTTGTTCTACAATGATTCTCGAGTACATCCTACTGGCCTGGTGTGGTAAAGTGTCCTACCATGGTGGGTGGAATAAGGCTGCCCTCCCCAGAAACCTTTTGCAAAGGCTTTGGGAGTACATCCAGGAGAGCCGCAAATGACAGGGCAAATTAATCATTAAACAAGCTTGCTTTTAAACCATGTATAGTATTTTAAAAGGTACACTCACCAGAGGTCCCTTCTCTGCCTGACGGGTCTGGGAGGCAGCCTTGGGTGGGTCCTGGGCGGACTGCCTCCAGGTCCAGGGTGAGAAACAGTTCCTGGCTGTCAGGAAAACCGGTTTCTCCGCTTGCTTGCTGTGAGCTATCTACAATTTCATCATCTTCCTCGTCCCCAAAACCTGCCTCTGTGTTGCCTCCATCTCCATTGAAGGAGTCAAACAACACGGCTGGGGTAGTGGTGGCTGAACCCCCTAAAATGGCATGCAGCTCATCATAGAAGCGGCATGTTTGGGGCTCTGACCTGGAGCGGCCGTTTGCCTCTTTGGTTTTCTGGTAGGCTTGCCTCAGCTCCTTAAGTTTCATGCGGCACTGCTTCGGGTCCCTGTTATGGCCTCTGTCCTTCATGCCCTGGGAGATTTTGACAAATGTTTTGGCATTTCGAAAACTGGAACAGAGTTCTGATAGCACGGATTCCTCTCCCCATACAGTGATCAGATCCCGTACCTCCCATTTGGTCCATGCTGGAGCTCTTTTGCAATTCTGGGACTCCATCATGGTCACCTCTGCTGATGAGCTCTGGCCAGCGTGGCAAGCTGCAGGTGACCATGCAAACAGGAAATTGAAATTCAAAAGTTCGTGGGCCTTTTCCTGTCTATCTAGCCAGTGCATCTGAGTTGAGAGTGCTGTCCCAGAGCGGTCACAATAGAGCACTCTGGGATAGCTCCCAGAGGCCAATACTGTCTAATTGCACCCACAGTACCCCAAATTCGACCCGGCAAGGCCGATTTAAGCACTAATCCACTTGTCAGAGGTGGATTAAGGAAATCGATTTTAAGAGCCCTTTAAGTTGAAAAAAAGGGCTTCATCGTATGGACGAGTGCAGGTTTACATGGATTTAACGCTGCTAAATTCGACCTAAACTTCTAGTGTAGACCAGGGCTTAGGCTCAGAGAACTGCGGTTCCAGAAGGTGGAGGGGCTTAACCCCTGAGAGTGGACCCCCAAGAAGGGATGTCACAGTGAAGGAGGTTCCCCCCCCAGGGACTGTATGGGGCCAAGAGTGGGCACAATCTGTGGGTCTGTGACAGACCATGCCCCACATCAGCTGCAACCTCTCTGCCCTCATGGCCTGCACTCCCCACGCCACCCCCTCCCATGCTGACAGGCTCCCTTCCAGCCCCCTTCCTTCATTTCCCCCATGCCACCCCCTTCTCCCCCTGTCAGCCTGAACTCCCCATGCTGTCCCCTCCTCTACTGCAAGTCTCCCTTCCTATCTCCCGGCCCCCTCCCCCGCAGCCTGCACTACTCACACCACCTCCTCCCCTGCTGCCAGGATCCCTCTCCCCATTCCAGCCTGCACTCCCCATGCCTCCCACTTCCCAAGATCCCCCTCTACCTAACCCCATATTTCCCATCACCCCCCACCTCTATCACCCACATAGCCCCCTATCTGGTCCCTGACCCCCCCGTGACACTGCACCCCATACTCATCATAGTGATGATTATGGTGTGATTATTGCATAATTATGATGCATTTTGTACTAAATGGGTCATGTGAGGTGTCTTTGGAAAAGTTACGATTTGCCAAATATGATTATCCTATTTGTGGGCATGTATCATTTTTGTATCTGAAGTTATGAATATTGACTATGTACCTGTATTTCGTGCTTACTGTGGGTAACCCCCACAGCTAGCCTTTCAGGTACAACAATGAAGAAGCTAGACAGTGCTAATGGCTCATCAACAAAGACAATGGACCATGGAAGAGTTTAGCCTTCCTGTGTGAACATTTCAGCCAGCCTATGAGTAATGGTTGCTATGACTCAACAAGGCATGTAAGGGCACGTGACCAGGCCACATGACATTGAACTCCATTTTGGTACCTGTATTTGTCCACAAACTGGACTGGGAACTGAGTTTGGAACACAGGGTTCCCGCTATATGTTAAAGCTATACAAGGCAGGGAGTGACGTCATCTGGTGTCCTCACACAAGGACACTCCTGGCAACGCCTGGGAACAAAGACTGAATTGGGGGAAAATGCTGGTCCCAGGCTAAAGAGATTTTTAACCAGTATATGAAAACTCAATGAACTGCTTGTATCATCAGTAAGATGGAGAAATTACCACTTCAAATCTTGTCCCTCTAGTATTTTAGGCTGTTTGTGGTTTTGTTTATTTACTAGGTAATCTGCTTTGATCTGTTTGCTGTCACTTAAAATCTATCTTTCTGTAGTTAATAAACATGTTTTATGTTCTTATCTTTACCAGCTTGTTTTAAATGAAGTGGGTGGGAAAATCTCATCTCTGTAAACAAAGGCTTTTGCATATCTTTCCCATATCAAGGGGAAAGCAAACTATATTAATGAGCTTGCATTGTACAGTGCAAGATGGTATAATACTGGGTTTATACTCCAGCAAGCGTGAAAGGCTGGGGAGATGGGAAATTGAATGTTGTCTTCTCTCTGTCCTTGAGTGGCTTAGGTAAAGCACTCAGGTAGCTCAGTTGGGTATGTGGCACCACCTGTTGTCATGCTGGGTGATAACAGGGCCTGGAGAGGCTGGCTGAATCTCTACAAAGCAGTGTGAGAGCAGCCTGCCCAGCTGGTGGGTTAGGGGGCACAGCAGCTCCCACAGCTCCCAGGCTGCACCGTGAGGGTTGACAACCCATTACACCCATACCCCACCTCTATCCCCCGCCCCATGTCCCCTCCACCCCAGGAATCACACTGTGAGTGCAGGATGAAATCCAGTCTCTTTATTCCATGAACAGCCCCTACGGCACCGTGACGGGCGGGTCCCCAGGACCTGTCCAAGGGTCGGAGGAGGAAGGGCCAGAAGCCACTCAGCTGTATTCCCTGAAGAGCCCAGAGTGGCTGGGTTGGGGTGATGGGTCCCCTGGGCCAGGGGGACTGAGAGGGACATGGCATTGGGGAGCGGGATGGCATGGGGGTGCTGGCTGGCACAGGGAATATGGCTTTGGAAAGATGGCATTGAAGGGGCTGGCTGGCATGGGAGATATGGCTGGATGGCATGGGGGCTATGGGCACTGGGGGGCTGGATGGCATGGAAGGATATGGCACTGGGGGGATATTGCATGGGGGGCTGGATGGCAAAGGGGGCAGCTGGTATCTCAGGTGTCAGTGCATGGAGGGGAGGGGGAAGAGTCTGCAGCACCCCTTGGAAGGCTGAGGAGGGCACTTACTAGCAAACCCCTCAGATACCCTCTGTGGGGGCTGCTCCCCCAGATCTCAGCCCCGCCTCCCCCCCCCCCCAACAGGAGGAGCTATCTGAGTGCCATGGACCTGGAGGAGTCCTAACCTAGCCCTGCCCTGCCTGCCATGCCTTGACCGTTGGGAGGGGATGGAGGGTGGGGGACCCAAGGGAGTCTGCTCTGGGAGTCCGCAAAGCAGCCCCCTGGGGCAATGGGGAACATCCCATTTGCGAATGGAAACACTGGCTCCTTCAGGGAACGTGCCTGGGGTCCTGAAGGCAGCCATCTTGTATGCCTGTCTCAGCCTCTGGGTGGGGCCTCAGGACCCTTTGGCAGCCATCTTGGACATTTCTCCCATCCCCATGGTGCCTTGGGTGTGGCCAAATTGGAACCCATTGGACAGCCATGTTGGAGGCATCCCCCATCCTCTCATGTGGCTGGGACCATGGGATCGCAGGACGCAGGCATCCTGGACACTGCTTCGAGTCTGGCTGAGGCCTACGAACCCACTGGGCGGCCAGCTTGGAGGCCTCACCCAAGTCCCTGAGAGGCTGATGCTTTGCGCTGGTAACCTGGGACCAGGCTGGAAGCTGTTTGGGGCTCTGATGCCCTTCCCTCCCCGTCCAGGATGTCCCACATCAGGCCCCTGCTCCTCAGACCCAGAACATGCTGGCAGTGAAGTCACCAAAACAACCTGAAGCGCGAGAAATGTGCAAACCAGAAAGCGCGAGTGCAGTGCCCAGAGGTGGGGGCAGAGGGGCTGGAGCAGGCCGAGGCCAAGCTTTGCATTGCGTGAGCAGCGGCCATGTTGCTTCCCCCATCATGCATTGTGGCGGGGGCAGCCTCGCTCACTGTGAGGCGAAGGGATGTATCTAAAAGAGCGAGGTGCCCACTGTCCGCCCCCCGTGGGTCTGGGAGAGCGAGCACTAGGATTCATAACAACATGCTTTGTTTGGGGCGGCACCAGGCGTGCAGGGTGTGTGGGGGAGCCAGTTGTGGGGCACTCTCTGGGGGGCACCCCATCTCGAATCGCTCCCCTCGTCCTTCATTCGTTCCTCACCGTCGCCTCAGGCCTGCAACAAACAATGTCACTCAAAACCAGGCCACCCTGACCACAGCCCCTGCAGCCAAAGGAGAACCTCGCTGCTGTTAGCAGTAGTGGGCTGTTATCCTCTCTGGGGTCCACCATGGGAGTGGGACGTGACGCTGTTTTACAATAAATTGTAGTTGAGATAGGGAAAGGAGTGAGGCCTAGTGGTTAGACTGGGAGCCAGGACTCCTGGGTTCTCTCCTGGCTCTGGGAGAGGAGTGGGGTCTAGTGGTTAGAGCAGGGGAGGCTGGGTTCTCTCCTGGCTCTGGCCCGCAGGGCAGGGGCACAAGGCACAGCGCTATGGTGGGTACAGGGAACTCTTGTGCCCCTACCAAGGAGGGGAGGGGCCATGGGGCTGGCAGAGGCAGTCGGTGCTGGGGGTGCAGCAAGGCAGAATCTGATAGGAGGATGCAGGGTAGCGCCAAATCCTGTGGGCCAGGCCGACCCCCCAGGGCTCCCGCCCGTCTGGGCTTACCCGGCTCACGAGGTCCCCCAGGCTCACGGACAGCCCCCAAGAGCTATTCTGCCACCTGCACCCCGGCACAGTTCTCCTTGCTCTCCGATGTGATGGCCAGGTACTCGGAGCTGTGGAGAGACGGGGGTGAGGACAGCCTGCCATCCACTGCCGACCCCAGGGTTGCCAACTTTCTAACTGAACAAAACCGAACACCCTAGACCACCCTTCCCGAGGTCCTGCGCCCCACTCACTACATTCCCCCTCCCTCGGTGGCTCGCTCTCCCGCACCCTCACTCACGTTCACTGGGCTGGGGCAGGGGGTTGGGGTGCAGGAGGGGGCTGCGGGTTGCACCAGGGGGTGGGGTGCAGGGTAAGTGAGGGCTCCATTTGGGGGTGTGGGCTCTGGGGTGGGGCCAGGATTGAGGAGTTTGGGGTGTAGGGGGGGCTCCAGGATGGGAGGTGGGGCAGAGGGGTTCAGGGTATTGGAGGTGGCTCTGGGCTGGGGCAGGGGGATTAGGTGCAGGAGCAGGTGAGGGCTCCATCTGGGGGTGCAGACTCTGGGGTGGGGTCAGGGATGAGGGTTTTGGGATGCAGGAGTGGGTTGGGGTGCGGGCTTACCTCCTGCGGCTCCCAGTCAGCGGCACAGCGGGGAGTCTAAGACAGGCTTCCTGCCTGTCCTGGCTCCACACCCCAGAAGTGGCCAGCAGGTCCAGTTTCCAGGTGGGAGAGGGTGGGGCAGGAGGCTCTGCGCGCTGCTCTCACCTGCAGGCACCGCCCCACAGCTCCCATTGGCCACAGTTCCTGGCCAATGGGAGTGCAGAGCCAGTGCTCGGGTCTGGGGCAGCGCGCTGAGTCCTCTGCCCCCCCCCCCCCCGCCTAAGAGCTGGAACTGCTGGCCACTTCCGGAATGCAGAGTGGAGCCAGGACAGGTAGGGACTAGCCTTCATTACTCCTGCAGCACTGGACTTTTAACGGCCCGGTCAGCAGTGCTGACCGGAGCCACCAGGGTCCCTTTTCAAACAGGTGTTCTGGTTGAAAACTGGACACCTGGTCACCCTACCACACCTGGCCTTCCCCAAGGCACCTTTCACCTGGGTCCTGACCCCCTTCCAGCCTCCACCTGCCCCTCTGAGCCCTCCCAGCTCTCTGCACTCACGCATTCTCCTGTGCAGCCGCCTCAGTGGCCGCCGCGATCTTCTTGTAGCAATAAATCATCTCAGCCACCAGCCAGATGGTGAGCACCACAATGAGCACATACATCATGATCTCCGACACAATGGACGCCATGTCCCGATTCGCTGTGGGGGAGGAGAGGATGAGACCCCCCACTGTCCACAGCCTTCTCCTCTGCCCCAGCACTGCTCCTTGCTGGAAAAGCCAGCTCAGTACCCATCACCATGCAGGCCTGGCAGGCAGCCCTGTCTCAGCACCCCCTCCAGGAACCCGAGCTCTGTCGGCAATGGGACAGGTTCCCCCAGCTCCTGGGGGCTGCCCCAGACCGTCCCACCTCTGGCCGTCAGAAACTGGCTTCTCCCAACACTGCCATGGCCACCTGCCCAGTTCAGCCCCAATGGGCCTTGTGCCACGGGGGCCTTTAGTGCCTTAGCTCTTCCCCGCCCTGTCCCCCTCCCCCGCTGAATTTATGGGGTGCACACGGAGCCTCCCAGCATGCATAGGAGGTAACCAACCCCAGCTCTTCCTGCCCCTCTCGGGAGCCCAGCCTGATTGTCCTGCAGCCCCCTGCACCAGACCAGGTTGGACTGAAGTGGGGATGGGTGTACAGCCCCACTCCTCTGTGTGGCTCCGCCCCTGATGTGTACCTCCACCCCCATGTGTATGGCTCTATCCCCTTGTGCCCTCACTCCCCGTGGGTATGGCCCTCTCCCCATGTGATTCAACTCCCCCATAGTATGTGCCTCCACTCCTGAGTGCATGGTGCTACCCTCACACCTGGGCTGCCTTACTTTCAGGATGTGGGACCATGCCCCATGTGTGTAGCCCCACCCCAGTGAATAAGACCCCTCCCTCCATGTGGCCACAGCCCACACGTGTGGCCCTGCCCTGATGTCTCTGGCTTTGACCTCTGTAGGTAGCCCCACCCCTATGTGTGGACCTGACTCCATTACTGTGACTTCCCTGTACCTGTGGCTCTGCCCCATGTACGTGGCACTAGGGCGACCAGAGGTCCTGATTTTATAGGGACAGTCCCAATATTCAGTGCTTTGTCTTATACAGGAACCTCTTACCCCCCACTCTCTGGCCACCCTAGTGGCACCACCCTGTGTACATAGTTCCGCTCCTGCCCATGGCCCCACCCCCTGCCCGCGAACCCGCCCACTCACCCTTGTCCACCACTGCGACGTGGATGGTCTTGTTGATGACGATGTTGTAAACGTAGCTGTTGAAGGTGAGGTTGCGGTCGACACGGCACAGGTACTCGCCTGCCTGCGCATAGGTCACGTTGGTCAGGAAGATGGACAGATCCTGCAGGTCTCGCGTGTTCTTGCTGCCGTTCCACACCACCAGATCCTGGAACCGCTCATCCACCACCTCCAGCAACGCATCAGGGTCGTAGCGCAGGATCTGGGGGGAAGGGAGTCAGAGGGACGGCCATGCAGTGCGGGGGACGCCTGTCCCAGATCACAGCCCCATGGAAGATGTCTGTCCTGGACCAGACTCCCATGAGGGATGCCTGTCATGGACCAGACCCCCACAGGGGATGCCTGCCACAGACCACAGCCCCGCAGGGGACACCTGCCCCTGACCATAGCCCCACAGGGAGCAGTGGTGGTGTGCTGGGGACGGGACAGCAGCCTCAGCACTGTGGGTGAGGCTGGGGTTACCCCGCCGGGGGAGCTAGGAGAGTGGAAGCCAGGCTGAGACCCTCATGTCCATGGGCAACTAGTGGGGACAGCCCCCTGGTGAGTGACACTCCCCCCCACGGCCCCACAGAGAGTGACCCCGCCCGGGCCCACAGCATCACAGAGAGTGACCCCCCCCATATTCAGTGAAGGGAGACATAAGGCAGTACGGATGTGGTATCTGTTTTTCATAGGAGGTTCTAATCTCCTGGGAAGAGAATGGGGTATACTGGTTAGAGCCCGGGGGCTGGGAACCTGGTATCCTGGGTTCTATCCCCAGCCCTGGATGGGGAGTGAAGTCTAGGGGTTGCGGGGGGGGGGGGGGGCGGAGAGTAGTGAGCACCCAGCAGAGAACGAACCTTGTCTGCCTTCACCCAGCTCAGGGCAGCTGGTTAGTCACCAGGGCCTGTCTGGAACAGGCCAGTGCTGAGATGCAGCCACCTCTGGGGTGGGGCCCAGCTGCCGTCTAACAAAACATGGGGTGAAGGAGGAGGCTGCGTGCAGGGGAAGCCCCAGGGAGGAGAACAGAAAGCCCTAGACAGAAACCTGATTCCCTCTCCCGTACCCTGTGCTCCCTCCAGTGCGGTCCAAACCCCCAGCCAGCCCTCACGCACCCTGGTGAAGGTCTCAGTGCCCTTCTCCTTGAAGTACCACTCCGTGTAGGCCTCGGCTGCAGTCTCGCTCCGCTTCTTGCAGGAAATGCAGAGGATCTTGAAGGTCATCCCGAAAACGGCCTCGGTGTGGGACTCCACCTCCACGCAGCCGGCCCAGCACAACGCCACTGAGGAGGGAGGGTGTGAAAGGGTCACACAGAGCCCCCCCAGACCCCCAACACCACCCCTGAGCTCCAGCCCCAGTCCCCAATCTGCACCCCCAGAACCATCTCAGCACCCCACATTTGCACCCCATCATCCTCTGATTTACACCCCTTCCACCAGCACCCCCAGATCTGCACTTCAGTACTCCCAGAACCACCCCCAGCCCCCAGGCTCCCCCATATGCTCCCCCTTCCCCTCCCTTCCCTCCAATCAGCTCTCGAGGGCCTGCATGAGCCCTGCACCCTGGGGGAGCTGCAGGTCGCTCACTGGAGAGGTAGGGATCAAGGCAAGGGCCTGGGAATGCCACTGTTGGCTGGATAGGATCACACCTGCTCTGTGGGTGTCTGTCTGTGTCTGTGCTGCCCCAGCATGCACCAGATTACCTTGGGGCAGTACTGGGTGGGGGGAGCCCAGGGCTGGGCTGACAGGGGACTGCGGGTCGGGAGTGAGGGGCACCGGAGAGCTGGGTGGGGGTGGAGTTCAGGGCTGGGCTGACAGGGGGCTGCAGGTCTGGAGTGAGGGGTGCTGGCAGAACAGGGTGGGGGGGGCGGAGCCCAGGGCTGGGCTAGCAGGGGGTTGCGGGTTGGGAGTGAGAGGCCCCAACAGAGCTGAGGACAGAGCTCAGGGCTGGGCTAGCAGGGGGTTGCGGGCTGGGACTGAGGGGTGCCGGCAGAGCTGGGGGGCCCAGGGCTGAGCTATTCATTTTGTCACTGCAGTTGGATTCTGATACCTAAACTTTCCTAGGTGGTTCCTGCCCTGGTCGCTCGGTGTCACCCCAGAGCCTGTGAGGGATCAGCCCCTGCGAGGGCAGGTGGCCCCGTTTCTCTGAATCATGGCTCTGGGCACTCGATGTCCCCCTGTCTGTCTCTGTCTATCTGTCTCCCATCCCCATCTCTCCATGCCTCAGGGCTAGTCCCACCCTGCCCTGGTCAGTGGCTACGTCCTGCTCCAGGCTTTCCCTGAGGGGAGGGAATCTGCCCCAGAACGGGATGGGGGGGGGGAGGACGGTGTGGAGAGGGCTCAGGGAGTCCCCACTGGGATAGGCCCTGCAGCCCCTCCCCCATGGCCCAGGAGCCCCCTCTCTGGGCAGCCCTCAGCCCCCAATCTTTTGCCCCAGGTGTGCACTCACCAAGGCTGAGGCAGAGCAGGAGTGATGGGCCCAGCAGGGCCATGGTGGGTCCCTGGGATCAGGGGCCCAGGCCAGCTGGGGCAGCTCCTCAGTGGGGCTGGTGCTGTGGGCCCCCTCTGCCCCTGCCCGCCGGCTCCGTGCTCAGCGGACAGATGATCCTTGACAGGAATCTTCCAGGAGGGTATTTATAGCTAAGGGCTCGGCGCCCTGCACTGCCCGGCCTGTGCCTTGGAATGTCCTGGCTGGATGCTCCCAGCTGGTCCTGGCCGGCCTGTTCCCCAAGGCAGAGGCTAGCACAGCCTGGCTGCCCCCGCTGCCATGCGACACCCCAGATGGGCCCAGGGCCCAGCACTGCTGGGAAAGGGGCACCCCCACAGCCCGGGGCAGACAACAGGGCTGGCCGGAGGAGCCATAAACAGGGGAGCACAGGGAGCTGTCAGCAGGCCTGGGTCCCTTGCCCTCCACAGCGACCCCGTCCAGACGCAGCTCCCCTGGTCCACAGAGCAGAGTCCACAGCTCAGCTGCTGCCACCTGGATCCTGGCAGCCCATGAAATGACTCAGGCTCACGAGGGATGCACTTGATCTGCCTGGGACTGGTGCTGTCAGGACTGGGTGCCTGGAGTCCTGGGGGGTGGGGGGTGGGGTCACTGCGGTCCCAGCTCGGTCCGGTCCAGCCGCTGTCTCAGTGTCACTGCAGAGCTGCAAACTGGCCACTCAGCAAATCCCTGGGTGGTGCCCACACCCAGCCAGCAGCCCTGATCCAGCTCCAACGGTGATCAGGGCATGGTGCCCTGCCGGAATCACGCCCACTTTGGGGATGCCCAGGGCGACCTCGACACTGCCCACTAGGCTGGAATAGGGAGGTAGTGATGAAGCCTGTGTCCAGTAGGGATGATGCAATGGAGCCAGTGCCCACTTTGGAGGGGGCGATGAAGCCGGCGCCCAGTCAGGCCGGGAGGGGGCGATGCAGCCGGGGCCCGGTGCGGAAGGCGCGCGGGGACCCTGCAGCTCAGCCCCTGTCCGGTGCACTGCACGGGAGCCGGCTGCGGCGAGCAGCTGCGAAGGAATGGAAGCGCCAAGCGCAGAGGGCGGGTGTGGATTGATGCATTGCAGCATGCGCCGGCGGCAGGCCGGGAAGCGCGGGGCTGGGGGCGGGACGCAGCGGCCGGTCCCCGCCCACCCGGGACACACGTGGGGACGGGACCGACAGCACTGGGGGCAGCGGCCACATCCAGGGACGGAGGAGAGAGTCATGAGGACGGATCCAAAGACCCAGCTCTGCTGGTGCCCCTCAATCCCAACCCGCAGCCCCCTGCTAGCCCAGCCCCCCAACTCTGCCTGTGCCCCTCATTCCTGACCTGCAGCCCCCTGCTAGCCTAGGCTAGTCCAGCCCTGGGCTCCCCACCCCCGCAGGTCTGGCAGTGCCCCTCACTCCTGACTCGAAACTCACTGCTCACCCAGCCCTGGGCTCCCCAACACCCAAGCTCTGCTAGTGCCCCTCACTCCCAACCTGCAGCCCCTGGCTAGCTCAGCTCTGGGCTCTTGCCAACTCGGCCGGTGCCCTTTACTCCTGATCCGCAGCCCCCTGCTAGTGAGCCCAGGGCTTCCCCCAGCTCTGCTCCTGACCCACAGCCCCCTGCCAGCCCAGCCCTGGTCTCTCTACCCCTCAGCTTTGCCAGTGTCCCTCACTGCCAATCCAGAGCCCCTGCTAGCCCAGCCCTGGGCTCCCCTGTGGATGGCCACTTTGCTCTGTGGAGTGGGTGAGCCAGAGTATCATAGAATCATAGAATATAAGGGTTGGAAGGGACCCCAGAAGGTCATCTAGTCCAACCCCCTGCTCGAAGCAGGACCAATTCCCAGTTAAATCATCCCAGCCAGGGCTTTGTCAAGCCTGACCTTAAAAACCTCTAAGGAAGGAGATTCTACCACCTCCCTAGGTAACGCATTCCAGTGTTTCACCACCCTCTTAGTGAAAAAGTTTTTCCTAATATCCAATCTAAACCTCCCCCACTGCAGCTTGAGACCATTACTCCTCGTTCTGTCATCTGCTACCATTGAGAACAGTCTAGAGCCATCCTCTTTGGAACCCCCTTTCAGGTAGTTGAAAGCAGCTATCAAATCCCCCCTCATTCTTCTGTTCTGCAGGCTAAACAATCCCAGCTCCCTCAGCCTCTCCTCATAACTCATGTGTTCCAGACCCCTAATCATTTTTGTTGCCCTTCGCTGGACTCTCTCCAATTTATCCACATCCTTCTTGAAGTGTGGGGCCCAAAACTGGACACAGTACTCCAGATGAGGCCTCACCAATGTCGAATAGAGGGGAACGATCACGTCCCTCGATCTGCTGGCTATGCCCCTACTTATACATCCCAAAATGCCATTGGCCTTCTTGGCAACAAGGGCACACTGCTGACTCATATCCAGCTTCTCGTCCACTGTCACCCCTAGGTCCTTTTCCGCAGAACTGCTGCCTAGCCATTCGGTCCCTAGTCTGTAGCTGTGCATTGGGTTCTTCCGTCCTAAGTGCAGGACCCTGCACTTATCCTTATTGAACCTCATCAGATTTCTTTTGGCCCAATCCTCCAATTTGTCTAGGTCCTTCTGTATCCTATCCCTCCCCTCCAGCGTATCTACCACTCCTCCCAGTTTAGTATCATCCGCAAATTTGCTGAGAGTGCAATCCACACCATCCTCCAGATCATTTATGAAGATATTGAACAAAACCGGCCCCAGGACCGACCCTTGGGGCACTCCACTTGATACCGGCTGCCAACTAGACATGGAGCCATTGATAACTACCCGTTGAGCCCGACAATCTAGCCAGCTTTCTACCCACCTTATAGTGCATTCTTCCAGCCCATACTTCCTTAACTTGCTGACAAGAATACTGTGGGAGACCATGTCAAAAGCTTTGCTAAAGTCAAGAAACAATACATCCACTGCTTTCCCTTCATCCACAGAACCAGTAATCTCATCATAAAAGGCGATTAGATTAGTCAGGCATGACCTTCCCTTGGTGAATCCATGCTGGCTGTTCCTGATCAGTAGGTGGAGGCTGCTTTGGTGCTGGTGCTGGTGCTGCCTGGGCTCCCCCCACCTTTCCCTTCCTCAGTGCACCTGCCTTCATTTGTAGAGCTAACGTCAGGTGTGCAGGGATCCAACGACTCCCGTTTCTCCCTCCCTGTCCGCCTGCCCGGAGGGGCCGGCTCCCTGTGCACTCAGCTCCCTCCCGCCTCCCAAGTGTAGCAGTGCCTTAGGGGTATGGGACATGGGGCCTCTCCCTTCTAGATGGCGCTATCCCTTGTCCGGCCCAGGGCAGGGGGTTGACTGAGCAGGGGCTGGAGGGAACACCCCATAAGGGATGGAAGGAGGGCTATGTCTACGCTGGCAAGTGAAAAACAAAACTTTTGTCGTTCAGAGGTGTTAACCCCCCCCCCCCCCCCACACACACACACAAAAGACAAAAGTTTTGCCCACAAAGTTTTATGTTGGCAGGAGAGCTGACAAACAGCGGCTACACTGTGTGACTTTTAGGTGCACAGCTGGGTCGCTAAAAGCAAGGTCTCAAGTGGGGCGAGGCCTCATCTGCAGTACTGGGTCTGGTTTTGGTCACCAATGTATAGAAAGGGTGTAGAGAAACTGGAAATGATCCAGAGGTGAGTGACAAAGATGAGCAGAGGGAGGGAATGCAGGCCATCTGACCACAGGCTGAAAGAATGGGTAGGTTTAGTTTGGAAAAGAGGAGATTAACGGGGGACATGATAGCGGTCTTCAGATATTTGAAAGGCTGCCATTAAAAAGATGGAGAAAAGTTGCTCTCTCTTGCCACGGAGGGCAGGACAAGAGGCAGCGGGTTCAAACTACAGCAGAGCAATTTAGATTAAATCTCAGGAGAAACTTCCTAACGGTAAGAACAGAAGGACAATGGAGCAGACGCGTAGGGAGGTTGTGGAAGCTCCTTCACTGGAGGTTTTCAAAAGGAGGCTGGAGCCATCTGTCTGCGATGGTTTAGCCCAACAAATCCTGCACCTTGGCGCGGGTTGGACCAGACCCCTGTGGTCCCTTCAAACCTGATGGCTCTGGAATTCTAAGGGCACCGCTCGTCTCTGCCCAGCTGCCTCTGGGCTCAGGGAGTGACAGCCGCAGCTGTGGGCTGAGGCTGGGTGTGTGAAGCAGGCTCAGCACACCTCACTCGGCCCCTCACAGGGGCTCCGTGGGGCTGCAACCCAGCAGTGGGGCTGGGAGACAAGTCTGGAGTATGGGGGAAGGGCCCTGTCACAGAAGAATCTGGGTCACTGTCACCACTGCCCCAACACTTCACCATACTGCCCCTAAGCACTGCCCCATACTACCCCCAACACTGCACTGCCCTGCCCCATACTACCCCCAACACTGCACTGCCCCGCCCCATACTACCCCCAACACTGCACTGCCCCTAAGCACTGCCCCATACTACCCCCAACACTGCACTGCCCCGCCCCATACTACCCCCAACACTGCACTGCCCCTAAGCACTGCCCCATACTACCCCCAACACTGCACTGCCCTGCCCCATACTACCCCCAACACTGCACTGCCCCTAAGCACTGCCCCATACTACCCCCAACACTGCACTGCCCCGCCCCATACTGCCCCCAACACTGCACTGCCCCTAAGCACTGCCCCATACTACCCCCAACACTGCACTGCTCCGCCCCATACTGCCCCCAGCACTACCCCTGCACTCAGCCCTGTACAATATTTCCCCAGCACCCTGAGGATCATGCTGTGCTGCCCCCTGCAGGTGCCGCCTGGCCAACGCAGCACACTCTCGACAGCTGAAGGCAGCCTTGGCCAAGGAAGTGCCGGTTACAGAAGCAGATGGGTGGGATTCCAGCTGCAGGCTCCAGCCATCTCGAGCCACGAAGAGGGGGGAAGCCCAGGGCTGGGCTAGCAGGAGGCTGTGGGTCAGCAGCAAAGGGCACCGCAGGGTTGGGTGGGGAGCCCAGGGCTGGGCGAGCAGTGGTCTGTGAGTCAGAAGTGAAGGGCCCAGGCAGATCTTCTGGGGGTAGCCCAGGGCTGTGGGTCAGGAGTGAGGGGCCCTGGCAGATCTTGGGGGGTAGTCCAAGGCTGGGAGAGCAGGGGTGTGGGTCAGGAGTGAGGGGCACCAGGGGGGCTGGGTGTGGAGCCCAGGGCTGGGCGAGCAGTGGGCTATTAGTCAGGAGTGAGGGGCCTCAGCAGATCTTGGGTGAGGGGAGTCCAGGGCTGGACTAGCAGGAGGCTGTGGGACAGGAGTGAAGGGCATTGCAGGGCTGGGTGGGGAGCTCAGGGCTGGGTTGGCAGGGGGCTGCGGGTTGGGAGTGAGGCGGCATCACAGGGCTGGGTTGGCAGGGGGATACGAGTCAGGAGTGTGGGGCACTAGCAGGGCTGTGGGTCAGGATTGTGCCTATGGCCAATGTCTAAGGACTGCAAAGGGGTCTCTGCTTGCAGCTGGGTCACGCCAGGTGATGTGTCCTTGGGTGGGCTGCAGGAAGCTGCTGGGCCCATCTCTGTCCCCAGGGAGGGGGCCTGGCAGGGCAGAGCAGTGAGATGTGGTCAGTGGGGCCAGGCAGTGGCAGAGCAGGGGGGCGAGGTAGGTGTACATTGGCCTGGGAAGGATCCTGAGCAGTATTGGAGCTGAGCTCCACTGCAGAGGGGAATGGGACAGGACATGGGGACAGTAATTGGCTCATCCGCACGCGCCCCTCCTGGCAGCTGGGGTGGAAACACTGCCTAGGGGGCAGTGGGGGGTGGAGCTGGGCAGAGCAGGGCATGAATGCAGGGTCAGAAGCACTGGCTGGGGGGGCGGATGGGAGCACTGATTGGGGGGGAGTATGGGGAGTGCTGGCTGGGGGGGCCCTGGGCAGAGCGGGGATGCAGGGGATAGATAGGGGCGGAAGAAGTGGCTGTGGAGCAGGGGGGAGTGCTGGCTGTGGGGCACTGGGTGGAGTGGAGTGGGGATGCAGGGGGTTGATGGGACAGGGGCAGTAGTACTGGCTGGGGAAGAGCTGGCTGGGGGGCAGCAGGGGGAGGGGCAGGAGCACTACCTGGGGGGCAGTGGGGGGAGGGATGGGAGCCTTGGCAGGTTCTGGCTGTGGGGGGTCACTGGAAAGAGTGGGGCAGGGATGTGGGGGGGTGATGGGGGCAGTGGCAGGAGTGCTGGCTGGGGGCCAGCAGGAGGAGGGGGAGGAGCGCTACCTGGGGGGCATTGGGGGGAGGGATGGGAGCAGGCTCTGGCTGTGGGGAGGCGCTGGGCAGAGTTGGACAGGGATGCTGAGGGGGCCTCTTTCCCTTGTGGTCCCCTCATCCCCAGACACAGAGACTTGTTTTGGGTGGCACTGTCCCAGCCACTCTCTTTAATCAGCTAATAAATAGTGGGGTGGGGCCAGAGCCCCATAACACTGAGGATAGGAGGGAGCAGACAGCGTGCAGGCTGGTGGGGGTGCTCACACACACACACACAGCCCCTTCCCCCCCAGCAACGGCGAAAGGCAAGAGGCCCAGGCCGGGAGACAACAATCCAATGCCTGGTGGGCACCGAGCCCTCCAGGAATCGAGTGTTTGGGAAGGGGGCAGAGACATGGGCAGTGCCCCCTGCAGCGCACGGAGCCTGCCCCAAAAGTGCCCCTTCTCCAGCACAGAGAGGACCCAGGAGTCCTGGCTCCAAGGTAAGGGGATGGGGGAACGGCCCTGGCCACTCCTCACAGTAACTCCATGCAGCTAGACCACCTAGAAAGTCAATTCCCAGCCCAGACTGGATGGGTTCTCCCCAGGTCACAACAGGCTCCCAGCCAGCAGACATGGGGGGCTGGACCCAGCTGGCAGCCACAGTCCAGCCACTGTTGTCCTGGGCTGCAGCCAGCGGGCGGATCACGGGGGGCAGAGTCGGCCCCCAGCAGATCCTCCATGTGTCCCACGGTGCAGCCTCCACCTAGCTGTCCCCACAGAGACCTGCTCCGCCAGGGGGTGGCAGGAGAGTGGAGCAGCCCAAGCCAGGGCCGACGCCAGCCAATGGCTGGGTGCTGCTGACGCAGCAGGAGAAGCCGACCCTAGGAGGCGTCCATCAGCCAAGGATGGGGCAACACTGAGCTGGCTGACGAGGGGCGTCCGGTGGCGCTGACCTGGCCGAGGGAGCCGGCCAATGAGGGGCGTCCGGGCGGTGCTGAGCCGGCCAAGGGAGCTGACCTGGCCGAGGGAGCCAGCCGACGAGGGGCATCCGGGCGGTGCTGAGCCGGCCAAGGGAGCTGGCCGACGAGGGGCGTCCGGGCGGCGCTGACCCGGCCGCACTCTCAGATCCAGGTCAGTCTCCCATGGCCCCTGGTGGCCAGCGCAGCCTCAGGAGACAGCATCAGCCTGGCCTGGCTCCGGGGGTGGCTCTGCCATCGCGATGCCCTGGTGCAGCTTCTCCAGGGAGACCTTCATCTGGGGGGCAGCGGGGGGAGGAGGTACCAGTTATTCCTGAATGGCTGACAGTCCATGAAGAGGGCTTCAGCCTTGTAGTCCTGGCTCCCAGCCCACCCCTCCCCCCATCTAGACTGCACTCCCATCAGAGCAGGGAGAGAATCCAGGAGTCCTGGTGCCCAGACCCCCACACACACTAACCCCACTCCCCTCCCAGAGCTGAGGAGAGAACCCATGAGTCCTGGTGCCCAGCACCTCTGCTCTAACCAGTAGATGACACTTTCCCCAGTGCCTCCTCTTTCCTCGGGCTCCCGGATCACCAGCTAGGCTGGGTCCTGCTGCCAGGCAGGCGGCGCCCCAAGCAGCTCTGGGTGCAGGGATCTGGGGCTGGGTGACTGTGCATTAGTGCTGCTGGCCCCAGGGCTGCAGAGCAGGCAGGGGGAGCCAGGCCCAGGGGAGATCCAGGCCAGAGGGCCGCGCAAGCAGAGCTGCAAGCCCCCACTGGGCAGGGACCTAAAGAGCACAGTGAGCCCGGCCCGGCACTGCAGCATCACCTCGTCCAGCAGCTCCACAGAGGCCTCCAGGATCTGCCTCCACTTCCGCACCTCGGCGCCATGGAAACGGCGCTGCAGCTCCAGGACCTCGGCCCACTCGCCTGCTGTCTGGGGCAGCTTCCTGGGGGGGCAGAGGGTCATGGCCAGCTGAGGTGGGGGTCAAGGCCCCCAACGCCAGCTGCTGGGACCCCTCCCCTGGCACCTCAGCCCTGCTCCAAGAATACCCAACCCCCCTCACCTCTTGTGCTCCCCACACTACCCCTCCCCCACTGCCAGAAATCTCCCCATTCCTCCACCCACCCACCCTGCCCCTGCTGGGATCACTCACCCTCGGGCCAGTGCGGGGGCCTGCCAGGCCTGGAAGGCGCGGGCTGTGTGCTCCAGCGCCCACAGCCGGTATAACAGCATCACGTTGAGAACCACCAGGATCAGCAGGCTGGGGGGAGAGGGAGAGTGAGGGGCGGACAAAGCCCCGCCCCAGGCCGGATGCTGGTAAGGGTCACCCAGTGTCCCTAGGACACAGCCCTGTGTTACATGGAGCAGAACCCAGGGATCCTGGCTCCCAGCCTCCCTGCTCAAACTACTACACCCCACTCCCTTCCAGAGCTGGGGAGAGAACCCAGGAGTCCTGGCCCCCCTGCTCTAAACCACTAGACCCCTCTCCCTCCCAGAGCTGGGGAGAGAACCCACGAGTCCTGGCCCCCCTGCTCTAAACCACTACACCCCTCTCCCTCTCAGAGCTGGGGAGAGAACCCAGGAGTCCTGTCCCCGCGCCACAGGTACATGTGTGGCTGTCTCAGACCCCATCTCCCTGCCCAGAACACACTCAAGGCAGGCTGTCAGATTTGCATACTGCACTCTGATTGGTGGGGCCCGGAGCTGAGGCCTGCCATTACCCATCATGTCCGTGGTATGCTGGCCAATCAAAGCGCAGTATGCAAATCATGCCACCTCAGTCAGCGCTCCAAAGCTCAGAACACTAGGGGCAGGGCAGGGGTGGTGCTGGGGGCAGGCGGGGCAGAGCCAGTGGTCCATGGGGGGTGTCTGGGGGCACAAGGGGGTGGGGTCAGGGGGTCCATGGCAGCCTGGGGGTGGAGGGGGGGTCACACCATACCTCACACAGATCCTGTGAGGCAGCAGAGACAGAAGGAAGGAAAGAGACACGTGAAGCCTCACCTCAGAGAATCACCCCATAGCTCCCTCCACGTGTAGCCTCCCTCTCCCCACACACAGCTCCTCCCACCAATAGCCCCTGCCTGGCTACGCACAGAGCAGCTCCCATCCCCCCCACAGCCCAGTCCAGTCCAACTCCCACATCCCAACTCGGGAAAGGGTCTGTGGCTCTGCCCCCAGGGGGTGCCCCTGCTCTGCTCCCCAGACCATACCCCTTCACATCACCCCCAGAGCCCAGCCTGAGCCCAGCTGTGTGTCCCAAATCCTGGACCCTCCACCCCCCCCAGAGCTCCACCCCTGCATTACTCCCCTCAGAGCCCTGCCCTGCCCCACCCTGCCCCCCACATCAACCCTCCCCACAGAGCCCTGCCCCGCCTCCCGCATTATGACCCCCAGAGCCCTGCCTGGCCCCCTACATCACTCCTCCAAAGAGCCCCAGTCCCCTTTAGTCCCAACCCCCCATAGCTCAACCGCCCACCCCTCCGCCTCCCCATAGCCCAGCCCCACAGGCCCCTTACACCAGGCTGACGATGAGGATGAGGGTGGACACAGTAGGGCCCCGGCTTCGCTCCACCAGCTGCTGGGAGAGCCGGGTTGCCAGGCTGCCTGCGGGGAGAAGGGGCAGGTTAGGTGGAGGCCGAGCCAGCCCCATGTGCCCATGAGTTGCTCCCCATAGGGGACTGCAACAGCCCATCTCCCATCCTCTGGCGGGGAGGAATAGCTGCCCTCGCAGGCTCCCTCATGGGGGATCGTCACGGACAAGGCATGTTCCCCCTTACCGGGGGGGCGGTGATGGGGGTGCGTTCCCCTTTACCTGGGAGTGGGGGGACAGGGATGGGGGTGCATTTGGGTGGGCAGGTTCCCTTTGTGCTGGAGATGGGGCTGGGGCGGGTTCTGGGGGGCAGATTACAGGAGGCGGCATATTTCCTTTGGATGGGGGGTGGGTTGTGGGTAGAGAGTTGGGGGCAGGTTCCCCTTTACCCGAGGGGGGGAACAGGTTCCTTCTGGACATGGGCAGGGATTGGGTGGGGTTTTCCTTACTGGAGGGGTGCAGGGGGCGGGGCCCCATATCTCTGGGGGGCAGCGTGGCCAGGGTAGGCTCAGCATGGGGGGCCCTCCAGCTCAGCGTGCGCTTCCTGCGGTGCAGCCCAGCCAGCAGCCCCCGTGGCTCCGTCCCGCGGCCACTCTCCTCCAGCAGCGTCTTCTCCGCCCGTGCCAGTGCCAGCCCTGCAACACCGAGAGGAGTGAGACGCCCACGCCAGCCCCACCACACCGGGAGGGGGGGGAGATGCCGACGCCCGTTATGCCCTGCCATGCTATGCCCTGCCATGCCAGGGTGGGTGAGACACCCACGCCAGCCCCACCACACCGGGGGGGAGACGCCGACGCCCGTTATGCCCTGCCATGCTATGCCCTGCCAGGGTGGGTGAGACGCCCACGCCAGCCCCACCACACCGGGGGGGGGAGATGCCGACGCCCGTTATGCCCTGCCATGCTATGCCCTGCCATGCCAGGGTGGGTGAGACACCCACGCCAGCCCCACCACACCGGGGGGGAGACGCCGATGCCCGTTATGCCCTGCCATGCTATGCCCTGCCAGGGTGGGTGAGACGCCCACGCCAGCCCCACCACACTGGGGGGGAGACGCCGATGCCCGTTATGCCCTGCCATGCTATGCCCTGCCAGGGTGGGTGAGATGCCCACACCAGCCCCACCACACCGGGGGGGAGATGCCGACGCCCATTATGCCCTGCCATGCTATGCCCTGCCCGGGTGGGTGAGATGCCCACGCCAGCCCCACCACACCGGGGGGGAGATGCCGACGCCTGTTATGCCCTGCCATGCTATGCCCTGCCATGCCAGGGTGGGTGAGATGCCCACGCCAGCCCCACCACACCGGGGGCTGAGATGCCCATGCCCGCTACACCAACCCCACCATGCCAGGGGGGTGAGATGCCTGCGCCAGCCCCACCATGCTGGGGGGTGACGCCCGCTACGCCAGCCCTGCCATGCCAGGGGGGTGAGACACCCACGCCATCCCCACCATGCTGGGGGGTGATGCCCATGTCCGCTACGCCAGCCCCACCATGCCAGCCCCGCTATGCCAGGGGGGTGAGATGCCCGCGAGGGAAGGGCACACACACCCCATAAGGCCCAGGGGGAGGGAGTCACGTGGAGCCCAGGGTCTGTCCCAACTGTGTCCCTCCAGCTGCCCAGCTGTGTCACCCTCACCCAACAATGGATTTATTGGGAAACCCCCTCTGACTGGTGGCCTGCCCCACCCGAACCCCTTCACATCACCTCCCCAGCCCCCTCGTTTTGCCTGCCCCCCTCCTGCAACCACACATGGGATATGACACAGTGGGAATTTTCTTAGTATTTTGTATGAGTTCTGGGTGTGCCTCAGTTTCCGCAGCGTGCTGCATGTTTACCTAGCTGGAGGGAAAGGGAGTTTAATTTTGCAAAGACCCAGAGAACTAGGTGGGACTGTTGTATGGCTGCCTGGACCCAGAAGATGGCTGGACATTTTATAACTCAGCAACTGATGACCCGGGGGCTAGGACAAGGGAGAACAAAGCTGAGGTGGAGACCAGGTGACCCTCTTTGCCCTGAAGGGGAACAAAGGATGGAGGAGGGGCAACTGGGCATGACCGAGGGTTGGCTGCTGGAAGTGGGTCTCAGCCTCCTGTCAGGGTCCCGGGTGGAGAGCAGGGCTTGGAGCTCTGGGTCTGACCAAGATGGACGTGGCTGGAATTTCCTGGGTTCGGTGCTAACAAAGAACTTGCCTACGAGACCGCTGATAAATCTTCTGTGTCACACGCTGGCTGAGTCACTCTGACTGTGGAGTGGGGGTGCAAGGCCCCTCTCCAGGTGTCCCATCCAGGCAGACTCCCTGCGGCTGAACGCTCTGAGCTCAGACCCAGGAGGCGCTGAAGCCAAGGAGGCTTCTTGCTCCCCTGAGAGTGTCTGGGGGTGTCACACTGAGCAGGGTCCTGCCTGGGTTTGATTCAGAGCTGTTCAAGAGCACCGAGCCTGTGACACGGCCCCACCCACCCAGCCCCCCACATACTGCCCGCCACCCGCCCACGTCACCCTCCTCGCCTCAGCCACTCATGCAGCCCCATCCACATTTCCCCCAGTAGCCTCCCCCGTATCTCCATCCCTGCCCAATACCCTCTGACAGTCCCCTGCCCCTCCAGGCCCCCCTCCCTCCCATAGGCACCTCTGAGGCCCCAGAGCACTCCCAGACTCCAGCACTGGGCGCACTCTTCTGCACCTGCCCCCTTACCCCGGTGCCAGTCATCCCTCGCAGGCCCCATCCATACCGTCCCGCCTCCCATCCTAGGTGCTGGATGCCCCATACCCAGGTGCTGGAAGTACTCCTCCACGCCGTTCCATGTATTCTTTTCAATCAGGGCTCTCACCAGGTTCCAGGGCTGCTTCCGGTACCGGATCTCAGAGGAGACTCTGGAGAAGGCAGAGCCAGGGGGCAGGGAGGGGGCCGTGTCAGTGACCTGCTCCTTGAGGCGCACTGGTGGGGGACGGGAGCTGCCAGGCCAGGATGCTGGGAAGCAGCTCTCTAGAGCAGATGCGGTGGGGGCCTGTTTCCCAGAGATTCCCAGCAGCAGGCCCCTCTGTCACAGATCCCAAGGCCAGAAGGCACCATTGTGCTCATCTGAGCTGAGCTACCCCTAGCATGGGCCTGTCACAAATGAACGCCTGCCCCCGCCCCATGGCTGCAGCAGGGCCTCAGCGGGGTCCTGGCTCCAACTCTAGCCCCCCCAGGGCCAAGAAAGATCAGCTCCACCCAGGCCAATGCAGGTGGCTGCAGTCACACTCAGGCCTAGCTCCTGAGAGGGGCGGGAAGAGCTGGGCTTGGTTAGCCCCCAGTGCATGCTGAGAGGCTCGAGAGGCTCCATGTGCACCCCATAAATCCAGCAGGGGGTGGGAGCAGGGCAGGGAAGAACTAGGGGGATAAAGGCCCATTTGGCACAAGGCCCAGTGGGGCCGAACTGGGCAGGCGCCTGCGGCGGTGTCGGGAGAAAACAGTTTCTGACGGCTGGAGGTGGGAGAGTCTGGGGCAGCCCCCAGGAGCTGGGGGAACCTGTTCTGTTCCAGACAGAGCTCAGGATGTCCCTGGAAGGGGTGCTGAGATGGGACTGCCTGCTGGGCTGGGGAACTGCCAGCCCTATGTGGGCTTTACAGATGGGCAGTGAGGGGGAATCTGCACGGCCTTGGATATTGTTCCAGGGCTGAGTTCTGGGCACAGTTCAGTTCCAGGCTGATTTAGTCCAGCTTCAACTTCCAGCTGCTGGCTGCTTGTGTTGGACTTTCGTCTGCTAGAGAGACAAGCCCAGCACTGGGTGTCTGACCCCATGCAGCCAGACGGGAGCCTCACCCCTGATCCTACTCTGGGTTAAGTGAAAGAGCTAGAGCTCCGGGAACCTCTCCCTCTCAGGCAGGGTTCCTGACCCTTTCCTCATTCTCGAGGCTCTTTCTGGACCCCTCCCCAATTTATCACCATCCTCCTTGGCCTGTGGACGCCAGGCCTGGACACAGGGGCCCACCTACATCACACCAGGACCAAACCCAGAGGGAAAATCATCTCCCTGCTCCTCCTCGAGATTCCCATTTGTGCACCCAGGGCTGCATTAGTTCCTCTGGCCCCAGTGTTGCATGGGAAGCTCACATTCAGCTGGTATCTCTTTGGGAGATGCCAAGGCTGGTGGCAGGAGGGAACACTGTTCACGTAACACACTTAGATCTTCTACAGCCTTTGACTTGGGACCACACGACATTTAGAATGACAAACCGAGACTGATACGAAATCGGCATGGCCCACACTGAAAGCATTCACAGCCAGCTAACTGAGAGGGCCCAAAATGAACCTGTAAAGGGGGACCAGACCTTGAGGGTGGTGTCTCTGGGGTGGTCCTGTACGGATCAGGTCTTGGCCTGTGCTATTTGCAGCTTTATCACAGTGACCTGAAAGAAAACATCAATTCGTCCCTGGTAGCGTTAGCAGAAGACACAGACTTTGGGGGAGCAGGAAATAATGCAGGGGCCAGGTCACTGACACAGAGCCACTGGGATGGGGGACTCCACGAAATCTTTTCACCATCCATGCTCCACACAAAGGAGGGACAGAGTCCCTCTGGCCTGAGTGTGTGGCCAACGCTCTTTGTGCCTAGCTGGACAGTTACATGGAACCATATTACAAGACACTGTGTGCTCATGGCCAGCTCACCAAGCTGTCCCGATTTCGTATCAGTCTCGGTTTGTCACTTTAAATGTCATGTAGTCCCACGTCAAAGGCTGTAGAGGACCCAAGTGTGTTACATCAACACTGTTCCCTCCTGCCACCAGCCTTGGCAAAGAGACCAAGTTAGTGACAGGATCTATTCTCCATAAACCCATGGCGATTGACATTAATTCCATCCCCCTCCTTTAATTTGTTATTAACTGAGTCCATATCAGCTGCTCCTTTCTCTCTCCCAGGATTGCTATAATCACCCAGACCATCCCCCTTACCCTTTTTAAAAGAGTAGCACAATAGTAGTTTTCTACTAGGCCTCTGGAACTTCCCCAGTGCTCTAAGACTCATTGAAAATCAACCTTAATGGGCCAGTGAGTTCCTACGCCAGCTCTTTTCAAACTCTTGGATGCAAGTTATCTTGACCTGCTGATTTCAAAGGGTCTGACTTTCATAGTGTGGAGCAGCCATGAAACAAAGAGAGCCAGCCACCAGAGGAATTCCCAGCACCACTCTCTGGATGGGGGGGGGATAACCCCCCAAACCCGCACTGCAGAGGGGCTCTTAGCTTAGTCGGTACCTGAGGCGGGCCGTGCCTGTGGCCAGTGTGCTGATGCAGTAGCGGTGAGCAGTGTAGAAGTAATCCTGGTAGGGGATGCCCTGAGTGATCACCTCCGAGTCCACCACATAGGCACCGTTCTCGGGGCTGGCACGGAACAGGGTCTGGGGGAGGCCAGCTCTACTCATCCCATCACAGGCCAGAGACAGCCCCGCTTTGTTCCCCCACACCTGCTGCCATCCTGCACCTGCTGCCCCCCACCACGCAGTCCAGCTGCCACGCCTGCTTCCCACCACCATGCAGTCCAGCCCCACCCCTGACCTGCTGCCTGCCACCGCACACTCCAGCCCCCACGCCTGCTGCCCTCCACCATGCAGTCCAGCCCCATCCCGACCTGCCGCCCCCCACCACGCAGTCCAGCTGCCACGCCTGCTTCCCACCACCATGCAGTCCAGCCCCACCCCTGACCTGCCGCCCCCCACCGCGCAGTCCAGCGCCCACGCCTGCAGCCCCCCACCATGCAGTCCAGCCCCACCCCTGACCTGCCGCCCCCCACCGCGCAGTCCAGCTGCCACGCCTGCAGCCCCCCACCATGCAGTCCAGCCCCACCCCTGACCTGCCGCCCCCCACCGCGCAGTCCAGCGCCCACGCCTGCAGCCCCCCACCATGCAGTCCAGCCCCACCCCTGACCTGCCGCCCCCCACCGCGCAGTCCAGCCCTCCCATCCAGCTTCCCTGTATCTGCTCCTTCACACCCTCCTGGGGCTGTGCTGCCCCCTCCCTCACCTGTGTCTCCACCACAGCAGCTGCCTTGGGGCCCAGCGGGTTGCTGAGGGGGATGGTATAGGAGAGGACGCGGCGCTGGCGGCACTTGGTCTTGCCGCTCCATGAGGTCAGGGTCACGTCTGGGGAGAGCAAGGGGTATGTCAGGGCAGGGGGATCCCCCACTCAGGGGCCTCCCCCATGTCCCCCCACACGTCCCTCTTGTCCCCGACTCCCAGCTGCAGGGCCCTGCCCTTGGTGGCATTAAACTGGTGTGGCCCAGTGGGGTGTCCAGCAGCACGAACACCTGACCCAGTGTTCTGCCATGGCCCCTTCCCTCTTGGGCCCTGCAGCAAGTTTGCTCCCCTCCGGCCAGAGCAAACGCATGGCTAGTGCTGCCATGGGCAGCAGCTGCCAGGGCTGGAGACCCATGTCCTCCAGCCAGCACAGGCTACACGGGTTGTGTGCAGTGCCAGGCGTGGGCCTGGTGCCCAGTCCAAGGCCTCCCCCGCGCTGCAGTTGGCAGCTCCCTTGAGCACCAAGCCCAGACTCTCCGAGGGCAGCGAGTCCCAGGTGTTGGGTGACCCCCCCCCACCGCGCTGCCTTCCTGTGCCCATCACACACATGCCCAACACCCTCGGCCTGGCCAGCACAGGGTGTGTGTCCTCCGCTCAGCTTTGGGATCTCCGCCAGGCTGCCTGGCCTGGAGCTACCGGGTCCCCTGCCCCATACACCTCGACTCAGGCCAGCAGCGCCCCATGGGTGCCCTGGGCAGTGAGCCAGACCCAGCCCAGCCGTCATCTGGCGGGTGGCAGGGGGCAGCCAGCTCGCAGCCCCAGGGAAGACTCAGCCCCTGCTCCACCCCACCTGTGAACTTGCGCTGGCCCAGGAAACTCTGCATGAACAGCGAGTCGGTGAAGAGCATCTGCTGCAGCCGCTCAGCCCCCAGGCAATAGACGCAGTTCAGCAGCAGCCGCCCGGGCAGGTCCGAGAAGGCGTCCACCTCCGCTGTGGGGAGAGAGGGGTGAGTTGCTGCCTGGGTCCTAACCCAGTTCTGGGAGGACAATGGGATCAGAGCAGGCAGGCTGGAAGCCAGCACTCCTGGATTCTATTCCTGGCTCTGGGAAGGGAGTGGGCCTAGTGGTTAGAGCAGGAGACTGGGAGCCAGGACTTCTGGGTTCTCTCCTTGGCTCTAGGAGATGGGTGGGGCCTAGTGGTTAAAGCTGAAGGCTGGTATGTTTGGGCAATGCTGGGCTGTTACCTTCATCCTGTGTGGAGGAGGAGGAGGAGGAGGAGGAGTTGCTGGTGTCAGTGGGGAGCTCCTCAGGGGGCAGCAGGTCCCCCAGGGCAGGCAGCGGGGCCCCCCCCAGTGCCGCAGCCTTCGGAGGCTCCAGCCCCAGTGTTGCTGCGCAGTTGGAGACAGCATCCGCCCGGCTGTCCACATTCTCCTCGGGGTCCTCTGCCAGCTGGGGAGAAGGGAAAGTGAGGGGGCCCAACCTGGGCCCAAAACCTCCCCCGGCCCTGCCCCTTCCCTTCCCCAACTCCCCAGAAGGTCTCCCAGCCCCGCCTGCTTCCTCCCCAACACCCCCACACACACACCTCCTATGACGCTGGCAGCTGGCCAGCTCAGGGCAGGACCTGATTAATTAACCTGAGGGGTTAATTTACTGTGTGTGGGTAACAAAGGTCTGTTAACTAGGCTAACTAAGACAAGCCCATGCACTTGTGTTGACAGAAACCAAGAACTGTATTTACTTACATCCTGGTGGCTGTAACCAAAGAACTGTTACCTGCAAAATCCTTTTCACCTCTTGTCGCTCTTTATTACCTGCACATCCTGTATGCAGCTGTGCTTAGGTGTCAGTAGATGCAAAGGCCTGTAGCTAGCATGGAGGGTGAATTCACTGACCAGAGAACCGTTTGGCTAGGGCATGTCATGGCTATAGGGTGTTCACAAGACTGAAGCCTCAGATTGAAGCATTTGATCTTCAAAGCAAGCGTTACTGGGACTTTTCACAGCTTCAAGTGTCCATCACATGCTGTGACAGGTTTTCTGTGAGGACACCTGTCCGCTGGCTCTGTGCACAGGAGAGCCATAAATACCCCATTCATTGGCCCGAGCCAGTACCTCTGATCTGCTGAACTGACCAGGGAGTCTGAGCCATTGGTCAGAGAACAGGACACCCGGAAAGATTCGTGGAAGGACTCTAAGAGACTTATGGAGAATTTGCCGACATTAAATCTCTGCTAACAACTGGACTCTCACAGTCTCATTCACCTGTAATGTGTTTTATCTGCTCTGACTTTGAATAATGCTCGGTTATTTTCTTAGCTAGCTTTCGACACTAAAGCAAGCGGTTACCTGTGCTGTCTATGGGGAGATCTGACCTGAGGTAAGTGACGAGTCTTTTGGGACTGGATGAACCTAATGTGTGGGGAATGTGGATTTAATCACCTTTCATCGCAAAGTGCAGGTTCTCTGGGGGGTAATGAGGGGTTGGAATGCCAAGGGGCCGTCTGTGCTCCATGGTAAAATGGGTAGACTGAGCCAGGGGTACATTTCAGTGCTGGGTGAAATCAAATGATAGAATACACCCCCAGCCTGGGGTTTCTGTCCTGAGTTTGGCTTTCTCAGCTGTGAGTCACTCCAGGCACCTGACACCTCCCCCAACCCCATCCCCCGAACCACCCCAGTCCTGACACCTCCCTAATCCGCCCCCACCAACCCTTCCCCCCACTCACCGAGGCGGCCCCATCACTGCTGCTGGCCAGTGAGTGGAAGCTCTGACTGGCAGCTGTCCTGGCCAGCTTGGGGCTGGGGTCCACCTTGAGGTCAGCTGTGCAGGGCAAGGCCAGGTCTCTCAGCTCGATGATGTCACTGAGCTCCCTGGCTGGCCTGGAGGGGGGCAGTCACTGGGGTGCCAGGGGTCGCACAAGTGTTGAGGTCACTGGGTCCCGTAGGGTCGGGGATCGCACCAGGGCAAGTCTCGGGGTCAGACACACGGGTGGGGGGGGAGGGTGCCAGTTTGTCCCAGGGTGGGGGGTGGAGGTCAGGCACCAGCTCATCCTGGGGGGGGCAGGGCAGACGCTTCCCAGTCTACAGGGGTCCCAGGGCTCCCAACACTCGGGTGGGGCCAACCTATTCCTGGGGAGACAACTCCCTCCCAGCTCCCCCTGGGCAAGAGGACCCAGACTCTCTCATGGGGCGATGGGGGAAGGTGCAGGGAGGGGCAGCCAGACCTGAGGGACCTGCAGCAGAGGTCGGAGGCCTGTGGCTGGCCCCACGCAAGTCAGGGGTGGGGGAGGCTCACACTCACCCCAGGCCATTGAGCTCGTCAGTGGGGACGGGACAGACGTAGTCATCGTCCTCGCTGGTGAGGCCGAGCTCAGCACCATAGCCCTGGTGGACGATATGCCAGAGCTCCTGGGGGGACAGTGTCTGGGGGAGAGAGAGACAGTGTCTGCAGTGGGGAACTGCGTCAGGGGGACAGCGTCTGGGGTGGGGGAGAGACAATGTCGGGGGGGAACAGCGTCAGGGGGGAAAGAGACAGCGTTGGGGGGACAGCGTTGGGGGGGAGAGAGACAGCGTCGGGGGACAGACAGCATCTGAGGGGGGAGAGAAACAGAGTCGGGGGCAGACAGCATCTGGGGGCAGGTGACAGCGTCTGCAGGGGAGATAGACAGCGTTGGGGGCAGACAGCGTCTGGGGGCAGGTGACAGCTTCTGGGGGGGAAGGAACAGCACTGGGGGAACAACATCTGGAGGGGGAGAAAACGTTGCGGGAAAGGGACAGCGTTGGGGGAAAGGGACAGCGTCTGGAGTGGGGGGCAGTGTAGGAGGGGACAGTGTCAGGGGAAAGGGACAGCATCTGGAGGGGGGGACAGCGTCGGGGGGAAGGTACAACGTCGGGGGAGGGGACAGCATCTGGGGGGGGACAGTGTTGGGGGAAGGGACAGCGTCTGCGCCCCCCAGAATCCCATCCCCAGCTCCTCATCCCCAAACTACCCCCCCACCCCCTCCCAGCGTCTGTACCTTCTCCAGCAGCGCGTTCTGCCACAGGCGGAAGATCAGCATGAAGCAGCGATCGCGGGCTCCAAATGAGGTGAAGAAATGCTGGGGGGAGGGGGAAGTGAGACCCGACTCCTGGATCTCCTGGTGCCCCTCACTCCCGACCCACAGCCCCTGCTAGCCCAGCCTGGGCTCCCCCACTCCACAGCTCTGCTGGTGCCTCTCACTCCTGACCCGCAGCCCCTGCCAGCCCAGCTCTGGGCTCCCCCACACCTGTCCCACTCCTGCCCAGAAGGGGGCCCAGCAGGGCACTGATGCTGCTCAGACAGTGGCCTCCAGGGGCAAGGAAAGCCCCCTCCCCCCAGGTCCCAACTCAGAGTGACCCGGGAGTGGCCAGACTCAGTGTCCTTGGGGCAGCACTTCTGTGAGGGGCAGGGATGGGGCTTGGCCCCTTGGTACTCCCCAGCCCCGCCTCTTGAGGATCAGGTCCCCACCTGACCCCTCCTCAGGTGAGGATGCCATCACCCACACAAAGTGGCAGGCAGGACCTGTCCCCTCTCCTTGTGGGGTTGCCCCCAGGGGACCCACCCGGCTGTCTCTGCGTCTACCCTGCATCGGGCAGGGGCACCTGGGATGCCATAGTCCTGCGGGGAGGGGCTCTGCGGAGGCCAGACAAGGGCATGGGGCTGCCCCCCAAGGAGAGGGGCCCTGGGGTGGGGGGGAGCCCCAGCCCTGTCTCACCTTGTCGGCCGCAGTGCAGACCTGGATGGCGTTGGGAATCAGTTTGGCCATCTTCTCCTTCTTCAGACATTTCACCTCCCGCAGTGGGACAGAGATCTGCAGGGGGCAGCGGTCAGGGTGTGGCACAGCAGAAGATGCAGGTAATGTGGGGTTGGGGGGATAAAAGGGAAGCTGGAGGTGGCCCAAGACAGCAGTGGGAGGGGCAGGGAGGCGCCTGGGGGTGGAGGGGAAGCTGGAGGCATCCCAGGGCAGTGCCTGTGGGGAGGGGAAGCTGGACAGAAGTGACAGGGTTGGTGTTGGGGGGGGGGCAGGTAAAAGGGAAGTTGGAGGCAGCCCAGGGTAGCAGGGAAGTGACCAAGTGGGAATTTTCTTAATGTTTTGTATGAATACTGTGTGTGTGCCTCAGTTTCCCTTATGTGTCACATAAGTACCTAGGTGGTGAAAGTTGCAGAGGCCCCTAGGGGGCGGGTGCAACTGCCAACTGGCTGCCTTGGCCCAGACAATGGTCAGACATTCCGTATCCTGGCAACTAAGGCTGGGGCCTATCCTCTGCATGGAGCCAGCGAAGGAATTAGACAGGTGGAGGCCAGGTGACTAGTTTGCTGGGGAAAGAGACAAAGCACAGAAAACGGCAGCTGGGCATGACTGAGGCTGGGCTGAGGGAAGCCGGTCAGTCTCTTGGTTTGGGGACTTGGGGGGAGAGCCCAGGGCTCTGGATCCCCCCAAGATGGACTTTGCTGTAACTTCCTGCTCTCTGGCTGAGAGTCACGGCTGAGTGCGGAGTTGGGGTGCAGGGCCCTTTGGGGCATGTGAGTCTTCCCCAGGTGTCCTAGTCAGGTGGACTCCCTGCGGGGAGCTCACGGCATGGAACAGGGGTGCTGAGCGCTCTGAGGTCAGACCCAGGAGGTGCTGAAGCCGAGGAGACTGGCCCTGGTGAGTGTGCCCTGGCGAGTGTCACACTACAAGAAGGTCCTGTCTAAACTTCACTCAGAGCGGTTTCAGAACACTGAGCCTGCTCCCGTGGCAGTTGGTGGGTGAGGTGGGATATGCTGCACCCCGTGGACGGTTGGCTTCTGAAGGCACTGGGAGCATCCTGCAGTAAGTGGCTGGGTGCAGAAAAACACAGGGAATTAGAGGGAAGAGCGGAAAATGATAGAGAACCACCTCCATAAGACGGGCACTGTCGAGCTGTGCAGGGGGAGAGTGCTACGCATTGGAAAGTTCACCAAGGCGCAGCTGATTGCGCAGCTGGAGGAGGATGATAGATCTAAGGAGCCAGTTCCTGACACAAACTGGGCTACAAGAGGGACTGGGAGCAGCCGGAGCAGCGGCAGGGTGGTCCTAAGACCCACTTCCCCTGTCCAGCAAGGGGTCTTCATGACAGGGTCCCCCGTTGGTGGATCTGAAATGGATGGAATTGGAACTGAGGCAGAGGGACCCCCCAGTGGTGAGTGGGGATAGACCCAGGGATGCTAATTCCTTAGGGAACCTAGATACTAACTTGCTGCCCCAGTTTAAGGAGGGGGGCTATGGATGCTGATCTCACTGCCTCCGAGAAGGCTTGTAATGTGAACTAGCTTGACCCTGCAGAAAGGCACCAGTATCTAACAGCGTCTGGAGTGGGGGACAGTGTCGGAGGGGACAGTGTCAGGGGAAAGGGACAGCATCTGGAGAGGGGGACAGCGTCGGGGGGAAGGTACAACGTCGGGGGAGGGGACAGCATCTGGAGGGGGGGGACAGTGTTGGGGGAAGGGACAGCATCTGCGCCCCCCAGAATCCCATCCCCAGCTCCTCATCCCCAAACTACCCCCCCACCCCCTCCCAGCGTCTGTACCTTCTCCAGCAGCGCATTCTGCCACAGGAGTCCTGGAGTCCCCTGGGGGATGGGAAGCTGGAGGCAGTCCAGGGCATTAGAGGCAAGGCAGAGTTCAGGGGCACCGGGGGGGAGGGGCAGTGGCCCAGGGCAGCGAGGGGAGGTGCAGGGTCGGGGGCACCTGGGGGGATAAGGTGGGGCCACGGGCGCACAGGGGGGCAGGAGCAGGGACCAGGACAGTGGGGGAGGTGCAGGGCGGGAGCAGGGCCACAGGGCGCCCGAGGGGGGTCACTCACTGCCGTCTCCCAGCGGAAGATGTTGCTGTAGAAGCAGAGCCAGTTCTCAGACAGGTAGAGCCGCCCCTGGAGCAGGATGTCACGCTGCAGCGCACAGGAGTAATCTGGGGAGAGGGGAGATGTCAGAGCCAGCCGCGGGGGGGCGGGGGGCTGTGGGTCGGGAGTGAGGGGCACCGGCTGAGCTGGGGGGAGCCCAGGGTTGGGCTAGCAGGGGCTGTGGGTCGGGAGTGAGGGGCACCGGCTGAGCTAGGGGGAAGCCCAGGGCTGGGCTAGCAGGGGCTGCGGGTCGGGAGTGAGGGGCATCGGCTGAGCTGGGGGGAGAGGAGAGAGACACTCCCATTTGACAGCGCAGGGAGCAGGTCAGGTCTATGGGGGGAAGGGAGCTGCCAGTGTGGGGGGCCCATGGAAAGGGGGGGCAATAGGTGGTGCGGAGTGGGTACAGCAGGAGCCACAGGGCCAAGTGCCAGCACAGCCCCCCCAGACACACGGGGGGAGTCCCCCTGAGTGACCAGGGACTGGAGGAGGGTGGGGAATCGTTGTGAAAACAGCTGAGGGACGAGTGAGAAGATGCGGGGGCCTCGTTCCACGGCGCCCCTCCCTGCTCAGCCTACTGCTTTGTTCCCGCATCCCTGCCCTGCTGGCCCCTGCTGCCCCTCCCATGTCCCACACTCCTCCCCTGGCCCTACCCCCCCATGCCAGCCCCACCCTGGTGCCCCTCCCCCATGGCCCCTCCTCACCCACAAGCAGCCGCTCGCTCTCCGGCAGCCCCTTGAAGATCCTGCGGAAATCCTCATTGCGCTGTTTGTACGTGGGGCTCAGCATCTGTGGGGGGATCAGGCCCATCAGGGGTGCAGAGGGCCATGCCCTGCCCCCTCCATGGCCCCGCCCTCAGCTACGGTTTTGGAACATGCAGGGGCACCGGGGAGGGTCCCAGGGGGTCCCTAGGCCAGGCGCAGGGGGGACTCTGGGAGTGGGGGGATCCGGGAAGGGCGGCATTGAGGGGCTAGGAAAGTTCTGCCCAAGTTGGCCCCCCCTGCCCAGCCATTGGCTGCTCCCCCTTCCCCGTCACTTACAGGAAACAAAGGGGGGGAAGGGTCAGGCTGTGGCTCCCCCACCCACAGCGGGCTTGGGCCCTGGCTGGGGCTGAAGCAGAGCTAGCAGGGAAAGGAGAGAGCTCAGAGTACCTCCTGCCCCTCCCGCTCCAGCCATGCTCCTCCCCCTGCCCCTCCACACCCAACTCCACATCAGAAACCATGGGGGGAGAGGGGGACATGAACCAAGCCCCTTCCCACCCCCCTTCTTACTCCTCCTCCTCACTGCCCCCCCATCTCTGCCCCCCATCTCCAGTAGGGCTGTAGCTGAGCGTGGTGGGAGGAAGGTCTCTGAAGGGAGCAGGGGGGGCCAGGCTCAGCCCCAGCAAATGGGGGCAAGACAAAGCCCAGAGAGGGGGTGAGGTGCGCAGTGATGGCAGGGCTGAAGGGTGTTGTAGGGCCTGTCTGCCCTACCCCAGGGATGCGCCCAGTTCTGGGCTGTGCTCAGATGGGGAGGTCCACAGAGACCCTCATGCCACCCGCTCCCACAGCTGCCAGAGGCAGAGATTGGGGAGACCGGGGTGGGGGGTGCGGGCTGAACCCTGGGAGCTGGGCAGTGTGTGGGGTGCTGGGGCTGCAGGCAGAGGCAGGGGGACTCACGCTGTACCAGCTTTGTGCTTTCTGCAAGGGAAAGAGAGAGATGGGTTAGAACAGGAGTCCCACAGGGGTACACCCCCAAAGCCTGCTCCCCCAGGGGTACAACCCCAAAGTCTGCTCCCCACAGGGATACACCCCCAAATCCTGCTCCCACCAAGACCCCCCAGTTCCCTGCGGTACCCCCAAAGCCCTGCTCTTCCAGGACCCCCAGACGCATCCCAAAGCCTGCTCCCCCAGGGATACTCCCACAAGCCCCTGAGTACTTGCCCCCCCCGAGAGCCCTCCCCTGAGCATGATGCCCCAGGGGATACCTCCCAGAACTCCCCAGAGGCTGGCCCCCAGGAATGGCCCCCAAACATGCCCCAGATGCTGGCCCCCCAGGGAATAACTCCCCAGAATGCCCAGGACCCCCACAGAGCTCTCAGTACTGCAATGCAGAGCCTCTTCACAGGGATCCCAACAGCCCTGAATCCAGGGAGTCCCCCAAACAACCCTCAATACCCTGCAGAGCTGGGGGTGGGGAGCCCAGGGCTGGGCTAGCAGGGGCTGCAGGTCGGGATTTAGGAGCACTGACAGAGCTGGGGAAGGGGAGCCCAGCACAGGGCTAGCAGGGGCTGTGTCATAAATATAAAAGGAAGGGTAACCACCTTTCTGTATACAGAACTATAAAATCCCTCCTGGCCAGAGGCAAAACCCTTTCACCTGTAAAGGGTTAAGAAGCTAAGAACCTGACCAAAATGACCAATGAGGAGACAGATACTTTCAAAGTGGAGGGGAAACGAAAGGGTCTGTCTGTCTGTGTGATGCTTTTGCTGGGAACAGATCAGGAATGCAGGTCAGAACTCCTTAAGTTAGTAAGTAATCTAGCTAGAAATGTGTTAGATTTCCTTTTGTTTAATGGCTTGAAAAATAGCTGTGCTGAATGGAATGTATATTCCTGTTGTTGTGTCTTTTTGTAACATAAGGTTTTGCCTAGAGGGATTCTCTGTGTTTTGAATCTAATTACCCTGTAAGGTATTTACCATCCTGATTTTACAGAGGTGATTCTTTTACTTTTTCTTTAATTAAAATTCTTCTTTTAAGAACCTGATTGCTTTTTCATTGTTCTTAAGATCCAAGGGTTTGGGTCTGTGTTCACCTGTACAAATTGGTGAGGATTTTTATCAAACCTTCCCCAGGAAAGGGGGTGTAGGGTTTGGGGCGGATATTCTGGGGGGAAGACGTCTCCAAGTGGGCTCTTTCCCTGTTCTTTGTTTAACATGCTTGGTGGTGGCAGCATAGGGTTCAAGGACACGGCAAAGTTTGTACCTTGAGGAAGTTTTTAACCTAAGCTGGTAAGAATAAGCTTAGGGGGTCTTTCATGCAGGTCCCCACATCTGTACCCCAGAGTTCAGAGTGGGGAAGGAACCTTGACAGGTTGCAGGTTGGGATTGAGGGAAACTGGCAGAGTTGGGGGGAGCCCAGGGCTGGATAGCAGGGACTGCGGGTCAGGTTTGAGGGGCACTGGTAGACCTGGGAAGGGAGCCCAGGGCTGGGCTAGCAGGGGCACCCAAAAAGTCCCCAATATCCTGGCACTCCCCCCAGACACCCACAGACCCCCAGAATCCAGCCCCCCTCACCTTGTTGTTGCGGATGAAACTCCTGGCGCTTAGCGGGTAGTTGAGGGGGGTGGACAAGGGGCCCCGCTCTGGGGTGCTTTCTGTGCTCTTTTCCACCATGGCATCTGCAGGGAGGTCCGGGGAGGTCCGGGGGGTCAGCAGTACGCGCTTCCGCAAGGACGGAGAGCTGCTGGGGCTGCTCCAGGGAGAGGGGCTGCCTGTGCTGGGGGAAGATAGAGTGAGGGGGGCCCCACATTTTCCTTCAGTTCCCCTCCCCATTCCTCCCAGGGTTCTTCTCCCCCTTCGCTCCCCTTTGCTGGGCCCTCCAGTGCCTCCTTTCATACCCTGTTCCCCATCTCCGCCTGTGGCACACTGTACCTCAAAACAGCTCCCTGTAACCCACATATTCATCATTCATATATAGTTGTGATATTTCATACAAAGCATGCCATGTATGATCTCATATGAAAGGTCATGATCTGTTGAAACCCCTTGTTCTGTCCACAAATGTATATTCTCAGTGAGTATGAAGTTATGGGATTGTGCTATACGGTTGTTACTGAAATATGTTCTAAGTTTGAGAGTTTGTACTATACGGGTGGTGACCCCAGCCCAGGAGGGTGTTAATCGACCTTTAATCAGTAGGAGGATTGTAATCAAGCAATTTACAATTCAACAACAGTTGTGCAAGCACCACACCAAGGGATCGCTCAACCCTGTGACTCAGCAAAGCCCACCAGGACCCGTCTAGGCAAGTGTCTTCCAGGCACGTGGACTGAGGATATAAAATAGGGAACAATGGCATCATGCTTTGGCCTTTCTCCTCCCCCACTTACAAGCAACAAGGACCTGAGAAGACAAAGAACTTCAGCAGAGGAGACTGGTCCCAGGTTTAAGGGAGAAACCTATGTATTCTGAATAAGGCTGCAAGTCTTTCACAGAGGTCATGGATTCCGTGACTTTCCAGGATCTCCGTGACTTCCACAGCTGCAGTGGCTGATGCGGCTGAGCCCAGTGTGGCCCAAGCAGCTGGGGCGGTCCTGGGGCCAGCTGCACTAGCTGCTACTTCGGCAGCCCCAAGCCACTGGTCCCAGGCGCTGCCCCACGCAGCAGTGGCGCCCCAGGCCACCCCTGCCCGAAGGAACAGCAGCGGTGGTCATAGACTATCAGGGTTGGAAGGGACCTCATGAGGTCATTGAGTCCAACCCCCTGCTCAAAGCAGGACCAAAACCCAATTTTTGCCCCAGATCCCTAAATGGCCCCCTCAAGGATTGAACTCACAACCCTGGGTTTAGCAGGCCAATGTTCAAACCGTTGAGCTATCCCTCTCCCCAAAGCAACTACAGCCCGTATGGGGCTCAAACCTGCAACCTTGGCGTTATTAGCACCATGCTCTATCCAGCTGAGCTAACTGGCCACAGGATGCCCACCCACCCCCAGGAGCAGCAGCGACCGCTGGAGCACCCCCTCCCAGCAGCAGCATCGATTGGAGCATCCTGACACCCACCCACCCCCAGCACCTAAGATTTACATAGGGGTATTTTTAGTAAAAGTCATGACAAGTCACTGGCCATGACTTTTTGGATATTGCCCATGACCTTTGTCAGTGACTTCTACCAAAAATACCCATGCCTGTAGCTCACAAAAGCTCATGCTCAAATAAATTGGTTAGTCTCTAAGGTGCCACAAATACTCCTTTTCTTTTTGTGAATACAGGCTAACATGGCTGTTACTCTGACACCATGCCTAAATCGTAGCCTTAATTATGAACTGTAACATCCAGTGGGGCGAACAAATTGCTTTATCTAAATCAGTGGTTCTGAAACTTTTGTACTGGTGACCCCTTTCACATAGCAAGCCTCTGAGTGTGACCCCCCCCTTATAAATTAAAATCACTTTAAAATATATTTAACACCATTATAAATGCTGGATGCAAAGCGGGGTTTGGTGGCTGGATGCAAAGCGGGGTGGAGGCTGACAGCTCACGACCCCCCATGTAATAACCTTGAGAACCCCTGAGGGGTCCCAATCCCCAGTTTGAGAACCCCTGATCTAAATACTACCAAGTGTGATAAGTTTAAGATTTAGGTTGTGCGCTTATTTTTATTTTCATTGGTAACCATCTGTCCTTTTATGTCTACCACTTATAATCACTTAAAATCCATCTTTCTGTAGTTAATAAACCTGGTTTATATTTTACCTCAAACAATGGGTTTTGCTTGAAGTGCTTGGGGAAACCTTAGCTCGGACCAGAGCTGCTGCGTGTGCTCTCCACACTGAGGGCGGGGCGGACTGGGTAATAAACTTCCAGTGGTCAGGCTCTGCCCAGGGCAGGACAGCGCAGCTCAGGGGGGCAAGGTCGGGGAGCTGGGGGGAACTGGCTGGTGCCTTTCGCTGTGTGAGTCACGAGAGGCTTTGGGCGCCTCCATGCAATCTAGCTGGGTGTGGGGCTCCACCTGCTGTTGTGCTGAGAGATGGGGGGTACAGGGGCGCGGGCTGCCGCTTGTCACTAGCAAGGCATACTGAGAGAAAGTCCAGGCTGGAGAGTGAAGGGGGCACAGCGCTACCCCAGTTCCAGGTTGTACCCTGGGGATCCTGTAAACCACTCTCCCCCCAGCTCAAGATAGGGCTGTTCTTGGGGCCAGGGACTAGAAACAGGAAATGCTGCCCCCATGGGGTGACATGACTCTGATTAAAGAAGGGGTACCTGGGGATGCCCGAAATTGGGGGACAGCTCAGAGCAGGAGAAGAGACCCCCAAGGAGGCAGAGCCACATGTGAGGGAGCTTGTGGGTCTGATGGGAGGGTTGTGCCAGCTGGCGGGGAGCCTGTGGGTCTGATGGGGGGGTAATGCCAGCCGGGGGGCATGGGTCTGATGGGGGGTAGTGTCAGCTGGGGTGGGGGCTGTGGGTCTGATGGGGGTAATGCCAGACATGGGGGACAGACTGTGCGTCTGATGGGGGGGTAGTGCCAGCTGGGGGGGAGCCGTGGGTCTAATGGGGGTAGTGCCAGCTGGGGGGAGCCGTGGGTCTAATGGGGGTAGTGCCAGCTGGGGGGAGTCGTGGGTCTGATGGGGGGGGTAGTGCCAGCCGGGGGGCATGGGTCTGATGGGGGGTAGTGTCAGCTGGGGTGGGGGCTGTGGGTCTGATGGGGGTAATGCCAGACATGGGGGACAGACTGTGCGTCTGATGGGGGGGTAGTGCCAGCTGGGGGGGAGCCGTGGGTCTAATGGGGGTAGTGCCAGCTGGGGAGGGGGGGCAGGAGTCAGCCCCACTCCCAGTGCAGTGGGACTGAGCTGGAGCCGACCCACCCATCTCACAAACAGCTCTTTGTTCTGAGTTCCATCCTGACTCCACTCCCCAGTGCAGCCAAATGGCTCGATCACCCTCGTCCACCCCCAGCCTGACCCCAGCCCCCCAGGGCCTGGTGCCTCCCACTGGTGCCCAGAGACTGGGAGAGTGACACCCCACAGCACACACAGAGCCCGGGGAAAGAGACAGAACTGCAGTGGCAGGGGCTGCAGGTCGGGAGTTAGGGGCTCCGGCAGAGCTGGGGGGAGGGGAGCCCACAGCTGGGATAGTAGGGGGCTGCAGGTCGGGAGTGAGGGGCACCAGCAGAGCTGGGGACAGGGATGAGACTGACCAATGCTGCTGCCCCCAAAACTTCTTTCCCCCTCCCCCTGCCCATCACATGCCCCCCCATGCCCGACACTTACTGGCCACCTGGGACTCAGGCTAATGGCAAGGGCAGCATGGGGGGAGCACGCTATTTCATGGGCAGCTCCAGATCTGGCTACTGTCGCCCCGCCCCTCCCCCCCAACAGATGACCAGGGCTAGCATGACTTGAGACAGCTGCTGTGGGCCAGCGCATGTGGGAGAGGGGGCCTAGAACACCCAACACAGCCAGGGCTGGGGGGCAGGGGCAGTATGAGCCACCCATGCCTCCCCCCAGCAGGGTTCAGGCCAAGCAGGCAGGGGGTCATGGCCAGCACTGGCCCTAATGCCCCCATACAGTGCTATGGGGCGCTGTGCTGCAGGGAATGTGGCTGGGGCTCGGGGGGGGTTGGGTGCCAGGCTGTAGGGAGAGCATCCCCTGCTGACCCCTCCACCCCCTACAGCACAGGCCCCCTAGTGCCAAGCTGGGGCACTGGGGCTGGCACCAACTGCCAGGGAAGAGTGCTCCTTGCTGAGCCCTGGCCCCACTCCCTGGCCACCTACCAGGGTCCAGAAGGACCTGAGATTCCCCCGGCCAGTGCTGTCAGCTGGGCTGAGCCTTTGGGCTGTAGGACTGGTGGCTCCTGGGGGCCCAAAGTGACAGGGGGGGCTGGGGCCTGTCACATGCAGCAAGATGCTGCCGGTCCCAGCCCTGGCACATGGGGCCCCTGGCTGCAGGAGAACGGCTGGCACAAGACCTGGTGCCAGCTGGCGGAGGAGGGAGGTAAATATGGGGCAGATCCTGCTAGCTTGGCTGGGCTTGAGGAGCTGCACGCCTGGCCAGTAACTGCCAGCAACCTCTGGCCCCGTCTGACGTTGGGGGGGAGCCCAGAGAGCATCCCTCAGCCCAGGTAGGACAGACCATGCAGGACAGCTCTGCCAGTGCCCCTCACTCCCAACCCGCAGCCCCCTTCCAGCCCAGCCCTGGGTTCCCCCAACCTAGCTCTGCTGGTACCCCTCACTCCTCACCTGCAGCCCCCTTCCAGCACAGCTTTGGGCTCCCCCGACCCAGCTCTGCCGGTGCCCCTCACTTCCAACCCGCAGCCCCTGCTAGTCCAGCTCTGGGCTGCATAGATTCCTGGGCCAGAAGGGACCATTGCGATCATCCAGTCTGGCCAGAGAGATTTCCCAAATTAATCCCTAGCACAGAGCTTTGAGAAGAACAGCCCCTCATGGTTTAAAAATGGCCAGTGACACGGAACTATTGGAACAATTAATTCCCCTCCCTGTTCAAATGAATGCCTCATTTCCCGTCGAAATTCATACAGCTTTAGCTTCCAGCCATCGGGTCATGATTGGGGTGTCTGAGCCGAGCCCCCCACCCCACCCCTGCAGCATGGCCAAACGGGAGCCTCTCCCTCTCAGGCAGGGTTCCTGACCCTTTCCTCATTCTTGGGGCTCTTCCCAGACTCCTCCCCAATTCATCACCATCCTCCTTGACCTGTGGGCACCAGAACTGGACACAAGGGCCCAGCAACGTCACACCAGGGACAAACCCAGCCTCCCTGCTCCTCCTCGAGATTCCCATTTGCGCACCCAGGGCTGCATGACCCACCCCCAAGTCCTTTTCAGTGTCCCTGCTCCCCAGGACAGTGTCCCCCGCGTGTGGCCAGCGCTCTTTGTTCCTAGCTGGACAGTTATATCGACTCATATTAAACAGTCACCACCCCTCACTCTTGACCTGCAGCCCCTGCTATCCCAGACCTGGGCTCCCCACACTTCCACCACTGCCCCTCTACTCTGCCCTGCCCTGGGGGCACAGAGGGAAGGGGAAGATGGGCATTTCCTGTCTCAGAGCCCCTTGAGCCTGGGTTCTAATGCCGTAGGGGGCAGACACTCAGCCAGTTAAAGGGGCTGTGTCCCAGCTGGGCACAGAGGCCCCTGAGCGCAGGGCCCCCTGCCCTGCCCATTGCCCTCCCAGGAATCTCCAGGAGCACAGAGCAGTCAGGGCGGGCACTCAAGACACCCAGGTCCCTCACCCACCATGGGAGGGCATCAGCCCTTGCCGGGCTTGCAGAGGGATTTGGGGGCTAGTGAGGCCTGGCCTGCCCTGTTCCTGCAGTGCTCTGGGCCGGCACAGACCCGATGAGATGCTGGCATCCTCCCTGGCCCGTTGGCTCCAGGCTCTCTGGGATCTCCCTGCTGCAGGCACCCACGGCCCCGGGCACTGCTTGGCAAACCAATTCCTAGAGCACTGGTTCTCAACCAGGGCCCCCTGGGGGGCTGCGAGCAGGCTTCAGGGTCTCCATCAAGCATGGCTGGCATTAGACTGCTTGCTATCCCTTAACGAGGCCCTGGCTTTTATATGCAGAATTGTTGTGGCACAGCTGGACCATGGAGTTTTTATAGCATGTTGGGGGCTGGGAAAGAAAAAGGGAGAACCCCTGTCTTAAGGCAGCTCTGTGAGCTCCGACGCGGGAACCAAGCTGGGAGGGGGACCCAGGCGTCCGGCTCAGCTGAGTGCAGGGGAGGGTGCTACAGATGCCCGTTTCTCCACAGGGCCCATCGCTACCCAGACCCCCAGGGCTAGAGCAAATCCCAAAGGCCTGCGCCCGGCCCAAGATCCCCAGCCAGGAGCTCAGCGCAGGGCACCGGGCAGCGCTGGGCTCAGGGCCGGGGACTCGCTCGGCAGAGCCTGGGAACCTGCTGGGGAGCAGAAAAGGGGGTTCGGGCCGCTGGGGGGCACGGAACAGGGAGGGCAGGGCAATAACAGCCCAGGAGTCCTGGCTCCCGGCCCTCCCCCCCTCTAACCACTAGACCCCACTCCCCTCCCAGAGCCAGGGAGAACCCAGGAGTCCTGGATCCCAGACACCCCTCCCCCCAATTCCAACACACCAGAGCCCACTTCCTTCACCTCCATCCCCCACTCACGCCACCCCACACCCCCTGCCCCGGCGCCCCCTTACTCGAACATGGCCCGTGTCCCGGCCCGGCCGGCCAGCGGCCCTGCCTCCCCGCGGAGGAAGAGGAAGGAGCCAGAGACCCGGCGGCTTCCTCCCCTCCCCCTCTCCGCGCTCCGCCCGCTGCACAAAGGATGGGGGTGGGGGCTGGGCACCAGGACGCCTGGGTTCTCTCTCTGGCTCTGGAAACGCCCCCAACCCCTTGGAAAGCAGCGGAGGCTTCCAGGAGAACCCCTCAAACCTGCCCCCGCCTCCCGGGCGGCAGCCTCCCCCCCACCCCCACAACAAGCACAGGTGTCACTGGGGAGAGAAGCAGCCCCCCTAGAGCCCCCCGGCCATGCACCCAGCTCCGCCCCCCGCCCCCGCACGCGGCCCCTTCGGCCAGGCACCGAACCCCATGGCGGGGGGGGCTGCTCTTGAGGTCTGTGTCTAGAGCACCCAGCGGGGAGCGGGGCCCTCTGGGCCGGGTGCTGCACCCAGCCCAGGAGCTCCACTCCCTGCCCCCCACCACCCTGAGGCCCTGGGATGCGGGTGGGGTGCACAACCCTAGGGAAGGCAGACGATGGCAGCACCTGGCCCGGATCAGATGGGCCATGGGGCTCCCTCAGCCACTGGCACCAGCTTGGCCCCAGCACAGCCGAACCCCACAGCGGCAATGCCCCCGGCGCCGGGGAGGCCAGAGAGCAGGGCTTGGCTCCAGCAGCACAAGCACACCCAGCCCCTGGTGCCCACCATGTCCATTTCTGCACCACCATCCTCTGCCACCGCCAGCCCTGTGCCATCCCCCCTGCCACCGTCAGCCCCATGCCCTCAACCCCGCCGTCCCCAGCCCCGTGCCCTCACCCCCTGCCACCATCAGCCCTGTACCCTCACCCCTTGCTACCTCTCAGCCCCATGCCCTCAACCCTGCCTTCCCCAGTCCTGCGCCCTCATCCCCTGCCACCCCTCAGCCCTGTGCCCTCAACCCCGCCACCCCTAGTCCTGCGCCGTCAACCCGCCGCCCCCAGCCCTGCGCCCTCACTCCCTGCCACCGCCAGCCCTGTGCCCTCAACCCCGCCTCCCACAGTCCTGCACCCTCACCCCGTCACCTCTCAGCCCTGCTCCCTCAACCCCATCACCCCCAATCCTGCACCCTCACCCCCCAGCCTTGCACCTTCACTCCCTGAAAGCCCCATACCCTCAATCCTGCCACCCCAGCTCTGTGCCTTCACTCCCATCATGCCCAGTTCCCTCTGTCCCCCGCCTTGCTTAGCTCCTGCTGCCCCCAGCCACGGTGCGGGCAGAGAGGTCAGTACCAAGTGGTTCCCAGGCCAGAGGGGACCTTTGTCACCATCCCAGCTGCCCGCTGCGTCACATGGGCGGCAATTGATGCTGGCCAGGGGAAGGGGCCAGAGCTAAAGCGGGACAAACCCAGCAGGGCCTAGTCTGCGCCAGGGAGGATCTGCTGGCATGGCTGGACTGGAGCTCCCATAGAGCCATCCCAGAGTGTCCCAGCAGGACAGCGCCAGTGCCCCCAGCTCAGCCATGTCCCTGGGGCCCTGGCCTCTAGTGGCAAAGCCCCCAGGGCTGGCAGAACTGCAACCACATGGCTCTTCAGCTGGCACTACGCTGCCGGGCAGGGGTGGAAACAATCCGTTCCGGGCTGGGAAGTGTGGAGCAGGCTGGTGGCTGGCCTGAGTGGGTTCTTGGGTAAGATGGCTGTTGGGAGCAGCCAATGCCCTGCCACCGCCAGTGAAGCTGGTACCCACACCTCGAAGGGAGAACACATCCATGCCATGCAGGGCTTTGGCTGGGATGGCACTGTCAGAAACCAGCACCCCTGGCCTAGGGCTGAGCAGCCCCTGGCCCCATGGGGCCATCTCAGCTGGTGGCAACACACCTGCCAACGGGCAGGGGGGCTTGCCACAGTCACATGCTGCCATGCATGCTGCCACGCAGCCCACACCCACCCTGTGTCCAGGAGTCACAAGTTCTGTGCTCTAGAACTGCTTTAAATGAAGCCAGCCCGGACTCTGGTGCAGCATCTCCCCATCAGGGCACCCGTACACCAGGGCAAGAAGCTTCTGCGGCTTCGGTGCTTCCTGGGTCTGACCTTGGAGCGTTCAGCCCCCTGTTCACCTGAGTCCACCCCACTAGGACACCTGGGTAAGCCTCACACGCCCCCAAAGAGACCATGCACCCAGTTCCCCAGTCACAGGGATTCAGCCAGTGTTGACACAAAAGATTTATTACAGCGTAGAACAGAGCTTGTTAGCACAGAGAGCAGGAACTTTCAGCAAAGTACATCTTGGGGAAGGGCATCCAGGGCCCTGGTGCCCGTTCCCCTGAGTCCCAAAACAGGAGACTGACCTTCCAGCTACCTGGCCTCCATCAGGCCCATTGCCCCTCCTCCTTCCTTTGTCTCATTCCCTGGCCAGCAGGTCACCTGGTCTCTTTGTTCTCCAACACCTCCTGCTGATTCTGGCAGAGGAAGAGGCTCAGCCATCAGTTGCCAGGCCAGAGTGTGAGCTGTTCTCTGCAGCCAGTCAGCAGTCAGACCTGCCCTCTAGGGGTCCCTGCAATGATCACACACACTGTCCCACCACCTAGATACTTGAGTAACACATAGGGGAAAAGAACAGGAGTACTTGTGGCACCTTAGAGACTAACAAATTTATCTGAGCATAAGCTTTTGTGAGTTACAGCTTGCTTCATCGGATGCATGTAGTGGAAAATACAGTGGGGCGATTTTATATACACAGAGAACATGAAACAATGGGTGTTACTGTAAGCAGTGTCAGGATGAGCTCCACCCTGACATCTGGTGGTGAGGTGTGGCAAGAACTTCAGGGGCTGATCTCATTTGCATAGGCACACCCACCACGCCTAGAATGAGACCATAGCTGCCCAAATGGTCACTTTGGCAGCTGTGGGATCCCCAGTGTCTCTGTTATTGGGGCAGGAAGAATAAATTGTTATTACCCTGATTATGGGAACTGTGCTTGGAACTGTATGTGGCCTTTTGTTATGATGGAGGGATTCACCATCAACTAAGTAGCACTCGCTAGGCAAGGGTCATGGGTTCCAAAACTGTGTGAATGGAGAGAGGTTGGGGACAAGTATTAATACTTGGTGGCATGGGCCCCTTGGTGGGGGCTTTACATGCTAATTGCACTTCCTCCTGTCTCCACTGTGGAATATCAGAACTAATTTTGATTTCATTAGAAGTCTAGTCATAGGCTGCTGAGCTCACTTTGGGCTGACAGTGCACCAGCACTGGGGTTCCCCTACTACAAGCTGAATTCACCTAAGAGCTGAAATCACTGACTGTTGTGTTAAGTAGTGGGGGAGCCTGAAGATATATTGTGGAGCAGTTTGCGGGATGGCTGGTGAAGCAGTTTGATGCGGAGCAGTTTGTGGCTGGCAGGAGCTGCTTGTGGGCCGTGGAGCTGAGCGAAGGAGTTTGTGGGGTGGCTGGTGGAGCGGAGCACTGCTATGGGGCAGTCAGCTTCAGATCATGTAAGGTGCCTCTTACCCCCGTCCCATTTCCACACAGGTTGGGAGGTAAAGCTCCGCAGATAAACTTTTGAACTCTGGGGCTGCCCTGACCAGAGACTTTTCGGGCATTGGACTTTTGGGACTTTGGGTGATTTGGAGTTGCTGGACTCAAGAACCAAAGGGAAAAGGGCATGCCCCAATTTGCTTGGGGTGGGTTTTTTTTTTTTGCTCATGGATTGTGTTATGAATCCTGTTGGTGGTGTTTCCCCAACATAATGCCACATTGTTTCTCTCTGTTATTAAAAGGCTTTTGCTACACTCAGACTATGTGCTTGCGAGAGGGGAAGTATTGCCTCTTGGAGGCGCCCAGCGGGGGTGGTATATATTTGTCCCAGGTCACTGGGTGGGGGCTCGAGCCGGTTTGCATTGTGTTATTGGAATGGATCCCCTAGATATTGAACCCGGCCCTTGTTGCTGCCAAGAGTGATCAGGTAAGGTGAGCTATTACCAGCAGGAGAGCTGGGTGGGGGGGAACCTTTTGTAGTGATAATCAAGGTGGGCCATTTCCAGCAGTTGACAAGAACGTGTGAGGAACAGGGGGGAGGGGGAAATAAACATGGGGAAATAGTTTTACTTTGTGTAATGACCCATCCACTCCCAGTCTTTATTCAAGCCTAAGTTAATTGTATCCAGTTGCAAATTCATTCCAATTCAGCAGTCTCTTGTTGGAGTCTGTTTTTGAAGTTTTTTTGTTGAAGAATTGCCACTTTTAGGTCTGTAATCGAGTGACCAAAGAGATTGAAGTCTTCTCTGACTGGTTTTTGAATGTTATTATTCTTGACGTTTGATTTGTGTCCATTTATTCTTTTACGTAGAGACTGTCCAGTTTGGCCAATGTACATGGCAGAGGGGCATTGCTGGCACACAATGGCATATATCCCATTGGTGGATGTGCAGGTGAACGAGCCTCTGATCGTGTGGCTGGTGTGATTAGGCCCTGTGATGGTGTCCCCTGAATAGATATGTGGACAGAGTTGGCAACGGGCTTTGTTGCAAGGATAGGTTCCTGGGTTAGTGTTTTTGTTGTGTGGTGTGTGGTTGCTGGTGAGTATTTGCTTCAGGATGGGGGGCTGTCTGTAAGCAAGGACTGGCCTGTCACCCAAGATTTGTGAGAGTGTTGGGTCATCCTTCAGGATAGGTTGTAGATCCTTAATAATGCATTGGAGGGGTTTTAGTTGGGGGCTGAAGGTGACGGCTAGTGGCGTTCTGTTATTTTCTTTGTTGGGCCTGTCCTGTAGTAGGTAACTTCTGGTTACTCTTCTGGCTCTGTCAATCTGTTTCTTCCCTTCAGCAGGTGGGTATTGTAGTTGTAAGAATGCTTGATAGAGCTCTTGTAGGTGTTTGTCTCTGTCTGAGGGGTTGGAGCAAATGCGGTTGTATCGTAGAGCTTGGCTGTAGACAATGGATCGTGTGGTGGGGTCAGGGTGAAAGCTGGAGGCATGTAGGTAAGTATAGCAGTCAGTAGGTTTCCAATATAGGGTGGTGTTTATGTGCCCATCACTTATTAGCACCGTAGTGTCCAGGAAGTGGATCTCTTGTGTGGACTGGTCCAGGCTGAGGTTGATGGTGGGATGGAAATTGTTGAAATCATGGTAGAATTCCTCAAGGGCTTCTTTTCCATGGGTCCAGATGATGAAGATGTCATCAATGTAGCGCAAGTAGAGTAGGGGCATTAGGGGATGAGAGCTGAGGAAGCGTTGTTCTAAGTCAGCCATAAAAAAAATGCTGGCATACTGTGGGGCCATGCGGGTACCCATAGCAGTGCTGCTGATTTGAAGGTATACATTGTCCCCAAATGTGAAATAGTTATGGGTGAGGACAAAGTCACAAAGTTCAGCCACCAGGTTTGCCCTGACATTATCGGGGATACTGTTCCTGATGGCTTGTAGTCCATCTTTGTGTGGAATGTTGGTGTAGAGGGCTTCTACATCCATAGTAGAATGGAAAAATTAGTGGGTGCTCTGCACCCACCGGCAGCCAAGCTCCACTCACACCCCCCCCGACCTCACCTCTGCCTTCTCCCCTGAGCACGCCGCGTCCCCGCTCCTTTGCCTACCTCCCAGTGCTTTCTGCTGCCAAACAGCTGTTTGGTGGCGTAGCAAGCTCTGGGAGGGAGAGGGGAGAAGCGGGGGAGGAGGCGGAGAAGAGGCGGGGCCAGGGCTGGGATTTGGGGAAGAAGTCAGAATAGGGGCAGGGAGGGGGCGGAGTTGGGTCAGGGACTTTGGGGAAGGGGTTGGGATGGGGTGGAGTCAGGGTAGGGCCGGGGGTAGAGGGGGGTGGAGCACCCACCAGCGAGAGCAGAAGTTGGTGCCTGTAACTCAGGGTGTGGAGGGAACGAGAATGCCATACATAATACAAACAACACTAAGGACTGGCCAGCCTGGCAGGTCCTACCGCAACCCGGGAGTGCTGGTCTGAGGTGCCAGGGAAACACCTGCATCTGGGAAAGAGCCCGTGGGTGTCAGTGAGTGAATTAGCCTTTCACTCAAAGTAGGTCAGACAGCACAGCACTGGGGCCAGCTCTGACTGCCAGGGGACAGTGCCCCTTACTGAAAGCCTTGACCCGTTCCCTGCAGCACAGCACCCCCTACTGAACCCCCACCCCGTTCCCTGCAGCACAGCGCCCCTACTAAGCCCCGGCCCCGTTCCCTGCAGCACAGCGCCCCTACTGAGCCCTGGCCCCGTTCCCTGCAGCACAGCGCCCCCTACTGAGCTCCCGCCTGGTTCCCTGCAGCACAGCACCCCCACTGAGCCCTGGCCCTGTTCCCTGCAGCACAGCGCCCCCTACTGAGCTCCCGCCTGGTTCCCTGCAGCACAGCGCCCCTACTGAGCCCTGGCCCCATTCCCTGCAGCACAGCGCCCCTACTGAGCCCCCCGCCCCGTTCCCTGCAGCACAGCGCACCTTACTGAGTCCCACGCCCCATTCCCTGCATGTTCCTGAGACCCCATCTGCTTCCCCCTGGGAATAGACCGGAGGGGACAATCCCTCCTCCACCAGGAATAGACCAGAGGGGAAGATTCCCCCCCTCGGGAATAGACTGGAGGGGATGATTCCCCTGCGATTCCCCCACGCTCCCTCCACACACACACACACGCAGGAATAGACCAGAGGGGAAGATTCCCCCCCTCGGGAATAGACTGGAGGGGATGATTCCCCTGCGATTCCCCCACGCTCCCTCCACACACACACACACGCAGGAATAGACCGAAGGGGAAGACTTTCCCCCACCCCCAGAATAGACCGGAGGGGACAATTCTCCCCCCACCCCGGGAAATAGACTGGATGGGAGAGGCCAATTCCTCCCTCCCCGGGAATAGACGGGAGGGGACGATCCATCCCCAGGCCCAGGCGATGGGGTTGCCTGGGAGCTGTTGGGACATCTCAGTCTACTGTCCCCCACCCTTCAGGCCCTGAGCAGACAGTGGTTCAGTGTGTCCTTGCCAATGGCCTCTAGGTCCATTTTCCCTCCCCAGAACGGCGGGGAAGGGCACACAGGGGCAACAGCAGCTGTCTGTGTCCCAGGTGCCTGTCCAGGGCCCAGCAGGGAGTGAGCAGAGCCTGTGTTTGCTTTGCAATCCCATCACCCATCAGCAAACACCTCCTGAGATTACCCAGCCCTTATCAGCCTGGCAGCACACACTGCATTGGCACCAGCCCAGCCACACCCAGCTCCACGGGCACAGTGCCAAGGCACCCGGCTCTCTGCAGACACCACAGGGAGAGACCCAGCCAGGCCTAGCGGGGGAAAGGCCCCATGGCCCATTTCTCATTCCTTGAGCCAGCCAGTCCCCTGTCATGGGGCCGGATGGGAGCTGGGGCCCTTTACAGGGGACAGGCCCTGGACCCCTTTCCCTGTCCCCCCCTCCCTCAAGCCAACTAGTCCCCTGCCATGGGGCTGGATCGTAGCTTGCACCCCCAAGGGCTGAGTCTGTATGTTTCACTCATGCCCTCCATCCCGTCGGATCTCAAAGCATCCTCCGGTCCATGCTCACAGATGCAGCCACCTCTGGAGAAGGGGCATCCCCTCAAGCCCCCTGGCATCAGCTGCCCCCACCAGATGCCGCATATCCAGCCCTGAGCTGGGAGCCCTGACACTCTTACACATGGGGGAGGCGAGCATGGGGCTAGGGGCACCAAGCCTCCCAGGAGCCAGGGCTGCCACAGGGTTATTGGCCTCCACAGTCCCCGCCCAGGTGCTGTCAGACCAGGCCCGAGTGGGTCTGGGGACCCAACCTGCAGAGGCCTGTTTGCCATAGGCACCATTGTGGTGACACCCCAGTCGACCTATGAGCAGGCCAAGCAGCTGCCACCCCCAGCCTCTGAGCAGCAGCAATCAGCTCCCCACTGGGCTGATAGGGGTCGCTTGGCTCCTCACACTTGCCCCATGTGCCTCCCTGACCGTGGCTCAGGTGCTGAGTGGCTCAGGGCTGCTCCTGGGGGCAGTGGCAGCCTGCCAGCACTTTGGCTACAAGCGCAGCAACCTGCCTGGCTCCATGCCAGCGCCAGCCCACACCTGCTGCTCTGCACGCGACCCCCTGCTCCTCGGGCAGCCCCCTGCCCAGCCGCCACTTCCCTCGCCCCCCTGAGTCAGAGGGTGGCCACCACTTCAACAACAAGGAGCTTGTCCAGAAGGGGGAGGCAGAATGGTGGGGGGGGGGGCAGGGGAACCTGTGGGGTGTGCAGTGCGGTGCAGGCAGAGGGGAGCCTGTGGAGTGGGCTGGTGGGGGGCAGCATATGGGGGGGGGGCGTAGGGGAACCTGTGGGGCGGAGACCTATCAGGTAGCCAGTTTTTAATCCAATCACTGGGGGCCATGTTAATTTTGTACCTTTCTAGTTTTTTAATGTAACTGTCCTGCGGCACTGTGTGAAATGCCAGGTCAGACCTTCAGCCCCCGCTGGGCTTTCCCTGTTGCTGCAATGCGTCCGGACCCAGGCTGGGCAGCGCAGTGCCAGTCTCTGGGAACGAGGGGCCAGCTGATCGGCACTCCTTCCCCAGGCAGTGGGCCAAAAGCCTGGCAGTTTGTGTAACCAGAGGTGGGGAATTTACATTACCCACTCCCACCCCCCCATACTCCCCTGCCCACGGGCAGCGTATGAACCATGTTCAGGTAGGTTAGCCCCCGCACCCGCCCCTTCTGCCCAAGGCCCTGACTTTCTCCCACCCATTCTTCCCACCCCCCACTAGAGCCCAGAGCCTCCCCACTGTGACCGCCAGGCTCCCTGCCCCAGCCCTGGGCCACACAAGCGCTCCTAGCTGTGGAGTTCCTGGCAGCATGAGGGGTGAGCTGCAGGCCAGAGCACTCTAGCCCCAGCCCCAGCCCAGGCCACAGGGGAAGAATGGGAAGCAGGAGGGGGCCTTGGGTGGAGTGTGGACAGGGTCACACCTGGCAGTCTGGATTCCCTGGCCTGTGATACCCACAGGGGCAGCCCATCCATATAAGTGAACTAGGCAGTCGCCTAGGGTGCCAAGTTAAATGGGGCACCAAATTCGAGGAAAAAAATCAAATAAAAAAAAAGAAAAAGATGAAAAAAAAATACAAATAAAATAATGATGCCATTATTTCAATTCCCATGCGTGTACGGAAGGAATATGAATTATAATTCATTTCTCTACATTTCTGAGAATTTATTAATATGTCAAATCTTTTATTTACTGCAAAAATAAATAATATTTTAGTGAATTTTTTTTCAATTTGCAACGTAGGGTCAAGATGACCCACTCTGCAATTTTGATAAGCAATAACTCAGCCACAATGAAACACATCCGCCACTGGCAAGAGCTGCAATGCTAGTGACACCTAACTCGAATATACATCAAGGTCACATAGCCAGAAATTCATGTAGAACGGAGATATCATGAGTTGATACATGTCAAATGGTCGTTTTAACACAAGTTACAGGTAGATGGTTAAGAATCAAGCAAATACTGTGGAAATTTGTGTTTCTTGGTGCCAAAGAATAAAGAATAATGTCTTTCGGCATTATAAATCCAAAATGTGAGTCTCTTTAAGCATTATTAAACCTTAGCGTTATTATCGGCCTGTATAATTATGAACTTTTCTTTGTTATAACTGGTTCACATGTAGCAAATAAGGTCCATAAAAGAAAAGTAACAAGCGTTAATGCTTAATAGACTACGAAAGTGATGACGTCACACTCCAAGCAGGTAACAATGAGCAAAGGGATTACTTTCCAAACAACCAGTGTTGGGTTATAACGTCAAAAAAGGTCATTTTGTTTCTGTGTAAATGCTGTAACTAAGTGTTTTAATAGGTAAGTGAGTGTGTGTTACTAATCAGTGACCCTTTAAGCAGTGAAAAGACCTGTTGGGATGGCTGCAATGTGGTTTAAATCAGGTTTCAGAGTAACAGCCGTGTTCGTCTGTATTCGCAAAAAGAAAAGGAGTACTTGTGGCACCTTAGAGACTAACCAATTTATTTGAGCATAAGCTTTTGTGAGCTACAGCTCACTTCATCGGATGCATACTGTGGAAAGTTTAGAAGATCTTATTATATACACACAAAGCATGAAAAAAATACCTCCTCCCATCCCACTCTCCTGCTGGTAATAGCTTATCTAAAGTGATCACTCTCCTTACAATGTGTATGATAATCAAGTTGGGCCATTTCCAGCACAAATCCAGGTTTTCTCACCCCCCTCCCCCACACACAAACTCACTCTCCTGCTGGTAATAGCTTATCCAAAGTGACTACTCTCCTTACATTGTGTATGATAATCAAGATGGGCCATTTCCAGCACAAATCCAGGGTTTAACAAGAACGTTTCGGGGGGGGGGGGTAGGAAAAAACAAGGGGAAATAAGCTACCTTCCATAATGACTAAGCCACTCCCTGTCTCTATTCAAGCCTAAGTTAATTGTATCCAATTTGCAAATGAATTCCAATTCAGCAGTTTCTCCCTGGAGTCTGGATTTGAAGTTTTTTTGTTGTAAAATAGCAACTTTCATGTCTGTAATCACGTGACCAGAGAGATTGAAGTGTTCTCCGACTGGTTTATGAATGTTATAATTCTTGACATATGATTTGTGTCCATTTACTCTTTTACATAGAGACTGTCCAGTTTGACCAATGTACATGGCAGAGGGGCATTGCTGGCACATGATGGCATATATCACATTGGTGGATGTGCAGGTGAACAAGCCTCTGATAGTGTGGCTGATGTTATTAGGCCCTGTGATGGTGTCCCCTAAATAGATATGTGGGCACAGTTGGCAACGGGCTTTGTTGCAAGGATAGGTTCCTGGGTTAGTGGTTCTGTTGTGTGGTATGTGGTTGCTGGTGAGTATTTGCTTCAGGTTCGGGGGCTGTCTGTAGGCAAGGACTGGCCTGTCTCCCAAGATTTGTGAGAGTGTTGGGTCATCCTTCAGGATAGGTTGTAGATCCTTAATAATGCATTGGAGGGGTTTTAGTTGGGGGCTGAAGGTGACGGCTAGTGGCGTTCTGTTATTTTTTTTGTTAGGCCTGTCCTGTAGTAGGTGACTTCTGGGAACTCTTCTGGCTCTATCAATCTGTTTCTTCACTTCCGCAGGTGGGTATTGTAGTTGTAAGAATGCTTGATAGAGATCTTGTAGGTGTCTGTCTCTGTCTGACAGGTTGGAGCAAATGCTTGGCTGTAGACGATGGATCGTGTGGTGTGGTCTGGGTGAAAGCTGGAGGCATGTAGGTAGGAATAGCGGTCAGTAGGTTTCCGTTATAGGGTGGTGTTTATGTGACCATCATTTATTAGCACTGTAGTGTCCAGGAAGTGGATCTCTTGTGTGGACTGGACCAGGCTGAGTTTGATGGTGGGATGGAAATTGTTGAAATCATGGTAGAATTCCTCAAGGGCTTCTTTTCCATGGGTCCAGATGATGAAGATGTCATCAATATAGCGCAAGTAGAGTAGGGGCGTTAGGGGACGAGAGCTGAGGAAGCGTTGTTCTAAGTCAGCCATAAAAATGTTGGCATACTGTGGGGCCATGCGGGTACCCATAGCAGTGCCGCTGATCTGAAGGTATACATTGTCCCCAAATGTGAAATAGTTATGGGTGAGGACAAAGTCACAAAGTTCAGCCACCAGGTTAGCCGTGACATTATCTGGGATAGTGTTCTTGACGGTTGTAGTCCATCTTTGTGTGGAATGTTGGTGTAGAGGCCTTCTACATCCATAGTGGCCAGGATGGTGTTATCAGGAAGATCATCGATGGATTGTAGTTTCCTCAGGAAGTCAGTGGTGTCTCGAAGGTAGCTGGGAGTGCTGGTAGCGTAGGGCCTGAGGAGGGAGTCTACATAGCCAGACAATCCTGCTGTCAGGGTGCCAATGCCTGAGATGATGGGGCGCCCAGGATTTCCAGGTTTATGGATCTTGGGTAGTAGATAGAATATCCCAGGTCGGGGTTCCAGGGGTGTGTCTGTGTGGATTTGATCTTGTGCTTTTTCAGGGAGTTTCTTGAGCAAATGCTGTTGTTGCTTTTGGTAACTCTCAGTGGGATCAGAGGGTAATGGCTTGTAGAAAGTGGTGTTGGAGAGCTGCCGAGCAGCCTCTTGTTCATATTCCGACCTATTCATGATGACAACAGCACCTCCTTTGTCAGCCTTTTTGATTATGATGTCAGAGTTGTTTCTGAGGCTGTGGGTGGCATTGTGTTCTGCACAGCTGAGGTTATGGGGCAAGTGATGCTGCTTTTCCACAATTTCAGCCCGTGCACGTCGGCGGAAGCACTCTATGTAGAAGTCCAGTCTGCTGTTTCGACCTTCAGGAGGAGTCCACCTAGAATCCTTCTTTTTGTAGTGTTGGTAGGGAAGTCTCTGTGGATTAGTATGTTGTTCAGAGGTATGTTGGAAATATTCCTTGAGTCGGAGACGTCGAAAATAGGATTCCAGGTCACCACAGAACTGTATCATGTTCGTGGGGGTGGAGGGGCAGAAGGAGAGGCCCCGAGATAGGACAGCTGCTTCTGCTGGGCTGAGAGTATAGTTGGATAGGTTAACAGTATTGCTGGGTGGGTTGAGGGAACCATTGCTGTAGCCCCTTGTGGCATGTAGTAGTTTAGAAAGTTTAATGTCCTTTTTCTTTTGTAGAGAAGGAAAGTGTGTGTTGTAAATGGCTTGTCTAGTTTTAGTAAAGTCCAGCCATGAGGAAGTTTGTGTGGAAGGTTGTTTTTTTATGAGAGTATCCATTTTTGAGAGCTCATTCTTAATCTTTCCCTGTTTGCTGTAGAGGATGTTGATCAGGTGATTCCGCAGTTTCTTAGAGAGCGTGTGGCACAAGCTGTCAGCATAGTCTGTGTGGTATGTAGATTGTAATGGATTTTTTACCTTAGTCCTTTTGGTACGATGTCCATCTGTTTGCATTTGGAAAGGAAGATGATGTCTGTCTGTATCTGTACAAGTTTTTTCATGCAGTTGATAGATTTCCACTCCATACGGCTAAATGCAGTGCCTTGCATAATGACAGATTTCAGAGTAACAGCCGTGTTAGAAAGAAAAGGAGTACTTGTGGCACTTTAGAGACTAACCAATTTATTTGAGCATGAGCTTTCGTGAGCTACAGCTCACTTCATCGGATGCATACTGTGGAAAGTTTAGAAGATCTTATTATATACACACAAAGCATGAAAAAAAAATACCTCCTCCCACCCCACTCTCCTGCTGGTAATAGCTTATCTAAAGTGATCACTCTCCTTACAATGTGTATGATAACCTTGATTATCATACACAATGTAAGGAGAGTGGTCACTTTGGATAAACTATTACCAGCAGAAGAGTGAGTTTGTGTGTGGGGGAGGGGGGTGAGAAAACCTGGATTTGTGCTGGAAATGGCCCAACTTGATTATCATACACATTGTAAGGAGAGTGATCACTTTAGATAAGCTATTACCAGCAGGAGAGTGGGGTGGGAGGAGGTATTTTTTTCATGCTTTGTGTGTATATAATAAGATCTTCTAAACTTTCCACAGTATGCATCCGATGAAGTGAGCTGTAGCTCACGAAAGCTTATGCTCAAATAAATTGGTTAGTCTCTAAGGTGCCACAAGTACTCCTTTTCTTTTTGTGGTTTAAATCGTTAGCCATCCCTTAATGCTACAATGCTTGTAGTCAGGAGCACAATACATAACAATATTCAAATGCCCCATGGCAGAAAGAGGAAAAAGAAAACCCTCAGGAGCTGAGTATCAGAAACAAAAGGCTGAGAAGGAAAAGGACCAAGCAAAACAGCAGGGATCCTTCTTGAAATATCTTCTCTTTAATCCAAATAAAGATGGAAGCAGTTCACAGAATCCAGATGAAGGAATTTTACTCGGAGAGGAAGTTAGCTCACATCCACACGGAAGCAGTTTGGAACATCAAGATGCAGGTATATTACTTTGAGATGCGGGTAGCTCACATCCACAAAAAAGCAGTTTGGAAACTCAAGATGATGGAAATTTACTTCTAGATCAGGGTTGGGCAAACTTTTGGCCCAAGGGCCACATCGGGGTTGCACAACTGTATGGAGGGCTGGGTAGGGAAGGCTGTGCCTCCCCAAACAGCCTGGCTCCTGCCTCCTATCCACCCCCTCCCACTTCCTGCCCCCCTCAGAACCCCCAACCCATCCAATGCTCCTTGTCCCCTGACTGCCACGACCCCCTCCCAGGACCCCGGCCCCTAACCGCCCCCCGGGACCCCACCCCCTATCGAACTCCCCCTGCTCCCAGTTCCCTGACTGCCCCCCCAGATCCTCCACCCCATCCAACCGCCCCCTGTCCCCTGACTGCCCCTGAGGACCCCCTGCCCCTTATCCAACACCCCCGCTCCCTGCCCCCTTACCATGCCGGAGCCAGCCACACAGCCACGCTGCCCTACAGGAGCGGCAGGCCAGAGCGCTGCCCCGGCAGTGGCATGACTGAGGGGGAGGGGGGACAGTGGGGGAGGGGCTGGGGGCTAGCCTCCCCAGCGGGGAGCTCAGGGGCTGGACAGGACGGTCCCACAGGCCAGATGTGGTCTGCGGGCCATAGTTTGCCTACCTCTGTTCCAGGTGAAGGCAGCTCACAGCATCAGACTGATATGGAAGTGGAGAAAATTTATTCACTTTCAGAGACACATGCAGAAATTGAAGTAAATGAAGTAGAAGGAAGAAAGGATGAGGAAGTTACAAACAAGTTACAGTATGGGGACCCAGCTTCATGGCCCAGATGTGATGACAGTGTGCAGCAAATTCTCATGGAATGTGGACCCGAACAAGTTCAAGAATTTCCCTTCCCTAAGGATGGAAATAAAAGAAAATTCTCTGCTCAGCATTACAAGAGGAAACTCATTAACGGGGAAAAAATTAATCAAAACTGGTTATAACATTCAGTGTTGAAGGACTCTGTGTTTTGCTTTTTCTGCAAGTTGTTTAGAAATCAAGCAATTGGTACATCACTTACTGAAAATGGTTCGAAGGGCTGGAAAAATGTATCTTCAATTCTCTCTTCACATGAAAGAAGTACAGAACATTTGGAATGTTTTCAAAATTGGAAAGAACTTGAATTACGATTGAAAAAAAGGAAAAACTATCGATGAAGAAAATGTACGTGTGATCAAGAAAAAAGAAGAATATTGGCAACAAATATTAGAGTGTCTGATTGCTTTAGTGAGAATTCTCGGTGGGCATAATTTAGCATTCCGTGGATGCGGTAGAAATGAAAAATTATACGCTCCAGGTAATGGAAACTTTTTAAAATTTGTTGAATACCGAGCTTTGTTTGATCCAGTCATGAAGGAGCATCTACGTAAAATAACTGATCATGAAACACAGGTTCATTATTTAGGAAAAAATATGCAGAATGAACTGATTCAAATCCTAGCAAATGTCATTAAAAAGAAAATTTTAGAAGCTGCAAAATACTTTTAAATAATTCTGGACTGTACACCAGATGCGAGTCATGTTGAACAAATGACGATGATCATTCGTTTTGAGGATATGGAAAAGTCTGCAGATGAAGATAGTGTTGAAGTGCTCATAAAGGAACATTTTTAGGGTTTTGTACCACTGACTGGAGCATTTATGACTGAAACTATTCTACAAGAGCTTGAAACAATGTCATTATCTGTTGAAAACTTATGTGGCCAAGGCTATGATAATGGGAGTAATGTGAAGGGTAAAGACAAAGGCGTGCAAAGGAGAATGATGGAAATCAACCCTACGGCCTTTTTCGTTCCTTGCAGTGCGCATTCTCTGAATTTGGTTGTCAATGATGCTGCTAGATGCTGTTTGGAGGAAAGCAGTTTCTTTGACCTCGTGCAATGTGTTTATGTGTTTTTCTCAGGCTCAACATGCTGTTGGGAGATTCTGACTCGCCATATGAATTCTCTGACTGTGAAACCACTTAGTCAGACAAGATGGGGGAGTCGTATTGATGCTTTGAAGCCTCTTCGCTGTGAACTTGAAAACATTCATGATGCCCTAATTGGATTTCTGATGATACTACCTTTATTGGATCATCTGGCAATACGGCATGTTCACATTTAGAAGCTCTTGCAAATGGCCTTTCCAAGTTTAAATTTGTGACTTCACTCATTTTGTGGTATAATATCCTTTTCGAGATTAACCTCACTGGTAAGCAACTTCAGGAAAAGAACTTGAACATACATTCTGCTATTCAAAAACTGCAGCAAACTAAAAATATTCTGGAGGAATTCAGAAGTGGTGAAGGGTTTAAAAGAACACTGGTAGAGTCCCTTGAGCTTGCTGAAGAAATAGACTTTCCGACAGAATTTGAACCTGAGCCAGTGTTTTTTATTCGGAGTGTTTTGTAAATACAGGTTAAAGTTCATTGGAGAGTTTTCTTATTTCTTTCTATATTGGATGTGGTGGAAATGGCAGTTAAAGCAGAATAGTGTAATGGATGATTTTGGATTTGTAATAATAAAAATTATAATTAACATTTTTAATGTATTTTTATTTGAAATCGGACTGAAATATCATCTGGCTGTCGTGTACAAATCTATTCTGAAAATTTTGTGTCTCTATTTTATCTGATCTCAGAAACGTTGGTTGGACAGATGGACGGATGGACAAACCAAATAATTAAGCCTCTGTTTAAAAAAAAATGTGTAAAAAACATTAAAAGGGAAAAAGAGGCACAATGTTTCCCAGTTTACCAAAAACCTCAGCCTAGATCTGTCCTTGGGGTTTGGGGGTGGGGGTCACCGATAGCATGGTTCACCTAGGGCACCAGTTGCTGGCAGCTAGTCTAGGGCCGCCCCTGGATACCCACCGCCCATGCCCTGCCCCTGCATTGTCCCCAAAGTCCAGTCTTGTTGGACACTTTTCTAGGCTCATCCTGTGTGCTGCCCAGCCCCTCACAGTCCCTCCCAGCAAGGGGACGTCCGGCCCACAGTAACACAAGAGCGTTGCATTCAATACAATGGACCCCAAAGTGGTCATGGGGTGTCACTGCTGCTGCCCTGTGCAGCCCCTGAACTGCCCCTCCCCTCCAATCCCTCTCAAAAGACCCCCGAATGCAGTGGGGGTGGATCAACCCCTTGTTATGCTGTCCACCAGTCAGGCCCAGAGGTGCTGGAAGCAGGGATGCTGCCACATCCCCTGGCTTGAAGTGGTTTCCATCATATACAGGGTTTACAGTTTGGTTCAATGACCACCACACTGGCTAACAAGAAGTCAGAACTGCAGCCCCCTTTGAAATCCCAGTCCTGGATTCAACACCCAGACACGAGACTTAATGATGAGTGATTATTTAAAACCAATTTCATCAAACAAAGGGTTCTTCTGATTCCAAAGGACCAGCCACATACCCAGGTCAATAAACAACTTAGATCTTACCCAATAATCATGCTGTTGCCAATCCTTTAGTATTTAATACCTAAAGGTTTATTTATAAGAGAAAAGAAAGATATGAGAGTTAAAACTGGTTAAGAATCAAATACATACAATAATTGCAAAGTTCTTGGATCAGATCTGAAGCAGGGATGAAATAAACTACTGGCTTGTTAAGTCTCTGGCTGCTTTCAAAAGATTGCAAGGTCCTCTGTACATTGTTTAGAATGCTCCCATTAGTATCAATACATAGTCTGGAGATCAGAGCAGGAAAGAGGCAAAATGAAGATGCTTCCAGGGCCTTTTATACTTTCTGCCATATGGTGGGTCTGCTCTCAGTACAGTCAGTGGAAAAGTACAGGCACAAGATGGAATCCAGTGTCACATGAGCTGGTCACATTCCGTTGCATGCTTCGATGAGTCATAGCAGGGCAGCGGTGCTGGAACAATTTCTGTAGTGGGGGTGCTGAGAGCCTTTGAACTGTACTGTAAGCCTGTATATAATGGAAACCATTTCAAGTCATGGGGTGCTGCAGCACCCCTGTGATGTTATTGACATGAACTGGGACCGTATAGATCATTGTTGCAACCAAGGTCCTGTAGTCGCACCAAATCTTGTATAAAGGGGGTCAAATAAGGTGTCTAAAACAAGGTTATGGTTTGCTGGTTATGATTACACTATCTATATATGTGTATCATTTTTGTAGTTGAAGTTATGAATATTGGCTCTATACTGTCTGTATTTCAAATTTATGCTATGCTTCTGGGTGACACCCCAGACAAGTTGGTGTCAGCTCTGCCTAGCCTGCTTGATGGCCCATTAAGGACCATCAGCTACACAACTGACCCACTGAGAGAAGGCAGACACGCCTTGTGACTCAGCAAGGTATGCAGGGACATGCCTATGGACAGAACTCTGAGGTTTTCCGGGCCATGTGATGGACAGCTTGTCTTTGGAACAAAGAAAGCAGAGACCACGTGGCAAGAGACTATAAAAAGCTGCTGCAGCTCCTCCATCAGGTCTTCAATCCTGCTTCGTACCTCTGGAGGGACTTTGCTGCTCTGAAGCTTTGAACAAAGGACTGAAAATACATCCCAGCTGTGGATGTTCTCCAGAGACTTGATTTGAACCTACAGTTTATTCCATCACTGCTGCAAGCCTGAACCAAGAACTTTGCCATCACTGTATGTAATTGATTCCATTTAACTGATTCTAGTTCTCATCTGTATCTTTTTCCTTTTATGAATAAACCTTTAGATTTTAGATATCTAAAGCGTGATTTGTGGGTCAGATCTGATTTGTATATTGACCTGGGTCTGGGGCTTGGTCCTTTGGGATCGAGAGAACCTTTTTTCTTTTACTGGGGTGTTGGTTTTCATAACCATTTGGCCCCATAACGAGGGGTACTGGTGGTGGGTACTGGGAAACTGGAGTGTCTAAGGGAATTGCTTGTGTGACTTGCGGTTAGCCAGTGGGGTGAAACCAAAGTCCTCTCTGTCTGTCTGGTTTGGTTTGCCTTAGAGGTGGAAAACCCCCAGCCTTGGGCTGTAACTGCCATGCTTTAAGTTGTTTGTCCTGAATTGGCACTCTCAGTTGGGTCCCGCCAGAACCAGCATCGTTACAACTCCCTACACTCTTAGTTCCAGCACCTATGTAGTAGGGGCCATTACCCATATTCTGGCTGGTAAGTCCACATGAAAGTCCATCAGGTGGCGATAAGCTTCTTCCATGGGCCATTGTGTTCATTGATGGGCCATCAGCTTGAATAGTCCATTCACAGTGTGCTGGCTACACTGGATGTAAACTACCTTGTGGGTGTTACCGCAGGAGCAAACATAGTTTCAATACAGGTACATAGTCAATATTCATGACTTCAGATACAAAAATGATACATAAATGGGATACACAAATAGGATAATAATATTCAGCAAATCATGACTTTTCTATTGACGCCTCACATGACATACTTTGTACAAGATTTCTTTCAGTTCTATAATAGTGGTAGCAACAATGATATACATGGTCATATTTTGATAGATAACATCACAAGAGGTTCCTAAACTTTTCTTACTGCGTATCCCTTTCCAGATCTACCAGCTACCCACATACCCCTTCCAGATCTACCAGCTGCCCATGTACCCCCTACCAGATCTACGAGCTGCCCACATACCCCGAGCTGCCAACATACCCCTTACAGATCCATCAGCTGCCCAGGGTGTGTACCCCCTTCCAGATCTACCAGCTACCCACGGACCCCCTTTCAGATCTACCAGCTGCCTGTGTACCCATTTGCAGAGCTACCAGCTACCTGCGTACCCCCTTCCAGATCTACCAGCTACTCACGTACACCCTTCCACATCTACCAGCTACTTGCGTACCCCCTTCCAGATCTACCAGTTGCCTGCGTACCCACTTGCAGAGCTACCAGCTACCTGCATACCCCCTTCCAGATCTACCAGGTACTCACGTACACCCTTCCAGATCTATCAGCTACCCACGGACTCCCTTCCAGATCTACCAGCTGCCTGCGTACCCACTTGCAGAGCTATCAGCTACCTGTGTACCCCCTTCCAGATCTACCAGCTTCTCGTGTACCCCCTTCCAGATCTACCAGCTGCCCACATACCCCCTACCAGATCTACCAGCTGCCCACGTACTCCACCCTTCTCATCACTGATACTCTGTATGTTCTTCACAGTACTTGTCTTGAGCCATCTGTCCATATTTCACTGTTATGTACAGATATAGTTACAATGTGACGTGTACAACCAAAAAAAAAACAAAAACCCAGACTAAGTTGTGGGCTCAGTTAGGCTGGACAGTTGCTGGGAAACTGAGCCCATACTGTATGGTGATTGGAGGTGAAGGCTCTGTGTATCTGGGTTCTCACCGGTACATCTTGAAGTAAATTAATTATCGTATTTTATATAACAAATTCCCACAATGTTTAAGCTTTGTCTGAGTATCCTGTTATGAAAATGCAATAAATAAAACAGTTAATAAATAAAACCCCCCATTACACAATTTCTCCTGAGTACCCCACAGAGATATTTCTTAAACCACAGTTTGGGAAAGTCTGCCTTAGAGTTTTGCTAATGATGCCAAAGACCTTAGGATCTGTGACAGATCTTGGGGTGTCTGGTTATCTCCGCCTCAGCTTGGAGCTCTCTTCTGCAGTCCTGTCAGCTCTCCCTCTGTAGCCGTTCTCCAGCATCTCCTGCCTCTCTCAGCTTCCTCTCCATGGCTCCTGCTGCCTCGCTCCCAATCCTGGTAGCCTCCTCCTGTATCGTGGCTTCCAGCTGCTGAATGTTCTCCTGGCAGGTGCACGGCTCATCCTTCAGCAGCAGGTCCGCCTCCAGCCCCTGCCATTTGGTGCTGCCTCTCCAGCTGCTCCACTCTCGCCCACCCCCTTGTGCAAAAGAAGATGGAACATAGTGAATAAATAACAACACTGGGAGCCAGGGCTTCAGGGCTGGGGCTGTGAGGAGACCGTCCTTTGGGAAAGTCTGTGGCTGGGAGCCGGTGAAGGAGGAAGAGGAACATATGAGCTCACTGTGCCCCCCCAAAGGCAAAAGTGGTTATTGACTCCAGCCTGGCTGTGTGAGTCCTCTTGTGTGTTCCCCTCCCTCGCCCCCTCTGCTCACCAGGGACCCTCTGAGGCGGTGGAGGGATGAAGAGGATACACTGTGCCACACTCTTCACTTGGCTGCACGGCAGAGCCAGAATCCTCTCCTCAGGCCAGAATGTTTGCCCATCCCTGACCTGCAAGCAAGGATGGTGGGAATGGCCCTTCTTTGGCCCCAGAAGGGTAAGAATCAAGCCACTGGCCCCCGGGGAAATGACGGGATTCATGGAAGCTGGGTCACTGACAAATTCTCTCCCCTCCTGAGAAGGGCCATGAGGCTAGTCAGGGTGTTATGTTCATGGCACACTCGCAGAGAAGTCAGGTACAAACAGCGAGTCCTCGTGCTGGAAGGGTGCACTGTAACACAACGTTTAGTCTTAGTCCTGTGCCAGGTCTACAGCGCCGCAGTGTCAGTGTAGACACCGTGGTGATTACAGCCCTGCGATTGGCCTCCAGGAGGTGTTCCACACTGCCTGTTCTCACCTCTCTGGCCATTGGTTTGAACTCTACTGCCCTGCCCTCAGGTGACCAACCGTACATTCCTGTGCAAATTGGAAAGTCCCCTTCCTGTTTGCTTCCTGATGCGAGCAGTGGTCTCAGCGCATCTGTCCAGGTGGCTCCACGCACCCGGCGATCCCCTGCTTGGAGCAATGCCGAGCTGCTGGACCTCATCGACATTTGGGGAGAGGAGGCTGTGTAGTCCCAGCTGCGCTCCAGCTGTAGGAATTATGATACCTACGGTGATTTCACGATGGATGATATGACTGGGACATGACTGGGACACACTGCAGTGTAGGGTAGAAGTGAAGGAGGTGCGGAACGCCTACCACAAGGCGCAGGAGGCAAACTGCCGCTCTGGTGCTGCGCCCATGAGCTGCTGGTTCTATAAAGAGCTGGATGCGATACTTGGCGGTGACCCCACCTCCACTGCGAAAGCCCCTGTGGATACTTCGTTGGCTCGCGTGCCAGTCGAGAGTGGACCGAGCCAGGAGGAGGAAATCTTGGACGAGGTGCGGGACGGGGACCCAGAGGCAGAGGATGACTCAGAGGGCAGAGATGCATGCAGCCAGGAGCTCTTTTCTACCCTGGAGGAGCCTAGCCATTCACAGCAATTGGATCTTGGAGAAGCACAAACAGGAGAGGAGGCCCCTGGTAAGTGGACCTGATTTGGGGAATTGTTAAAGTGAGTTGTTGGGGGCAGGAAGTTTGCAGAAAGCAGGCTTGTCTCCCACTGCATGGCTAGTCTGAGCGGTGGAACAGGCTGTTGATAGACTCCCTCACTTCACGGGAAACTCCCTCAGAGATCTCCAGGAAACTCTTGTGGAGATACTGGGCAATCCACTCCCGCAGGTTCCGCGGCAGAGCTGCTTTGTTTCTTGCCCCATTAATGGTAACTTTCCTGAGCCACTCTGCCATCACAGGGGTGGTGGGGGAACCATTGCTGCACACAGGCAAACCGCATAGGGGCCAGGGCAGAAGCCGCAGGCTTGGAGAAGACCCTCCTTTGATTCCCTGCTCACCCTCAGCAGCAAGATGTCTTCCATAATGATCATCACCTGTGAAAAGTGTGGGGACAGGAATGATTATTAGGCCCCACCACAGTGCTGGCTCTCCCCAAGAGCCACGTTCCCAGTGTACAGCATAGTCCGGGAAGTGTGATCTACCCCTGCGGCTACTCAGCAGAGCCTGAAAACACGAGCCCAAAGCCAGAGTGAGACAAAGCAGGCTGCTCCCAAGGCAGAGAGCCTGTGCTCACCCCACTTTGTTCCAGGCTGGCTCTTCGCAGAGTAACTGACTGCACACTTCCCGCCAGAGCCCCCTAACTGACAGCAGGCCCAGGAAATCCCCCCCAGCACAGTCACAGAATTTTTTTTTCCTGGTGGGTGCTTCACCCCTGCTCCGTCCCGAGGCCCCACACCCACTCTGACCCCTCCACCAAGGCCCCATCCTTGCTCCACCTCTTCCCGCCCCTGCTCTGCCCCCACCCCAGATGCCCCCACTTCTGCCCAGTGCTTGCTCCTCTCCATCTCCCCCGAGTGCCTCCTGCCAGCCGTTTGCTGCTCTGCTGGCCACCAGGGGGCCCGCCGCTGCAAAACAACTGATGGGCGGCCAACCCCAGCCACAGAGCCACTATGCCTCCCAGTCCAGGGGCGCTGAAACAATTTTTATAGTTGGGGTTCTGAGAGCCATTGAATCAAACTGTAAACCCTGTATATAACGAAAATCACTTCAAGCCAGGGGGTGCAGTACCACCCCCAGCACCCCTAGGTACAGCACCTATATCCCAGTCAACATGCCAGCTTGTCATTTTCACATGGGCCTTCATATACCACAGAAGGGCTGATCATAGAAGATCAGGGTTGGAAGAAACCTGAGGAGATCATCAAGTCCAATCCCCTGCTCAAAGCAGGACCAACACCAACTAAATCATCCTGGCCAGGGCTTTGTCAAGCTGGGCCTTAAAAACCTCTAAGGTTGGAGATTCCACCATCTCCCTAGATAACCCATTCCAGTGCTTCACCACCTCCTAGTGAAATAGTTTTTCCTAATATCCAACCTAGACCTTCCGCACTGCAACTTGAGACCACTGCTCCCTGTTCTGTGATCTGCCACCATGGAGAACAGCCGAGCTCCATCCTCTTTGGAACCCCACTTCAGGTAGCTGTACACTGCTATCAAATCCCCCCTCACTCTTCTCTTCTTCAGACTAAATAAGCCCAGTTCCCTCAGCCTCTCCTCATAAGTCATGTGCCCCAGCCCCCAATCATTATTGTTGCTCTCTGCTGGACTCTCCAATTTGTCCGCATCCTTTCTGTAGTTGGGGGGCCCAAACTGGGTGCAATACTCCAGATGTGGCCTCACCAGTGCCGAATAGAGTGGAATAATCACATCCCTTGATCTGCTGGCAACGCTCCTACTAATACAGCCCAATATGCTGTTAGCCTTCTTGGCAACAAGGGCACATGCTGACTCATATCCAGTTTCTCGTACACTGTAAACCTCAGGTCCTTTTCTGCAGAACTGTTGCTTAGCCAGTCGGTCCCCAGCCTGTAGCAGTCCATGGGATTCTTCCATTCTAAGTGCAGGACTCTGCACTTGTCCTTGCTGCACCTCATCAGATTTCTTTTGGCCCAATCCTCCAATTTGTCTAGGTCATTCTGGACCCTCTCTCTACCCTCCAGTGTATCTACTTCTCCCCCCAGTTTAGTGTCATCCGTGAACTTGCGGAGGGTGCAATCCATCCCATCACCAAGATCATTAATGAAGATGTTGAACAAAACTGGCCCCAGGACCGCCCCTTGGGGCACTCCGCTTGATACCAGCTTCCAAATAGAAATCGAGCCGTTGCTCACTACCTGTTGAGCCTGACGATCTAGCCAGCTTTCTATCCACCTTATAGTCCATTCATCCAATCCATACTTCTTTGACTTGCTGGCAAGAATACTGTGGGAGACCATATCAAAAGCTTTGCTAAAGTCAAGGTACATCACATCCCATATCCACAGAGCCAGCTATCGCGTCATAGAAGGCAATTAGGTTGGCCAGGCATGACTTGCCCTTGGTGAATCCATGTTGATTGTTCCTGATCACCTTCCTATCCTTCAAGTGCTTCAAAATGGATTCCTTGAGGACCTGCTCTGTGATTTTTCTGGAGACTGAGGGTACTGAGGTGAGGTCATAGTCTAGAGGTCTGAGCAGGAAAGAGGCAAAATGGAGATGTTTCCAGTGCCTTTTATAGCTTCTCTCAGGTGAAGGGAATCCTATTGTTCTCACTGTGGAAAATTACAGGTAAAAGACGGTGTTTGGGGTCACATGGGCAACTCACATGTCCATGCATGATTTCGCTTAGTCATAGCAGGAAAGTCCATTGAGTGTAGATAGAAAAGGAGTACTTGTGGCACCTTAGAGACTAACCAATTTATTTGAGCATGAGCTTTCGTGAGCCACAGCTCACTTCATCAGATGTGTACCGTGGAAACTGCAGCAGACTTTATATACACACAGAGAATATGAAACAATACCTCCTCCCACCCCACTGTCCTGCTGGTAATAGCTTATCTAAAGTGATCAGCAGGTGGGCCATTTCCAGCACAAATCCAGGTTTTCTCACCCTCCACCCCCCCCACACAAATTCACTCTCCTGCTGGTGCTAGCCCATCCAAAGTGACAACTCTTTACATAATCAAGTCGGGCTATTTCCTGCATAGATCCAGGTTTTCTCACCTGGACCCAGGCCTGACCCAGCCCACAGACTCTCAGGGGGGACTTGCATGTTGTAGGCTGGTTGTGAGCAGCTCAGGTGGGAGCTACAGCAGCAAAGCATTGTGGGGCACCCAGGGTTATGGGGTCAACACTGACACAACCCCGGACAGGGCTGGATCACACCCCAAAACCAGACAAGTACTAACTGTCTCTGAGGATGCCAGTCTTCCTGGTGTCCACCAGAAAGAGTTTCCTTGTATAAAAGTCCTCTTTCTACAACAAACCTGGATCAATTAGAAGAGCTGAGAAACGATGGGTTGCTCCGTGCAGCCATCCAAGCTCTTTGGAGGCTTACATCTGCTTCCTGTTCGGTCTGGAACTGTTCCCTTGAGGCTGGAGACATCAGTTCCTCATTGGATTGTGGATCTGGGCTTGGTCCCTCTGGAAGCGATGTAAGGGATGGGGCTGTTTCCGTTCACTGTGAACCGCTCTCCGCTGGTGCACTGTGTTGGGATTCAGGCTCCGGCTGAGCCTCTTGTGTAGGGTTATCGGCTGCTGCCCGTTCAGGTTCGGTGGGGCCCTCTGGTGCTGGGTTTGCAAGTACTGGATTCAGAGCTGGCAATGGGTCTGGTGCTGGTTGTTCCGCCGGTTCCAGTTCTGGGACTGGCTCTGTCTGGGTCTCTGGGGCTGGATTCACTACTGCTGTTGCAGACATTGGCCTGGGGTCCGGGTCCATCACCTCTGACCGGGCCCTGGTAGAAGTTTTCAGAACAGCGCTAGGCGTGACGGCTGGTTTAGTCTGGCTGCGGGTGACCGTTCCCACCCTCTTGGCTGACTTCACATGATTGCCCAAGTCTTCCCCCAACAGCATGGGGATGGGATAATCATCATAGACTGCAAAAGTCCACGTTCCTGACCAACCCTGGTACTGGACAGGCAACTTGGCTGTAGGCAAATTGAAAGAGTTGGACTTGAAGGGTTGAATTGTTACTTGGATCTCTGGGTCAATTAAATTGGGGTCCACTAAGGAAGCATGGATAGCTGATACTTGCGCTCCAGTGTCCCTCCACGCGGTGATCTTCTTTCCGCCCACACTCACAGTTTCCCTCCTCTCCAAGGGTATCTGGGAGGCATCTGGGCCTGAGGACCTCTGGTGTGATTCCGGTGCAATGAACTGTAATCTCTTGGGGTTCTTGAGGCAGTTGGCCTTTACATGCCCCAGCTCGCTACATTTAAAACATCGTTCAGCTGACGGGTCACTGGGGCAAGGTGGGTTGCTGGAGAACGTGTGGCAGGACGATAAGGTGTTTGGAGTGTTCCTTGGTGTGTAGTTGGGGTCTTGAGCTGTCCCCGGTAGTAGGGTGAGGTCGGAGATTGTCCCTTCTGGTCTCCACTCCAACTGCGACCAGGATTGTTCCTCTCTCCTCCCTCCACCCATTTTGTTCTGGTTTGCCCCTTCTGATATTCGCCCCAACTGCTACTAGTTTTTTTCTTCTCTGCCACCTCCACCCATTTGGCTCCAATCTCCCCCGCCTCAATTACAGTTTTGGGTTTCCCATCTAGGATGTACCTTTCTATTTCCTCAGGAACACCCTCTGAGAACGGCTCCATTTGCATTAGGAAGGGCAACTCTTCTGGAGATATAACACTTGCTCCTGATATCCAGGCATCCCAATGTTTCACAATGTGGTAGGCATGTCGGGTAAATGACACGTCTGGTTTCCACCTTAGGGCTCTGAACCGCAGACAGGAATGCTTGGGTGTTAGCCCCATTCTGACTCTTGCCTTGGTTTTAAACAGTTCATACTTGTTCATGTGTTCCTTAGGCATTTCAGCCTCCACTGAGCTGCGGCCTCAGCTCTACCATGTACTGGTCTGTAGAGATGCTGTACCCAAGGCAGGCCCTTTCAAAGTTTTCTAAGAAGGCCTTGGTATCATTGCCTGCCTTGTAGGTGGGGAACTTCCTGGGATGTGAAGCGGTACCTGGAGAAGGATTGGTAGGGTTGGTTGGTATATTCTGCTGAACCTTTGCCTTCTCCATCACCAGTGCATGCTTCCTCTCTTTTTCCTTTTCCTCCTCAACATGCTTCCATTCTTTTTCCTTTACCTCCATTTCTCTTCTGTGGGCAGCCTCTTTGGCTTTTTCTGCCTTGGATTCTGTCATCTTAGCCTCTCTTTTTTTAACTACCTTTACAACCGAGAGTTAAAAAAAACTGGCTTGTAAAATTTAGTTGTGCTGTAACCTGATACCTATGTTCTGTGATAGCTATTCTCAGCCTACAGAAAAATCCTCTTCAGGTCTGTGAAAACTTGTGAATTTAACTACCCTGCCTTTAGGTAGAGAAAACTTCAGCTCACAAAAGGAAGATTCCTTTGTTATGCTTGCTGCTGTCCTCTTTTACAAAACCCTTTTAAAATCCTGCTGTGCTTCTGGTTCAAAATGTTCTAAAAAAAAATCTCAAAATGATCCCACCGCTCTGCCATCATGTCAAGGTTCCTTCCCCACTCTGAACTCTGGGGTACAGATGTGGGGACCTGCATGAAAACCCCCCTAAGCTTATTCTTACCAGCTTAGGTTAAAAACTTCCTCAAGGTACAAACTTTGCCTTGTCCTTGAACCCTATGCTGCCACCACCAAGCATGTTAAACAAAGAACAGGGAAAGAGCCCACTTGGAGACCCCCCAAAATATCCCCCCAAGCCCTACACCCCCTTTCCTGGGGAAGGCTTGATAAAAATCCTCACCAGTTTGTACAGGTGAACACCCTTGGATCTTAAGAACAATGAAAAAGCAATCAGGTTCTTAAAAGAAGAATTTTAATTAAAGAAAAAGTAAAAGAATCACCTCTGTAAAATCAGGATGGTAAATACCTTACAGGGTAGTTAGATTCAAAACACAGAGAATCCCTCTAGGCAAAACCTTAAGTTACAAAAAGACACAAAAACAGGAATATACATTCCATTCAGCACAGCTATTTCTCCAGCCATTAAACAAAAGGAAATCTAACGCATTTCTAGCTAGACTACTTACTAACTTAAGGAGTTCTGACCTGCATTCCTGATCTGTTCCCGGCAAAAGCATCACACAGACAGACAGACCCTTTTGTTTCCCCCCCCTCCAGCTTTGAAAGTATCTTGTCTCCTCATTGGTCATTTTGGTCAGGTTCTTAGCTTCTTAACCCTTTACAGGTGAAAGGGTTTTGCCTCTGGACAGGAGGGATTTTATAGTTCTGTATACAGAAAGGTGGTTACCCTTCCCTTTATATTTATGACAACACCCCTTACAGACCGTTTGCTTTCTGCCTACTCAGCTGCTATAAACCCCCTTCCAGACAGGCTCAAAGTGGCATCCAAGGGAAGGACTCATTGTGACGCTGGCAGACCAGGTGCCAGCTCATGCGAAGGCCCCAGGCCTCAACTGAACACTGACGACTGCATAGTCTGGCTCACCTGCAGGTTAGCGTTTGTGTATATGAATGTATTTAGTGTCTAGATTTTATGAGATGTACGTAGGATGCTGCATGTAGTAATGACAGGTTTCAGAGTAGCAGCCATGTTAGTCTGCATTTGCAAAAAGAAAAGGAGTACTTGTGGCACCTTAGAGACTAACCAATGTATTAGTCTCTAAGGTGCCACAAGTACTCCTTTTCTTTTTGCATGTAGTAATCTCACCTATAGCTGCTGTACCCTGTGCGGTAAGGTGATATTAAGTGTTTTCATTGTAATCCTCTGTAATTGTATGAGTCACCACAGAGGAAAGAAGCACTAACTACAGGAGAACCTCAGAGTTATGAACACAGGTTACAAACTGACCGGTCAACCAAACCTCATTTGGAACCGGAAGTACGCAATTGGGCAGCAGCAGAGACAAAAAAAAGCAAATTTAGTACAGTGCTGTGTCAAACATAAACCATAGGCACCGACTCCGTGGGTGCTCTGGGGCTGAAGCACCCACAGGGAAAAATTGGTGGGTGCTCAGCACCCACTGGCAGCTCCCAGCCCCGCCCTGCCCCAGCTCACCTCCTCCTCCGCTCCACCTCTGCCTCCTTCCCTGAGTGCACTGTGTCCTGCTTCTCCCCCTAGCTCCCAGCACTTGCCGCCGTGAAACAGCTGTTTCGTGGCAGCAAGCGCTGGGAGGGAGGGGGGAGGAGGTGGAACGTAGCGCACTCGGGGTCGGGGCGGGGATTTGGGGAAGGGGTCCAATAGGGGCAGGGAGGGGGTGGAGTTGGGGCGGGGACTTTGGGGAAGGGGTTGGAATGGGGATGGGGCAGGGGCAGGGCAAGGGTGGAGTCAGGGCAGGGCTAGGGGCGGGGGGGGGCCGTGAGCATACACTGGTGCTGGGAAAAGTTGGCACCTATGACATAAACTACTAAAAAAAAAGGGAAAGTTTTAAAGCAAATATTTGATATGGTAAGGAAACTGTGTCTGTGCGTGTATCATTTAAATTAAGATGGTTAAAAGCAGCATTTTTCTTCTGCATAGTAAAGTTTCAAAGCTGTGTTAAGTCAATGTTCAGTTGTGAACTTTTGAAAGAACAGCCAGAACGTTTTGTTCAGAGTTATGAACAACCTCCGTTCCCATGCCAGCTTCCTACAGAAGGGGTTAGGTCCTGCCCATGGACAGGGCCCACTGAAAGCACATAAGCTGCTGCGAAACACCAAAGAACAAAGCCTTTGCTGACTGCTTCCCCGACTCCCATAAGAGCTGGTATCAAGTGGAGTGCCCCAAGGGTCGGTCCTGGGGCCGGTTTTGTTCAATATCTTCATAAATGATCTGGAGGATGGTGTGGATTGCACTCTCAGCAAATTTGCGGATGATACTAAACTGGGAGGAGTGGTAGATACGCTGGAGGGGAGGGATAGGATACAGAAGGACCTAGACAAATTGGAGGATTGGGCCAAAAGAAATCTGATGAGGTTCAATAAGGATAAGTGCAGGGTCCTGCACTTAGGACGGAAGAACCCAATGCACAGCTACAGACTAGGGACCGAATGGCTAGGCAGCAGTTCTGCGGAAAAGGACCTAGGGGTGACAGTGGACGAGAAGCTGGATATGAGTCAGCAGTGTGCCCTTGTTGCCAAGAAGGCCAATGGCATTTTGGGATGTATAAGTAGGGGCATAGTGAGCAGATCGAGGGACGTGATCGTTCCCCTCTATTCGACATTGGTGAGGCCTCATCTGGAGTACTGTGTCCAGTTTTGGGCCCCACACTTCAAGAAGGATGTGGATAAATTGGAGAGAGTCCAGCGAAGGGCAACAAAAATGATTAGGGGTCTGGAACACATGAGTTATGAGGAGAGGCTGAGGGAGCTGGGATTGTTTAGCCTGCAGAAGAGAAGAATGAGGGGGGATTTGATAGCTGCTTTCAACTACCTGAAAGGGGGTTCCAAAGAGGATGGCTCTAGACTGTTCTCAATGGTAGCAGATGACAGAACGAGGAGTAATGGTCTCAAGTTGCAGTGGGGGAGGTTTAGATTGGATATTAGGAAAAACTTTTTCACTAAGAGGGTGGTGAAACACTGGAATGCGTTACCTAGGGAGGTGGTAGAATCTCCTTCCTTAGAGGTTTTTAAGGTCAGGCTTGACAAAGCCCTGGCTGGGATGATTTAACTGGGAATTGGTCCTGCTTCGAGCAGGGGGTTGGACTAGATGACCTTCTGGGGTCCCTTCCAACCCTGATATTCTATGATTCTAAGAGGAGACGTGCAGGAGACTCCTCTTGTCAGCTTGAATCTGGAGAGGGCGAGATTTCCAAGCCTAAGCAAAGGATCCCCAGTGCTGGGCCTGGGCTAACCCCAGAGGATTTACAGATCTCGCATATTATAGCAGCTTCTTCCACCTTTTGTAACCTAAGACTCTAACTCATTTGGGTGCATATGTTACTTGCTTTACCCTTGTAAATAACTTGCTTATGTCTTCTTCTCACTTAATAAATCTTCAGTTAGTTCTAGGGTTGCTGTCTTTGGTGTAGGGTCTAAATGTAAGGGGACTGTTGGCCCCTTACTAAAACTCAGTGGGGGTGGTTTGGTTGGCTAGCTCCCAGGACCAAAAGGAAGGGGAAGGGTCGATGGGAAATCAGGACCCTGAGACTGACAGTCCCCAGGGGCAATGGGGAGAGGCCAATGCTCCAGGTCAGCCTGATTGACAGGGCGGGCAGGCTAATGAGGGAGTCAGGAGGCCAGGGTGGTCCCGTCTGCCTGGTGAGCTAGAATTGCCTGGGTCAGACAGAGTGGGGCCAAGCTCAGGAGAGAGCAGGGGCCTGAGTGGAGTAGAGAGCATGGCCGCGCCGGCCAGAGGGGCCAGAGAAGCAGCCCAGGGAGCAGGTCAGTGCTGGGAGCAGAGTCACAGAAGCAGCCTCAAGAGCAGACCTGGGAGTGGGAGAGCTGCAGCCACCAGAGCCAGAGGGACCAGAGAAGCAAGGCAGAGCAGCAGCAGCCGTGCTGAGGCAGAGTGGTGGAGCTGGAGCTGGGGCTGGGGCTGGGGCTGGGGCTGGGGCTGGGGCTGGAGCAGTCCGGAGCTGGGTGCAGGGAGCAGCTGGGGAAAGTGAGGGGGACCCTGGGCAGCGGGTCCAGTGCAGGGAGATGCCCCCAGCCAAGACACCTGGCAGGCCAGACTTGGAGGGGATCGTAACCCCAACGGGGGGTGATGCTGGGAAGAAGGGTCCTGCCACCTAGAGCCTGAGGGCATGTGGCCACAGCCAGAGCAAGTGTCCGACCCGCAGCATCCCTGCAGCACAGCCAGGGCCTGAGCGGGGGCCTGGGACGTGTGAGGAACAGCCTGTGAACTGCCCTTACCCTCCAGCGATGGCTGGTTGTGATGTCCCCATGCCACAGAGAGGGGTGACAGGTTTTCCTTTCACATTTCCCGTTTTTTCCTTATTTTTTTTAAATTGGTTGCTGTTTAATACATTATATTTGCTTTGAACTGTATGTAATGATCAGTGGGTCAGAGAAGCGTCCAGAGGAGAGAGAGTGCCCTGGAGTGAGCAAAGTACAGCCTGCAGGCCACATCTGGCCCAACAGACCATTTAATCCGGCCCTCAGCTCCTGCCAGGGAGTGTGGTTGGGGATTTGCCCTGCTCCGGCGCTCTAGCCAGGGAGCGGGGTCAGGGGCTTGCCTTGCTCTGCGTGGCTCCCAGGAAGCAGCTGGCATGACTCCCCTCCAGCTCCTACGTAGTACTTGGAGGCATGGCCAGGAGGCTCTGCGCGCTGCCCTGTCCGCAGTCACCACCCCGCAGCTCCCACTGGCTGCCTTGGAGCCGGAGGGGGGACATGCTTACGGGAGCTTCTTTGGGTAAGCGCCACCCAGAGCCTGCATCCCGAGCCCACCCCATGCCCCAATCCCATGCCACAGCCCTGATCCCCCTCCCGCCCTCCGAACCCCTAGGTCCCAGCCCAGAGCACCCTCCACACCAAATTCCTCATCCCCAGCTCCACCCCAGAGCCTACGCCCCCAGCCAGAGCCCTTACCCCCCCCCCGCACCCCAACCATGATTCCCCTCCCGCACTCTGAACCCACTGGTCCCAGCCCGGAGCACACTCTTGCACCCCAAACCCCTCATCCCTGGCCCCACCCCAGAGCCCGCACTCCCAGCCAGAGCCCTCACACCCCTCTCTCCTGCCCCAACCCCCTGCCCCAGCCCTGATCCCCCTCCTGCCCTCCAAACCCCTCGGTCCCAGCCTGGAGCCCCCTCCTGCATCCCAAACCTCTCATTCCCAGCCCCAGCCCCACCCGAGAGCCCTCATCCTCCTATACCCTGAGCTCCTCATTTCTGGCCCCACCCCAGAGCTTGCACCCCCAGCTGGAGCCCTCACCCCCCTCCTACACCCCATCCCCAATTTTGTGAGCATTCATGACCCGCCATACAATTTCCATACCCCGATGTGGCCCTCAGGCCAAAAAGTTTGCCCACTCCTGCCCTAGCCCTTGCCCTAAGTGACCACGACAAGGTTGGGGGTCGAGCCCCCAGGAATCCTGGGCCCAGCCTTGTTGGAGTTATGAGGACTCTGTCACACAGAATAGTGGAAGGGGAGCCCTCGAGGTCAGGCAGGCCTCTGGGTAAAGGGCGAGGGAGTGAGGACTCAGATCCTTTCGTTAGCCTATTTCACCGGAGTAGTGTATAAGCCAGGAAAGTTCCCCACAATAGCGGGACTATTCCCCCGTTTACACAAGCACCTGGGACCCAGCAATCGGTTCCATTCACAACAGACTGGTGACTGTACAGAAGAAGCCTGGGCCAGTTGATAAAAAGGCAGTTCACAGTGGGAGAAAATGTTCCCGTGTAGACAGGCCCTCCGGGTTGCTCTGTCTGAGTGCAGACACGGCTGTGATCCTGGGGACAGGCAGTGTCGCAGTTCTTTGTAGGAGGTGGTCTCCTCACTGATCTGCTGGCTAGTGGAAGTTACTGCCCCTAATAACTTTCCTCCCTGGAGTGTATCTGGTGCCAGCAGAGCTCGAGTGGAAATGCTGCGCACACTAACTCATCCAAAGCATAATACCCCTGTGAAGGTGCCCCTGTGACCAGGGACCCCTAGTGCCAGCTAGCAGAGGGCACAGAGGGGGCAGAGGGTTTACAGGGGACTCCTGGGTCTGATATCTGCATAACTGTTCACCGTGAGTTCTCTCCGAGAACCGGCAGCCCATAGTACCTGGTGACATGCACGTACAGGTAATAATTAACTAAAAATGTTCTTGCAGTCTGGGAGCTAAGGCCGGTCCCCAGGCTGCAGGTGCTAACACTCCTCCATCTGCCTGGCCACGTGTGGATGGGCTGTTGTATGTCTCTCGATGGATGCCTCTGTGCAGACTGAGCCAGACACAAGGCGAGATTGCAAAATCTTTGAGAGAGGAAATGAACAAGACAAATAACTAGCCAGAGGGGATCCTGCTCTCGACTGAAGACAGTAGATGGTTGGGGTATGTCTGGGGGGCAGTGGGACACACTACATCCTTCACCAGGGACATAAGCTAACAGCATCTTGTGAAATGGGGTTGGTAAAGCACTGTGAGGATTGGTGGGTAAGCGACACTCACCAAGACGGGAGATTGCCAGGGTGTCACGGACTCACAGGACTCGTGCTCTCTCTTGGATCTGTACAGTTCCTGGGGGGAACCCCCTTCAGTGCAACAGCCCTTCTCAGGGGTCCACTCTCTCTTGGGGTTAAGGCATAGGCCCCTCTGCCTCCTGGAACCGCACATCTCTGAGCCTTCAGTACGCCTGTCTCTTGCCGTGGGCCCCCTCAGGGAGTCCCCTCACTCTGGACCCCTGGGGCTTCCACTCCCAGAGGGAATAATGCCCCCCTGTTCTCCAGACCAGAGCGACTCTCAGCCAGTGTAAAACAGGAGGGATTATTGAGCATTTGAACCCAGCACAGGAAACTCTCTGGGCCCTCAGGCCTACCAACCCTCAGCATAGTACATCTAGGTCTCTCCTGCATCAGGGGAGGCTCTGGCTGCTCTCTCTCCCCAGTCCAGAAGCCCCCTCCTTCCAACCAATCAGCCTATATCATCTCCCCAACAGCTCCTCCCCTGTCCTTTGTCTTTGGTCTGTGGTAAACAGGTCGCCTGGGCCTGCTCTATTCCATCTTTTGTTTCCCACTGGTTGGAACCAGCTGCTCAGGTCACTGGGATCCTCTCTTCTCAGCCCTTTGTCCTCCCACTGGCCAGAACTGGCTGACTGCCAAGCTGGGGTGGTCCTCCTGATCATCAGGTCACCAGTCGCTAGGGTACCCCATTTCCAGGCAGTTGTTCGGGGTCCCGACTGCTAGGCAAGGTCACACCTGGTCCTCTGTAACAACAAACTCCCTCTCCCACCACCTTGTTAAACACACAGCACACAGGGAAAACGGAGACCCACACAGTATTCATGCAAAAACTCTGAGAAAATCCCCCACTTGTCACATCTCTCCCCACTTCAAGTCTGAACTGAGTGGGGTCACTCCAGCCAGTGACCTGGGGAAGTTCAGGTACCCCTCTCCGGGACAAAGCATCAACTATAACATTCAAACTTAGAATCATAGAATCATAGAATATAAGGGTTGGAAGGGACCCCAGAAGGTCATCTAGTCCAACCCCCTGCTCAAAGCAGGACCAATTCCCAGTTAAATCATCCCAGCCAGGGCTTTGTCAAGCCTGACCTTAAAAACCTCTAAGGAAGGAGATTCTACCACCTCCCTAGGTAACGCATTCCAGTGTTTCACCACCCTCTTAGTGAAAAAGTTTTTCCTAATATCCAATCTAAACCTCCCCCACTGTAACTTGAGACCATTACTCCTCGTTCTGTCATCTGATACCATTGAGAACAGTCTAGAGCCATCCTCTTTGGAACCCCCTTTCAGGTAGTTGAAAGCAGCTATCAAATCCCCCCTCATTCTTCTCTTCTGCAGGCTAAACAATCCCAGCTCCCTCAGCCTCTCCTCATAACTCATATGTTCCAGACCCCTAATCATTTTTGTTGCCCTTCGCTGGACTCTCTCCAATTTGTCCACATCCTTCTTGAAGTGTGGGGCCCAAAACTGGACACAGTACTCCAGATGAGGCCTCACCAATGTCGAATAGAGGGGAACGATCACGTCCCTCGATCTGCTCGCTATGCCCCTACTTATACATCCCAAAATGCCATTGGCCTTCTTGGCAACAAGGGCACACTGCTGACTCATATCCAGCTTCTCGTCCACTGTCACCCCTAGGTCCTTTTCCGCAGAACTGCTGCCTAGCCATTCGGTCCCTAGTCTGTAGCTGTGCATTGGGTTCTTCCGTCCTAAGTGCAGGACCCTGCACTTATCCTTATTGAACCTCATCAGATTTCTTTTGGCCCAATCCTCCAATTTGTCTAGGTCTTTCTGTATCCTATCCCTCCCCTCCAGCGTATCTACCACTCCTCCCAGTTTAGTATCATCCGCAAATTTGCTGAGAGTGCAATCCACACCATCCTCCAGATCATTTATGAAGATATTGAACAAAACCGGCCCCAGGACCGACCCTTGGGGCACACCACTTGATACCGGCTGCCAACTAGACATGGAGCCATTGATCACTACCCGTTGAGCCCGACAATCTAGCCAGCTTTCTACCCACCTTGTAGTGCATTCATCCAGCCCATACTTCCTTAACTTGCTGACAAGAATACTGTGGGAGACCGTGTCAAAAGCTTTGCTAAAGTCAAGAAACAATACATCCACTGCTTTCCCTTCATCCACAGAACCAGTAATCTCATCATAGAAGGCGATTAGATTAGTCAGGCATGACCTTCCCTTGGTGAATCCATGCTGGCTGTTCCTGATCACTTTCCTCTCATGCAAGTGCTTCAGGATTGATTCTTTGAGGACCTGCTCCATGATTTTTCCAGGGACTGAAGTGAGGCTGACTGGCCTGTAGTTCCCAGGATCCTCCTTCTTCCCTTTTTTAAAGATTGGCACTACATTAGCCTTTTTCCAGTCATCCGGGACTTCCCCGGTTCGCCACGAGTTTTCAAAGATAATGGCCAATGGCTCTGCAATCACAGCCGCCAGTTCCTTCAGCACTCTCGGATGCAACTCATCCGGCCCCATGGACTTGTGCACGTCCAGCTTTTCTAAAAAGTCCCTAACCACCTCTATCTCCACAGAGGGCTGGCCATCTCTTCCCCATTTTGTGATGCCCAGCGTAGCAGTCTGGGAGCTGACCTTGTTAGTGAAAACAGAGGCAAAAAAAGCATTGAGTACATTAGCTTTTTCCACATCCTCTGTCACTAGTTTGCCTCCCTCATTCAGTAAGGGGCCCACACATTCCTTGGCTTTCTTCTTGTTGCCAACATACCTGAAGAAACCCTTCTTGTTACTCTTGACATCTCTGGCTAGCTGCAGCTCCAGGTGCGATTTGGCCCTCCTGATATCATTCCTACATGCCCTAGCAACATTTTTATACTCTTCCCTGGTCATATGTCCAACCTTCCACTTCTTGTAAGCTTCTTTTTTATGTTTAAGATCCGCTAAGATTTCACCATTAAGCCAAGCTGGTCGCCTGCCATATTTACTATTCTTTCGACTCATCGGGATGGTTTGTCCCTGTAACCTCAACAGGGATTCCTTGAAATACAGCCAGCTCTCCTGGACTCCTTTCCCCTTCAAGTTAGTCCCCCAGGGGATCCTGGCCATCCGTTCCCTGAGGGAGTCGAAGTCTGCTTTCCTGAAGTCCAGGGTCCGTATCGTGCTGCTTACCTTTCTTCCCTGTGTCAGGATCCTGAACTCAACCAACTCATGGTCACTGCCCCCCAGATTCCCATCCACTTTTGCTTCCCCCACTAATTCTACCCGGTTTGTGAGCAGCAGGTCAAGAAAAGCGCCCCCCCTAGTTGGCTCCTCTAGCACTTGCGCCAGGAAATTGTCCCCTACGCTTTCCAAAAACTTCCTGGATTGTCTATGCACCGCTGTATTGCTCTCCCAGCAGATATCAGGAAAATTAAAGTCACCCATGAGAATCAGGGCATGCGATCCAGTAGCTTCCGTGAGCTGCCGGAAGAAAGCCTCATCTACCTCATCCCCCTGGTCCGGTGGTCTATAGCAGACTCCCACCACTACATCACTCTTGTTGCACACACTTCTAAACTTAATCCAGAGACACTCAGGTTTTTCTGCAGTTTCGTACCGGAGCTCTGAGCAGTCATACTGCTCCCTTACATACAGTGCTACTCCCCCACCTTTTCTGCCCTGCCTGTCCTTCCTGAACAGTTTATAACCATCCATGACAGTACTCCAGTCATGTGAGTTATCCCACCAAGTCTCTGTTATTCCAATCACGTCATAGTTCCTTGACATCACCAGGACCTCCAGTTCTCCCTGCTTGTTTCCAAGGCTTTGTGCATTTGTATATAAGCACTTGAGATAACCTGTTGATCGCCCCTCATTCACAGTATGAGGCAGGAGCCCTCCCCTCACAGACATTCCTGCCTGTGCTTCCTCCCGGTATCCCGCTTTCCCACTTACCTCAGGGCTTTGGTCTCCTTCCCCCGGTGAACCTAGTTTAAAGCCCTCCTCACTAGGTTAGCCAGCCTGCTCGCGAAGATGCTCTTCCCTCTCTTCGTTAAGTGGAGCCCGTCTCTGCCTAGCACTCCTTCTTGGAACACCATCCCATGGTCGAAGAATCCAAAGCCTTCTCTCTGACACCACCTGCGTAGCCATTCGTTGACTTCCACGATTCGACGCTCCCTACCTAGGCCTTTTCCTTCCACGGGGAGGATGGACGAGAACACCACTTGCACCTCCAACTCCTTTATCCTTCTTCCTAGAGCCACGTAGTCCGCAGTGATCCGCTCAAGGTCATTCTTGGCAGTATCATTGGTGCCCTTCTATCAACATGGATCACTTCCATCTCATAACCTGGCGGATCAGTCTCCATCTTAGTGCTCGGCATTAGCCCCTTTCGGTTGGTGCAGCCCTGTCCTGTCCTGCATCTGTGGACATGCTGAAGTCTTGTCCAATCTGGGTTTACCAGGACCGGCCCCTGGGTTAGAGCCTCCTTCAGTGCACAGAGCGCCTTCTGGCACTGCTTGGTCCAGACTTCCTCGTCTAGCTTGCCCTTCTTACACAGCTCTGTGATGGGAGCCACAGTGGAGTACAAACCGCCATACCCTTAGAGACCTGGGCCTGTTTCTTGGTTTGAGGAATGGGCCAATCTCTGGTTACCTTCACCTTGGCAGGCCCTGCCTTTAGACAGCCACTTCCCACCTTGTGGCCCAGGTACAACCCCTCTGCCATCTCCATCTTACTCTTTCTGGCCTCTATAGTCTGTTCTGCATCCTGGAGGCGTCCCAGCCCCCTCTTCACCTGGGACACATGGTCCTCCCAGGTTGGCCTGAAGATACAAATATTATTTATGCTCGCCGAGGCACAGTCCTCCACCCCCCTCAGTAACTGATCCCCCAGGTGCTGGGAGGTGGCAGGTGCCTCCTTGAGGCTGACAGATAGGACCAGGAACCCAAAGAGCACTGTATGGGTGATGGGGGCAGATTCCAACCTGGCATCTGGGTCCAAAGGTACCAGCCGGCAGCCTTTGGTGAGATCCCGGGTAGTGAGGTAACGCCACCCCCACCCCTCCCAACTTGTTTAAGATTTGTTAGCCCTAGACATGGGGCAGGCATCGGACACGGTGTCAGCACTGAGCTTCCAATAGATAGTCCACACAGAGTTTGATTGATCCATCCTTCTTGGGGACAAGCACCACGGGAGAGGCCCAGGGCTGGTGGGCAGCTGGCTCAACCCTAGGACCAACATATCACTGACCTCTCACTCCAGATCCTGGGCTGTTTTCCCAGTGACTGTGAACCGGTGTTAGCCGACGGCCAAGGATGTTTGGTGAGGTGCCAGCTATGCCCGTTTATACCATCCGTGACTTTAACCGCTAGGACGCACTGTCCCTTCGCGGCGGGCAGCCCGGGCTAGGCTGACGGATGCCCCAAGGTCCTAACCACCCGTGACTTTAACTGTTAGAGCTCAGAGCTCCTTCGCAGCGGGCAGTCAATACTGACTGACAGGTGCCCCAATGGCAGCACTAAGAGCCTCTCCACACCCGTGACTTTAACTGCTAGAGCTCAGAGCTCCTTCGCAGCGGGCAGCCAGGATTGACTGACAGGTGCCCCAAGAGTTTGCCCCGTGGAGGCGGCACAACTCAACGCTAGGCTCTTAGTACTCTCACCTAATGGCCAGGCTTTAGAGCCAAAACGGCTGAGGTTCTTTAATTGTGTTGGCTGCTTTACAGTAAACCAGAGAAAACAAGTCAGGCTTATGCACAAATGGTTACCAAAATTTATTAAGCTAGATTCTAATCATGTGGTTACAAAATTGCTAGTGCCTACTTATTTAAATGTAGAGATGTTACACACACAAACAAGTTACAAAACTGAAGCCACAATCCCAAAGAAAGAAAACAAAGTATAGAGTTCTATTTCAAAATATGTGTACACTAAAGATAGGAGATCAGGTGTGGGTGCTTCTTACCCTCCTTGCATCTCTCGATTCCAGCGGTGCCAAGCCAGGATCGGTCACTCAATTCCGCGGAAAGACGAATAAGGGACAAGGCTTAGGGACCCTCTTAGCTGCAGAAGCCTTGGGAGGCTGTCACTTATCTGACCAGCAGATAGATAGTGAAAAGCACTCAAAAATCATGGTGCTGTAGGTCCCCTACTTATACCTCTGTACTCCTTTATTCTCTTTCTCCTTTCTTATGCCAAATTGAGGCTGGTCTGTCTGGGTGACGCCAGCTTTCGCAAGAGTAGTTTACACTTGCAAGGGAGAGAAACAATAAGTGTCGACTACTGGACATTTCTTTTATCAGAGTAAATATTTTCCCACCTAGGATGTTGGTGTGTGTGCATCACGCTATTTAGTAGGGGCTAAGAGCCATGTCTGTCACAGGGCCTCTGCCTGCTGTGAGCTTAATCGTTGTATCTGTTCCCAGAGGCACATTGTAGCAGCACACCTGTGCTTTCACAGCTTCAAAGGCTGTGCTGGAATATATGTTAAGTGCCCTGTTCCGGCTTCCTCCTGTGTTTCCAGCAATGCTGGTCTGAGGGGTGGGGGCCTGTCTGTCTGGCTACAACCGGGAATACCTGGTGGGTGTGTTATTTTTGTCTCCCCCCCTACCCACAGACAGCTAGATTAGATACAGCCAGTCCAGCTGAAGAGCAGCTGCTGGTAGGGATGCAGCCCCTCACCACCCTCCTAGTGAAATTGTGTTTCCTAATATCCAACCTAGACCTCCCCCCACTGCAACTTGAGACCATTGTTCCTTGTTCTGTCATCTGCCCCCATTGAGAACAGCCACGCTCCATCCTCTTTGGAACCCCACTTCAGGTAGTTGAAGGCTGCTATCAAATCCCCCCTCATTCTTCTCTTCTGAAGACTAAATAACCCCAGTTCCCTCAGCATCTCCTCGTAAGTGATGTGCCCCAGCCCCCTAATCATTTTCGTTGCCCTCCACTGGACTCTCTCCAGTTTGTCCATATCCCTTCTGTAGTGGGGGGACCAAAACTGGACACAATATTCTCCTCACTCCATACACCAACTCGAAAGGATGGACCCTTGTGAATTTCTGGAGCGGTAAGAGTTTTGCAGCTCTCTTGCCTGGTGCACTGTACCCCCTGATGTTTGGAGAGAGAGACATGGTACTTCTGGTGAACAACCAGCTGTCCTCTGATCCTACAAGGTTCAGTTTTCCCAGTACCAGATCCCTTTTCGTACAGGGATCTTTCCCTGCAGATCTTCCCCAGGATCTTGCAACACTGGGGCCCACAAGGGCCCTCAGCTTCTTCAAGGAGGGATTCTTCTGCTGCTCGGTATGGAATTCAGCTGCTGGGTTTGGGCCCAGCCCTTGTTGGCTGTTCCTCAGTTTCCTCAACTCGGGACAAAGCCTCAGTCTCAGCCCTGTTCCTGGTAACTCACCTCCCCACATTTGAGGTTCCACACCCTCTGCTGGGTAGATTGCTGGTGCCAGGCCAAGTGCCCCCTTCCCCTTTTCAGCCACAGCCAAGGTCCAGGGCACTGTCTGGCCAGGTCTCCAATCCATCTCCCATCAGGACCTCTGCAGGTAGCTGGTCATAGACCCCAACCTCTTTGGAGGCCCCCTTGAGCCTCCCATTTCAGATGTATCTTCGCTACAGGACCTTAACCAGGGGTCCAACCACCCCCGTCAGGGTTAGGTATGCATTGGACGCTGTTTGATCTGGGTCCACCACCTCGTCTGCTGTCACCTTAGACCCATGTAGGCAGCAAGCCCACTGCTTTGGTTACAGTATCAGAGCCAGCATAAGCCACCTCTCCCCTGTGCAGGGCTGTTGTTCAACTCAGCTCCAGGGGTCTGGCTACAGACAGGCAGGTAAACCAAGCTTCAAGCTTTGCAGATCTTCCCTTGTACTACTAGCCTCCTCCCAACTGGCTGGGCCATGTATGCTCACTGGTTCCTGCCCTCTCCACCTTCAGATCTCTGGGTTCAGCCCTTACTGGCAGGGGGTCTGGATCCCGTCTTAAAGAGACACAATCATTTTCCAAGATGATGTCAAAGCTGATGTGCTGAAGGACCCCAGCTACCAATCCCCTCCCCCGCCCCTTTCTGTGTCTGCACAGGAATCTGAGCCATAGGCAGGGTGAATGGCTTTATATTTCGGACCTTCAGTCAAGTAGTTATATAGTCCTCAGCAACTGGTGGGGTTGCACCACACCAACAAGAGTTCTCTTGGTACCAGAATCTCTCCACCCTGTGAATGTTTCCCTGTTGATCACCATCTTCCGCTCCCACTGGGGATCAGAGGTGCCTGAGCCCTGGGGTGTACAAAAAGCCCCTCTGCCACGCCTCCTTGGCCAGCTCTGCCCCCCTCCATCTGCCCCCAGCTGGCTAGGTGACTGCTTCCTCCAAAGAGATAGACACACAGCTGGAGAGAGCCAGTATTACAGTATAAAAGGCTGACAAAGGAGGTGCTGTCCTCATTATGAATAGGTCGGAATATGAACAAGAGGCTGCTAGGCAGCTCTCCAACACCACTTTCTACAAGCCATTACCCTCTGATCCCACTGAGGGTTACCAAAAGAAACTACACCATCTGCTCAAGAAACTCCCTGAAAAAGCACAAGAACAAATCTGCACAGACACACCCTTAGAACCCCGACCGGGGGTGTTCTATCTGCTACCCAAGATCCATAAACCTGGAAATCCTGGACAGCCCATCATCTCAGGCATTGGCACCCTGACAGCAGGATTGTCTGGCTATGTAGTGTGATGAAGCGGGACTGTTTTTAATATTTCCTCTGAATATTGTGGTGGTCCCTCAGTTTCCCCATGCAATTCTTAAGTATCTAGGTGGTGGGATAAGGGTGTATGATCGTTGCAGAGCCCTAGAGGGCAGGTGTCTGGACACAGAGAATGGCCAACACCCTGTTTCCTGGCAACTGATGGCCTGGCCCTTCCCCCCTGCAAGGTGAGAGCTAAAGTGTTGGAGAACAAAGGAATCAGGTGACCTCCTGGCCTGGGAAAGGGACAAAGCCCAGAGGAGGAGGGGCTGGAGAGAGTCAATTTGGGGCTGGCTGGGGACATGGAGTGAAGTGCAGACATGGTTGTCTGGCTCACTGCCCCCCAAAATGGACCCGGCTGAGGGGTCCTGTTCTCTGCACCTACAAGCTGTTTTAGACCATGTTCCTGTCATCTAATAAACCTGTTTTACTGGCTGGCTGAGAGTCACGTCTGACTGCGAAGTTGGGGTGCAGGACTTTCTGGCTTCCCCAGGAGCCCGCCTGGGCGGGCTCGCTGTGGGAAGTGCACGGAGGGGCAGAGGATGCTGAATGCTCCAAGGTCAGACCCAGGAAGGTGGAAGTTGTATGAGCTGTGTGTCCTGGAGACAGTCTGCTCACAGAAAGGAGACTTCCCCAGAGTCCTGACTGGTTTCGTAGGGAGCAGTTCCAGAGCATCGCCCGGGGACTCCGTGACATGTAGACTCCCTCCTCAGGCCCTATGCTACCAGCACTCCCAGCTATCTTAGAGACACCACTGACTTCCTGAGGAAACTACAATCCATTGGTGATCTTCCTGAAAACACCATCCTGGCCACTATGGATGTAGAAGCCCTCTACACCAACATTCCACACAAAGATGGACTGCAAGCCGTCAGGAATAGTATCCCTGATAATGTCACGGCAAACCTGGTGGCTGAACTTTGTGACTTTGTCCTCACCCATAACTATTTCACATTTGGGGATAATGTATACCTTCAAAACAGCGGCACTGCTATGGGTACCCGCATGGCCCCACAGTATGCCAACATTTTTATGGCTGACTTAGAACAACGCTTCCTCAGCTCTCGTCCCCTAATGCCCCTACTCTACTTGCGCTACACTGATGACATCTTCATCATCTGGACCCATAGAAAAGAAGCCCTTGAGGAATTCCACCATGATTTCAACAATTTCCATCCCACCATCAACCTCAGCCTGGACCAGTCCACACAAGAGATCCACTTCCTGGACACTACGGTGCTAATAAGTGATGGGCACATAAACACTACCGTATATCGGAAACCTACTGACCGCTATACTTACCTACATGCCTCCAGCTTTCATCCAGACTACACCACACGATCCATTGTATCCTACAGCCAAGCTCTACGATACAACCACATTTGCTCCAACCCCTCAGACAGAGACAAACACCTACAAGATCTCTATGAAGCATTCTTACAACTACAATATCCACCTGCTGAAGTGAAGAAACAGACTGACAGAGCCAGAAGAGTACCCCGAAGTTACCTACTACAGGACAGGCCCAACAAAGAAAATAACAGAACGCCATGAGCCATCACCTTCAGCCCCCAACTAAAACCTCTCCAACGCATCATCAAGGATCTACAGCCTATCCTGAAGGACGACCCATCACTCTCACAGATCTTGGGAGACAGGTCAGTCCTTGCTTACAGACAGCCCCCAATCCTGAAGCAAATACTCATCAGCAGCCACACACCACACAACAAAAACACTAATCCAGGAAGCTATCCTTGCAACAAAGCCCGTTGCCAACTCTGTCCACATATCTATTCAGGGGACACCATCATAGGACCTAATCACATCAGCCACACTATCAGAGGCTCGTTCACCTGCACATCTACCAATGTGATATATGCCATCATGTGCCAGCAATGCCCCTCTGCCATGTACATTGGCCAAACTGGACAGTCTCTACGTAAAAGAATAAATGGACACAAATTAGATGTCAAGAATCATAACATTCAAAAACCAGTCAGAGAAGACTTCAATCTCTTTGGTCACTCGATTACAGACCTAAAAGTGGCAATTCTTCAACAAAAAAACTTCAAAAGCAGACTCCAGCAAGAGACTGCTGAATTGGAATGAATTTGCAGCTGGATACAATTAACTTAGGCTTGAATAAAGACTGGGTCTAGACTGGCTCTAGACTGTTCTCAATGGTATCAGATGACAGAACGAGGAGTAATGGTCTCAAGTTGCAGTGGGGGAGGTTTAGATTGGATATTAGGAAAAACTTTTTCACTAAGAGGGTGGTGAAACACTGGAATGCGTTACCTAGGGAGGTGGTAGAATCTCCTTCCTTAGAGGTTTTTAAGGTCAGGCTTGACAAAGCCCTGGCTGGGATGATTTAACTGGGAATTGGTCCTGCTTTGAGCAGGGGGTTGGACTAGATGACCTTCTGGAGTCCCTTCCAACCCTTATATTCTATGATTCTATGATTCTATGATTCTATGGGAGTAGATGGGTCATTACACAAAGTAAAACTATTTCCCCATGTTTATTTCCCCCTCCCCCCTGTTCCTCACACGTTCTTGTCAACTGCTGGAAATGGCCCACCTTGATTATCACTACAAAAGTTTCCCCTCTACCCCGCTCTCCTGCTGGTAATAGCTCACCTTACCTGATCACTCTCGTTACAGTGTGTATGGTAACACCCAGCAAGTTAAAGAAGTATGGGCTGGATGAATGGACTATAAGGTGGATAGAAAGCTGGCTACATGGTCGGGCTCAATGGGTAGTGATCAATGGCTCCATGTCTAGTTGGCAGCCGGTATCAAGTGGACCAAGGGTTGGTCCTCAGGCTGGTTTTGTTCAATATCTTCATAAATGATCTGGGGGATGTGTGGATTGCACCCTCAGCAAGTTTGCGGATGACACTAAACTGGGAGGAGTGGTAGATACGCTGGAGGGGAGGGATAGGATACAGTGGGACCTAGACAGATTGGAGGATTGGGCCAAAAGAAATCTGATGAGGTTCAACAAGGACAAGTGCAGAGTCCTGCACTTAGGATGGAAGAATCCCATGCACCGCTACAGACTAGAGACCGAATGGCTCGGCAGCAGTTCTGCAGAAAAGGACCTAGGGGTTACAGTGGACGAGAAGCTGGATATGAGTCAACAGTGTGCCCTTGTTGCCAAGAAGGCCAATAGCATTTTGGGATGTATAAGTAGGGGCATTGCCAGCAGATCATGGGACCTGATCGTTCCTCTCTATTCGACACTGGTGAGGCCTCATCTGGAGTACTGTGTCCAGTTTTGGGCCCCACACTACAAGAAGGATGTGGAAAAATTGGAAAGAGTTCAGCGGAGGGCAACAAAAATGATTAGGGGACTGGAACACATGACTTATGAGGAGAGGCTGAGGGAACTGGGGATGTTTAGTCTACGGAAGAGAAGAATGAGGAGGGATTTGATAGCTGCTTTCAACTACCTTAAAGTGGGTTCCAAAGAGGATGGCTCTAGACTGTTCTCAGTGGTAGCAGATGACAGAATGAGGAGTAATGGTCTCAAGTTGCAGTGGGGGAGGTTTAGGTTGCATATTAGGAAAAACTTTTTCACTAGGAGGGTGGTGAAACACTGGAATGCGTTACCTAGGGAGGTGGTGGAATCTCCTTCCTTCAAAGTTTTTAAGGTCAGGCTTGACAAAGCCCTGGCTGGGATTATTTAATTGGGGCTCGGTCCTGCTTTGAGCAGGGGGTTGGACTAGATGACCTCCTGAGGTCCCTTCCAACCCTGATATTCTATGATTCTATGATTCATTGTTTCATGTTCTCTGTTTATATAAAATCTCCCCACTGTATTTTCCACTACATGCATCCCATGAAGTGAGCTGTAACTCACGAAAGCTTATGCTCAAATAAATTTGTTAGTCTCTAAGGTGCCACAAGTACTCCTTTTCTTTTTGAGTATTACAGGTTGTCTTCCTATTGCCACCTTAACTCTTTGCGGGCTCTCTCTGCCCAAAATTTCCTTTTTTTTAAAAAAACAACAACTCAGAGTCCTTGTGGCACCTTAGAGACTAACAAATTTATTTGGGCATAAGCTTTCATGGGCTAGAACCCACTTCCACCTTGTATCCTCTGCACTGTGGTAATTACATCTCAGATCCTACAGGTCCAATGGAGGGGTCTGCTTACTCTGGCATTTATGGGCACCCCCACATTGGGCTTCCTAGAGTCCCACCTCTGAAAAGTCTCTGGGTGACTCCGCTTCTGAGTCCCCAATTTGGGTCTCTCCCCACTCCAGATCTGCTGTTTATAAGTTCGTTTGCCAGCATACCTGGTCCACTAACCACATCTTAAGGCAGGGGTGGGCAAACTTTTTGACCCGAGGGCCACATTGGGGTGCGAAACTGTATGGGGGGCAGGTAAGGAAGGCTGTGCCTCCCCAAACAGCCTGGCCCCCGCCCCCTCCCACTTCCCACCCCCTGACTGCCCCCCTCAGAACCCCTGACCCATCCAACCCCCACCCCCGCTCCTTGTCCCCTAACCGCCCCCTCCCAGGAGCCCCTGCCCTAAACCCCGGGGGACCTCACCCCCTATCCAAGCCCCCCCGCTTCCTGTCCCCTGACTGCCCCCTGACCCCTATCCACATGCCCACCCCCTGACAGGCCCCTTGGGACCCCACCCCCTATCCAATCCCCCCTGCTCCCTGTCCCCGGACTGCCCTGACCCCTATCCACCCCCGCACCCCCTGACAGGCCCCCCGGGACTCCCACGCCCTATCCAACCCCCCCGCTCCCTGTCCCCTGACTGCCCCACAGGACCCCCCACCCCTAACCGCCCCCTGCTCCCTGTCCCCTGATTGCTCCCCGCTCCCTGTCCCCTGATTGCTCCCCGCTCCCTGTCCCCTGATTGCCCCCTGCGGCCCCTACCCCTTATCCAACCCCCGCCCCTTACCATGCCGCTCAGAACAGCAGGAGCACGCAGACCCACCGCATGGACAGAGCCAGCCGTGCCGCCTGCGTGGCAGCATCGCTGCGGGGGAGTGGGGCAGCAGGGGAGGGCCAGGGGCAAGCCTCCCCGGCCGGGAGCTCAAGGGCCAGGCAGGATGGTCCCTTGGGCTGGATGTGTCCCGTGGGCTGTAGTTTGCCCACCCCTGTTTTAAGGTCTGGATGGCAGATGTTATACAGCTGCTCCAATCCCACCAGATTATACATGTCCTCTGCGGAAGTGGCCCCACACCCTTTCCCCACTGGCAGGGATATTCTCCCAGCAGGGTGGTGACTTCCTTGTAGGTGACGCCCAGGGCCTTCCGTACACCTCAGAATCTTTTCCTACCTGCCTCAGGGATCAGTTCAGAATTAAGCAGCCACACCTGTAAGAACCATTTCTAGGCCCCAGTTTCTGAATGCCTTTATGGCCTCGGAACCAAGTAGGGGACTTAGCGGAGCTCGTCCGTGGGATCAGTTGAGTTCAAATCAGAAGCCTTCTCCAAGGCAGTGAGGTAGGCTTTGATACCCCTCCCCCATTACACCAGGGCACACTTTGGAATCTAGGCTTCCTGCTGAATTGGCATCTTGGAGTCCTTCCCCACTTTCCTCAGGCAAGTCCTCTTGGCCTCCACCAACTCCAGTTCATGTTTCCGTGGATCCGAGTGGTCAGCTAGCCTCCGCTCCTCCAGCTCCAGCTCCTTCACTCTCAGCTCCGGTTTCCATCTCTTCACTTCCACTGGAGGGAACCCAGTTTGGGATGTCCTCATGTCTGGTGGACCCCCTGCTGCTACCCCCATTACCCCCCTGCTACTCTCAGGCTCTCCGGGCATCCCAGGAGCCCTGCTGGAATCTGAAACTCCTCGGACTGGTCACTGTCTACCAGCCAGGCAATTAGCTGCTCCCGGGTAAACCTCCCGACACTCAGCCCTCTCTCTCTGCACAGATGTCCGATGTCCCTTTTCGGGAGCTAGTTATAGGCCCTTTCCTTGCTGGTTCCTTCAATTTCCCTTGTCTTTCCCTTCCCTTGTCCCTCAGCCACTCACTGCAAAGCCCCTCCACTCGCAGCCAAATGTCTACAGGGTGCATTTGCCAACTCATCCTCTGCTACCAAGTTGTCAGACTCACAGGACTCGTGCTCTCTCTTGGCTCTGTACGGTCCCTGGGAGGAACCCCTTTCAGTGCAACATCCCTTCTCGGGGGTCTGCTCTCACTCAGGGGTTAAGCCGTAGGCCCCTCTGCCTCCTGGAACCGCACATCTCTGAGCCTTCAGCACACCTGTCTGTCACCGTGGGCCCCTTAAGGGAGTCCCCTTGTTCTGGACCCCCAGGGCCTCCACTCCCAGAGGGAATAATGCAACCCTGTTCTCTAGACTGGAGCGACTCTCAGCCAACCTAAAACAGGAGGGTTTATTGAGCATCTGAACCCAGCACAGGAAACTCTCCAGGCCCTCGGTCCTAGCAACCCTGAGTACAGTACATCTAGGGCTCTCCTGCATCGAGGGAGCTCTGGCTGCTCTCTTTGGCTGGGAACTGTAGTAAGAGGAGGCCCTGAAACATGAGTTCTTGTATCAGAGGCCCAATCTGAGGCCTGAAGCCTGAACCAAAGTAAAGCCTGAACCAAAGTACTTCCAGGCAGTGATAAGCAAAGCTGGGCTGTGAGCTAGAGGCAGGTCCCACTCACAGAAGTTGGCAAGAAAAGGTTATTAAAGGCACGTGTGCGCGCGCACACACACACACACGAAAGTGCTAATGAGAGGAACTTGTGCCAAGACGGCGGCAAGACACTCCATAGACATAACAAGGAACAGGCAGGTGCATCTTAAAGACAGGGTCAAAAGGACAACATGATGGATAGATTCGTTTGAATTAGGGTGAGTAATCTGTCCTGTAACGGTATAAAAGTAGGTCCTGGAGCGCATATCTTTGACCAGCCTAGGGGGCAGTGGAGTGTCCTGCCACTGACTGAGCTGTGTCCATTGCCAGGGAGCACAAATTCATAGTATGCCCTGTAGAGTCTATAGGGAACTATTACTGTCCTTTGTTTGACAATAAACCTGGCTTGGGTTCCTTCGTATCTTACTAGAAGTCTGTGGGTTTTGGGGGTTCTCTCGGGGTCTGCTGTGTTAGCTATCTGCACAGAGCTGGGGCAGCACACAGGGGGAACATGTACACAGCCAACTGTTATCATCATCGAACAAGAACGGAGCACCACACCGGTGGCTACCGACACCAGGAACTGTGACCAGTGGGAGCTGTAGAGGCAGCGCCTGTGGGTGCAAGAGCAGCATGTGGATCCTCCCTGACTGCTCATGTGTCATGGGGCCGCAGGTACCCCGCACATCCCCTCCCCCGCACCCCAACCACCTGCCCCAGCCCGAGGTCCCCTCCCGCACCCAAACTCCCTCTGGGAGCCCACACCCCCCCAACACCCCAATGCCCTGCCCCAGCTCCCTCCTGCCCCCACACCAGAGTCCACCCCCCCAAGCCCAGACCCCTCTCCTGCACCCCAAACCTCTCATCCCCAGCCCCACCCCAAGCCCACACCCCCCAGCTGGAGCCCTCAACCCCCTCCCATACTTCGTCACACCAGGTAATTAACTCTAGGCTCTAGGGTGCACATTTTGGTTGGATTTGATATGTAACCCTCTATTTCCAACACTCCTCCTTGCTAGCACTTGAATCTTTGGTTTGTTAAATAACCTTCTACTTGCTTTCACTATAAACATATCACAGTGCTGGGTGCAGGGCCATGCAAAAGGAGAGCAAGCAGGGGCATGGACCCCCAGTAATCAGCAGGGGCACAGAACTCCTCTGGCCCCGGGGCTGCGGCGGGAGCACAAAATGTGCCCTCCCAAAAGTGGTCCAATTTAAATTCCTGCCTCGGCTGGGTGTTACGCAGAGCAGTGACCTGACATGTGGCTGCTAGGCTGGGATGTCCTGGTCTTTTGGGAGCAGTGCACTGGTGACTGCTGGGAGTGTGCAGTGCACCAGGGGTGGGTGTAGCAATGCTGGTCCTGGTGGGACCCAACCAATGGTTTCTCTAATTGTTCACAGGCCGTGTGCGCAAAAAATGTCTTCTGTGCAAATTTTTGTGTTTCTGTGCAAATTTTTGTGCGCGCGGTGTTTCGCTGTGTGCGCGGGGTTTAGGATCTGTGTGCGCGTGCACACGTGCACAGCTTAGAGGGAACAGTGGACCCAACTGAGAGTGCCCATTCAGGACTAATTGCTTCAAGCAGGGCAGTTACAGCCCAAGGCTGGGGTTTTCCACCTCTAAGGCAAACCAAACCAGCCAGACAGAGTGGACTTTGGTCTCACCCCACTGGCTAACCACAAGTCACACAAGCAATTCCCTCAGACACTCCAGTTTCCCAGTATCACCACCAATGCCACTCGTTATGCGGACAAATGGTTATGAAAACCAATACCCCAGTAAAAGAAAAAAGGTTCTCTCGATGCCAAAGGACCAAGCCCAAGAGCCAGGTCAATATCCAAATCAGATCTTACCCACAAATCATGCTGCTGCCAATCCTTTAGAATCTAAAATCTAAAGGTTTATTCATAAAGGGACCAAGATACAGATGAGAGCTAGAATCGGTTAAATAGAATCAATTACATACAGTAATGGCAAAGTTCTTGGTTCAGGCTTGTAGCAGTGATGGAATAAACTGCAGGTTCAAATCAAGTCTCTGGAGAACATCCGCAGCTGGGATGGGTCTTTCAGTCCTTTGTTTAGAGCTTCCATTTGTAACAAAGTCCCTCCAGAGGCAAGAAACAGGATTGAAGACAAGATGGAGATGAGGCATCAGCCTTTTATAGTCTTTTCCAGGTGTAAGAACACCTCTTTGTTCTTACTGTGGAAAATTACAGCAAAATGGAGTTTGGAGTCACATGGGCAAGTCCCTGCATACTTTGCTGAGTCACAAGGCCTATCTGCCTTCTCTCAATGGGTCAGTTGTATAGCTGATGGTCCTTAATGGGCCATCAAGCAGGCTAGGCAGAGCTGACACCAACTTGTCTGGGATGTCACCCAGAAGCATAGCATAAGTTTGAAATACAGACAGTATAGAGCCAATATTCATAACTTTAACTACAAAAATGATACACACATATAGATAGTGTAATCATAACCAGCAAACCATAATCTTGTCTTAGACACCTTATTGGACCCCCTTTACACAAGATTTGGTGCCACTACAGGACCCTGGTTGCAACAATTATCTATGACAGTCCCAATGACATCACAGTGGGTGTTCCAGGGGGATGCTTGGAGGCTCGGGGATTGGGGACCCTAATGCTGACCTGTACAGAGACAGCAGGGCCTGCCTAGGCTGAGAGGAGAGGGCTTGAATTGTCTGTGGCTGGTGGAAGTGGGAATTGACCACCAATAGCCACAGACAAGGCTCCTCATGCTAAGGGCAGGTTGGGGAGGGGGAATCACAGCTCTGGCCCACCCATCCCAGCCACCTGCCTGCAGAACAGCTCCCGGAGCAGACAGTACTAGGCCTGAGGCACTGGGAAGTCATTTGCTCCACTGCAAAGTGGGGTACAGGGTCCTGCCCTGCCTGGCAGCACTCGTGCCCACTCTGCCAGGCTGTAAAGGGTGTAATGCAGTCGGGGGCCTGATGCAGACCTGGCAGCACAGGAGCAGCCAGCTGACCTTGTCAATGTCCCCAGGTCCTCCGTGTCCAGCTAAACGAGGCTGCAGGCAGAGTTCTGAGTGGGGCACATGCCACAGCCAAATGCCCTTGGTTGCGGAGCCTCAGCAAGAACCCTGGGGCAGGAGAGATGTGATCTAAACACATTCACACCCCCACAGAGCACGATGCCAGCGAGGGCGGGAGAGACCCAGAGAGGATCCTGAAATCAGCCAGGACAGAGAAAACATCAGCAGCGTCTCACCTTTGCTCTTGCCGGCTAGGTCAGCTTTGCAAGTTCAGTAGGTTCCCATGATTGACACCACCCCTAGCAGTGGGGGGATGCCCTCAAGCATCCACAAAGCCTCCAGTTTACCTCCCCAGCTCCAGCTAGGCTGCTAGTGCTGAGGCAGAGGGCACCTCTGGGAAATCTCGGAGGCCATTACTCGCAGCCAGACAGAGCTGTGTCGCAGAAAGGAGAGTGAGCGAATCTGAGAGCAAGTAACTGCGTGGCAAGTCATTTTGGGAGAAAAACCAACCCCCAGGCTGAAAACTGAACCCTGCTGTCCTTTCCTCCCCATGGCCCTGGGGAGGCCAGCCAGCTGCAGGGGCCAGGCACCCTGGCTGCATCACAATGGGCTGTGCAGGGAGACGTCTGACTTTGGGGGCACCTTGTCGTTTCTGTCCCACTGCGAACAACGGGAGCCAGGGCTCATCTTTCCTTGGGGCAGACTTCCTGCCATCTGCGCAGGGGCAGGGACAGGGCAGCTAGGCAGCCAGTGGATTGAGCCTCACTGAACTGCGTGGGAGAGAGTGGCCATTCTGAATGACGTAAAATTCACCAGCTTCCTTGCGATCACGAGAAATCAAGAGAAACCCAGATATGGCGAGACTCGTGATCCAGCTCCGGATCTGTGCTGAATGGGAACGAGGGGGAAGGGTGTGTGAGAGTAGGGCATGCGGGGGCAGGGTGTGTGACAGACCCGCCAAGAGATGACACTCACGCCTTTGCCCGTATCAGTAGTAAACTATCCCACATATTGAGTGACAGAGAGACCCTCCCCTCAAATGCCTGTAGCCCTTGCAGGGGAAGGGGCACTGAGCTGGGAGCCAGGAGACCATGAGTTCAAGTATCATTGTCGTTGACATTTCTGTGCACATAAGGTCTCTGATTCCCCTCAGGTGAACATGCCTGCCATTCATCCAGCTTTGCTAACACCTCGTTGGGACACAACCCCCAAATGTCTGCCGTGCTTCATGCTGCCCGCCCTTTGTGTGGGGTGAGGTGTGCTGAGCATGCCACTCAGCCCAGGGACCACAAGCCAGATGGGTGGGGGACAAAGGCATGAGTGAGGGCAGGGCGGCGTCAGGGCTCTGGTGGCTCTAGGGGGTAGATGGCTGCTGACCGGGGTATTGCAGCTGTCAGCAGTGACTGCGTGTTGGAATTAAGACGCCCAAAGAGGCAGGTATGGGCCTTAGTCCCTTGGTGGGTCCAGTCCCAAGTGTCTCTGCATCCATGCATGGCTGGTGGCTGGATGCCCCATGGTGCTTGGTGCGGCGGAGGTTGGAGCAGCAGATCCAAGGGCCAGCGCCTGAGCACAGAGACCCTGTGATCCCCACCATCTGTCCTGGCACTGCCCAGGCTCCATCGCACATACAAGCACTGTTCCCCTGCTCCCTGCTAATGCCCCACCCATCTCCCCACAGTCCCATTGAACCCCACCACCTACTAGGAGAGCGGGGCCCATGATGGAGTTCTCTGGTTCGCTGGCATTTTCAAAACTTGGGGGTGGGGGAGGGGAGCATTTCAGGTTGAACCAAAAGTGAAAATTTCCAAAATCTTCTGCTATTTGAAAAGTTAAAAAAAAAAAAAATCTCAGGCCGGACTGAGTGTTCTGTCTGGCCCAAAACGAAGCGTCTCATCTCAGGAGGGCGTGAGTGTTCTGTTTGATCTGAAACGAAGCGTCCCATCTCAGTGGGGCCTGAGTTCTTCTGTTTGGCATGACATGAAGCGTACACTCTCAGTCCGGACTGAGTGTTCTGTTTGACCAAAACAAAGCATCCCGTCTCAGTCCGGACTGAGTGTTCTCTTTGGCCTAAAACCAAGCGTCCCATTTCATCTAACTGCAAGGTGGCTGGGAAGGTTTTGTACTAGAGCAGGATGAGGCTGGCGCCGGTGCTGCTTCCTGGGGTCCATTAGAGCTGGTCCTGAGAGCCCCGGGCACACTAGGCATGTTGTCTGCAGCACGGGGACAATGTGAAGGCGCTGGGAAAGCAGGGGACGTCCCCTCGGCTTCTGATTTCTGTGCTTAGGGTGGATGGGGAGGGGATCAGGTGAGGGACAAAGAGCCTGTCGGGCTGGGGAGAGAGACACTGTCCAGTCGGGAAAATCCCTGGCTGTCATCGAATCATAGAATATCAGGGTTGGAAGGGACCTCAGGAGGTCATCTAGTCCAACCCCCTGCTCAAAACAGGACCAATCCCCAACTAAATCATCCCAACCAGGGATTTGTCAAGCCTGACCTTAAAAACCTCTAAGGAAGGAGATTCCACCACCTCCTTAGGTAACCCATTCCAGAGCTTCACCACCTTCCTAGTGAAAAAGATTTTCCTAACATCCAATCTAAACCTCCCCCACTGCAACTTGAGACCATTACTCCCTTCTGTCATCTGCTACCACTGAGAACAGCCTAGCTCCATCCTCTTTGGAACCCCCTACAGGTAGTTGAAAGCAGCTATCAAATCACCCCTCATTCTTCTCTTCCACAGACTAAACAATCCCAGTTCCCTCAGCCTCTCCTCATAAGTCATGTGTTCCAGCCTCCTAATCATTTTTAAAAAGAAAAGGAGTACTTGTGGCACCTTAGAGACTAACCAATTTATTTGAGCATAAGCTTTCGTGAGCTTATCACTCTCACAAATCTTGGGAGACAGGCCAGTCCCTGCCTACAGACAGCAAATACTCACTAGCAACCACACACCACACCACAGAAACCACTAACCCAGGAACCTATCCTTGCAACAAAGCCCATTGCCAACTCTGTCCACATATCTATTCAAGGGACACCATCATAGGACCTAATCACATCAGACACACTATCAGAGGCTCGTTCACCTGCACATCTACCAATGTGATATATGCCATCGTGTGCCAGCAATGCCCCTCTGCCATGTACATTGGCCAAACTGGACAGTCTCTACGTAAAAGAATAAATGGACACAAATCAGATGTCAAAAATTATAACATTCATAAACCAGTCGGAGAACACTTCTATCTCTCTGGTCACTTGATCTCTGACCTAAAAGTGGCAATTCTTCAACAAAAATACTTCAAAAACAGACTCCAACGAGAGACTGTTGAATTGGAATTAATTTGCAACTGGAAACAATTAACTTAGGCTTGAATAGAGACTGGGAGTGGATGAGTCATTACACAAAGTAAAACTACTTCCCCATGTTCATCCCCCCCCCCCCCTCCGTTCCTCAGACATTCTTGTTAACTGCTGGAAATGGCCCACCTTGATTATCACTACAAGAGGTTCCCCCCCACCCAGCTCTCCTGCTAGTAATAGCTCATCTTAAGTGATCACTCTCCTTACAGTGTGTATGATAACACCCATTTTTTCATGTTCTGTGTGTATATAAATCTCCTCACTGTATTTTCCACTGAATGCATCTGATGAAGTGAGCTGTAGCTCACGAAAGCTTATGCTCAAATAAATTGATTAGTCTCTAAGGTGCCACAAGTACTCCTTTTCTTTTTGCGAATACAGACTAACGTGGCTGCTACTCTGAAAACTAATAATTTTTGTTGCCCTCCGCTGGACTTTTTCCAATTTTTCCACATCCTTCTTGTAGTGCGGGTCCCAAAACTGGACAGTACTCCAGATGAGGCCTCATCAATGCTGAATAGTGGGGAATGATCACGTCCCTCGATCTACTGGCACCATTCCCACTTATATAGCCCAAAATGCCATTAGCTTTCTTGGCAACAGAAGTTGCACACTGTTGGCACACTGTTGGCTCATATCCAGCTTCTCGTCCACTGTAACCCCTTGGTCCTTTTCTGCCGAACTTCTGCCTAACCATTCAGTCCCTAGTCTGTAGCAGTGCATGGGATTCTTCCGTTCTAAGTGCAGGACTCTGCACTTGTCCTTGTTGAACCTCATCAAATTTCTTTTGGCCCAATCCTCTAATTTGTCTAGGGACCTCTGTAGCCTATCCCTACCCTCCAGTGTATCTACCTCTCCTCCCAGTTTAGTGTCAGCTGCAAACTTGCTGAGGGTGCAATCCACACCATCCTCCAGATCATTAATGAAGATATTGAACAAAACCGGCTTCAGGGCTGACCCTCGGGGCAGTCCGCTTGATACTAGCTGCCAACTAGACATGGAGCCATTGGTCACTACCCACTGAGCCTGATGATCTAGCCAGCTTTCTATCCACCTTATAATCCATTCATCCAGCCCATACTTCTTTAACTTGCTGGCAAGAATACTCTGGGAGACCATATCAAAGCTTTGCTAAAGTCAAGGAATAACACATGCACTGCTTTCCCTTCATCCACAGAGCCAGTTATCTCGTCGTAGAAGGCAATTAGGTTAGTCAGGCATAACTTGCTCTTGGTGAATCCATACTGACTGTTCCTGATCACTTTCCTCTCCTCTAAGTGCTTCAGAATTGATTCCTTGAGGACCTGCTCCATGATTTTTCCAGACTGTCATTAGAGTCCAGAGCGTGAGCGGCTCCCACAGGCTTCCTCCTCCCCCAGCAGTTTATTTTTCAGGCCAGCATGGAGAGGGGGTCCCAGGTGGATCCTGGTGCTGCCAGGGCTGGGTCTCTCCTGCACAGTTCTGGCCCTGGGCGGTGCTAGCTGGGCCCCATTTTAACCCCTTCCCACCAGTGCCACAGCTCAAAATCTGTGTTAAAGGGGCTTCCTTGGTGTGTGAACTGGCTGTAACCAGCCATTCCCCCATCAATCAACAGAAGGACTGAGCCCTATGCTCTTCACACCCCTGACTTAGGCCTTTTCTATCTGAGCAACAAGAGCAGCCCCGGGAGCGGGACTTGAGAGATGTTTTCCCAGGGGTCCCACAACGGCGCATTAGACAGCAGCAGGGCATTGGTGACAGGACCGGCTCTAGGCACCGGCAAAGCAAGCACGTGCTTGGGGTGGCACAATTCTGGGGTCGGCATTCCGGCCATCCTTTTTTTCTTTTTGCTTGGTCAGTTGCGCTCTCGGAGCTTGGGGCCGCAATTTTTTTGCTTGGGGTGTCAAAAAACCTAGAGTCGGACACCTTGGGGCATGTGGCAGGATAACCCAAAGGGGCCCAGTAACTCCAGCCATGGGGCACAGTGGAAAAGCCTGGGTTTGTGATGTTAGAGACCTGGGTTCTGGCCCTGCACAACGTTCTCTACTGAAGGATTTAAGAAAAGTGGGGCGAGCTCAGCAGCCTGTGCTGCAGGTTGCGGTTTCTGGCCTGGGTGGTGTCAAAGTCAGATTCAGGACTCACATAATTTGTCAGACCACTCTGTTTATTAGCAAAGCGCTTTGCTAATGCACCCAGATGTGAGCCCCTCTCTGAGGCTCAGGATAACGTATTTATACAGGTTTCAGAGTAACAGCCGTGTTAGTCTGTATTCGCAAAAAGAAAAGGAGTACTTGTGGCACCTTAGAGACTAACACATTTATTTGAGCATAAGCTTTCGTGAGCTACAGCTCACTTCATCGGATGCATATCCCTGACCCCATACCAGAGTCCACACTCCCAGCCAGAGCCTTCAACCTCCGCACTCCAACACCCTGGCCCAGCCCGGAGCCTCCTCCCACACCCTGAACCCATCATTTCTGGTCCCATCCTGGAACCCACACCCCCACCCCAAAGCCCATACCCCCTCCCACACCCCAACTCCCTGCTTCAGCCCAGAGCCCCCTCCCATACTCCAAACTTCTCAGCTCCACCCCCAGCCTGGAGCCCCCTCCTGCACCCCAAACTCCTCATCCTGGCCCCACCTCAGAGCCCACACCCCCAGCCGGAGCGTTCACCTCCTTCCCTGCCTCAGCCCGGAGCCCGCCTCCCACACCCTGAACTCCTCATTTCTGGCCCATCCCAGAGCCCACACCCCCAATTGGAGCCCTCACCGCCTCCTGCACCCCAACCCCCTGCCCCAGCCCAGTGAAAATGAGTGAGTGAGTGAGGGTGGTGAGAGCGAGGGATGGGGGGGATGGAGTAAGTGGGGGGGCAGGACCTTGGAGAAGGGGCGGGGCCTTGAAGGAGGGGCGGAGGTAGGGCAAAGGTGTTGGTTTTGTGTGAGTAGAAAGTTGGCAACTCTAAGTGTCTACAAGCCCCAAGCCAGGGGAGAAGCTTTTACCCCTCCCCCCTGTCAGGGTTCCTTCCCGACTCTGAACTCTAGGGTACAGATATGGGGACCTGCATGAAAGACCCCCTAAGCTTATTCTTACCAGCTTAGGTTAAAAACTTCCCCAAGGTACAGACTTTGCCTTGGCCTTGAACCATATGCTGCCACCATCAAGCATTTTAAACAAAGAACAGGGAAAGAGACCACTTGGAGATGTCTTTCCCCAAAATATCCCCCCAAGCCCTACACCCCCTTTCCTAAGGAAGGCTTGATAATAATCCTAACCAATTTGTACAGGTGAACACAGTCCCTTGGATCTTAAGAACAATGAAAAATCACTCAGGTTCTTAAAAGAAGAATTTTAATTAAAGAAAAGGTAAAAGAATCACCTCTGTAAAATCAGGATGGAAAATACTTTACAGGGTAATCAGATTCAAAACACAGAGGATCCCCCTCTGGGCAAAACCTTAAAGTTACAGAAAACAGCCACTTTGTTAGAAGCTCCTGAGATGTGTTGGATGTTGAAATCAAAATCTTGGAGAGCTAAACTCCACTGAATAAGTTTTTTGTTTTTTCCCGTGGCAGTATGAAGCCACTGTAGCGCAGCATGGTCAGTTTACAGGTGGAAATGCGTCCCCAAACATATGGGCATAGCTTTTCTAGAGCGTAGACAATGGCATAACATTCCTTTTAACTGATTGACCAGTGGCTTTCCCTCTCAGACAGCTTCTTGCTGAGAAACACAACAGGATGGAACTCTTGATTTGGTCCTTCCTGCATTAAGTCTGCTCCCACACCACGCTCAGACGCATCTGTGGTTACTAGGAACGGTTTGTCAAAGTCTGGGGCCCTTAGCACAGGGTCAGACATGAGTGTCGCTTTAAGCTGGTTAAAGTCCTTCTGACACTCTTCGGTTCACTGAATGGCATTTGGCTTTTTCTTTTTGGTTAGGTCTGTCAGTGGGGCGGCGATTTGGCTGTATTGAGGTACAAATCGCCTGTAATATCCGGCCAAGCCTAAGAAGGATTGGACCTCTTTCTTTGACTTTGGGACAGGCCACTTTTGGATAGCATCCACTTTGGCCTGTAGGGGGCTGATAGTTCCTTGACCCACCTGGTGTCCAAGGTAAGTCACTCTGTTTAGGCCTATTTGACACTTCTTAGCCTTAACAGTTAGCCCTGCCTCCCTTATGCGCTCAAAGACTTTTTGTAGATGTTCCAGGTGTTCTGCCCAGGAATCCGAAAATATGGCCACGTCGTCAAGGTAGGCGACTGCATATTCTCCCAATCCCGCTAGGAGACCATCTACAAGTCTTTGGAAGGTGGCAGGTGCATTTCGCAACCCGAAAGGGAGGACATTAAATTCATACAGCCCGAGATGTGTGGTGAAGGCTGACCTTTCCTTGGCAGATTCATCTAGCGGTACCTGCCAGTACCCCTTGGTTAAGTCCAAGGTAGAGATGAACTGGGCCCGTCCCAGTTTCTCTAATAGTTCATCTGTGCGTGGCATTGGATAGTTGTCTGGGCGAGTTACAGCATTTAGCTTACGGTAGTCCACGCAAAAACGTATTTCCCCATCTGGTTTGGGAACTAGAACCACTGGAGATGCCCATGCACTGCGGGAGGGGCGGATTACACCATCTGTAACATATCTTGGATCTCCCGTTCTATAGCAGTTTTAGCTTGAGGAGACACCTGGTAAGGTTGGGCTCTAATTGGGTGAGCATTACCTGTGTCAATGGAGCGGTATGCCCGTTCAGTCAGTCCTGGGGTGGCTGAGAACGTTGGCGCGTAGCTAGTGCACAGCTCCTGGATCTGCTGTCGCTGCATACGCCCAAGGGTCAAGGTTCACCCCTTCCACACCACCAGCACTTTTCCCTTCATAGTAGACACCTTCAGGCCACTCAGCGTCGTCTCCTCCCTGGGCTGTAAACTGACAAACCTTTAATTCTCTGGAATAAAAGAGCTTTAGAGAATTAATATGGTTCACCTTAGGCTTTCAGTTTGAGGTGGGGAATGCTATGAGATCATTAACAGCTCCCAGGCGATCTTGGACCGTGAATGGCCCTTCTCTCTCTGACTCTATCTCTTCTTCCCTTTGCTTCTCTCACTTTCTCCTTGTCTGACAGCTTCTTTGGGAAAGACTGTCGCTGGGACAGAGACAGGAACATGGAAGGGGGTTTCTATGCTGTGCACACTATTACCACGTATCCTGAGCCACAGAGCCCTCCCCAGCCACCCCATCCCTGGTCCCAGAACTTCGCAGCAGGCCCCTGGATACCCACTCCCACAGGAACACAGGGCAGACAAGGCACAGTCTCCTCCAGGGAGCTAGCTGGACCCTTGTCTCCCTTCTTCTGTTCACAGCATGGCAACATGTCAGCAATAAGAAGAAAGTCAAGAAGAGTGTGGGCCCCTTACTGAATGAGGGAGGCAACCTAGTGACAGAGGATGTGGAAAAAGCTAATGTACTCAATGCTTTTTTTGCGTCTGTCTTCACGAACAAGGTCAGCTCCCAGACTACTGCACTGGGCAGCACAGCATGGGGAGGAGGTGACCAGACCGCTGTAGAAAAAGAAGTGGTTCGGGACTATTTAGAAAATCTGGACGAGCACAAGTCCATGGCACCGGATGCGCTGCATCCGAGAGTGCTAAAGGAGTTGGCGGATGTGATTGCAGAGCCATTGGCCATTATCTTTGAAAACGCATGGTGATCGGGGGAGGTCCCAGAAGACTGGAAAAAGGCTAATGTAGTGCGCATCTTTAAAAAAGGGAAGGAGGAGGATCCGGGGAACTACAGACCAGTCCGCCTCACCTCAGTGCCTGGAAAAATCATGGAGCAAGTCCTCAAGGAATCAATTCTGAAGCACTTAGAGGAGAGGAAAGTGATCAGGAACAGTCAGTATGGATTCACCAAGAGCAAGTTATGCCTGACTAACCTAATTGCCTTCTATGACGAGATAACTGGCTCTGCGGATGAAGGGAAAGCAGTGCATGTGTTATTCCTTGACTTTAGCAAAGCTTTTGATATGGTCTCCGACAGTATTCTTGCCAGCAAGTTAAAGAAGTATGGGCTGGATGAATGGATTATAAGGTGGATAGAAAGCTGGCTAGATCGTCAGGCTCAATGGGTAGTGACCAATGGCTCCATGTCTAGTTGGCAGCCAGTATCAAGCGGAGTGCCCCGAGGGTCAGTCCTGGGGCCGGTTTTGTTCAATATCTTCATTAATGATCTGGAGGATGGTGTGGATTGCACCCTCAGCAAGTTTGCAGCTGACACTAAACTGGGAGGAGAGGTAGATACACTGGAGGGTAGGGATAGGCTACAGAGGTCCCTAGACAAATTAGAGGATTGGGCCAAAAGAAATTTGATGAGGTTCAACAAGGACAAGTGCAGAGTCCTGCACTTAGGACGGAAGAATCCCATGCACCGCTGCAGACTAGGGACCAAAAGGCTACGCGGCAATTCTGCAGAAAAGGACCTAGGGGTTACAGTGGACAAGAAACTGGATATTAGTCAACAATAAAAAGAAAAGGAGTACTTGTGGCACCTTAGAGACTAACCAATTTATTTGAACATTTATTTATTAGTCAACAGTGTGCCCTTGTTGCCAAGAAGGCTAATGGCATTTTGGGCTGTATATGTAGGAGCGTTGCTAGCATATCGAGGGACATGATAATTCCCCTCTATTCGGCATTGGTGAGGCCTCATCTGGAGTACTTTGTCCAGTTTGGGGCCCCACACTACAAGAAGGATGTGGAAAAATTGGAAAGTGTCCAGCGGAGGGCAACAAATATGATTAGGGGGCTGGAGCACATGACTTATGAGGAAAGGCTGAGGGAACTGGGATTGTTTAGTCTGCAGAAGAGAAGAATGAGGGGGGATTTGATAGCTGCTTTCAACTACCTGCAGGGGGTTCCAAAGAGGATGGAGCTAGGCTGTTCTCAGTGGTAGCAGATGACAGAAGAAGGAGTAATGGGCTCAAGTTGCAGTGGGGGAGGTTTAGGTTGGGTGTTAGGAAAATCTTTTTCACTAGGAGGGAGGTGAAGCTCTGGAATGGGTTACCTAAGGAGGTAGTGGAATCTCCTTCCTTAGAGGTTTTTAAGGTCAGGCTTGACAAATCCCTGGTTGGGATGATTTAGTTGGGGATTGGTCCTGCTTTGAGCAGGGGGTTGGATTAGATGACCTCCTGCGGTCCCTTCTGAAGGACATAAATCTACACAGTGTAGAGGTCAAGCACAAGAGTTTATTACATACAACGCTGACGGATTGTCACCTTGCTTATTAGGCTCAGAGACACTATCAATCAACTGATTACAATGGAATATATGGATTTTCCATGGACAGGGAAAGTGACAGGGTAGGCAGTCCCACTTCCCCGGATAGGTCTAGCAGCAAGACATGATAGCACAGTAGCCAATGGTCAAATGTTACATAATGTCTCCGCCATCGTCTCAAGTAAACAAATTAACATTTAACATTTAATTAGTACTTTAATAAATGTATTAGTATAAATATACATGTTGAATTCTGATTTGGGGTTCATAGGCATGAAATAGCTCCTTTGATTGTCCAGCAGGTACATATCTAGGGGTAAAAGCAAAGAAAAAGTGAAAGTATATGGCAATAAAGTTTATCTTTCAAGTTGTTCCTTTGTGTTTTAAGGCAGTCATTGGTCCCTGGGAAAGAGAGGTGGGAGGAGGCCATATATTATACTGACATGCTTGAACCTTTCATAAACTCAAGGTTGGATGTGTGGGAAGAACATCTCCCTACAGAAGAAACTAACACAACAGAAACAGGGCTTCTTTGTTCTATTTGTAACTTTGAATAAGACACAGTTATTGCTCCCAACATCTGGCTTTTTGCTGACCAGGCATATCTTAGCAAAAGCAAGATTATCGTTTGCCTATTCTGCTTCCTCTTAGCTATTGCTAGGCCTCTGACCTGTTACCAGATGTGCCTTTGGGGTATGCTCATTTATTCCGGTTACTCTTCGGGGGGGAGGGAGGGGTGCTGTAATTCTGTTAATGTGCTGCTTATGTCACTTGTGTGTTCCTATGGAGCTCTACTCCTTCCTTCTGCAAGTCCCCTTCATTGCGCACGCACGTGCACACACACACACACACACAGCGCAAGTCTGAGCCGACCGGGTCACTCAGCACTCTTCAGCTGATCCCCGCATATGTCCTCATGCTCAGTGAGCTGGGTCAAGCAGCGCTTTTCAAGCTGGTCCTTATGCGCTCCTGGTCTCAATGGGCTGAGCTGAGCAGCACGCTCAGCTGCTCCACACTTATGTGCCCCAAGTTTAGCACGTCCCTATCCCACTTTCATGTTATAATTGTACTGGTAGTAACCCACTTGATGAGCAAACCCCACAGTATTTTTGGGCACTACAGGGATCTTTTAACTTAGATAAAAGAAGCTTTGCTGAAGAGTAAATGTGAGAAGCTAACGACACAAATGACTAAAATTCAGAAAGCGAGAGAGAAACACCCAACTTAACCATAAGGGTTATTTATTGAATAATAGTGATAACTACACAAGGAGAGCCTGAGCCAATATAACCTATATTATTAAAGGTTAATACCTGAGGTAGAAAGGAAAACTGAGGAGAGAAAGAGGGGGATCTCACCCACTCCAGGGGGCTGGAACTGGTCAGGGTTCCCAGGTGATGGTGGTAGCTCAGGTTCCTGAGGCAGAGCCCCCCAGCACGATCAATCAGGAGAAGATGGAGTCCCAGTGGAACTGATGCACAGTTTGGATCTAAGCATCAGAACACTGACTGGAAGGTGTAGGGATTTTTGTAGAGAAAATACAATGATTCAATGGAGAACATTAGATTTGTTTATAGGTAAACTGATGACTCAAGGATTTTCTTTAGGCTAGACAATAGGAGCTGATCACTGTTGGCCCTGGGTGGTGTTTTCTTCCAGGGAGCTCACAATGCAACTAGGCTCCTTCAGTATTTTGGATATCAATCAAGGATTTATTACTAGAATTGGACTGATAATTGCTGAGCTGGGTGCGTGCAGGCGTAGGTTCACTAACATCTGGAGCAGAGATTCCCATGATGCAGTGCGTCCCTGCTTTTCTGGCCCCAGAGTTCAGTGTGGTTCTCCATTCTCCATTCTGTATGCAAATTGAGATGTCTCCTTGTCCCATCTTTCATGCAGATGAGGCTAGGGGACTTGTCTCTGTTCTTCATTCTGTATGCTAATGGAGATGTCTTAATCTTGTCACCCTTGTCAGGAGGGGTCTAGGTGTCTCTCCCAATGCCCTTCACTGCTCTCTGCAAGTTTTTTTCTCTGATGGGTTTTGGTTTAAAAAGAGGCTGGTGGGGGGGAGGGTGTCGTTCGTGAGTCAGACAGGCTGAATACTGCACCCTGGTTCCCCACGAACACAGAGCTGACTGGTATCATGACCTCTTGGCCAAACTCTGGACTTTGGGCCTCTACACAAATCCGTATACAAGGTTATTACATCAGCAATGGATTTTAACACTTCACCTTCCAACCCTGATATGCTATGACTCTATGGCCAGCCCCGAGCACCTAAAAATCGTGAGGCTGGCTCCCCTAATCGTGAGGCTGGCTTAGAAATCACAAGTGGTTTTTTTTAATCATAATTTTTGGCTCTTGCGCTGAATGCTTAGATCACACTCACGTCGCGCTTGCAAACTTCTCTGCAACCAGGAGGGCTGGAAGCATATACAGGGGATGGGGTGGGGTGCGGGGTGAGTAGCTGAGATTGTCCCACAATCTCCTGATTCCTGCAGCTGGGGCTTTGAGAAATCATTGAATACTGTGAGAGTCGTGATAAAATCACAGGCGTTGGCAACTGCAGGGGATTGAATCCGCTTTATAATTGTGGGCTGTCACCTTCAATTACAGGGACTTTCCTGGTACGGCTTGCAGGCCAGGGGCTCTGTGAGGAAGTGTGTAATCCAGGCCTTGCAGCAGCAGGCTGCTGACAGCCAGCCGGAGGGATGGGGTGAGGTGTTTCTCATAGATTCCAAGGCCAGAAGGGACCATTGTGATCATCTAGGTTTGACGCCCTGACAACCTAGGCCAGAGACCTGCCCCACAATCATTCATAGAGCAGAGCTGTTAGAGAAACATCCTGTCTTGATTTAAAGACTGTCAGTGAGGGAGAATCCACCCCGACCCTTGGTAGATTGTCCCAATGGTGAATTACTCCCACTGTTAAAAAGTTATACCTTATTTCCAGTCTGAATTTGTCTAGCTTCTCCTTCCAGCCATTAGATCATATTAGACCTTTGCCTGCTAGATTGAAGAGCCCATTATTAAATATTTGTTCCCCATGCAGGTACATACAGCATGTGATCGAGTCACCTGTTAAACTTCTCTCTGTTAAGCTAAATAGACTGAGCTCTTTGAGTCTATCACTGTAAGGCCTGTTTTCTAATCCTGTAATCATTCTCAGGGCTCTGCTCTGACTCTCTCGAATTTATCAACATCCTCCTTGAATTGTGGGCACCAGAACTACACAGGATCCCAGCAGCAATTGCACCAGTTTTGTTTTGTTTTGTTTTTTAAGCTGAGAGCAGATGGGGTTTTTGTGAATTGCTCTGCTCCAGCTCCGCTCATGACTGCTCCAGCTCCGCTCCGACTCCGCTCCGCGCTCCAACTCAAATTAATTTTTAACTAAATAAAAAAGTGCATACTGTAATTTTGAAAAAATATTATTTTTATTCAGACTTTTAAAACAATTTAAATGTCATCAACAGTGATACAAACTAGAATCATTCATAATTCATTCTGTAAAAAATTATTGCAGCAATCAAGTCATCTTTCATAGCCTGTCGCAAATCGTTTAAAATTAACTTTAAAGCCGAAAACAGCCGCTCTACACTAGCTTGAGTTGTTCACATGCTCGAAGCAATTCTACAGGCAGCCTGAATGCGGTGTGGGTAGCTGTGAATGGCCTCAAAAACAGACTTAACGTTTAGCCTACCAATAGACTCCATTGTCTCACAGTCTTCCCAAAAGTTTCTCTCGAATAAAGCTTCATTACAACTATGAATTGCAGAAACTTGTCGGCGTCTTTCTTGTTTATCCAATTCCTTCTCAAAGGCGTCATCTTCTGAATAATTGGTGCTTGAATTATCTCCATTTCCCTGTGATGGTTGAAGACGTCTCAGGGATGGACACTCGAACAAGTTGAGAGTGGAGACAGAAGTTTGAGAATAGTCTGCTATTTCTGAAGGATGTGAATTTTCCGAAACTGCAAATATGATTGTTGATGACTCCTTTTTTTGTGTTTCATTTTCTTCAACCTCTTTTGCCGAGTTCAAATGTAGCAATAGATTTTGTTTTTCGAGTTGTCAAGCAATATCAAGGAGTCTTTCCTTTACCTTTGGTATTTCCCTTGAGTTAAGAATAATCCGATACCATGGGTCAACATAAACTCCAGCAAGGAAATGAATATTGTCAAAAAGCATCTCTTCACGTTTCTGCATGGAGGAGAGAATTCCTTCGGCAATTTGTCCACCATTTTCTTACAAGAATTTTGACAGTTTTCGCCATTCCTTCATTAAAACTCCCGGGGTTACATCGACAGCTTGAAATTTCACGGTTGTTTGGTTTGGCTTTGCCAAGAGGTCTTGCGGGTTCTTCACTTCAGCCCATTCAGCTTTTGTTAACTTGAGTTATCTTGTTGCAGCAGCAGCCACTTGTTCACAGTAAGACTGAAAAATGAGAAGCCGATCAATCATCGCAAATGTTGAACCCCAGCGAGTCGCAGTATCCAATGATTGAGCTACCCCATGTAGATCAAGCAGAACACTTCAAATACTTGGGGTTCGTAGTTTGACAATGACTTGTCAAATTTTTGCCAGAAATTTCTTCGCATGTTCTTTGTTCAGTCCATCCCAGACTACCAACTGAAGAGTGTGAATTGGACTTTTGAGTTGTCCTCATGAAGCCATGTTGGAAGTATGAGGCTAAGGTCATTAACCCATTAAGCAGCAGCATCCATGTTGAGTTCGATTTCATCCATTCCTTTAGTTCCTTCATCAGACAAAATAGCTTCCGTTCTGTTCACATCCCTGTTCTCAGAGGTAGAAATGGTACCATTGTCCTCGCTGAAATTTTTGACGGCGCACATCATGTTTGCTGCATTGTCAACGCAGATGCTCAGCACTTGCATTTCACTGATCCCAAATTTTTCTAAGAAAGCTTTTACTTGACTTTTCACGTACTAAGAATTGTGACACCATTCAGTGTCGATTATGTCCAAGGTTTTTACCGCAGCTTTATCTTTTCCTTCTTCGTAGCACTGAGCATTGATTGCAAGGAAACTTCTGTTTCCACGGGTTGCCGCATCCATTTTTCAGGTAGCACAATTTTTGCTCCAAAGCTTTCTTGAGCTCTTTGCGACCAGACTCAGCAGTGCTGACAACGAAATGACAAACTGCATCGTGCCGCGTTGAAATGTCAAGCTGCCGACCCATTTCACCTGCAATTTTTTGGAATCCTTTGTTCTTTAGCTTGAAGGTAGTGAGCGGTGTTGAACTCAAGCAAACCATTTTCATCAGCCCTTCACGGAAAGTATTGGCATCCATGGTGACTGTAACCTTTGAGGACTTCAAATATGAGTCAAGTTTTGTTTGCTCATTTTTGGGTTTCTTTTCAGATGAAGCTCGGCAAAAAATCTTTTCTCCAGGAGTTTTCAAAGACCCAGATGAACATCGTTTAGCCGCGTCAGCTTTCTGTTTTGCCTCATCTTCCTGGTCCTTTTTTGTAGCCAGAGCTGCATAGTTTTCAGGATGGTTACATTTTACATGCCGCCAAAGGCTGAAACTTTTCACGGCACTTGCTTCACTTGTCTTGAAGCTACGTGGTTTGAACTCGCCAGTCACTTCCTTTTCCACCTAAGGGACTGTAGCTCCCTTAGGAAGAATTTTAGGACACGTGTTCACAGAAACGTTTTTCTTCAAATGACCTAAGGATTCACCCCCAAAGTGGTGTTGGACATTTTCCAATCACTCTGGATATAGCACAAAAATCACTCCTAATGTATGCAAAAATGTTTACTGTATATTTATATGCCTGCTGCACGCGACTTTTTCAGTAAATTTAAAATGACAAACAACGCTACCAAAAGACCGTTGAACAGATGACATATAAAATAAGTCTACCAGAGTGATACGGGAGCATGCACAAATCAACAAATGTACCGGTAACGGGAGCCCGTGTGAGAAATGAGCTTAAGTGGTTAATATCTCTTGCGATATCTTAATATATCAATAAACAAAAACATTAGTTTTTTTGCAATATACCTGTTTGTGATATATTAAATGTTGCGTCTTGCATCACACTTTTCCGTAATCGTAGCACTCAGCACATCTCGTTGATCAACCCTTACAAAAGAAGTATCTAACTATCTAACTAATTTAAGTGAGTATGGACACGCCTGACCTTGGCACAAGTGTGGGAGCAGTCTGCAGTGTTGCTGGATGTCTGTTAATTGTCTGATTCTTTAATAAACCATATCTCCAAAAAACTTTGTAATTTTGTATCTGTACATTAAATCTTGAGTTCTGCCGAAGTGAGAAGAACTGTGACATATTACGTAAAGTGGTAAAGTAGATGTTAATATCAGTTGTTATATAATCTGAAACTTTTTGGCACCTTTAGGACTTTCTTGCTAAATATCATTCATTTTGGATTGAAAATGAAAAAAAGAATGGAGCAGTGGAGCCGTCAAGATTTTCTGTGTTCCGGCTCTGCTCCAGCTCTGGGCAAAAACCTGCAGCTCCACTGCTCCACACTCCAGCTCCGGCTCCGCTCCAAAGCCCTGGACTAAGCTGCATGTACCAGATAACCCTGACAATCCTTCTCCGGGTACCGCTCCCCATTTCAAACAATTCCCCACCTACAAGGTAGTCGATGATACAGAGGCCTTCTCAGAAAATTTCAAAAAGGGTGCCTTGGGTACAGCATCCCTGCAGACCAGTATATGGTGGAGCTGAGGCTGCAGCTCAGAGGACCCTGAGCAGAGGTGGCGACTGAAATGCCTAAGGAACACATGAACACCTACGAACTTTTATTAAAAAATGCCAGAATTAGAATGGGGCTAACACCCGAGCAGGCCCGTCGGCGGTTCAGAGCCCTAAGGTGGAAACCAGACGTGGCATTTCCCCGACACGCCAACCACATTGTGAAACACTGGGATGCCCGGATATCAGGAGCACGTGTTAAGTCTCGGGAAGATCTGTCTCTCCTAATGCAAACGGAGCCGTTCTCAGAGGGTGTTCCTGAGGAAATAAGAAGGTACTTCCTAGAAGGGAAGCCCAAAACTGTAATCGAGGCGGGGGAGATCGGAGCCAAATTGGTGGAGGTGGCGGAAAAGAAAAAAGCTAGTAGCAGTTGGAGCGAATATGAGAAGGGGCAACCCGAGACAACACTCTGCCACCGGGGGGCAGCCCATGGTCCCACCTACCTCCCAAAGGAAACGCCAAACACCTTGTTGTCCCACCACAGCAGTCTCCAGCAACCCACCTCGTCCCAGTGAGCAGTCCACTGGGCGATGTTTTAAATGTAACGAGCCGGGGCATGTTAAGGCCAGCTGCCCCAAAAAACCCAACAGACTGTAGTTCATTACACTGGAGTCACACCAAAGGTTCCCAGGCCCAGATGCCTCCCAGATACACTCAGAGTGAAGGGAAACTGTGAGTGTGGGCGGGAAGAAGGTTATCGCGTGGAGGGACACTGGAGCACAGGTGTCAGCTATCCACCAGTCCTTACCGGACACCAAATTCATCAACCCAGAGGCCCAACTGATGATTCAACCCTTCAAGTCCAACTCTTTCGATTTGCCGACAGCCAAGTTGCCTGTCCAGTACAAGGGCTGGTCAGAGATGTGGACATTTGCAGTCTATGATGATTATCCCATCCCCATGCTGTTGGGGGAAGACTTGGCCAACCATGTGAAGCTAGCCAAGAGAATCATAGAATCATAGAATATCAGGGTTGGAAGGGACCCCAGAAGGTCATCTAGTCCAACCCCCTGCTCGAAGCAGGACCAATTCCCAGTTAAATCATCCCAGCCAGGGCTTTGTCAAGCCTGACCTTAAAAACCTCTAAGGAAGGAGATTCTACCACCTCCCTAGGTAACGCATTCCAGTGTTTCACCACCCTCATAGTGAAAAAGTTTTTCCTAATATCCAGTCTAAACCTCCCCCACTGCAACTTGAGACCATTACTCCTCGTTCTGTCATCTGCTACCATTGAGAACAGTCTAGAGCCATCCTCTTTGGAACCCCCTTTCAGGTAGTTGAAAGCAGCTATCAAATCCCCCCTCATTCTTCTCTTCCGCAGACTAAACAATCCCAGTTCCCTCAGCCTCTCCTCATAAGTCATGTATTCTAGACCTCTAATCATTTTTGTTGCCCTTCGCTGGACTCTCTCCAATTTCTCCACATCCTTCTTGTAGTGTGGGGCCCAAAACTGGACACAGTAATCCAGATGAGGCCTCACCAATGTCGAATAGAGGGGAACGATCACGTCCCTCGATCTGCTGGCTATGCCCCTACTTATACATCCCAAAATGCCATTGGCCTTCTTGGCAACAAGGGCACACTGCTGACTCATATCCAGTTTCTTGACCACTGTCACCCCTAGGTCCTTTTCCGCAGAATTGCTGCCTAGCCATTCGGTCCCTAGTCTGTAGCGGTGCGTTGGATTCTTCTGTCCTAAGTGCAGGACCCTGCACTTATCCTTATTGAACCTCATCAGATTTCTTTTGGCCCAATCCTCCAATTTGTCTAGGTCCTTCTGTATCCTATCCCTCCCCTCCAGCGTATCTACCACTCCTCCCAGTTTAGTATCATCCGCAAATTTCCTGAGAGTGCAATCTACACCATCCTCCAGATCATTTATGAAGATATTGAACAAAACCGGCCCCAGGACCGACCCCTGGGGCACTCCACTTGACACCGGCTGCCAACTAGACATGGAGCCATTGATCACTACCCGTTGAGCCCGACAATCTAGCCAGCTTTCTACCCACCTTATAGTGCATTCATCCAGCCCATACTTCCTTAACTTGCTGACAAGAATACTGTGGGAGACCGTGTCAAAAGCTTTGCTAAAGTCAAGAAACAATACATCCACTGCTTTCCCTTCATCCACAGAACCAGTAATCTCATCATAGAAGGCGATTAGATTAGTCAGGCATGACCTTCCCTTGGTGAATCCATGCTGGCTGTTTCTGATCACTTTCCTCACATGCAAGTGCTTCAGGATTGATTCTTTGAGGACCTGCTCCATGATTTTTCCAGGGACTGAGGTGAGGCTGACTGGCCTGTAGTTCCCAGGATCCTCCTTCTTCCCTTTTTTAAAGATTGGCACTACATTAGCCTTTTTCCAGTCATCCGGGACTTCCCCCGTTCGCCACGAGTTTTCAAAGATAATGGCCAATGGCTCTGCAATCACAGCCGCCAATTCCTTCGGTTCTCTCGGATGCAACTCGTCCGGCCCCATGGACTTGTGCACGTCCAGCTTTTCTAAATAGTCCCTAACCACCTCTTTCTCCACAGAGGGCTGGCCATCTATTCCCCATTTTGTGATGCCCAGCGCAGCAGTCTGGGAGCTGACCTTGTTAGTGAAGACAGAGGCAAAAAAAGCATTGAGTACATTAGCTTTTTCCACATCCTCTGTCACTAGGTTGCCTCCCTCATTCAGTAAGGGGCCCACACTTTCCTTGGCTTTCTTCTTGTTGCCAACATACCTGAAGAAACCCTTCTTGTTACTCTTGACATCTCTTGCTAGCTGCAGCTCCAGGTGCGATTTGGCCCTCCTGATATCATTCCTACATGCCCGAGCAATATTTTTATAGTCTTCCTTGGTCATATGTCCAACCTTCCACTTCTTGTAAGCTTCTTTTTTATGTTTAAGATCCGCTAGGATTTCACCATTAAGCCAAGCTGGTCGCCTGCCATATTTACTATTCTTTCGACTCATCGGGATGGTTTGTCCCTGTAACCTCAACAGGGATTCCTTGAAATACAGCCAGCTCTCCTGGACTCCTTTCCCCTTCATGTTAGTCCCCCAGGGGATCCTGGCCATCCGTTCCCTGAGGGAGTCGAAGTCTGCTTTCCTGAAGTCCAGGGTCCGTATCCTGCTGCTTACCTTTCTTCCCTGCGTCAGGATCCTGAACTCAACCAACTCATGGTCACTGCCTCCCAGATTCCTATCCACTTTTGCTTCCCCCACTAATTCTACCCGGTTTGTGAGCAGCAGGTCAAGAAAAGCGCCCCCCCAGTTGGCTCCTCTAGCACTTGCACCAGGAAATTGTCCCGTACGCTTTCCAAAAACTTTCCGGATTGTCTATGCACTGCTGTATTGCTCTCCCAGCAGATACCAGGAAAATTAAAGTCACCCATGAGAATCAGGGCATGCGATCTAGTAGTTTCCGTGAGCTGCCGGAAGAAAGCCTCATCTACCTCATCCCCCTGGTCCGGTGGTCTATAGCAGACTCCCACCACTACATCACTCTTGTTGCACACACTTCTAAACTTAATCCAGAGACACTCAGGTTTTTCTGCAGTTTCGTACCGGAGCTCTGAGCAGTCATACTGCTCCCTTACATACAGTGCTACTCCCCCACCTTTTCTGCCCTGCCTGTCCTTCCTCAACAGTTTATAACCATCCATGACAGTACTCCAAGTCATGTGAGTTATCCCACCAAGTCTCTGTTATTCCAATCACGTCATAGTTCCTTGACGTCACCAGGACCTCCAGTTCTCCCTGTTTGTTTCCAATGCTTTGTGCATTCGTATATAAGCACTTGAGATAACCTGCTGATCGCCCCTCATTCTCAGTATGAGGCAGGAGCCCTCCCCTCACAGACATTCCTGCCTGTTCTTCCTCCCGGTATCCCGCTTTCCCACTTACCTCAGGGCTTTGGTCTCCTTCCCCCGGTGAACCTAGTTTAAAGCCCTCCTCACTAGGTTAGCCAGCCTGCTGGCAAAGATGCTCTTCCCTCTCTTCGTAAGATGGAGCCCGTCTCTGCCCAGCACTCCTCCTTCATGGAACACCATCCCATGGTCAAAGAATCCAAAGCCTTCTCTCCGACACCACCTGCGTAGCCATTCGTTGACTTCCACGATTCGACGGTCCCTACCCAGGCCTTTTCCTTCCACGGGAAGGATGGACGAGAACACCACTTGCGCCTCCAACTCCTTTATCCTTCTTCCCAGAGCCACGTAGTCCGCAGTGATCCGCTCAAGGTCATTCTTGGCAGTATCATTGGTGCCCACGTGGAGAAGCAGGAAGAGGGTGGGAATGGTCAGCCACAGCCACACTAAGCAAGCCTCCACACCTATCCCTGTTTCTGAGCCTTCTACCAGGGCCCCATCTGTGTTACCAGGGCCCCAAACTGAGCTGGTGGAACCGGATCTCCTGCCAAGGACTGGAAGAGCTGTAGTGGGTCCAGTCCCAGAGACCCAGCCAAAGCCAGTCCCAGAACCGGAACTGATTAAGCAACCAGCACTGAGTCCAGTGCTTGCAACCCCATCTGCAGCCCCAACACCAGAGGGCACCACCGAGCCTGCATTGGCAGCAGAAGATAAACCAACGCAAAAGGCTCAGCTGGAGCCTGAACCCCAACCTAGTGCACCTGTGGAGAGCGGTTCTTCATCAATGGAAACAGCCCCATCACCTGCATCGCTTCCAGAGGGACCAAGCCCAGGTCCACAATCCAGCGAGGAACTGAGGTCTCCAGTATCAAGGGATCAGTTCCAGGCCAGACAGAAAGCAGATGAAAGCCTCCAGGGAGCTTGGATGGTGGCACGAAGCAACCCATCTCCTCTCAACTCTTCTAATCGATCCAGGTTTGTTGTAGAAAGAGGATTTTTATACAAGGAAAACTGGTATCCTCAGAGACAGCTGGTAATTCCAGCTAAGTATTGTGTAAAGCTCTTGAGCCCATGATCATCCTAGTGGCCACGCTGGGGTGAACAGGGCCAAAGACTGTTTGGGGAAGTCCTTCCACTGGGAGGGAATGGGCAAGGACGTTTCTACCTATGTCCGGTCTTGTGAGTTATGCCAAAGAGTGGGAAAACCCCAAGACCAGGTCAAAGCCCCTCTCCAGCCACTCCCCGTCATTGAGGTTCCATTTCAGTGACTAGCTGTGGATATTCTGGATTCTTTTCTGAAAAAGACTCCCAGAGGAAAGCAGTACATACTGACTTTCATGGATTTTGCCACCCGCTGGCCGGAAGCAGTAGCTCTAAGCAACACCAGCGCTAAAAGTGTATGCCAGGCACTAGCAGACATTTTTGCCAGGGTAGGTTGGCCCTCCGACATCCTTACGGATTCGGGAACTAATTTCCTGGCAGGGACCATGAAAAGCCTGTGGGAAGCTCATAGGGTGAACCACTTGGTTGCCACCCCTTACCACCATGAAACAAATGGCCTGGTGGAGAAGTTTAATGGAACTTTGGGGGCCATGATACATAAATTCGTAAATGAGCAATCCAGTGATTGGGACCTAGTGTTGCAGCAGTTGCTCTTTGCCTACAGGTCTGTACCACATCCCAGTTTAGGGTTTTCAAGATTTGAACTTGTGTATGGCTGCGAGGTTAAGGGGCCATTAGAGTTGGTAAAGCAGCAATGGGAGGGGTTTACACCTTCTCCAGGAACTAACATTCTGGACTTTGTAAACAGCCTACAAAACACCCACCGAGATTCTTTAGCCCTAGCTAGAGAAAACCTAAAAGATGCTCAGGAAGAACAAAAGGCCTGGTTTGATAAACATGCCAGAGGGCGTTCCTTCAAAGTAGCGGACCAGGTCATGGTCTTGAAGGCACTCCAGGCCCATAAGATGAAAGCGTCGTGAGACAGGCCATTTATGGTCCAAGAGCACCTGGGAGCTGTTAACTATCTCATAGCATCCCCCACCTCAAACCTAAAGCATAAAGTATACCATGTTAATTCTCTAAAGGCCTTTTATTCCAGAGAATTAGGTTTGTCAGTTTACAGCCCAGGGAGGAGATGACGCTGAGTGGTATCTACTATGAAGGAAAAAGTGACGGTGGAGTGGAAGGGGTGAACCTCTCAATGACCCTCGAACGTATGCAGGGACAGCAGATCAAGGAGCTGTGCACTAGCTTCGCGCCGATGTTCTCAGCCACCCCAGGACGGACCAAACAGGCATACCACTCCATTTACAGAGAGCTCCAGGAAGAAACTACAGCCAGTGTGGAGCAGGCTGTCCAGCACCCTCTGTGATTTGGAGGGCGTGTCATAAACATACAGCTAAGGATAGCATAAAATCCCTCCTTTATCTATAAGGAGTTTAGAAGCTCAAATAACCTGGTTGGCACCTGACCAGAAGAACCAATGGGGAAAGAAGATACTTTCAAATCTGGGGCGGGAGGGGGGGGTTGTTTGGGCTCTCTGTGTGTTCTCTCTTGGACAGAGGGGGACCGGGGTAGGAAAAACCATCTCCTGAAACCCTACCTGAAATAAGCATCCAAGATTACAAAAATTGTAAGTAATAGCAAGGAAATGCATTAGCTTATCTTTTGTTTTACCTTGTGAATTTTCCCTCTTCTAAGCAGGAGGTTTATTCCTATGTTTTCCGTAACTTTGAAGTTTTGCCTAGCGGGGAATCCTCTGTGTTTTAAATCTTATTACCCTGTAAAATTACCTTCCATCCTGATTTTACAGAGGCGCTTCTTTTACCTTTTTCTTTAAATAAAGTTCTGCTTTTAAGTACCTGATTGGTTTTTAGTGTCCTAAAGCCCAAGGGTCTGGTCTGTGCTCACCTTGTTTACCTATTTGGTTAGTATATTATTCTCAAGCCTCCCCAGAAAAGGGTGTGAAGGGACTTGGGGGGGGGGGGCGGTATTTTGGGGAAACGGGAACTCCAAGTGGTCTTTTTCCTGAATCTTTGTCTAACTCAGTTGATGGTGGCAGCAGAACCATCCAAGGACAAGGAAGGATTTGTGCCTTGGGGAAGTTTTTAACCTCAGCTGGTAGAAATAAGCTGTGACAGGGTCAGGCCAGATGGCTACAAAAGAGTGGTTGAAGGTAGATACATTAGTTCCAGGTTAAGCAGGTCCCTTTTCCCTGGGTAAAATAACAGGGACTATTCCAGAACAATCAGGAACTTTCTAGAACTAATTAAGGCAGTCAGGATAATTAGGACACCTGTAGCCAATTGGGAATCTTGTAGAATTAGGCTAATCAAGACACCTGGTTTAAAAAGTCTCTCACTCCAGTTAGTGAGGTGCACACAAGGAGCTGAGAGTGAGAGGGTGTGCTGCTGGAGGACTGAGGAGTACAAATGCTTTCTGGCATCAGGAGAAAGGTCCTGTGGTAAGGATACAGAAGGTGTTGGGAGGAGGCCATGGGGAAGAAGCCCAGGGAGTTGTCGCTGTCACACAGATGTTACATAAAACTCTATAGACAGTTGTGATCCGCAGGGCCCTGGGGTGTATCCCGGAATTGAGGTTGGGCCTGGGTTCCTCCCATCCCCCCCAACTCCCTGTTGAATACAGGAGGGATTGACTTGGACTGTGGGTCCCACCCGAGGGGAGGGTCGCTGGCCTGTCGCCTGAGCCACTAGGTGGACCAGCAGAGACTGTGGGGATTGATCTCCTTCCTTTTTCCCCATGCTGGCCAGTGATGAGGTTAGCTGAGTGAACGGCAGATTTGAGCCATGAAAGTGGTCAAATTGAGGACTGCCTTGAACCTCTGAGGTGAGCGAAATCTGCCAATAAATGCGGGACCCACCAAGAAATCATAGAATCATAGCATCATAGAATAACAGAGTTGAAAGGGACCTCTGGAGGCCATCTAGTCCAACCCCCTGCCCAGAGCAGGACCAATCGCAACTAAATCATCCCAGCCAGGGCTTTATCAAGCCTGACCTTAAAAACTTCTAAGGAAGGGGATTCCACCACCTCCCTAGGTAATGATTTCCAGTGTTTCACCACCCTCCTAGTGAAAATGTTTTTCCTAATATCCAACCTAAATCTCCCCCACTGCAACTTGAGACCATTACGCTTTGTCCTGTCATCTGCTATCACTGAGAATAGTCTAGATCCATCCTCTTTGGATCTACCTTTCAGGTAGTTGAAAGCAGCTATCAAATCCCCCTCATTCTTCTCTTCCACAGACTAAACATCCCCAGTACCCTCAGTCTCTCCTCATAAGTCATGTGTTCCAGACGCCTAATCATTTTTGTTGCCCTTCGCTGGACTCTCTCCAATTTCTCCACATCCTTCTTGTAGTGTGGGGCCCAAAACTGGACACAGTACTCCAGATGAGGCCTCACCAGTGTCGAATAGAGTGGAACGATCACGTCCCTCGGTCTGCTGGCAATGCCCCTACTTATACAGCCGAAAATGCCATTGGCCTTCTTGGCAACAAGGGCACACTGTTGACTCATATCCAGCTTCTCGTCCACTGTCACCCCTAGGTCCTTCTCGGCAGAACTGCTGCCTAGCCATTCGGTCCCTAGTCTGTAGCGGTGCATTGGAGTCTTCCGTCCTAAGTGCAGGACTCTGCACTTGTCCTTGTTGAACCTCATCAGATTTCTTTTGGCCCAATCCTCCAATTTGTCTAGCTCCCTCTGTATCCTATCCCTACCCTCCAGCGTATCTACCTCTCCTCCCAGTTTAGTGTCATCTGCAAACTTTCTGCAAACTTGCTGAGGGTGCAATCCACACCATCCTCCAGATCATTTATGAAGATATTGAACAAAACCGGCCCCAGGACCGACCCCTGGGGCACTCCACTTGACACCGGCTGCCAACTAGACATGGAGCCATTGATCACTACCCGTTGAGCCAGACAATATAGCCAACGTTCTACCCACCTTGTAGTGCATCCATCCAGCCCATACTTCTTTAACTTGCTGACAAAAATACTGTGGGAGATGGTGTCAAAAGCTTTGCTAAAGTCGAGGAATAACACGTCCACCGCTTTCCCTTCATCCACAGAACCAGTTATCTCATCATAGAAGGCAATTAGATTAGTCAGGCATGACTTTCCCTTGGTGAATCCATGCTGACTGTTCCTGATCACTTTCCTCTCATCTAAGTGCTTCAGAATTGATTCCTTGGGGACATGCTCCATGGAGGGACTTTGTCACAAAGTTTAGGGGGTCTTTCATGTGGGTCCCCACATCTGTACCCCAGAGTTCAGAGTGGGGAGGGAACCTTGACCAGAACAATAAAAGTTTTATCTAAGAAACCAACTAGAACAATGGTCTCCAACCTTTTTAAGTACAAGATCACTTTTTGAATTTAAGAGTAACCCATGATCTATCTGAAAGAAAATGTAAAAATAACAGTAATCACACTTCGTTGCCCTGCCCCTTCCCTGAGGCCCCATCCCTGCTCTGCCCCTTCTCCAAGGCCTCGCCCCACTCAGTCCATCGCCCCTCCCTCCATCACTCGCTCTCCCGCACCCTCACTTATTTTCACAGGGCTGGGACAGGGGGTTGGGGTGTGGCAGTGGGTGCAGGCCGAGGGGTTTGGAGTGTGGGACGGGCTCCAGGATGAGCCTGGGGCAGGGGGTTGGAGTGCAGGAGGGGGTTCAGGGTGTGGGCTCTGGGAGGGAGTTTGGGTGCAGGAGGGGGCTCAGGGCTGGGGCAGAGCTTGGGGTGCAGGATGGGGTGCAGGGTGCTGGCTCTGGCCAGGCATCACTTACCTCAGGAGGCTCCCAGGCGATGGTGCAGCAGGGCTAAGGCAGGCTCCCTGCATGCCCTGGCCTCATGCCACTCCCAAAAGCGGCCAGCATGTCCAGCAGCAGCTCCTGGGGTTCCTCGTTTCTGGCCAATGGGAGTTGCAGCGGCAGTGCCTGCAGGCGAGGGCAGCACGTGGAGACCTCCTGTCCCTCCCCCTGCCCAGAAGCCGCTGCCGGACATGCCAGCTTCTTCTGGGAGCGGCCTGGGGTCAGGGCAGGCAGGGAGCCTGCCTTAGCCCCGGCTGGACTGTTAGCAACCAATCTGCTGGTCTGGCTTCAGTAGAGTTGGCAACCACTGTGACTTAGATCGACTGTGAGAGGCTCCACGATCAACCAGTTGATCACAATCTATCAGTTGGTGGCCATGGAACTAGAAGAACGTATTTCTGAATTTTGGCAACCCTGAGACATCTGTCTGTTGCTTGTTGTTCTGGTAATTTTCTGATGGAGGCTCCCAGAGATGTTTGTTTCCGGAGTAATGAAGGGAGAGCCCATTGAACATTGCGTGGAGCGAGCTGTGGAGTTTCCTCAATCGTCTAGAACCCCCAAAGACAAATGTGCCAAAATCTGAAAACAAGCTGGGCCCGTGAAGCCAGCTTAGGAAGCAGGTCGACACTGCTCACAGGACCCAGACAAGACGAGGGAGCCGTGTTTATGCTGGTCAGGGCATCACACCGGCAGGAGCAGGGTGTCTATAATAAGCAGCAGTGTCCTAAGGTGGGCTCGCAGCCCTGGACTGCCACAGTGCCCCACAGCACATGAAGAACATACCAGACAAAGCCTTCGGCCCTGACAGCTAGGAGCCACTGCGCTGGCCCTGTGCCTGGGAGGAGTCTGGCAGGTTGTCCCTGGAACATGTGAGATGGCCCATTTCACAGAACTGAGCATGGTGGGGAGTGAACAGCCCTATCATCCCCCTTCTCACTGGGCTGGTGGCACCTGCCATGCATGAATGACACCTGGCCTTTGTCCTGTACCCGCACTGAACTTTTATCTCGGACAGTTGATCAATGGTCATCTTCATTATCTCCCCTTCCACCCCTACCACATACGTCCCATGTCCCACTGTCAGCTTCATCCCCCTTTGCCCACGTCCCCTGTACATTTCTACCCCCGTTGTCTGCAGGAAATCCTGGGGGGCACTAACTGTTCGTTGTCTTTTCTGAGTGCTCCCAGTAAGTCTGGTCTCAGTAAATCCAATCTAGTCGGTAACTGACACCTTCAGTTACCCAGCTCTGCAGGAGGTTTCGGACTGGCAGACTCTGCAGTGATGTCTGTGAGACCAGGATCTTCACGCTGCAGTGTGGTTGGGGTCTCCATGCCACACAGTTCTCTGCCAACAGGGCTACCCCAGGGGGGTGTGGGGCTGGGACTTAGGTGCCGAGTTTCTATCTGCGGGGGGTGCTGCCCTCTGACCACGCCTAGCCCCCGCCCCCACTTCACCCTTTCCCCCAAAGCCCCACCCCCGCCCTGCTTCTTCCCACCCCCACTCTTCCTGCCCCTGCCCCACCTTTTCCCTGTCTAGTTTTGCCCCCTCCCCTGAGCACACTGTGCCCTCGCTCCTCCCCTCCCCCCAGTGCCTCCAGACACCACGAACCAGCTGATCAGCAGTAGGTACTGAGAGGGAGGGAGGAGGAGGCGCTGATCGGCAGGGTCCACCAGCAGGCAGGAGGTGCTGGAGGGAGGGAGAGGTTGGTAGGGGGGTTCCTCCTCACTGCCTGCCCACCTCCTCATGAAGCACTGGGCCCTCCAAAGCACGGGGCCCAGAGCGGTCACCCCTCTTCGCCGTACGCTAATGACTGCTTTGTCTGCCAGGCCATTGGATGATAGGTGGCCGACCTAGCAGGTTTCACACAGTTTGGCTGTAGAAATGTCTGAAAATCCTCAGACACACCTTGTGGGCTGGTATCTGAACTGAGCACCTCAGCAAGCCACAGGCGGCACAAGGTAGGGGCCAGCACTGGTGTTGTTTGTCCAGCAGCGGTTGGTGCCATGCACCCAGCACTGAGAATAAGCATCAGCCTCGACTAAGTACATTTGTGTATTTTTTTTCTGCAAGCCCATGTGCAGCTGTTTCCAGGGCTTTGCGGCCCCCTGCCCTGGTGACATGGTGCTGGTTCTGGCCTGTTTCAGTGGCTGGTACAGGAGTCACACTGGATACTTTCCACTGTGAAATCGTGATCTAAAGCCAGCCACCAAAACCAGCTTTGGGCCCTGTCACTGTCCTACCTGTGGAGCTGCACATGGAACTCCACCCCCGCTGCCCCCTGTGAGCTTTGTGATGCGACTGTGACATTGCACTCCATATTTTTATAAAAATATATTTATAATGGATATGATGTGACTGGAATATGCTGATATGTAAGCTATCATTACAAATCTTATAATCTACTGAGTGTGGTCATTCTAAATGTGTCATTCATGTATCTGAAACTAGGAATATGAAATATAACTCTGTAATTATGCAAAGTGTGGGCCATTAATGGTGGTTTGGAATCTTGATGGCTCCCATTAACCAGGACAATTGGTTGTAAATGGCTCTGTTTAATTGTAAGACTTCCTTTACACATGTGTGCCAGCGAGTGGGTAATGAAGTCTCACAAGACATGTGATCATGTCACCTGAACTGGAATCCATTTTTAACCTGGTGCTTTTCCATTTAGAAGGAGAGGTGGGAACCCAGAGAAAGACAAAGGATTCCCACCTTGTGCCAAAACTATTAAAGGGTGTGGAACAGAACAAAGGAGGTACCAGTCATGCGGAATCCTTCACTTTTCACCTAAGATGCCTGCTGGAACTAACAAGAACTGTAGCAGGCAAAGGATTGGGCCCAGACTAAGAAGGAGTCTAAGTCTGTGAAAGAAGCTTATTGGAACATCTCTGAGGGTGACATTTACCTGTATTCAGTTTCTTAAATGTATTAGGTTTAGACTTGTATGTTTTATTTTGCTTGGTAGCTTACTTGGTTCTGTCTGTTATTACATGAAACCACTTAAATCCTACTTTTATACTTAATAAAATCACTTTTGTTTATTAATTAACCCAGAGTAAGTGATTAATATCTGGGGGAGCAAACAGCTATGCATATCTCTCTATCAGCGTTATAGAGGGTGGACAATTTATGAGTGTACCCTGTATAAGCTTTATACAGAGTAAAACGAATTTATTAGGGGTTTGGATCACACTGGGAGCTGGGTGTCTGGCTGCTGGAGATAAGAAACCTGCTAAGCTGTTTTCAGTTAAGTCTGCAGCTTTGGGGGCATGGTTCAGACCCTGGGTCTGTGTTGCAGCAGGCTAGCGTGTCTGGCTCAACAAGTTCTGGGGTCTCAAGCTGGCAGTGGAAAATGGGCTCAGAGGTAATTCCAGCACATCAGGTGACAGTCCCAAGGGGCTCTCTGTGACCAAACATGTCACAGACTCCAGACACAGATAACTCCAGACTCTATAGCACAGACAACGAGGAAGGTTTTTATAATTTTTGGTGGTGCCCAGAACGGGTCCAAGTCCCAACCACTCCCCACACTTGCCTAAGGCTCTGGGAGGGAGTTTGTGTACAGGAGGGGGTTTGGGATGCATGTTCTAGGAGGAATTTTGTGTGAGGGAGGGGTGCGGGCTCTGAGACAGAGTTTGGGTGCTGGGTGCAGGCTCTGGGCTGTGGCAGGGGGTTGGGGTGTGGGGTCTGGGCTGGGACAGAGGGTTGGGGTGCGGGAGAGGGTGCAGGGCATGAGGCTGGGCAAGGGATGAGGAGTTTGGGGTGCAGCAGGCAGGCTGCCCTAGGGCTGGGGTGGAGGGCCAGAGAGGAGGACTCCCCCCAGGCCTCTCCCCACTGGCAGCAGCGAGCTCTGGTGAAGAAGGGGTGGGAGTCCCCTCTCCGGCCCCCTGGCACGACACTCACCCAAGCCCCCCCAGACTGCTGCTCAGGAGGTCCAGCCAGGATAAGCCCCCGCCCCACTAGAGTCACATGCCATGTGTCTCCTCCATCTGCTGGTGCAGCAGCCACCATAGCCTGCCCCTGGCGTGGGAGCGCAGCAAGGAGTGGCAGGGCAGCCGCCCGCTGCCCAGGGCAGTCAGAGATGCTCAGGAGAGGTACACGGAGGTGACAGATGGGGCTGGGGGAGAAACCTGGCCCCTAACATTGGTGGAGCCGGGTCTCCCGGGCCCTGAATTTGCTGGAGCCCCGGCACCATGGGCCCATACAGCTCACTGCCCCTGGACACAGAACCGTTCTCCTTTGGTAGCTCCAGGTTCCCAGACTAGTGAGGGGTGAGCAGCTCTTTGGTTATGGGATTTGGCCACTCCAGCAATGTGAAGTGCATCTCCTCCCGCAACGGGGCCTTGTCCTGTTACTAGAGCAGTTTCCTGCACTGCACTCAGGAGGTCACCTAGGAAAGAGACTCTATTGATGGGATTTTCCTCACTGTGCTGCCCCCGTGCAAAGGGGCAAAAGGGGCCAGGGCATGTACATTCGCAGGTTTGTCTGATGTTCTCTAATGTAACCCTTCTGCCAGGTGTAGCCAGCAGCAACCAGGGCCAGCTTCAATACCTAGGGGTTCCTTTCCAGCGATGCAACACAAAACCGTCTCAAGCCCCGACCCAGTAACCTGGGAAAATTACACACCATCCCTGGGCGCTTCTGAGAGGCACTACTTCCCACTCACAAGCACAGAGTCTGAGTGTAGAAAAGAAACTTTTAATGAGAAGAGGGAAGTCACCCAACATTAATTAGGGAAAATGCCACAAGCAGGATTCATAACCATAAAATTGTGAGCCGGACACCCACCCCAGAGTGCATGGGGTAGACCCTTCTGCCTCATGTCCTTGAGTTCTACAACCAAACGTTCCTATACTCTGCCTCCCTCTGCTCTCTCACCATGCCCCACTCACAGTGGTTGTCCTTGGTCAGTGAGGACCCAGGGTTCAGAGGTCAACCTGTGTGAGTTTACCTCCCAGCTGGGGAAGAAGGCACCTTGCTTGCTCTGCCATCTAAGCACTAGCTTCGTCTGGCCGCCCTGCCAGCTGCTGCTGCTCCTCGCCGCTGGCTGTCCCACCAGCCAAGGTTCCTTGCTGCCTTGCCAGCCACTCTTTCTGCTCAGTGCCTCACCAGCTACTCATTCTTCAGCCAACTGTCAATCACCTTCTGCTGCAACCTACCTCTCTGCTGTGACCTCTGCACATCAGTCTCTTAGTAACGATCAGTTCTTTGCAGGCTTGGCAGAAATACTGCCCCATCTCAAGTGATTTCAGCTCTCCATGATTTTAGCTCTTGGCGGGTTGTTCAGAAACACAGTCCTACCACCACTGATCCCAGCTCGGATTTATTGTTTAAAATAACAAAGATGCTCCTAATGAAGGCTATTGAGCTCTTTCTTTGAAGAGCGGGGAGGAACAGGTTAAAACTGATGCCTGGCAACCCTATGATACATGTGGAATGAATCTCCCACAAGAATTACATGTGGCCAGCTCCGGGACAGGCTGTGGTGCGGGGATTTCTCTGTGACTGTCTTGTAACAGAGTATGGCTATAGCTCTGACATGCCCAGGGTATAGCTGGTCTATAGCTCTGACATGCCCAGGGTAAACACTTTATTTCGAAAAATACCCCTCTCATCTTTCAGAGTGGTAGCCAGCACATCCCTCAGTTTCCGCTGCTTCCTGCAGACCCCCATTGGCCTGGAACGGCGAACTGCAGCCTATGGGAGCTTCGATCGGCCGAACCTGCGGCTGTTGCAGGTAAACAAACCATCCCAGCCTGCCAGCGGATTTCCCTGATGGGCCGTGTCATAAATATAAAGGGGAGGGTAAACACCTTTAAAATCCCTCCTGACCAGAGGAAAAATCCTTTCACCTGTAAAGGGTTAAGAAGCTAGGATAACCTCGCTGGCACCTGACCAAAATGACCAATGAGGAGACAAGATACTTTCAAAAGCTGGGAGGAGGGAGAAAAACAAAGGGTCGTGTCTGTCTGTGTGATGCTTTTGCCGGGGACAGAACAGGAATGGAGTCTTAGAATTTAGTAAGTAATCTAGCTAGATATGCGGTAGATTACGATTTCTTTAAATGGCTGAGAAATTAAGTTGTGCTGAATAGAATGGATATTCCTGTCTGTGTGTCTTTTTGTAACTTAAAGGTTTTGCTTAGAGGGATTCTCTATGTTTTGAATCTAATTACCCTGTAAGGTATTTACCATCCTGATTTTACAGAGATGATTTTTTTTTACTTACCTTTAAAAGTCTTCTTGTGAGGAAACTGAATGCTTTTTCATTGTTCTAAGATCCAACGGTTTGTGTCTGTGGTTACCTATGCAAATTGGTGAGGATTTTTACCAAACCTTCCCCAGGAAGTGGGGTGCAAGGGTTGGGAGGATTTTGAGGGGAAAGATGTTTCCAAACAACACTTTCCTAATAAAAATAAACCCAGATAAACGTTTGGTGGTGGCAGTGGAAGTCCAAGGGCAAAGGGTAAAATAGTTTGTACCTTGGGGAAGTTTTAACCTAAGCTGGTAAAAGTAAGCTTAGGAGGTTTTCATGCAGGTCCCCACATCTGTACCCTAGAGTTCAGAGTGGGGAAGGAACCTTGACATGGTGGCAGAGAGGTGGGATTAACTTGAAATCATTTTGAGATCAATTTCAGTTTTTTGAACCAGAAAAACAGATTTTAAAAGGAAATTTTTAAAATCCTTTGTGCTGCTAGAAAGCAGGTCTCCAACTGGTAATAGTTGGAAGTTTGTTTTTTTTTTGCTTTGCTTTGGGGCCAGAGCAGAGACAAAAGGGAATTGCAGTTTTCTCTACCTAAAGGCAGAGTAGTCAACCTCCTGCACGGAAATTCACAAGTCTTCACAGACCTGAAGTTGTTTTTTTCCTAAGAGCAACTAGAGGGGTTTTCTACCTATTTGCCTGGAGACAAAGGTGTTAGGGGATTTTTTTAGGATTTCTCTGTAGGCTGACAATCACTATCAGAGAATATAGGTATCATATTCAGAACAGCAAAATTTTACAAGCCAAGTCTTTATTTATTTATTTATTGGTTTTCTGTCTAACTCTCGGGTGTAAAGTTAGTTAAAAACAGAGAGGTTAGGCTGACAGACTCCACGGCTCAACAAAAGCTGGAATTAGCCAGATTTGAGGCTGAGGAAGAACAAAAGGAACACGAAAGACAGATAGAACTCATGCGGATGGAAATGGAGGCAAAAGACAAAGAAAGGGAGGCAGCGAAAGAGGCAGAACAACACCAAGCAGCTGCTCACAGAAGAGCTATGGAGGCACAGGAAAAAGAACTGGAGGCAAAGGAAAAAGATAGGAAGCATGAACTGGAGATGGAGAAGGCAAGGGCTCCGCAGAATATACCAAAAAACCCTAGCAATCCTTCTCCAGGTACCACTTCCCATCCCAGAAAGTTCCCCACCTACAAGGCAGGCGATAATACCAAGGCCTTCTTAGAAAACTTTGAAAGGGCCTGCCTTGGGTACAGCATCTCTACAGACCAATACATGGTAAAGCTGAGGCTGCAGCTCAGTGGACCCTTAGCTGAGGCGGTGGCTGAAATGCCTAAGGCACAAATGAACCAGTATGAACTGTTTAAAACCAAGGCGAGAGTCAGAATGGGGCTAACACCCGAGCATTCCCGTCAGTGATTCAGAGCCCTAAGGTGAAACCAGACGTGTCATTTAACCAACATGCCTACCACATTTTGAAACATTGGGATGCCTGGATATCAGGAGCAAGTGTTGACTCTCCAGTAGAATTGCCCTTCCTAATGCAAATGGAACAGTTCTTAGAGGGTGTTCCTGAGGAAATAGAAAGATACATCCTAGATGGGAAACCCAAAACTGTAATCGAGGCAGGGGAGATTGGAGCCAAATGGGTGGAGGTGGCAGAGAAGAAAAAAATTGGTCACAATTGGAGCGGATACCAGAAGGGACAACCTCAGACCACACCTTATTACGGGGGCCGCCCAAGGCCGCACCTACCCCCAAGGAACCCTCCACCCACCTTATCGTCCCTCCACACCGTTTTCCAGCAACCCACCTCGCCCCAGTGACCCGTCAGCTGGACGATGTTTTAAATGTAATGAGCTGGGGCATGTAAAGGCCAACTGCCTCAAGAACCCCAAGAGATTACAGTTCATTGCACCGGAATCACACCAGAGGTCCTCAGGCCCAGATGCCTCCCAGATACCCTTGGAGAGGAGGGAAACTGTGAGTGTGGGCGGAAAGAAGATCACCGCGTGGAGGGACACTGGAGCGCAAGTATCAGCTATCCATGCTTCCTTAGTGGACCCCAATTTAATTGACCCAGAGATCCAAGTAACAATTCAACCCTTCAAGTCCAACTCTTTCAATTTGCCTACAGCCAAGTTGCCTGTCCAGTACCAGGGTTGGTCAGGAACGTGGACTTTTGCAGTCTATGATGATTATCCCATCCCCATGCTGTTGGGGGAAGACTTGGGCAATCATGTGAAGTCAGCCAAGAGGGTGGGAACGGTCACCCGCAGCCAGACTAAACCAGCCGTCACGCCTAGCGCTGTTCTGAAAACTTCTACCAGGGCCCGGTCAGAGGTGATGGACCCGGACCCCAGGCCAATGTCTGCAACAGCAGTAGTGAATCCAGCCCCAGAGACCCAGACAGAGCCAGTCCCAGAACTGGAACCGGCGGAACAACCAGCACCAGACCCATTGCCAGCTCTGAATCCAGTACTTGCAAACCCAGCACCAGAGGGCCCCACCGAACCTGAACGGGCAGCAGCCGATAACCCTACACAAGAGGCTCAGCTGGATCCTGAACCCCAATAGAGTGTCTCAGTGGAGAGCAGTTCACAGTCAACGGAAACAGCCACATCCCCTACATCGCTTCCAGAGGGACCAAGAATAGGTCCGCAATCCAATGAGGAACTGATGTCTCCAGCCTCAAGGGAACAGTTCCAGACCAAACAGGAAGCAGATGAAAGCCTCCAGAGAGCTTGAACGGCGGCATGGAGCAACCCATCGTCTCTCAGCTCTTCTAATCGATCCAGGTTTGTTGTGGAAAGAGGATTTTTATACAAGGAAACTCTTTCTGGTGGACACCAGGAAGACTGGCATCCTCAGAGACAGTTGGTAGTTCCAACTAAGTACCGGGCCAAGCTCTTGAGCTTAGCCCACGATCATCCTAGTGGCCATGCTGGGGTGAACAGAACCAAAGACCGTTTGGGGCAGTCATTCCACTGGGAGGGAATGGGCAAGGATGTTTCTACCTATTTCTTGTCTTGTGAAGTATGCCAAAGAGTGGGAAAACCCCAAGACCAGACCAAAGCCCCTCTCCAGCCACTCCCCATCATTGAAGTTCCATTTCAGTGAGTAGCTGTGGATATTCTGGGTCCTTTTCCGAAAAAGACACCCAGAGGAAAGCAGTACATACTGACTTTCATGGAGTTTGCCACCCGATGGGCGGCAGCAGTAGCTCTAAGCAACACCAGGGCTAAAAGTGTATGCCAGGCACTAGCAGACATTTTTGCCAGGGTAGGTTGGCCCTCCGACATCCTCACAGATGCAGGGACCAATTTCCTGGCAGGAACTATGGAAAACCTTTGGGAAGCTCATGTGGTCACTCACTTGGTTGCCACTCCTTACCACCATCAAACAAATGGCATGGTGAAGAAGTTTAATGGAACTTTGGGGGCCATGATACGTGAATTCGTAAATGAGCACTCCAATGATTGGGACCTAGTGCTGCAGCAATTGCTCTTTGCCTACAGAGCTGTACCACATCCCAGTTTAGGGTTTTCACGATTTGAACTTGTATATGGCCGTGAGGTTAAGGGGCCATTACAGTTGGTGAAGCAGCAATGGGAGGGGTTTACACCTTCTCCAGGAACTAACATTCTGGACTTTGTAACCAACCTACGAAACACCCTCTGAACCTCTCTAGCCCTTGCGAAAGAAAACCTACAGGATGCTCAAAAAGAGCAAAAAGCCTGGTATAATAAACATGCCAGAGAGCATTCCTTCAAAGTAGGGGACCAGGTCATGGTCTTAAAGACGCTCCAGGCCCATAAAATGGAAGCATCCTGGGAAGGGCCATTCATGGTCCAGGAGTGCCTGGGAGCTGTTAATTATCTCATAGCATTCCCCACCTCCAACTGAAAGCCTAAAGTGTACCATATTAATTCTCTAAAGCCCTTTTATTCCAGAGAATTAAAGGTTTGTCAGTTTACAGCCCAGGGAGGAGACAACGCTGAGTGGCCTGAAGGTGTCTACTACGAAGGGAAAAGTGTTGGTGGTGTGGAAGGGGTGAACCTCTCCATGACACTTGGGCGATGGCAGCGACAGCAGATCAAGGAGATGTGCACTAGCTACATGCCAACGTTCTCAGCCACCCCAGGACTGACTGAACGGGCATACCACTCCATTGACACAGGTAATGCTCACCAATTAAAGTCCAACTTTACCGGGTGTCTCCTCAAGCTAAAACTGCTATAGAACGGGAGATCTTGGATATGTTACAGATGGGTGTAATCCGCCCCTCTGGAAGTGCATGGGCATCTCCAGTGGTTCTAGTTCCCAAACCAGATGGGGAGATACATTTTTGCGTGGACTACTGTATGCTAAATGCTGTAACTCGCCCAGACAACTATCCAATGCCATGCACAGATGAACTATTGGACTGTTCATCTCTACCTTGGACTTAACCAAAGGGTACTGGCAGGTACCGCTAGATTAATCCGCCAAGGAAAGGTCAGCCTTCACCACACATCTCGGGCTGTATGAATTTAATGTACTCCCTTTCGGGCTGCGAAATGTACCCGCCACCTTCCAAAGACTTGTAGATGGTCTCCTAGTGGGGTTAGGAGAATATGCAGTCGCCTACCTTGATGATGTGTCCATATTTTCGGATTCCTGGGCAGAACACCTGAAACATCTACAAAAAGTCTTTGAGCGCATAAGGGAGGCAGGACTAACTGTTAAGGTTAAGAAGTGTCAAATAGGCCTAAACAGAGTGACTTACCTTGGACACCAGGTGGGTCAAGGAAATATCAGCCCCCTACAGGCCAAAGTGGATGCTATCCAAAAGTGGCCTGTCCCAAAGTCAAAGAAACAGGTCCAATCCTCCTTAGGCTTGGACGGTTATTACAGGCGATTTGCACCTCAATACAGCCAAATCGCCGCCCCACTGACAGACCTAACCGAAAAGAAAAAGCCAAATGCCATTCAGTGGACCAAAGAGTGTCAGAAGGCCTTTAATCAGCTTAAAGCGACACTCATGTCTGACCCTGTGCTAAGGGCCCCAGACTTTGACAAACCGTTCCTAGTAACCACAGATGCGTCTGAGCGTGGTGTGGGAGCAGACTTAATGCAGGAAGGACCAAATCAAGAGTTCCATCCTGTTGTGTTTCTTAGCAATAAGCTGTCTGAGAGGGAAAGCCACTGGTCAATCAGTGAAAAGGAATGTTACGCCATTGTCTACGCTCTGGAAAAGCTATGCCCATAAGTTTGGGGACAGCGTTTCCACCTGCAAACGGACCGTGCTGCGCTACAGTGGCTTCATACCGCCAAGGGAAAAAACAAAAAACTTATTCGGTGGAGTTTAGCTCTCCAAGATTTTGATTTCAACATCCAACACATCTCAGGAGCTTCTAACAAAGTGGCTGATGCACTCTCCCGTGAAAGTTTCCCAGAATCAACTGGTCCAAATCGTCCTTCAAATGTGGGAACTATTGTGAGTCTTTATACAGTTAGTAGTATATTTAGAGATGCATGTGTCTTATTAACTCTGTTTTATCCTAGAGCTCCAGGAAGAAATCACAGCCAGTGTTTCACCCTATCTGTGATTTGGGGTGTGTGTCATAAATATAAAGGGAAAGGTAACCACTTTTCTGTATGCAGTGCTATAAAATCCCTCCTGGCCAGAGACAACATCCTGTTACCTGTAAAGGGTTAAGAAGCTCAGCTAACCTGGCTGGCACCTGACCCCAAGGACCAATAAGGGGACAAGATACTTTCAAATCTTGGGGGGATGAAGGCTTTTGTTTTGTGCTCTTTGTTTACGTGGTTGTTCTCTCTTGGGACTGAGAGAGGCCAGAGAGAAATCCATCTTCTCCAACCCATCCTAATCCAGGTCTCCAATATTGCAACCAGGATAGGCAAGCCAGGCAAGGCGGATTAGTTTATCTTTTGTTTTATGTGAATTTCCCCTGTGTTAAGAGGGAGGTTTATTCCTGTTTTCTGTAAGGTTTTGCCCAGAGGGGGATCCTCTGTGTTTTGAATCTGACTACCCTGTAAAGTATTTTCCATCCTGATTTTACAGAGGTGATTCTTTTACCTTTTCTTTAATTAAAATTCTTCTTTTAAGAACCTGAGTGATTTTTCCATTGTTCCAAGATCCAAAGGTTTATGTCTTTGATGATTTTGTAACCAGTTGGTTAGGATATTATTCTCAAGCCTCCCCAGGAAAGGGGGTGTGCAGGGCTTGGGGGGATATTTTAGGGGGAAGACGTCTCCAAGTGGTCTCTTTCCCTATTCTTTGTTTAAAATGCTTGATGGTGGCAGCATACTGTTCAAGGCAAAGTTTGTACCTTGGGGAAGTTTTAACCTAAGCTGGTAAAATTAAGCTTAGGAGGTCTTTCATGCGGGTCCCCACATCTGTACCCTAGAATTCAGAGTGGGGAAGGAACCCTGACAGGACTGAAGAAACGTTCTGAGGATTCTGGGGAACGATGCTCACCAAGCTTTACAAAATCCACTGCTGAAGCTAGTCCAGGCCTAGTGACCGGCTCTGGGGGCTCTGCTCTGTGCTCTCTTTTCCCATCTGCTGTGACACCCTCCTCTGCCCTGTTAGTTCAACTTGGTAGGTAGTTTTCCCAGTGGGCCTGCACCTGGCGGGGCGGGGTTTGCTGGGGAAGATTAAAGCTTTTGTAGCACTGAGTTAGTAGTGCCTCTGCAGATCGTTCTCCTCATTAATCTGTCTCTGCTGTAGCTCTAACCGCCGACACCAGCTGCAGCACCGGCAGGCTGGTGGCAGCGAGATTGTTCTGGGAGGTCACAGAGAGCACCCCCAATCCTGAGGCAGGTGGTAGGGGTGCAGGAGGGAGTGCAGGGTGGGGGCTCTGGGAGGGAGTTTGGTGCAGGAGGGGGCTCTGGGCTGGGGCAGGGGGTTGGGATGGAGGGGGTGAAGGGAGTAGGCTCCGGCTAGGCGGTGCTTAACTTGGGCGGCTCCCAAAAGCGACCGGGACATCCCTCTGGCAACGGCTCCTAGGCGTGGGGACCAGGGGGTCTCTTGCACACTGACCCTACACACAGGCATCGCCCCCACAGCTCCCATTGGCTGCAGTTCCCAGCCAATGGGAGCTGCGGAGTCAGTGTTCGGGGTGAGGGCAGTGCACAGAGACCCCCTGCCTCCCCCCTATACCGCCCTTCCCAGCTCCTGGGGCTGCAGGGACGTGCTGGCCACTTCTGGGAGCGGCGCAGGGCCAGGGCAGGCAGGGAACCTATCTTAGTCCCACTGCACTGCTGGACTTTTAGCACCTAAAATCTCCCGGTTTGGCTTCAGTAGCCTCCAGGAGCTAGGACCTGATTCCGATGAAACTGGTGAGGCTACATCTGGAGTATTGCCCCGAGCCCAGTACTCACACTCTTGAGCTGCTGCAGAACAGCTTGACATCCCCCAAGCCCTGCTCCTGCCCTGGTGTCTCTATGGAGACCCTTGGTATCCGCCGAACCCCTCCATGCCCCGAGGCTCTGCACAGGGCAGCCCTGGGGTCAAGAGCTGAATTTCGATCACACGTGGTGGCAGGGGCCAGGGGTCCCTGGGCTTTGTGCTTTCCCAGAGCCAACAGCAAAGCCCCCTCTGGCCTGGGTCTGTGGTCAACGGGGTTTGTGCCACAGCATCAGGATCAGCACAATGAGGGGAGAGCGTCCCTGCTGAGCCCCAGCCCCACTCCCTGCAGCACAGCGCCCCCTACTGATCCCCACCCTGCTCCCTGAGCACAGCCCCGCCTACTGATCCCCACCCCGCTCCCTGCAGCACAGCGCCCCCTGCTGAGCCCCAGCCCCACTCCCTGCAGCACAGCGCCCCCTGCTGATCCCCACCCTGCTCCCTGAGCACAGCCCCGCCTACTGATCCCCACCCCGCTCCCTGCAGCACAGCGCCCCCTGCTGAGCCCCACCCCGCTCCCTGAGCACAGCGCCCCCTACTGATCCCCACCCTGCTCCCTGAGCACAGCCCCGCCTACTGATCCCCACCCCGCTCCCTGCAGCACAGCGCCCCCTGCTGAGCCCCAGCCCCACTCCCTGAGCACAGCGCCCCCTACTGATCCCCACCCTGCTCCCTGAGCACAGCCCCGCCTACTGATCCCCACCCCGCTCCCTGCAGCACAGCGCCCCCTGCTGAGCCCCAGCCCCACTCCCTGAGCACAGCGCCCCCTACTGATCCCCACCCTGCTCCCTGAGCACAGCCCCGCCTACTGATCCCCACCCCGCTCCCTGCAGCACAGCGCCCCCTGCTGAGCCCCACCCCCCTCCCTGAGCACAGCGCCCCCTACTGATCCCCACCCTGCTCCCTGAGCACAGCGCCCCCTGCTGAGCCCCAGCCCCACTCCCTGCAGCACAGCGCCCCCTACTGATCCCCACCCTGCTCCCTGAGCACAGCCCCGCCTACTGATCCCCACCCCGCTCCCTGCAGCACAGCGCCCCCTGCTGAGCCCCAGCCCCACTCCCTGCAGCACAGCGCCCCCTGCTGATCCCCACCCTGCTCCCTGAGCACAGCCCCGCCTACTGATCCCCACCCCGCTCCCTGCAGCACAGCGCCCCCTGCTGAGCCCCAGCCCCACTCCCTGCAGCACAGCACCCCCTACTGATCCCCACCCTGCTCCCTGAGCACAGCCCTGCCTACTGATCCCCACCCCGCTCCCTGAGCACAGCGACCCCTCCTGATCCCCACCCCGCTCCCCGCAGCACAGCGGCCCCTACTGATCCCCACCCCGCTCCCTGCAGCACAGTGACCCCTGCTGATCCCCACCCCGCTCCCTATAGCACAGTGACCCCTGCTGATCCCCCACCCCGCTCCCTGAGCACAGCGCCCCCTACTGATCCCCACCCTGCTCCCTGAGCACAGTACCCCCTTATTGATCCCCACCCTGCTCCCTGCAGCACAGTGCCCCCTGCTGATCCCCCACCCCGCTCCCCACAACATAGTGCCCCACTGCTGAGCCCCTGCTCTATTCCCTGCAGCACAGCACCCCCTGCTGATTCTGCGCCCTGCTCCCTGCAGCACGATGCCCCCTACTGATCCCCCTGACCCAGCTCTCTGCAGGACATTGCCCCTAGCACCATAGTGGGGTGCATGGAAATGGGCTAGACTAGAGCTTGGGGTGGCTGGGCTCACAGGGGAGAGGTTAGGGGGCAGGATCTGGCTGTCCCTCAGCAGGCTAGAGACCCTCTTCCCCATACAGATGCTGCAGGAGCCCCCAGCTGTGACTGAGGCCAGGAGCTGAGAGAGTGCCGGGGCGAGGGCAGCAGCTGCAGCAGGTCGGTTTTCTGGATGCCCAGCGCTCAGACTGCACGGCAGATGCTGGGAGGGGAAAGTGCCCCATCCCCCAGCCCTGCTCCCAATCACACTGCCACTGTCTCCTCTCTTGGGGGCCGGATCAGAGCTGGTGTCCCCTAGAGGGGAAAGGCCCTGTGCCCCATTCTCCACCCCCACCCCCAAAGCCAGGCTCAATTCCCAGCCCCCGGAGCCAGCCAGGTGGTCGCTCTGGGCTTTGAGGGGGGGTCACAGCTGGGAGAGAGGCCAGACCAAGGGGTTTGTCTCTGTACTCAGAGGGGCTGTCCCCAGGGGTGAGGCTGTAGGTCACGGGGTCACTGGGCTCTGGGCTGGGGAAGGCTGCGGGAAAAATGCTGCAAAAGATCCAAGGGCAGCAAGGGTCTCTCCTCTGCTGTCTGGACAGAGCTGAGCCAAGAGGCCATGGCAGGGCTAGCTCAGGCAGGGTAGCGTTACCCTGATGTGACAAACTGCCCAGCTCTGAGCCTCAATTACTGTGACACCTCCTGGAGCCCCCCAACAAACTCTGCAGCAGGAGCTGGGATTTCTCTACCTGCTGCCGCTGAAATCACCGGAGCCAGAGGAATTTTCTCACTTTTCTTCCCCACTCCCCTTTCCCAATGCCCTGAAACCCACTGGCCTAGCTCTGGGAAGCTGAGGATCAAATCCCACTGCTAGCACCAGCCTTGCCCTTTTGCATCGCATTCCCTTGGGCAGTGCTGAGAACAGGCCCTCCCAGCTCAGTGGGGCATTGTCCAGGGGGAGGTGTGGATGGGTTATGGGCTGGGGGAGGGCAGGGTAAGGTAATTTCACAGTTCAATCTTAGCCCCACTAGGTAACTGATCCCCATGCGGCTGTCCCTGTCCTGACCCCAGAGGCACAACACTCCCCCTGCAACATTCAGCAGCCCCTCTGGCAAAGCCTCCTCTGTGCTCTAACACAACTTCCCATCTGGCCCTTTGCCCAGCTGTGAAAGCTACAGTTGCCAATTTTGGTTGGATGTATTCCTGGAGGTTTCATCACATGACATAATCTTTAATTACAAATTACTCTTTATTTCCTGAAGATTCCAGGACAATCCTGGAGGGTTGGAAACCATTGTGAAAGCCCCCCCATCCCCCCGAACCCAGAGCACCTCTTCCCAGACAAATCCCCTGGCAACCCCACTCACTGAGGGGCTGCCCCAGCTGCGCTCCACAATCTCTGTGTAGGGGCAACTGCTGGATCCTTCCCTGTCAGTGCAGTGGGGAGCAGCCCTGCCTGGCACAGCAGATGGGGGGGGGGGCTGAGTCCCCAAGGGGGAGGCTATGCTACTGACAGCAGAAAAACATAATAGCGGGTGGCTGCTCCAGCTCCATGACCCCTGCGGCGTGGCTGCAGTGGGGCGATGGATTCAGCTCACCTGAAGGGTTGTGTGTTGTGATTGTTTGGGGACCTGGGAGTGGGAGTCAGCTCTCCTGGGGTCTATTTCCAGCACCAGTGGGGAATGAACAACAACTGTCAGCAATGTCATCAGCTCTCTGCAATACCCTCTAACCTTGCCCAGCCAGGCAGCCCCCGGGCCGGAATTCCTGACACTCCTCCTGGCGGAGACAGGTGTGACCTGGTGTAACCAGTGGGGTGAGCGAGCTCTTAGAGCCAGCTGCGAGCTTGCTGTGTTGTCACCAAAGCAAAGTTGTCTTTTCCCTATGGCCCGTGCATTGCTGCTGGCTGGCCCCACAGTGGCACCTGCTAGGTCTGGACCCCAGAAGCAGCTGACCCCACAGTGGGGCCCTGCTGGGTTTGGACCCGAAAAGGGGCTGGCTTGAAACCTTCCTTTGCTGGTTTAGTTTCCACTTACTCTAACCCCACCTGTATTTGCTCTGCCCATGGAGTGGACAGGCTGACAGAAGCTTTGGCAGACTATGGTTTGGGTCCTGCAGTGACTAAAAATGCCCAGCTCTGGCCAGTTCTCTCCTGTCTCTGGTCAATGGGCTGGGAGATCTGTGCTGAAGGCTGGGTGTGGTGTGGAGGAAAGCGCAAGAAGCAGAGCTGTGGGGTTAAGGCGCAGTATTTGTGTCACCCACTTTCCCTGCATGTCCCCAGGGCCCGGTTTGTAATGCATTGCGGGGAACATCCCATGACAGCATGGGGCTCTCAGCAGCCTTTGGCTCCAATTAAAGACATAAATAAACACAAGGAGCAGGCACAGCTCTCATGAGTCTATTTCCTGGCAGGGGATAAAAAGCAACTCTGGCTCATACCCACGACCTCGGTGTTCTCAGCTCTAACCAGCTGGGCTAGCCAGGCACACGATCTTTAGTGTTAAGGGCACAGCCAATTCTGCAGCCCACCTCCTGAGTCATGGTGCCCTCTAGTGGAACATTGTGGCTACTGCTCCTTCACTAATCCCTGCGAGCCGGGCCGGGCCTTGCGGAGAGTGGGGTCGCTGCAGACCAACCTCAGCTCCCCGCCCCAGGGATGGTTCAAAATGCAGCAGCCCAGCCTGGCGCCAGCACCCTCGGAGGGTTTAGGCCCGTGAGGACGGCTCTCAGATTGCCCCTGTGTCCCCTGCACTGGAAACCCAGCGTGTCAATAGCGCCCGGGGGCTGGGCCAGAGGTGGGGTCAGCTCTCCCCCGCTTTGGCGGCAATTTGGCGGCAGGCCTTGCTTTTTTTTTTTCTCTTTGCCTTGCCTCTGCAGCTGGCCCTGACCCCTGCCCTGGGACAGTCCAGGGCTCCAGGGCAGCTATGCAAAGATGGGCTCTTTTGGAGCCTGCAGAATCTCATGTTAAATCAGAGAAATGCAGGATTGGAAGGGGCCAGTTCCCAGAGGTGCTGGACACCCCACGGCCCAAAGGCAGCCAAGGGGGGGGCAGTGCCATTGGGCAGTCCAGCCTCAGACAGGGCCTTGCAGGCGCAGAAGAGTCCTGGGGGAAGACACAGAAAGTGTCTCTGTGGGAGAGGGAAAAGGGTGGTGCCACCTCACTCTCGGCTGTACCCCCTGTGATGGGTTGGATCACAGAAACCACCTTGGAGGCTGCCAGCTGATGTGCCAGGACTACTTCTGCTCCTGCTTTCCTGCCCTGTCAGCTTAGGACTTCAGTGCCTGGTCTGGTTTGAGCCAGACCCAGATCTGAACCACGTCCCCTAAATCTGTATGCTTAATTGAAAGCAATTTAGGAAGTGTTCCTGTCATAGAATCATAGAATATCAGGGTTGGAAGGGACCTCAGGAGGTCATCTAGTCCAACCCGCTGCTCAAAGAAGGACCAACTCTCACTAAATCATCCCAGCCAGGGCTTTGTCAAGCCTGACCTTAAAAATATCTAAGGAAGGAGATTCCACCACCTCCCTAGGTAACACATTCCAGTGTTTCACCACCCTACTAGTGAAAAAGTTTTTCCTAATATCCAACCTAAACCTCCCCCACTGCAACTTGAGACCATTGCTCCTCGTTCTGTTATCAGCTACCACTGAGAACAGTCTAGACCCATCCTCTTTGGAACCACCTCTCAGGTAGTTGAAAGCAGCTATCAAATCCCCACCTCATTCTTCTGTTCCGCAGACTAAACAATCCCAGTTCCCTCAGCCTCTCCTCATAAATCATGTGTTCCAGTCCCCTAATCCTTGACACTCAGATGACCAATGGGGTCCAAACCTTAAATAAATCCATTTTACCCTATATAAAGCTTATACAGGGAAAACTCATAAATTGTTCGCCCTCTATAACACTGATAGAGAGATATGCACAGCTGTTTGCCCCTCCCCCCCAGGTATTAATACATAATCTGGGTTAATTAATAAGTAAAAAGTGATTTTATTAAATACAGAAAGTAGGATTTAAGTGGTTCCAAGCAGTAACAGACAGAACAAAGTGAATTACCAAGCAAAATAAAATAAAACATGCAAGTCTATGTCTAGTATGGTAACAAAACTGAATACAGATAAAAACCTCACCAGTTCCAGCAAGCTCTCTCTTACAGACTAATCTCCTTCTAGTCTGGTCCAGCAATGACTCACACCCCCTGTAGTTACTGTCCTTTTTTCCAGTTTCTTTCAGGTATCTTTGGGGGTGGAGAGGCTCTCTCTTTAGCAAGCTGAAGACAAAATGGAGGGGTCTCCCAGGGGTTTAAATAGACTTTCTCTTGTGGGTGGAGACCCCCCTCCTCTCTCTTATGCAAAGTCCAGCTACAAAATGGAATTTTGGAGTCATCTGGGCAAGTCACATGTCCAAGCATGGCTGAGTTCTTTACCAGCCAAGCCACATTCCTGGGAAAGCCCAGATGTGGATTGGTGTCTCCAAGTTCATTGTTTTCTTAAGGGCTTCTTGACTGAGCACTTACTGAGAATAGTCTTTTCTCAGGCAGCTGACCAACTGCTTCACTAAAACCTACTCAGACTCAAGCAGGTACACAGCCAATATTCATAACTTCGAATACAAAATTATACATGCATACAAATAGGATTAATAGATTCAGTAGATCATAACCTCTACAGAGATAAGTTACATGGCATATGTAGCATAAAACATATTCCAGTTATGTCATATATGCATTCATAAGCATATCTCCATGAAGCCTTATGGGGGGGCACCTTCAGACCTCCCTCCTCTCCAAACCCCACACCACCCCACCTCCTAGTCAGTCTTGGGCTCTTACTCTGCTTAAGGCTATGTGCTGCCCCATACCCCCACCCCAGTCATTAGCTCCAGGGCTTGGGTCGCTGCTTCACTAGTACACGTGGCACCCAGACAAAAAATGAATGCCAGGTCAGTTCCCTGCCAGCCCAGCAGCATGTGCTTGTTAGTCACGTTCTGTTACAATCCCATTATTAACAACAGGAGTGAGGGAAAGGCCCAAAGGCCAGCAGGTCTGCCAGGGGCTGGATGGCAGTGAGCTGATGGGCTCACCCGAGCGTCCTTTAAGAAAGACGCCAAACCCTGAAACATGCGTCTGCATCTCCTGGTTTCCAGTGTTGTGATTCCAGCTGCTGCTTGCACTCTACCTAGGCTTCGAAGATTAGATTCTTATCAGTAAACATCAGCACATATGGGTTTCACCAAACACCCCCCAAACCGAGGAAAACCTATTTCCATCAATAGTAATTGAAATGTACAGACAGGAAAAGTAAGAAAAAGGTTACTTGAGAACTGCTTAGAGTGAAAATCCAGTGATTTACAGTGCTGAATGAGGCTTCTTACAAGTGGACTGAGGGAGGAATAGTGAAAACAGGTCTGGTTTGTTGATTGAAGGATATTTACTTTGTAAATTTTGTTTCCTGGTGTTGACAGTTTGTGTTTTAATGCTCATAAAGCTTTAACTTGTTGAATTTCAAATTCATTAAATAATCTCCCACAACTATGAAGATTTAAACTGATAAAAATTTAAAAAAGGGTTGAAATATAAACATTGATAATAGCTGTTGAAATGATAAAGCAATAACAATAGAGTTCTGCCAAGCATAACTGAGTCAAGCTTTCAAGCTGTCCAGAGCTCTTCTTCAGGTCCGGGGAACAAAATCAGAGGGTCTGAGCTACATCTGAGTCAGGGCAGATTGTTAAGCATAAAGCAATTAAGGGTTACAAGGCAGGTGTTTGTTACAAATTGTTGTAATAAGCCATAAAAACCGTGTCCTTGTTGAGACCATGGCTTTTAGTGTCCAGCAAAGTAATGAATATAAGTTACTAGGCTCATCTCTTGAAGGTGCTGTGCAGTTCCTTCAAGGACAAGGACTGACAGGTCAAATATTGATGATCCCTTTGTGAAAAGTGTTCACTCCCAGGCAACAGGGTGTTTTTGTCTTTCATCATTTTCCTATGTGAGTTCATCTGAGAGCACAGTGATTGTCTGGTTTCACCCACTAAGTTGTTACTGGGACATTGAGTGCACTGGTTGAGGTACAGCACAAGTTGTGATGGACCCCTGGCTCTGGAAAGTTGTGTTGTGGTAGGTGTTGATCATTGTAGCAGTGGAGCTATGTCTGCACATTTTGCATCTGTTGTTCTGGCAGGGACAGGGTCTTGTGACACTTTGAGTTGGTGGGTCCTGGACTGTGGGAAGCTTGCTTCTGATGATGAGCTTGGTGAGGTTGAATACAGGCCAGAGGGTGGGGGAGATTTCTTTCAGGATGTAAATATAGGTTGCAGTGTGACAATACCCCATATGGGTTCCAGAGTGGGGTGATAGGTGACAAGTAAGGATGTGCAGTCAGTGGGTTTTTCTTTTTTTTTCTTCTTTTTTCTGTATTGAAGAAAGTTCTCTTGGGTAGTTGGGTTGCCTGTTCCACAATGGGATCAACTTCACCTGTACAGTGTCCTTGTTTAGTGAGGGCAGGGTGTTTAGGTGTGTTCTCTGGACCTTTTCTTCAGCAAATTCTGTGGTATCTGAGTGCCTGACTGTGGAAAACAGATACCAGCACAACAGATGCAAACCCTGCAGACATAGCTCCACTGCTAGGAGCTCTTTGGGTCTGTCAGGGGTTTCCCTGGTGTGGGAACTGCTCCTACCTTGCTCTGCCAGATTCTTGGGATGCTGCAGTCCTGGGTACAACAGTGCAGAAATCGAAGCAGACAGCTTTTGGGGATTGCTCCAAAGTGAGAGATGAACTGGTTGTGGATGTTGCCTAGACTAGATCAGGGGCGCCATTCAGAGAGGATGAGGGGCACCTCCGCGCCCTGAGTTTTGTACCACAGCTGCGTGCAAACAGGAAAATGAACCACTGTGCCACGCTCTTGCCACAGGAACCCGAAGCCCTTAGTTGTGGGCTGAGACATTGCTGCAGGGGCAGGGCTGTTTCCGAGAAGCTGGACTGGACCATCAGCCTCTCGCTCCTCCCCACAGCCCTAGGAAATTTTTCCCTGGCTGTGTCGGCTGGTGCGTGCCCAAGAGCGGAACCCCCTACCAGCCCCCTCATCCAGCAGTAGCGCGAGTAGCCAGGGGGCCCTCAAAGCCCTTCCTGTGGGTAAATAGCTCCTTGTTATCCAGCTGAGAGCCAAGAGAGAGCAGTTTCTCGTGAGCCTTAGCCCAGAGAAGACAACTGATGAGTGCTGATCTCCTTAAGTCTTTCTCACAAAGCTAGTCAGCTTTATTTTCAGTGTAACAGTCAGTGCTGCCCTTAGACATTTCAGTTGCTCCTGATGGAAATCAGAGGAAGTCATTGTACATAGCTCTGCTTCTCAATCAGAAAATACAAATGTTTCCTTTCTGGAATTAGTCTATGGACCCCTGGGACATTTTTTTTAACAATTCCTGAAGGGCTGTTAATCCTATCAAGTTGTTACAGCCTTAGAACAGGTCTCTTTCCTAACTTCCTTAATATTTGAGAATGCCCTTGAAATGACATTGTTTAGAAGGCAAATGTTCTTAATAACATTTAAGACGTATAGTGTCATAGACGTATAGAATTATATTTTCATTAGGGCACAGTGAAGAATCATCCAGTTGGGTCACTATAGATACATACTCAGGATTTCTATATTACATTATAGAATTAAACAGTTTCCAGAGGCTAAAACAGATTTTAGACCAGTCATTTGTAAATGCAAGTTCATTTTTTAAATTCATTTTTATGATTTGAATCTTTACACCTTTAGTGCCTTGAACTGGAGTGTGTTTTCATTTGTTCTGGAGAAATATCAAATGCATTGTATGAACAGATTACAGTGTTTAAGACTTTATTTCTAAGTACTGAGGAACTTAACAGGAAAAGAAAACACATTGCCATTGGAAAAAGGTGATAACATTTTCATCTAGTGGAAATACACTTTTAAGGTCAGGCTTGACAAAGCCCTGGCTGGGATGGTTTAGTTGGGGATTGGTCCTGCTTTGAGTAGGGGGTTGGACTAGATGACCTCCTGAGGTCCCTTCCAAACCTGATATTCTATGATTCTATGATGATATGATGATTCTATGATTCTAAGTGTCTTAGAGCTGATAGGAAAGCCATGTTGGCCATTCTATTGTAATATTTTCCTTCCATGTGTCACTTTTAAAGCTTTTGATCTTTCCTTTTCTTTAAGCTAATGCCAAAACCAATTTGTTCTCTAATTTGTTCCATGTTTTAGAAGACTGTTTGAGGGAGCAGACTTCAACTCCCTCAGGGAATGGATGGGTAGGATCCCCTGGGGGACTAACATGAAGGGGAAAGGAGTCCAGGAGAGCTGACTGTATTTCAAGGAATCCCTGTTGAGGTTACAGGGACAAACCATCCCGATGTGTCGAAAGAATAGTAAGTATGGCAGGTGACCAGCTTGGCTTAACGGTGAAATCCTAGCAGATCTTAAGCATAAAAAAGAAGCTTACAAGAAGTGGAAGGTTGGACATATGACCAGGGAAGAGTATAAAAATATTGCTCGGGCATGTAGGAATTAAATTAGGAGGGCCAAATCGCACCTGGAGCTGCAGCTAGCGAGAGATGTTAAGAGTAACAAGAAGGGTTTCTTCAGGTATGTTGGCAACAAGAAGAAAGCCAAGGAAAGTGTGGGCCCCTTAATGAATGAGGGAGGCAACCTAGTGACAGAGGATGTGGAAAAAGCTAATGTACTCAATGCTTTTTTTGCCTCTGTCTTCACTAACAAGGTCAGCTCCCAGACTGCTGCGCTGGGCATCACAAAATGGGGAATAGATGGCCAGCCCTCTGTGGAGAAAGAGGTGGTTAGGGACTATTTAGAAAAACTGGACATGCACAAGTCCATGGGGCCGGATGAGTTGTATCCGAGAGTGCTAAAGGAACTGGCAGCTGTGATTGCAGAGCCATTGGCCATTATCTTTGAAAACTTGTGGCGAACGGGGGAAGTCCCGGATGACTGGAAAAAGGCTAATGTAGTGCCAATCTTTAAAAAAGGGAAGAAGGAGGATCCTGGGAACTACAGGCCAGTCAGCCTCACTTCAGTCCCCGGAAAAATCAGGGAGCAGGTCCTCAAAGAATCAATCCTGAAGCACTTACATGAGAGGAAAGTGATCAGGAACAGTCAGCATGGATTCACCAAGGGAAGGTCATGCCTGACTAATCTAATCGCCTTCTATGATGAGATTACTGGTTCTGTGGATGAAGGGAAAGCAGTGGATGTATTGTATCTTGACTTTTGTGTAGTTTGACACGGTCTCCCACAGTATTCTTGTCAGCAAGTTAAGGAAGTATGGGCTGGATGAATGCACTATAAGGTGGGGAGAAAGTTGGCTAGATTGTCGGGCTCAACGGGTAGTGATCAATGGCTCCATGTCTAGTTGGCAGCCGGTGTCAAGTGGAGTGCCCCAGGGGTCAGTCCTGGGGCCGGTTTTGTTCAATATCTTCATAAATGATCTGGAGGATGGTGTGGATTGCACTCTCAGCAAATTTGCGGATGATACTAAACTGGGAGGAGTGGTAGATACGCTGGAGGGCAGGGATAGGATACAGAGGGACCTAGACAAATTGGAGGATTGTGCCAAAAGAAATCTGATGAGGTTCAATAAGGATAAGTGCAGGGTCCTGCACTTCGGACGGAAGAACCCAATGCACAGCTACAGACTAGGGACCGAATGGCTAGGCAGCAGTTCTGCGGAAAAGGACCTAGGGGTGACAGTGGACGAGAAGCTGGATATGAGCCAGCAGTGTGCCCTTGTTGCCAAGAAGGCCAATGGCATTTTGGGATGTATAAGTAGGGGCATAGCGAGCAGATCGAGGGACGTGATCGTCCCCCTCTATTCGACATTGGTGAGGCCTCATCTGGAGTACTGTGTCCAGTTTTGGGCCCCACACTACAAGAAGGATGTGGATAAATTGGAGAGAGTCCAGCGAAGGACAACAAAAATGATTAGGGGTCTGGAACACATGAGTTATGAGGAGAGGCTGAGGGAACTGGGATTGTTTAGTCTGCAGAAGAGAAGAATGAGGGGGGATTTGATAGCTGCTTTCAACTACCTGGGAGGATAGTTCTAGACTATTCTCAGTGGTGGAAGAGGACAGGACAAGGAGTAATGGTCTCAAGTTGCAGTGGGGGAGGTTTAGGTTGTATATTAGGAAAAACTTTTTCACTAGGAGGGTGAAGTCATGGAATGCGTTGCCTAGGGAGGTGGTGGAATCTCCTTCCTTAGAAGTTTTTAAGGTCAGGCTTGACAAAGCCCTGGCTGTGATGATTTAATTGGGTATGGGTCCTGCTTTTGAGCAGGGGGTTGGACTAGATGACCTCCTGAGGTCCCTTCCAACCCTGATATTCTATGATTCTATGATTCTAGGGGAAACTCAACTACTTTAGACTTCATAATTTTTGAATGAGAAATGAGATATACAAATTGAGAGGGCACATGTTTGCTTGCTTATAATTTTCCACAATATATATAAATAAATGTGTGACACTCTGTGGCCCAAAGCAACACCCAGGCACCCAGACATTCACCAAGGTGATATAATTATATTTTTGTACAAAGTATGCCTCATGAAGTGTCATTCTAAAAGTCTTAATCTTTTGAACATCAGTACCCTGTTAAGTTGTCTGTGCTCTCATTGCATGTGAAGTTATAAAGTTTTGCTGTGTATGTGCTACTGAAACATGCTGTGGGGTTGGGAACACCCACAAGCAGCCTTTCAGGTACAACAAGAAAAACACCAAGCAACGCTGATGGCCCTTTGAGGAAATAGACACACTCACAAGGGTTACCCCAGGAACTGGGTACAATAGAAACCTCTCATCAGGGATCAAAGTAAGTCTAGGGACTTACCGGTATGGGGCTGGGCTGTGGCTGGCTCTGGCCCCCGGGAGGGGCGGGGCCTTGGGCGGGAGGGGCGGGGCTGGGGGGGTCAGAGCCAGGCCCGGCCCACTCTGTACCAGTAAGTGCCTCCTTTGTCCTCCCCTCCTCCCGCCGCCGGGGTAACAGCGACAGCCGGGGGCTCTGGCAGCGGTTTAAAGGGCCCGGGGCAGTAGCGGCAACCAGAACTCTGGGCCCTTTAAATCATCCCCAGAGCCCCACCGCTGCTTCTGCAGGGCTCCAGCAGCGGGGCTCCGGGGACGGGGCTCCAGCCGCCACTACCACCCCAGGCCCTTTAAATCGTCCTTGGAGCCTGCCGGAGCCCAGGGGAAGTGGCGCTGCCGCCGCTACCCCAGGTCTCTGGCAGCAATTTAAAGGGCTGGGGGCTCCTGGGAGCTGCAGGCCCTTTAAATTGCACTTGGGGAAGCCGATCCACCCCGGTACGGCGCACCGGCTCTTGCCAATATGCCATACCAGGAGCGTACTGACTTACTGCCTCTCCGAGGGAGCACAAGGGTTACCCCAGGAACTGGTTACAATCGAAACCACTCCGAGAGAGCATCAAGGGTTGGAACTGGTTACAATCAACATGTCTCAGAGAGAGCACTACACAGTGCAGATTGTTTGACCCAGTTCACAGCAAAATACTTTTCCAGAAAGTTGGAAAAAGATATAAAAGGGGGAAGTGACATCATGACTGGACCTCACTCTCCCTAGAACACAGCACCTGAAAACACCAAAGGAAAAAAGATTGAAATGGGGGGAAGTGCTGGTCCCAGGCAGGAAAGAAGGAAGCCAGCCTGTGTATGCAAAAGCTAACCTGCTTGTACTAACTAACTTGGTGAGACACTGCTTGATTCAAATCATAACTAGTATATTAGGCTTAGATTGCGTTTTGCTTTATGTCTTATGGTAATCTACTTTGATCTGTTTGATATCACTTATAATCACTTCAAATCTATTTTTCTGTAGTTAATAAACCTGTTTTATGTTTTATCTTAACCAGTGTATTTTTGAGTGAATTGTTTGGGGGAAATCTCAGTTCAGTTAACAAGACTTTGTGCATTGTCCTCTTCTCATCAAGGGGGGTGCGGACTGGGTAATAAATTCATACTGGTCAAGTTTTGACCAGGGCAGGACAGTACAGCTCCAAGGTCCTAGGCTGGGGAGCTGGGGGTATTTTGGCTAGAGCCTCTCTCATGTTGGTTTATGCGGTGGCTGGCAGAGCATTCATGAATGCAGCTGGATGTGGCCCCGCCTGTGAATGGTGGTGTGAATGCAAGCTTGAAGGGCTTTGAAGCTTGTCACAGTGTCACAGTGTGAGAGGAAACCCAGATTGGTAAAACAGAGAGCTCAGCTGTACCCCAGTTCCAGGTGGCACCCCAGGGGGATCCAGCACAAAATGAAAATAAAAAAGTTTGAGGGTCATTGGTGTGATGTGTTAAGGACAATGATGTGGAGCAAATATTCTGCATTATTTTATTTACTGGTTAAATTTATTATTTCTTGTATTAAGGCTCCAAAACTGATATAGGAAAGTAAATGCAAAGTAATGCACATTGGAAAACAATCCCATCTATAAATACTAAATGATGGGGTCTAAATTAGCTGTTACCACTTTAGAAAGCAAGCTGGGAGTCATTGTGGATAGTTCTCTGAAAACATCCACTCAATGTGCAGGGGCAGTCAAAACAGCAAACAGAATATTAGGAGTCATGAGGAAAGTAATAGATAAGACAGAAAATACCATAAGGTCTCAGGTCTGCATTTTATGTCAGGGGATAAAAGCAACTGTCACCCACACAGGGCTCAAACCCATGACGCTGGTGTTATTAGCACCATGCTCTAACCAGCTGAGCCAACCAGCCATGCAAGACTTAGATTTACTGCAAAGCCAGTTCTGTGTTATGGTGCCCCCGCAGTGTAATATTGAGGGCACTGCAACTAAATGCACCACACCTTCGCTGAGCCCAGACCTGATGGCAAGGGGCTCAGCTGGATCCCTGCAGACCAGCCCCAGCTCCCTGCTCCCAGGATGGTTCAAAATGCAACAGCCCAGCCCAGCACCCTACACCCCTGGCAGGTCAGGGAGAAAGACGGATCTCAAATTGCACATGTGAACGCCACAGGCTGCTAGCTGCATTCTCTGCACCAGTAGCATTGGGGGCCGGAGGCTCCCTGCCAGGCCCGTGGAGAATTCTTGTCAGCTGGTCAATGTCATGGGGCAGGCCCGGGGTCCTGGGCATCTACACAAAGATGGGTTCTTTCGGAGCCTTCAAAATCTCCCAGGTTTCCCCTCAGCCTGCTCCATGGGAATTGGCCGGACACCGTCAGCTCCATGTGCCAGAAAGCAGATTCAGGCTCCCAGAAACCTCGCCTGGGCAGCGCAGCCCCTGTCTGGGTTTGTTTGAAATAAAGGGGGCTAAAAGTGTTCAATGGGCGGGCACATCAGCTGGCGAAGATGCTGCGTGCCCACCCCTACCATTTGGAATATAATGGAAGCCACCAGCTCTGGGGCACAGTCTAAGGTAGGAGACCCGCTGTCTGGGGATGATTTCTAGCCCTTGGTCAGCTGCAGTTGCTGTATAGCCCAGGCCTGGCATTTGGGCAGCGAACGGAGTCAGTGCATGTCCACATACGGAGCCAGCCCTTTGTCAGCAACCACCAATTTCAGTGCCTAGCTGGTCGCTTTGCCCCAGGCAGAAGTCCTGCCGCTGGACTGCCAAGGCCTTTGCTGGGGTTGGGTATTCCCTCATGCCACATGAGGCTGCAGTCAGTCTGTTTGCCAGGCTCTGGGACCGGAGGCCTAAAGTGCAGTTTGGGAATAGGGTTTTCCCATCACTCGTGCCCAGTCTGACCCAGAGGGTGAAAAAGGGCCCCTCTGTAATCCAAAACCTTCTGCTCATTCTTGGTGGATTAAAATTCCTGATATAATGTGGGGGCATCAGCTGACCATCCAGGAGTGACTTGGGGATGCATTTCCCAAAGTCTAGCTCAGGGATCTCAAAGTCAAATCACCACGAGGGCCACATGAGGACTAGTACATTGGCCCGAGGGCCACATCACTGAAACCTTTTCATATAAAGTATGATAAAGTTCCTCCTCTGCCTTGGTGGGTCCTGCGCTTATTGGCGGATTTGCTCGCCTCAGAGGTTCATGGCAGCCCTCAGTTTGGCCACTTTCGTGGCTCAGATCTGCCGTTCACTCAGTTAGCCTCATTACTGGCCAGCATGGGGAAAAGAAAAAGAACAATCCCCGCTGTCTCTGCTGATCCACCTAGGGGATCGGGGAACAGGCCAGAGACCTTCCCCTCTGGTGAAACCCACAGTCCAGGTCAACTCCTCCGGTATCAAGTAGGGAGTTGGGGGGATGGAGGGATGGGGGAATCCGGGCCCACCCTCTAGTCCAGGTTCCAGCCCAGGGCCCTGTGGATTGCAGCTGTCTACAGTGGCTCCTATAACAGCTGCGTGACAGCTACAACTCCCTGAGCTACTTCCCCATGGCCTCCTCCCAACACCTTCTTTATTCTCACCACAGGACCTCCCTCCTGGTGTCTGATAACGCTTATACTTCTCAGTCGTCCAGTAGTACGCCTTCTCACTCTCAGCTTCTTGCGCCTCTTGCTCCCAGCTCCTCGCATGCCCTTCACTGACTGAAGTGAGCTCCTTTGTAAACCTAGGTGCCCTGATTAGCCTGCCTTAATTGATTCTAGCAGCTTCTTGATTGGCTTCAGGTGTTCTAATCAGCCTATCTGCCTTAATTGTTTCCAGAAAGTTCCTGATTGTTCTGAAACCTTCCCTGTTACCTTACCCAGGGAAAAGGGACCTACTTAACTGGGGGCTAATATATCTGCCTTCTATCACTCTCCTGTAGCCATCTGGCCTGACCCTGTCACAAGCTTTATTGATAAAATAATAAAATAACAGCAGAAAGTGCTGGGAACGCTCCCACGTCACTCAGGGGGAAAACAAGTGTTAGTGCCCCAAGCCCTCACACATGCAATACCCGAGACTGGCCAGGCCTGGGTGTAACGTCAGAAGAAGCCCGGGTGGAAGGGTGGACGGGAGGGGTGTCCTGGGCCCAGGTCATCCCAGGATCCGCTGTTGATCTCCGAGTTGCTCCAGCTCTCAGGAGGGTTTAAGTCCTGGGCTCCTGGAGGGGGTGGGGGGGGGTGGGATATTCCACTCAGGGACCTCTGTTCCTGGTGCTCTTTGTGCCAGTCCAAACCGGCTTGCTGTGGCCTCCTCGATTTCCCAAAACATCCCGGCTCCGGAGACTTTGTTCTCCCTTCTAGTGGCCTTCGCTGTCTCATTTGCTCTCACTGTTCTTACTGCTGTCTCTGCAGCTCTGCTCAACTTAGTTCTCCTCTTCTCACGGCTGGGCAGCTGCTGACCTTGGGCCAGGGCCAGCAGCTTATCTTCACACGGAGCTAGCTGAAGTGTTGAGTTAACTCATTCTCTGCTCTTCTTCTTCCTCTCCGCCCTGGCCTCTCATATTCTGCAAAGGAAACTTCCAATCTCTGCTCACACACCTTTGACCCACTCCAAAATGCTTTGCGATGCTTGCAAAAGTGTTAGCCACATACAATGCTGATCTGCCTTCCGCAAAGACTCCCTGAGGGAGGGGGCCATTGGAGTGTGACACCACCACCTTGTTAAATCAGTAACACAGAGAAACTGAGTCCTACCCCCTCTGCACGCAAAGAAACCCCTGCTTCATCACAATACCCACATCTTGAATACTATATGAAGATCTGGTTGCCCCATCTCAGGAAAGATATACTGGAATTGGAAAAGGTATAGAGAAGGGCAACAAAAACAATTAGGGGTATGGAACAGCTTCTGTATGAGGAGATATTAAAAAGACTGGAACTTTTCAGCTTGGAAAAGAGACAACGAAGGGGCAATATGATAGAGGTCTATAAAATCTTGGCTGGTACGGAGAAAGTGAATAAGGAAGTGTTGTTTACTCCTCATAACAGAAGAAATAGGGGTCACTCAATGAAATTAATAGGTAGCAGGTTTAAAACAAACATAGGAACTACTTCTTCACACAACACACAGTCATAGAATCATAGGGTTGGAACAGACCTCGGGAGGTCGTCTAGTCCAATCCCCTGCTCAAAGCAGGACCAACACCAACTAAATCATCCCAGCCAAGGCTGTCAAGCCTGACCTTAAAAACCTCTAAGGATGGAGATTCCATCACCTCCCTAGGTAACCCATTCCAGTGCTTCACCACTCTCCTAGTGAAATAGTGTTTCCTAATATCCAATCTAAATCTCTCCCACTACAATTTGAGACCATTGCTTCTTGTTCTGTCATCTGTCATCACTGAGAACAGCCAAGCTCCATCCTCTTGGGAACCCCCCTTCAGGTAATTGAAGGCTGCTCTCAAATCCCCCTTCACTCTTCTCTTCTGCAGAATAAATAACCCCAGTTCCCTCAGCCTCTCCTCATAAGTCATCTGCTCCAGACCCCTAATCATTTTCGTTGCCCTCTGCTGGACTGTTTCCAATTTGTCCACATCCCTTCTGTAGTGAGGGGACCAAAACTGGACGTAATACTCCAGATGTGGCCTCTCCAGTGCCGGATAGAGGGGAATAATCACTTCCCTCGATCTGCTGGCAATGCTACTACTAATACAGTCCAATATGCCATTGGCCTTCTTGGCAACAAGGGCACACTGCTGACATATCTAGCTTCTCATTCTCGGTAATCCCCAGGTCAGGTCCTTTTCTGCAGAACTGCTGCTTAGCCTGTCGGTCCCCAGCGTGTAGCGGTGCATGGGATTCTTCCTTCCTAAGTGCAGGACTCTGCACTTGTCCTTGTTGAACCTCATCAGATTTCTTTTCGCCCAATCCTCCAGCTTATCTAGGTCACTCTGGACCCTATCCCTACCTTCCAGTGTATCTACCTCTCCCCCCAGGTTAGTGTCATCTGAAAATTTGCTGAGGATGCAATTAATCCCATCATCTAGATCATTAATAAAAATGTTGAACAAAACTGGCCACAGGACCAACCCCTGAGGCACTCTGCTTGGTACCGGCTGCCAACTAGACATTGAGCCTTTGATCACTACCCGTTGAGCCCGACAATCTAGCTAACTTTCTATCCACCTTATAGTCCATTAATCCAATCCATACTTTTTTAACTTGCAGGCAAGAATACTGTGGGAGACCATATCAAAAGCTTTGCTAAAGTCAAGATATGTCACATCCACTGCTTTCCCCATGTCCAAAGAGCTGGTTATCTCATCATAGAAGGTAATCAGGTTGGTCAGGCATGACTTGCCCTTGGTGAATCCATGTTGACTGTTCTTGATCACCTTCCTTCTGTGGAACTGTCAACCTTGTGGAACTCATTGCCAGGGGATGTTGTGAGGGTCATAACTATAATGGGGTTCAAATAAGAACCAGATAAATTCATGGAGGATGAGTCCATCAGCGGCTATGAGCCAGGAATGCAATCTTATGCTCTGTGTGTCCCTAGCCTAGCATTTCTCAAATGCGGCCACCAGGGGCTTTTTTTGCAACGACAGCCTCCTGGACTATGATTGGGGCAGAGGGGGCAAATCAGCAGCCCTTCCATAGGCGCAGCAGTGGGTGCTTGACCCACCCCTGCCCCGCCCCCCATTCCAACCCCTTCCCCAAAGTCTCCGCCCCCACTCAGCCCCCTCCCTGCCCCTATTCCGGCTTCTTCCCCAAATACCCACCCCCTCATAGAATCATAGAATATCAGGGTTGGAAGGGTCCTCAGGAGATCATCTACTCCAACCCCCTGCTCAAAGCAGGACCAAACCCCAATTTTTGCCCCAGATCCCTAAATGGCCCCCTCAAGGATTGAACTCACAACCCTGGGTTTAGCAGGTCAATGCTCAAACCACTGAGCTATCCCTCATCCCCTAAGTGTGCCACTTTCCTGCCCCTTCCCCCAGAGCTTGCTACGCCACCAAACAGCTGTTTGGCAGTGGCAAGTGCTGGGAGGTAGGTGAAGGAGCAGGGACACGGTGCGCTCAGGGGAGGAGGCGGAGCTGGAGGTGAGGTGGGGAAGTGACGGGAGCTTGGCTGCCGGTGGGTGCAGAGCACCCACTAATTTTTCCCTGGAGCACCCACAGAGTCGGCGCCTATGAGCCCTTCCCCCACCCTCGTGCTCCTGGATGCACCGTCTTGGTGTTGAGTGCTGGGGCTGCCAGTAGGGGTTTGGCCCTGCTCCCCTCCGGAGACACCTGGGGCACAACACTGGAGGAGCACGCAGCTGGTGAGTTCCCTTTCATGTTCAGCTCTCATGTTCAAGTTCAACTTTCATGACAAAGAGATTGCACTACAGTACTTCAATGAGGTGAATTGAAGTTTCTTTTTTACAGTGCAAATGTTTGTAATAAAAAAAAATAAAGTGAGCACTGTACACTTTGTATTCTGTATTGTAATTAAAATCAATAGCTTTGAAAATGTAGAAACATTCAAAAATATTTAAATAAATGGTATTCTATTATTGTTTATCAGCGCGATTAATCGCGATTAATTTTTTTAATCACTTGACAGCCCTAATTATAATTTCTGTCTTGTTTTCAATTGCTTTTCTAATGGTTCCTAACCTTTTATTAGCTTTTTTGTTAGCTGTTCACCCTGTAGACGCTCCCATCAGTGCCAGTCTCGATCATGGTGAGTGTGCCCGGGATGTGCGCCCAGTGGGTCCCCATGCACTTGTCCGGCCAGATGCCCCAGTGGAACCAGACCTGGCCGGCAGTGTTCACCCCGCAGCAGCCCCACCAGCCATAGCTGATGTACTTGAGCTTCCCGTTCATGTGGGCCCAGGGCAGGGAGGGGCTGCCCCACTGCAGAATGGTCCCCAGTCGCAAGAGGCACCAGGTGCCCATGGAGGCGTGAACACCACTCACAAACAGGTCTTTCCCTGCATCGAGCTGTGCAAGTGACCCTGAGACCAGGGATGAGACTGGGGTCAAGGGAGATAAACCCTCCCCGATCTCGGTCAGGGTCTGTGCAGCACCTGGTGTGACAGGGGCCCTGATCTCAGCCTGGGCAGTGCCTGCACCTAGCACAATGGGGGCCCCATTCTCAGTCAGAGTCTGTGCAGTGCATGGCAGGATGGCAGGATAATAGCCCTAATAATAAAGTCTCTAGTGATTAGAGCAGGCACAGCTGGGTCCTGCTCTCTGTTGGGCTCCCCTGGCTGAGCCAGCCCAGCTGCTGGCGAGGGAGCCCCCAGCCCAGGTCCCAGCCGATAGCCACGGGGACGCAGGGAGCTCGGCTGGGATGGCAAAGCAGGGATCTCTGCCCTGTCCCAGATGGATTAGGGTGGCCCCTCGGGAAGAAGGACCCTGACACCCCAGATTGCCTCCAGCCCCTGCGGTATGGGTACCTGTTGTTTTCTGCCAGGTGTTGCCAACCAGTCAGTACATGTAGTTGTGCCTGTCCACAGCCAACATGCCCCTGGACCCCCGGACACGTGCTGCATGGGCCCCAACACATAGAGCCAGTTCCCTTTGTACAGGACATAGACATCCCCAGCTTCGTCCAAGCCAATCACCTCCCTATTGCCGGCGTCGATCTGCTTCAGGGACCCTAGCACTTTGGTGCAGAGTTAAGCTGGGACCAACACAGAACACAATTCACATGGGGCTGGCTGGCCTAGGGGTGGGTAATGAGTAATGGGACCTTTCCCCACATGGGGCACTGGCTCTGATCCGGCCCCAGGGCAGAGACTGCCTGGCTCAAGGGGTAGGGAATACGGTGTCACAGACTCCCAAGTTGTGCCCACTCTTGGTCCATACGGTCCCTGGGGGGGGAACCCCTTTCGGTGCGACAGCCCCTCTTGGTGGTCCACTCTCTCTTGGGGGTTAAGTCCCTCCGCCTCCTGGAACTGCACCTCTCTGAGCCTTAGCATGCCTGTCTCTCGCCACAGGAGTCCACTCGCTCTGGACCCCCGGGGCCTCCACTCCCAGAGGGAATAATGCCCCCCCTTTCTCTAGCCCAGAGCGACTCTCAGCCAGTGTAAAACAGGAGGCTTTATTGAGCATCTGAACCCAGCACAGGAAACGCTCAGGGCCTCAGGCCTGGCCTCCCTCAGCACCGTACATCTAAGTCTCTCCTGCATCCAGGGGGGCTCTGCCTGCTCTCTCTCTCCAGTCCGGAGACCCTGCGCTTTCCAGCTGGGCATCCGATATCACCTCCCCACATCCCACCTCTGTCCATTGTTTTCTATCCAGGTAAACAGGGTCGCCTGGGCCTTCTCTCCTCTCAGCCGTCCTTTGTACCCCTATGGCTGGAACCTTTGTATCCCGCTGGCTGACACCGGCTGGTCAAGTCACCGGGGTCCTCTCTTCGCAGCCCATTGTCCTCCCACTGGCCAGATTTGGTTGTGACTCCCGAGCTGACCCTCCCGGTCACCAGGTCACCAGTGGCTGGGGTATTCATTCTCCAGGCCATTGGCTGGGGTCCCAGTTCCATCGTGGCTCCTCTGTAACGACAAACTCCATCTCCTATCACCTCATTAAACCAGTAACACCCAGGGAAACAGCCCTACCCCCTCTGCATGCAAACCATTGAAAAAAACCAAGAAAAAACCAAGAGAGTTTGGCTGTTTGGCGGTGTTTAGTGCTTTCCAGGAGGGTGGGGGGAGGAGCAGGGTGGGGACTTTGGGGAAGGGGTTGGAATGGGGGTGGAAAAGATGTGGGAAGAGGCGGGGGCAGGAGTGGGGTCTCATGGAAGGGGTGGAGTGGGGGTGGGGCCGGGGCAGAGGTGGGGGTGCTTTTGTATCTTTTGTGACAGGGTCGGGCCAGATGGCTACAGGAGAGTGATAGAAGGCAGATATGTTAGCCCCAGGTTAAGTAGGTCCCTTTTTCCTGGGAGGAGGCTACCCGTGTCCAGGCTGCTGCCCAACAGGAGGCAGTGCGGCTGCAGCAAGAGACCAATTGCTTGTTGATGGACCAGGCTGCTCAAGACCATACTGTGTTGCAGGAACTGGTAAATCAAGTGAAGGCCCTTGCAGAGATGAACTGTGGCCATGGTGGGACACGTATCATACAGGCCAGCAATTGCCTGCAGAAAATGACGGGGGAGGATGACATAGATCCATATCTCCTGGCCTTTGAGAGGACAGCCTATGGGAGGCCTGGCCTCGAGATCAGTGGTCTGGCATCCTTGCCCCATTCCTGTGTGGGCAGACCCATGCTCCCTAATCCACCTTGTGGGGTCTCACTAACCCCATGTATGTACACCAGACCAGCGAAGCTAAATGAGGTAGAGACCACAGCACTGGTTGATTCGGGGAGTGCTATCACACTTATCTCAGGGAAGCTCGTGAAACGTAGTCAGCTGCTGCAGGCTAAATGTACAGGGATAACATGCATCCATGGGACAGTTAATTATTACCCCACCATCCCAGTAAAAATTGAAATCCAGAGGAACACTACTGAGGTAGCAGCAGGTGTAGTCACTAAACTCCCATACCCAGTGCTCATAGGAAGGGACTTCCTAGGGTTTGGAGACTTAATCCCAGTAGGGGGTTTGGAGAGAGAGGGGGACCCTGAAATTAGTGAGGCATGCCCAGTAGATTGTCAATCCCCAATCTTCTCTGAAATATCCCCAGATGTGTTCTCCCTTCCCAGACGGGGTAGAAAGATGAAAAGGGAAAGAAAGGCAGTTGAGGGCTTGGGAACCCGAATACTGAACCAAAGCCAGAGGGTCGCTCTCGTAGGTAGGCGGACCTGAGCAGCTGAAAAGGATGTCATCCAGGAGGGAGAAGCACCCGAGTCTGACCCCCATCCTAACACCTCTGAACCAGTTGAGGCAACAGAGACTGGCCCCCTAGATCTCAGGTAGATTAGCCCTGGGAGAGGAAATTTTGAACGGGACCAAGCTGAAGACCCAAGGTACAACAACATTAGGAAGGAGGTGACCGAAATAAATGGGGTTCCCATGGAAGGGAAAACCCAGGGACCAGGACCCTACTTCATAATGAAGAAGAATCTTTTATACTGGGTTGCACCAGTACAGTGACAGAAGGTACAGAAGATCCTAGTACCTCAAAAACACCAGAATGCTGTATTAAGTCTTGCCCATAGTCATCTTTTTGGGGGGGATTTGGGGGTAGAGAAGACCCTGGGATGGGTCCTACGACAGTTCTTCTGGCCCGGAGTACATGAAGAAGTATGGAGGTACTGTGTGTCCTGCCCAGAATCTCAGCTGCACAGTCACCATCCCCACTTGAGGGCACTTTTAGTACCCATTCCCATCATAGAGGTCCCCTTCGAGCAAATAGCCATGGACCTGGTGAGACCCCTGGAGAAGACGGCTCGGAGTCACCAATATATACTTGTTGTTTTTGGACTATGCTACTCGCTACCCAGAAGCTGTCCCCCGGCGGAACACGGCCTCTAAAACAATAGCCAAAGCGTTGTTGGGGATCTTTGCCTGAGTGGGGCTACCAAAGGAGATATTAACAGACCAAGGTACCCCATTTATGTCGAAGCTAATGTAGGATCTCTGTACACTGCTCCATATACATACCTTGAGGACTTCGGTCTATCATCCGCAGACCGATGGGCTGGTAGAAAGGTTTAACTGAACCTTCAAGGCAATGATAAGGAAAGTGGTAAGTCGGGACGGGAAGGATTGGGACACTCTACTACCCTACCTTATGTTCGCAATCCGGGAGGTACCTCAGGCCTCAACTGGGTTTTCCCCCTTTGAGTTATTATACGGACACCACCCCTGTGACATACTAGATATCACAAAAGAAATCTGGGAAGAGAAACTCAATGAGGAGAGAAATATAACTGACCATGTGTTGCAGATGCGAGAATGGATAGCCCGGGTCACCCCTATTGTATGGGAACATTTGGAAAAGGCGCAGGAGGCCCAGCAAACCCATTACAATCACCAGGCAAAAGTCCGACAGTTCCAACCGGGGGATCGGGTGACGATGTTGGTACCCATGGCAGAAAGCAAGCTTTTGGCCCAATGGCAGGGGCCCTATGAGGTGGCTGAACCCATGGGGGAAGTAACCTACAAGGTGTGGCAGCCAGGACGCCGGAAACAAGAACAAATTTATCACATTAACCTCTTAAAGCCTTGGTACCAATGAGAGGCGTGTGTAGTGGCCCAAGAGACCCCGATCCAGGGAAATAACATGCAGGAGCAGATCAGGAGATCCATTGATCTGACACTAAACCAGAAGAAGGAGGTAACTGAGATGATCAACTGATACCAGGATGTGTTTTCAACCAAACCAGGTCAGACCACCGAAGCTTATCACCACATTATCTCAGACCCTGGAGCAAAGGTAACTTTAAGGCCTTCTCAGTTCCCAGCGGCAAGAAGGGAGGAGATCAAGGCAGAGGTAAAAAGGAGCTCACTTCAGTTTGTGGCGTGCGTGCGAGGAGCTGGGAGCAAGAGGCGCAAGAAGCTGAGAGTGAGAAGGCGTACTACTGGAAGACTGAGAAGTACAAGCATTATCAGATACCAGGAGGAAGGTCCTGTGTTGAGAATAAAGAAGGTGTTGGGAGGAGGCCATGGGGAAGTAGCTCAGGGAGTTGTAGCTGTCACGCAGCTCTTACAGGAGCTACTGTAGACAGCTGCAATCCACAGGGCCCTGGGCTGGAACCTGGACTAGAGGGTGGGCCCGGATTCCCCCATCCCTCCATCCCCCCAACTCCCTACTTGATACCGGAGGAGTTGACCTGGACTGTGGGTTTCACCAGAGGGGAAGGTCTCTGGCCTGTGCCCCAATCCCCTAGGTGGATCAGCAGAGACAGCGGGGATTGTTCTTTTTCTTTTCCCCATGCTGGCCAGTGATGAGGCTAACTGAGTGAATGGCAGATTTGAGCCATGAAAGTGGCCAAACTGAGGGCTGCCGTGAACCTCTGAGGCGAGCAAATCCGCCAATAAGCGCAGGACCCACCAAGGCAGAGGAGGAACTTTGTCACAAGCTTTAAAACTTAGACACTTGATGTGTTCTGCACCTCCTCCCCAAACGATCCTGCGGCATCAGCCTGATCAACTGATGCCCCAGGCAGATTGGTAACAAAAATCTGTCACAGTGGGAGAGGTTTCAGAGGAACAGCCGTGTTAGTCTGTATTCGCAAAAAGAAAAGGAGTACTTGTGGCACCTTAGAGACTAACCAATTTATTTGAGCATGAGCTTTCGTGAGCCACAGTGAGCTGTGGCTCACGAAAGCTCATGCTCAAATAAATTGGTTAGTCTCTAAGGTGCCACAAGTACTCCTTTTCTTTTTAGTGGGAGAGGGAGTTTGTTGTTACAGAGGGCCAGCAAATGGCCTGGAGAATGGATACCCCAGTGACTGGTGACCAGGAGGCCCAGCTTGGGAGTCACAGCTGGTTCTGGCCAGCGTGAGGACAATGGGCTGCGGAGAGAGGATTCCGGTGGCCTGACCAGCCGGTTCCAGCCAGAGGGGAAACAAGGGACGGATGAGAGGAGAAGCTGAAAGGAGAGGAGGCCGAGACAATCTGTTTACCTGGGACAGAAGACAAAGGACAGAGGCGGGACTTGGGAGACAGTGATATCAGATGCCCAGCTGCAAGGAGTGGGTTCTGGGCTGGTAGTGGAGAGCAGGCAGAGCCCACCTGGCTACAGAAGAGACCTAGATGTGCTGTGTTGAAGGATGCTAGGTCTGAGGCCCTGAGAGTTTCCTGTGCTGGTTTCAGCATGGTAGCCGCTCAATACACCCTCCTGTTTTACACTGGCTGAGAGTTGCTCCAGTCTAGATATCAGGGTGGCATTATTCCCTCTGGGTGTAGCGGCCCTGGGGGTCCAGAGCCAGTGGACTCCCTGAGGGGGCCCACGGCAAGAGACAGGTGTATTAAGGCTCAGAGAGGTGTGGTTCCAGGAAGCGGAGCGGCCTATGTCTTAACCCGAGAGAAAGTGGACCCCTGAGAAGGGATGTAGGAGGTTCCTCCCAGGGGCCATACAGAGCCGAGAGAGAGCACAAGTCCTGTGAGTCCCTGACAGGCATACCATGGATTTATATAGAGCAGGGGTTCTCAAACTTTATTGCACCGCAACCCACTTCTGACAACAAAAATTACTACATGACCCCATGAGGGGGAACTGAAGCCTGAGCCCGCCCAAGTCCCACCATCCTGGGTAGGGGGCCAAAGCCTGAGCCCCTCCACCCTGGGTGCGGGACCCAAGCCAAAGGCCAAGGGCTTCAGCTGCAGTCAAGGGGTCTGTGACATGAGCCCTGCTGCCCTGGGCTGAAGCTCTCAGGCTTCAGCCCCAGGCAGTGTGGCTTCAAGCTTTGGCTTTGGCTCCGGGTGTTAGGGGGCTTGTTCCTTCACCCACTTACTTCCCTGGTCCTTCTTGCATGAACAGAGAGCAACAATACCCGAAGTCCAAAGGTGCAAATAATTTGATGTTTATTGGGGTGACCTTCCAGCAAGCATGATTCCAGTTTCCTTCCTTAGCATCCCCCTTCCCAGCTCTGACACAACAGAACCTTACCTGTGTTCCTGTTCCCATTCCCCCCCCTTAGCAAAACATGATTCCAAGTTCCCTACCCCCATTTCCTGTTCCTACCCCACCCCCACCCCCACTTCCTGATTGCAGACTATATAGTAAAACTTGAGATCTGCTTTGCTATACCTTAACCAACCATTTTACTGAAATTTAACTAACCAATCCTAACATATTGTAACATGATTATTTAACCAATTATATCCCACCACCTTAATTAGTTTACACCCAGCAAAATTAATGATATAGCAGACAGAAACAATCACAGAACCAGACCGAGATTATACAGACAAACAATAGGAAAATGGGGACTACAGTGATAGAACAACACAGAAATGAGGATTTCACATCCCAGCTATTGATAAGTGAGTTCTTGCCAGACAGGATGCTATCAAACTAAGTTTCCTTTTACATTTTCGAGGCACTTCCCTTTCTCTGGAGGCGATCGGCATTATCAGGACAGGATTGTATTCCTAACAGCCCAATAGCACCTTATTTCAATGTGACTAGTTTGGAATGTGAGGATCTGACCATTCGCTTCCCAACTTATGGCTGCCTCTGCTGCTTAGCCAAAGGTCTTAGCCTAAGCACAGGGCCTCAGACTGTCACAGTAAGAGAAGGCCCTTACACCAGCAGACAGTGATTTTGATTCTTTCTTTTATACCTCTAGAACTAGCTAAGTGATAAGAATACACCTAAATCCCTAGAGTACAGACCTTTACAGACAGGCCTGAATATCTATATCCTAACACTGGGTCCCAGCAAGTCTAAGCCAGCCCAGGTGACCCCATTAAAACAGGGATCAGTTTGAGAACTGCAGTTTGAGAACCGCTGATATAGAGGCATTATGATTAGGGCTGTCAATTAACTTGCGTTAACGCCTAGCATAATTAATGTGTTAAATTTTTTTAACACAAGTTAATCGCAGACCTTCTGGGCAGGAGGGCAGCAGGAGCTGCTCAGAAAAACCTGTCTGGTCAGGCTCAGTAATGCAAGCCACCACCAGAGGGAGGGAAGAGAAGAGGCTACAGAAAGTAAGATGACGGGTTTCAGAGGGGTAGCCATATTAGTCTGTATCAGCAAAAGCAAGGAGTCCTTGTGGCACCTTAGAAATTAACAAACTTATTTGGGCATAAACTTTCGTGGGCTAAAACCCACTTTGTCAGATGCATGGAGTGGAAAATACAAACTACCAGTACATGAAAAGATGGAAGTTGCCTTACCAAGTGGGGGGTCAGTGCTAATCAGACAATTCAATTAAAGTGGAAGTGGGCTATTCTCAACAGTAGACTACCAAGGCAGGAAAAATCACTTTGTAGTGGTCCACCATCAAATTAGGCCTGAATAAAGACTGGGAGTGGATGGGTCATTACAAAAGCTAATTTCTCCATACTGTTAGTCACACCTTCTTGTCAACTGTTTGAAATGGGTCACCCTGATTACATTGGCTTCATTACCACTACAAAGTGATTTTCCCCCCATGGGGCACCAGCGCTGATCCAGCCCCAGGGCAGAGACTGCTTGGCTCAGGGGGTTGGGTGTGTGGACTGGATCAAGACTTAGGTACTTTCCCCTCCCGCCCCCTGTCCTGCACCTAGGGAACCCTGCTGCAGCTGCAACTGCTGCACTCGCCCCAGATGGGCCAGACCCTGCCTGGGACTCACATCTGGGGCTCCTGCAGCATGTCAATGGAGGGGGGGTTCCCATTCTGCTGAGGCGCAGCCAAACCCTGCCCCTAGCTATCCCAGTCACTAAACCAGCTCCTGCCCAGAAACCCCCCAGCACCCTGTCCCACCAGCGTGTTTTAGCCCCTAATCCAGCTCCTGCCCAGATACCCAGAGCTCACAGCCCGGGCATTAACAGGACACTGCGGGGGGGATGTGGGGAGGGAGAGAGAAGCTCACAGCCCTCGTATTGACAGAGCACTGCTGGGGGAAGCTCACAGCCCTGGGGCTGACAGGGTACTGCTGGGGGGAAGCTCACAGCCCTGGTGCTCATAAAGCACTGTTAGGAGGGAGCTCACAGCCCAGGTGTTCACAGGGCACTGCTGGGGGAAGCTCACAGCACTGGCACTGACAGCATTGTTGCGGGGGGGGAGGGGTGTCAGTCACTCCTGGCACTGTGGAGGGGTCTGTGCAGCTGGGTCCCGACTCCGTTGGCCCTGAGGTTTGAAGGATGGGGGGAGGCAAGAAAGAGGCTGCCCTACCTGGCGTCGAGAAAAGCCCTGGTGATACCAGCCTAGGACCCCTCCCAGGGCAGCAGCTGGCAGCACAGGGCTGGGAGATGATTAACCCAGCCAGGAAGACAGCATCTCAGTCTGACATGCGGTGGGGATTAGAGGGGGTTGAGCCCTGTTGCCAGCATAATTGGCCTGCATCTTGACCACCTCCACCCATAACAGTCCCTGCCCGGCAGCTTCTTCCCTGGGCAGGTCTGGGGTGTGCGTATGAGTGCACTGCTGGGGGGAAGCTCACAACCCTGGCGTTGACAGGGCACTGCTAGGAGCAAGGAATGTGGGGTGGTCTTGGACTCACTCACTAGCTGGCCAGCGGGTCAGTCACTCCAGATAGAGCAGAGGGTGTGCGTGTGGCTGGGTCCCAGCTCCCATGGCCCTGAGCTTTGATGGATGAGGCGGAAATAGGAGAGGGGCTGGGATGTAGGGGAGAAGCATGGGAAGCACATACATAGCTGGCAGCACTTGTACCCTCCACCCCTGCCCAGCTCTGGGGCCTTGCCCCAGAGTGCTGGGCAGGGTGGGAGGATTGATCACAGCCTTCAAGGGAAGGACGGATTCTGTAGCACACATGCCCTCTTGGCTTGCAGCTGGCCCCATGCAAGAGGCAGCCCCCAAGAGCAAACAGCTGCTCGCATTTCCAGCAATGGGTCCTGCTGCTAACAGGATGCCCCTCGCTAGGCCCAGTGCATTCCTCCCTGGGGCCAGGGGTTCCAGGTCCTGCATGATGGGCATAAACCAGCTGGGGGGGCTGCTCCTCCCTGGCAGTGTTTGTTTCTTGTCGGCTTCTTTCTCCCTGGGAGGCTCCGTGAGCCCAGCCAGGTTTGGGAGCTGGAGCCTTTGTTAACAGAGGTGAGGGGGGATTGACACTGGGTTCTGTTCAGCGGCTAACACTCAGTTCCTCTGGTACGGAACTGGGCCCACCAGAGGTTCTTGCATGGGACAGATTTTGCATTTCCAGAAAAGCCAAATTCCCTTCAGGCCCAGATGGTGCCGAACCAGCCCAGATCAAGCATTTGTGGGCAGAAGGGCCCTGGGATACTCCAGTCCAATCTCCAAGCCAGCTCAGAGGGGAATGGCACCGGGCCCCCACGCACGGAGTCCAGACTCGAGTTAGCCCAAAGCAATTCAGTGCTCAGAGGATCTGGGCCATGTCTACACCATGGCTCCCACGGCATAGCTCCGGCACAGCAGCCAGAGCTCTGGAACGCAGATGCTTCCTGCAGCCAGGGGCAGGGTGTGCCCAGCGCAGCAGTTAATCCATCTCTCTGAGGCCGTATCTAGGGCGCTGCACAAACTCTTCCCTGTACCTGGCTGTGTCTAGCTCAGGGGTCAGGCCAGCAGAGCTATAGCCAGGTCTCTGCTTGTGAGCCATAGACAGAGAACAGGCAGGGCCTGATGTGGGCTGAGACCAGCCCAAGGGACTCCAAGAACCAAAACTACGTTTTCAAATGTTGCCAGGCTGCCTGGCTCTGGCAGGTTATATGGGGAGCCATGGAGGAAAGAAACCTGGCAGGGGGGCCGGTCCATCTGCCCAGTTTCAGTGGGAAGTGTTATTAGCCAGGATAGTCAGGGATGCTACCCCATGCTCAGGGTGTCCCTAAACCTCCAGCTGCCAGACTGGCTGATGGGATCAATCACTCGATAACTGGAGCACCCGGAACAGGCCACTGGCACCAGACAGGACACTGAGCTAGCTGGGCCATAGGGCTAACCCCATATGGCTGTTATGACTTGGCACCACAGAGTGCTTGCTTGGTCCCATTGGCACTTTCTGAGTCAACCGCCCTGGCAGAAAAGTGGCTCTAACACCCAGAGTGTGCAGAACGCTTGTCCATTACCCCCAAGCCCCACACCCCTAGCCAGGTCAGTGCCCACCCGAAGCCAGCACCAGGCTCTCCTTCCTTTGCGGAGCTCTGCCCCCTGTCAGCTGCCTCACAAGGGGGGGAAGCACTGCAAACAACCAAGCCAGCAGGGATGCAGCCAGTACGACAGAAACCACATGATGGGCTCAGACCTTGCACCCCCTGCTGCTGAGGGGAAGAGGGCTGGGGAACTCAGGATAAGAGTCCCAGTGCTTGGGGAGAGGGGTTTGTGGGGCCGGAGAAGACAGAATGGGCCCCCACTGCTAGGGAGGGCTCTGCACGGCCAGAGAATACAGGGCAGGAGCCCTGTTGGTGGCAGTGGAGAGGAGGATGGGATCCTGGGAACATGAACTGGGAGCCCCAGGGCTGTGGGTCTAGGGAACAGACTATGCGGTACAACCCTGGCCTAGGCCCCCAGGGCTTCTCCAGCTGTTCCCTCTCTGCTCCCAGTACGGGCCTGGCCACAGGCAGCGTTCCGAGCCCACTGCAGCCAGAGCCAGCTCTGCCTCCAGCACTGGGCAGGGGAGACCCTGCCTGGGGCACAGGGAGCTATGGGGGCAGCAGCTGCTATAGCCCAAGACAAGACAGCGCCTGTCTGGGACACATGGGCCCTTTGTGGGGGCTGCCGTGCAGCACGGGGGGGCGGGGGCCTAGTGGGAGCTTTCCAGGCAGCACAGGTCCCCAGGCTGCAGGGACAGACACCTGCACTCCCCCCAGAGGCATGGGGCTGGGGAAGGGATTGGCAGGATGTTAGCCTGCTCCACACTCCCCCTGGGGCCCTGGGCTGGGCCAGGCCAGTCAGCAGGGACAGACACCAGCACTCCCTGAAGAGGTGTGGGGCTGGGTCTATTGGAGGGATTTTAGCCTGCTCCGCGCTCCCCACAAGGCTCCAAGTTGGGCCAGGTCGCACGGACAGACAGCGGCACTCCCAGCAGAGGTAGGGAGCTGGGGATGGGTTTATTGGTTGGATGTCGAGCCTGCCCCACACTCCCCCATGGCCCCTCATTTGTAGAACTCGTGCTCCTGCTCGTCCTTCTTGATGACCGTCTTGTACGCCTTCTCGAAGTCCTTGGCCAGGACGATGTAGCGGTTCTCCCGCACGGCCAGCATGCCACCCTGTGCATACGGAGACATGTGTGAGGGGGCGACGCTGGGCACAGTGACCCCCTCCCCATCCTGCCCTGTGAAACGTGTGGGGACGCCACCGCCAGGTGCAGTGACCCCTCCCATCCTGCCCTGTGCACAGGGGGACATGTGAGAGGGGGCGGCACCAGGGTGCAGTGATCCCTGCATCCCACCCTGCGCACATGGGCACATGCATGGGGGGGCAACACCAGGTGCAGTGACCCCACCATCCCACTCTGCGCACACGTGTGGGGGCAATGCGGGGCACAGTGACCCCAACCCACCATGTGCACAATGGGCATATGTCTGGGGTAGGGTGGGTGCTGAGCAGTGACCCCCCCTGTGTATGTGGGCACATGCATGGGGGGGCACGACACTGGGTGCAGTGACCCCCCCAACCCCCCATGTGCATACGTGTGTGTGAGGGGGATGCTGGGCACAGTGACCAACTCCATGCACAATCGCCCAGCAGCAGAGGACCCCATAATTTCAGAGTCAGGGTTCCTTCAGCCACGCACTCTGTGGCAGTGGTCCTGCTGACTTGGGGGAGCAGTGGGGGATCCCCAAAAAAGGAGCAGGTCACAACACACACAGCACCCAGATATCATGGCCTGGGGTGTCCAGGTGCCCTGTCCCATGTCCCCCAGCATTTACCTCCTGGCAGATGGAGTTGATGTCGGCACCCGAGATCTTATCCGGCCGGGCCACATCTGGGGAGGAGTGAGGGAAACGTCTGCACAGCAGCTGAGCTGGATCATGGTGAGAGGGCCCCCGGGAGCCACTGCCACCCTTACTCCTCCCCCACGCGCCAGGGGGCCAGCAACGCTACCAGGGCACCGTGGTGGGGGGCCCTGATGGGCTTCTCATAGCCTTCCCAGAGGGATGGGATCAAGCTTGAGGGCCCATGAAGCTCCTGGGCGGAGGGAAGGGGGCAGATCGGCATGACGACAAGTCCAGAGGCCCCAGACAGGAGGAGTGGGCATGTTGGGGGCTAGAGTCAGAGGATAGGTTTTTTGGTGAGTGACCCCTCTCCGCCCCCACCAACCCTTTCTGGACCCTATGGATCCAGAGGCACAGGCAGGAGCCAGCTTCACCCCATCCCCCCCACTCCGGAGCGGAACCAGACAGCACTGGCTCAGCTATGCCAGGTTCTCCCTGGGGGTCCTGGGCCCTCCTGCCTCATTACTCCAGCCTGCAGCCTGAGCCAGGCCCACCCCTTGCCCTGTGGGCTCGTGCCAGACCTGTGTCTGTCTGCCTGCTCTTGGTGCAGCAATCAGTCCATATGCTGTGCCAGTCACTGCCCAGCAGGAGGCAGCCCCAGCTGCACCCTCCCCTGGTGCTCCCCCTGTCTAGCCACGTGTCAGAGGGGGACAGAACAGCTCCCAGCTGTCGTGCCCGCACCTGTAGCCCGACTCCACCCTGACCCCAGCCCTGGAGGTGGCCAGAAGACATCCCCTCCAGCAGGGGTGCCCAGGGAGAGGAGGGGTTCTTGGATCAGTGCACCCCCTGGACCCTCAGGCATGTGTGTGTGACACAGGGAGAGTGAGGCAGAGCTGTGGCCTGGGTCACTGGGTCAACCCCGTGTGGGGCAGCACAGGACTGACAGGCACCTTCTTATGAGCTGGGCCCGAGACATCCCTTCCTCAGTGCCGGGCACCCAGTGGGACGTAGCCTCCCTGCTGCGCCCCCCCATGCCAGCAAGCCAGCCAACGGGACGCAGCTTCCCCCCTGTGCTAGGCACCCAATAGGACACAGCTCCCCTGCCGTGTCCCCCCACGTCAGCCAGCCAAGACGCAGCTCCGCCCCCTGTGCTAGGGATCCACTAGGACGCAGCCCAGCCCAAACATGTGCTGGGCACCCAGTGGAACACAGTCTTCCTGCTGTGCCACCCTTCCCGCCCCGTGCCAGGCTCCGGGCAGGATACAGTCCTCCAGGTCCACTTCCTCAGACAGGTTCATCTTGCTGGTGATGGTGGAGAAGATGAGGCGCTTCTGGCGCCGGTCGGGCAGGGGGAACTCAATCTTGCGGTCGAGGCGGCCGGGCCGCAGCAGGGCGGGGTCCAGCGTGTCTGCCCGGTTTGTGGCCATGATCACCTGGAGGGCAAGAGCGCACAATCACCCCTCAGGAGAGCCCTCTGCCCATCCCCAATGGGGAGACTCAGCCCCCTTGGTCCTGCGCCCTCCAGCCTCGCTGGGACAGCAGTGCCTTTGCCCCCATTCAGTCCCCCACATCCCACCACCTCAGGGAGAAATCTGGGGGCTGGCACAGCAATGCCCGTCACCCCCCATCCCAGCCCCTGCTCTCCCGCACCTTGACGTTGACGTTCTGATCAAAGCCATCCATCTGGTTGAGCAGCTCCAGCAGGATGCGCTGCACCTCCCTGTCGGCTGGGGAGAGGGGCACAGCCTGGTGAGCGGGGCACCTGGAGAGCCAGCGCTGGGCACAGACACCCCTGCCCCCCACTATCTACCCTCATCCCCATTCCTGTCCCCTCCTGCATCACCCCCTTCTCCAGTGCCCACCCCCACCCTGCCAGCCCTGCCTAACCCACTCCCTTCCCCCTCCCCTCCAGCCGCTCCTCCCTCCCCCCCATCCCCTCTCCCCAATCTCCTGCCACTACTGTCCCCACCCAGTGCACCTCAGCCTTGCCCACCACTGCCACCCCACATTTGCACACCTCCGCCACTACCCCCAATCCTGCTGGCCCAGCCTCCCTCACCCCACTGCCCACCATGGGACTGGCCGGAACCTGAGGGGCTCACCCCAGTGTGACACTGACATCTACAAGGAGTGGGGTGGGGACTGCAGCTCTCTGCTCCCCCCACCTGCTGGGACTTGGGTCCAGTACCCTAGAGGGAAGAGGCCCCATGTCCCATTCCCGCTCCTGCTCCCCCCGAGCCAGTCCTGGGGCCAGATCGGAGCCTGCACACCCAGAGGGGCGGGCGCAGCGCCTCGCCCCCTGCTCACCCCCTGTCTGGGCGTCAAAGCGCTTGGTGGCGATGGCATCTATCTCGTCTATGAAGATGATGGCAGGCGCATTCTCCTTGGCCAGCCGGAAGACGTCCCGCACCATGCGCGGCCCCTCACCCAGGTACTTCTGCACAAACTCCGAGCCCACCACGCGGATGAAGGCAGCTGGACAGATGGGTAGACAGCATTAGTGCCCAGCTCCCCTGCAAGACAGCAGCCCCACTCCATCCCTGGCCGTGAGAGATACCCCGCCATGGGACAGGCACGCCCTGGGGCAACCCACAGGCTCCCCGTGCCACACAGCCCTGGCACCAGCCCCTGCAGCACCAACCGTCCTGGGCACAAAGCTGGGGCCCTTCTAGACCTTGAGCCGGGACCACAGGTCGCCTGGTACCTTCGCGCTAGAGAACCCAGGCATCCTTGACAGACTCCCATGGTACTAGCTGGGCACTGGTGCTCCCCCTTCCCCCGCAGTCCAGCACCCTGCTCACCTGTGGTGTGATGGGCCACGGCTTTGGCCAGCATAGTCTTCCCACAGCCCGGGGGGCCATACATTAGGACGCCGCGCGGGGGGTCAATGCCGATCTGAGGAGGACAGAGGGGGTTACTGGGGGCTCCCCCATCCCGCCCTTGAGGGGCCCAGCAAGCTGGTGAGCTGGGGTCTGGACACCAGTTACATCCGGTGCTGCCGAAAGTCAAGGGTTCTGTGCCTCTCCTGATCTGACAGCGACTTGCCAACCCCAGCCCAGCCCCTGAGCACACAGCCCCAAGCCCCGCAGGAGTCCCCCCAGCTATAGGGCACAGTGGGAGGAGGACCCATGCTGGACCTGCAGGATGGAGCTCAGCCCTAGCGCAGGGCACAGCCACCCAGGATGTAGCCCCAGCCGGCCCAGTCTCGCCCCCCACTCACCTGCTTGTAGAGCTCAAAGTGGGTGAGGGGCAGCTCCACGGCCTCCCTCACCTCCTGCTTCTGGATGTCCATCCCGCCGATGTCGGCGTACATCACGTCTGGTTTCTGATCTGTGGGCACACACCAGGGCTGAGCCCAGCACGGGCAGGGGACCCCTGCCTCCCCTACTCATAATGGCCAGGGGACCTCCGCTCCCCAGAAAACCTGCACTCCCGGCATTCACAGCACAACTGGGGGACCTCCCGCCCCCTGTCCAGCACAGTCGTGGGACCTCCGTCTTCCCTGTCCAGCACTCCCCGCATGCCCCTGGGACCCTCAGCTCTGCCCCCAAAGGCACTGGGCATGCTGCTCCCTGTGGCACCGGCTGCCCCTGGGGCTGGCGCAGGGAGCACCCACCTGATGTCAGCATCATGATGCTGCTGTCAGCCTCGGGTGGCAGCACATCCACCAGCGCGTTGCTGTGCTTGTGGAGGGCCACCGAGGCATTGGGCTTCAGCAGCTCCCGGTCAATGGTGCTCAGGATCCGCACGTAGTAATTGGAGCCTGCGGGTGAGAGGCAGATGGGGGTAAGCCAGGCAAAGCCGGGGCTCGGACCCCCGTGCACAGCTCCCCTCCCCCGCAATCCCGCTCCTCCAGCTGCACCTGTGGTAGAGCCCACGATGGCCGTGTTCTGGTCCACGGCCTCCAGGAACTGGCCGATGACCAACGGGATGCTCTGGATGCGCTTCACCTCCTCCTGCGCGTGCAAGAACTCCTTCTTCAGGTTCTTCTGCTCATCCTTGATGTACTCCTCCTGCACCTCCAGGAACTCCAGCTCCTGCTGCAGCTTCTACGGACGGACGGACAGACAGACAGCCCCTCCTCCCTGCTCTGCTCAGGTACCCGCAGTAGCTGCTAGAGGAAGTGGTGCCACGGGCCGGGCACCAGAAAGCTCCCTGCTCAGCACTGCGGCTGGGTGACCTGCAGGGAAGTGGGCTCCCAGGGGTGCTGTGCAGCAGAGGGGAATGGGACTGGAAGAACCAAACCCACCAGAGGTTACTGGGGCCCAGATCTCCCAGGTCCCTGGCCCCACAACCCTAGTCAGAGATGCCATCAGATCCCAGCTCCAGGCCAAGGTCACATGCTGCCCCCACCTCGGGGCCTGCCATCCCAGCCTGCCTCCCACAGCTCCCATCTGAGGGCATCCCCCTAACTCCACCATCCGGTCAGAGGGCCACTCCCACCCTGAGGCCTGCCCTCCCAACACACCTCCCATCTAAGGGCAACCCTCTCCCGCCACCCCAGCCCCCAACTCACCTTGTAGCGGCTGTAGAGATCCTCCAGGTCCTCGGGCTCTGGGGCCAGGAAGGACAGGCCAGTCTGGGGCCTGGAGATAGCCAGCGCAGGCAGCTCATCCTAGGACAGCCACAGACAGGCAAGGTGAGAGCTGGACACCCCAGCTCAGGGGTGACCACAGCTCAGGGAGGGGTGAAGCTCCCTCTGAGCAGCAAAAGTCTCACACCCGATCTGATCCCACCCAGCTGCCGGGATACCAAGCACCGGGCCCTGAGCCCAGCTGGGCAGCAAGAGTCAGACACCCCCATCCCGCCCCCAACAGATAGGGATGGGGGGAACGAAGGGACTAGAGGAACACCAGAGATTTTCTGACCAATCTGAACGAATTCAAATCACCCAAGCCAGATGCTACTCACCCGAGGGTGAGGGAATTAGCTGAAGAAATATCAGAGCCACTGGCAATAGTATCTGTAAACTCATGGATGACAGGAGAGGTCCTGGAACACTGGAGAAGGGCTAGCGTAGGGACTATCTTTAAAAAGGAGGAGCCAGGGAACTATAGACCAGTGAGCCTGGCCTCGATACCTGGGAAGGTACTAGAGCAGGGGTTCTCAAACTTTTGTACTGCTGACCCCTTTCACATAACAAGTCTCTGAATGCGACCCCCCTTATAAATTAAAATAATTTTTTTATATATTTAAACACAATTATAAATGCTGGAGGCAAAGCAGGGTTTGGGTTGGAGGCTGACAGCTTGCAACCCCCATGCAATAACCTCGCAACCCCCTGAGGGGTCCCGACCCGCAGTTTGAGAACCCCTGTACTAGAGCAATGTATGAAACATTCACTTTGAGAACACCTGGAGGATGAAGGGGTGATCACTAGCAGCCAGCATGGATTTACCAAGAACAAATCACACCAAACCAGCTTGATTTCCTTCTTTGACAGGATTTGGTGGATAGGGGGAATGCAGTGGAAATAATATACCTGGACTTCAGCAAGGCTTTTGACTAGGGCTGTCAAGTGATTAAAAAAATTCATTGCAATTAATCGCGCTGTTAAACAATAATAGAATACCATTTATTTAAATATTTTTGGATGTTTTCTACATTTTCAAATATATTGATTTCAATTACAACACAGAATACAAAGTGCACAGTACTCACTTTATATGATTTTTATTACAATATTTGCACTATAAAAATGATAAAGAAATATATTTTTCAATTCACCTAATACAAGTACTGGGCACCAAAGATGACCTTGAGCGGATCACTGTAGACTATGTGTGGCTCTGGGAAGAAGGATAAAGAAGTTTGAGGCGCAAGTGGTCTTCTCGTCCATCCTACCCGTGGAAGGAAAAAGGCCTGGGTAGAGACCGTCGAATCGTGAAAGTCAACGAATGGCTACGCAGGTGGTGTCAGAGAGAAGGCTTTGGATTCTTTGACCATGGGATGGTGTTCCAATAAGGAGGAGTGCTAGGCAGAGACGGGCTCCACCTAACGACGAGAGGGAAGAGCATCTTCGCAAGCAGGCTGGCTAACCTAGTGAGGAGGGCTTTAAACTAGGTTCACCGGGGGAAGGAGACCAAAGCCCTGAGGTAAGTGGGAAAGCGGGATACCAGGTGGAAGCACAGGCAGGAACGTCTGGGAGGGGAGGGCTCCTGCCTCATACTGAGAATGAGGGGCAATCAGCAGGTTATCTCAAGTGCTTATATTCGAATGCACAAAGCCTTGGAAACAAGCAGGGAGAACTGGAGGTCCTGGTGATGTCAAGGGATTATGACGTGATTGGAATAACAGAGACTTGGTGGGATAACTCACATGACTGGAGTACTGTCATGGATGGATAAAAGCTGTTCAGGAAGGACAGGTTTTTCTGCAGTTTCATACCGGAGCTCTGAGCAGTCATACTGCTCTCTTACATACAATGCAACTCCCCCACCTTTTCTGCCCTGCCTGAGTGTCTCTGGATTCAAGTTTAGAAGTGTGAGCAACAAGGGTGATGTCGTGGTGGGAGTCTGCTATAGACCATCGGACCAAGGGGACGAAGCTTTCTTCCGGCAACTCGCAGAAGTTACTAGATAGCACGCCCTGGTTCTCATGGGAGACTTCAATCACCCTGATATCTGCTGGGAGAGCAATACAGCGGTACACAGACAGTCCAGGAAGTTTTTGGAAAGTGTAGGGGACAATTTCCTGGTGCAAGTGCTGGAGGAACCAACTAGGGGCAGAGCTCTTCTTGAGCTGCTGCTCACAAACCAGGAAGAATTAGTAGGGGAAGCTAAAGTGGATGGGAACCTGGGAGGCAGTGACCAGGAGATGGTCGAGTTCAGGATCCTGACACAGGGAAGAAAGGAGAGCAGCAGAATACGGACCCTGGACTTCAGAAAAGCAGACTTTGACTCCCTCAGGGAACTGATGGGCAGGATCCCCTGGGAGAATAACATGAGGGGGAAAAAGAGTCCAGGACAGCTCGCTGTATTTTAAAGAATCCTTATTGAGGTTACAGGGACAAACCATCCCGATGTGTAGAAAGAATAGTAAATATGGCAGGTGACCAGCTTGGCTTAACAGTGAAATCCTTGCTGATCTTAGACACAAAAAAGAAGCTTACAAGAAGTGGAAGATTGGACAAATGACCAGGGAAGAGTATAAAAATATTGCTCGGGCATACAGGAGTGAAATCAGGAAGGCCAAATCACACCTGGAGTTGCAGCTAGCAAGAGATGTTAAGAGTAACAAGAAGGGTTTCTTCAGGTATGTTAGCAACAAGAAGAAAGTCAAGGAAAGTGTGGGCCCCTTACTGAATGAGGGAGGCAACCTCGTGACAGAGGATGTGGAAAAAGCTAATGTACTCAATGCTTTTTTTGCCTCTGTCTTCACGAACAAGGTCAGCTCCCAGACTACTGCACTGGACAGCACAGCATGGGGAGGAGATGAGCAGCCCTCTGTGGAGAAAGAAGTGGTTCGGGACTATTTAGAAAAGCTGGACAAGCACAAGTCCATGGGGCCGGACACGCTGCATCCGAGAGTGCTAAAGGAGTTGGCGGATGTGATTGTAGAGCCATTGGCCATTATCTTTGAAAACTCAGGGCAATCGGGAGAAGTCCTGGACGACTGGAAAAAGGCTAATATAGTGTCCATCTTTAAAAAACGGAAGAAGGAGGATCCTGGGAACTACAGGCCAGTCAGTCTCACCTCAGTCCCTGGAAAAATCATGGAGCAGGTTCTCAAGGAATCAATTCTAAACCACTTAGAGGAGAGGAAAGTGATAAGGAACAATCAGCATGGATTCACCAAGGGCAAGTCATAGAATCATAGAATATCACGGTTGGAAGGGACCTCAGGAGGTCATCTAATCCAACCCCTGCTCAAAGCAGGACCAATCCCCAATTTTTGCCCCAGATCCCTAAATGGCCCCCTCAAGGATTGAACTCACAACCCTGGGTTTAGCAGGCCAATGCTCAAACCACTGAGCTATCCCTCCCCCCATGCCTGACTAATCTAATTGCCTTCTATGACAAGATAACTGGCTCTGTGGATGAGGGGAAAGCGGTGGACGTGTTGTTCCTTGACTTTATCAAAGCTTTTGACACCGTCTCCCACAGTATTCTTGCCAGCAAGTTAAAGAAGTATGGGCTGGATGAATGGACAATAAAGTGGATAGAAAGTTGGCTAGATTGTCGGGCTCAACGGGTAGTGATCAATGGCTCCATGTCTAGTTGGCAGCCGGTATCAAGTGGAGTGCCCCAAGGGTCGGTCCTCGGGCTGGTTTTGTTCAATATCTTCATAAATGATCTGGAGGATGGTATGGATAGCACCCTCAGCAAGTTTGCAGATGACACTAAACTGGGAGAAGAGGTAGATACGCTGGAGGGTAGGGATAGGATACAGAGGGCCCTAGACAAATTAGAGGACTGGGCCAAAAGAAATCTGATGAGGTTCAACAAGGACAAGTGCAGAGTCCTGCACTTAGGACGGAAGAACCCCATGCACCGCTACAGACTAGGGACCGAATGGCTCGGCAGCAGTTCTGCAGAAAAGGACCTAGGGGTTACAGTGGACGAGAAGCTGGATATGAGTCAACATTGTGCCCTTGTTGACAAGAAGGCCAATGGCATTTTGGGATGTATACGTAGGGGCATTGCCAGCAGATTGAGGGACGTGATTGTTCCCCTCTATTCAACATTGGTGAGGCCTCATCTGGAGTATTGTGTCCAGTTTTGGGGCCCACACTACAAGAAGGATCTGGAGAAATTGGAAAGAGTCCAGTGGAGGGCAACAAAAATGATTAGGGGACTGGAACACATGACTTATGAGGAGAGGCTGAGGGAACTGGGATTGTTTAGTCTTCAGAAGAGAAGAATGAGGGGGGATTTGATAACTGCTTTCAACTACCTGAAAGGGGGTTCCAAAGAGGATGGATCTAGACTGTTCTCAGTGGTAGCTGATGACAGAACAAGGAGTAATGGTCTCAAGTTGCAGTGGGGGAGGTTTAGGTTGGATATTAGGAAAAACTTTTTTACTAGGAGGGTGGTGAAACACTGGAATGCGTTACCTAGGGAGGTGGTGGAATCTCCTTCCTTAGATATTTTTAAGGTCAGGCTTGACAAAGCCCTGGCTGGGATGATTTAGTTGGGGATTGGTCCTGCTTTGAGCAGGGGGTTGGACTAGATGACCTCCTGAGATCCCTTCCAACCCTGATATTCTATGATTCTATACTGTATGCAATCTCTTTGTCATGAAAGTTGAACTTACAAATGTAGAATTATGTCCAAAAAACTGCATTCAAAAATAAAACAATGTAAAACTTTAGAGCCTACACGTTCACTCAGTCCTAATTCTTGTTCAGCCAATCGCTCTGACAAGTTTGTTTACATTTGCAGGATTAATGCTGCCCACTTTTTGTTTGCAATGTCACCTGAAAGAGAGAACTGGCATTCGCCTGGCACTTTGTAGCCGGCGTGGCAAGATATTTAGGTGCCAGATGTGCTAAAGATTCACATGTCCCTTCATGCTTCGACCACCATTCCAGAGGACATGCACCCATGTTTATGGCAGGTTCTGCTTGATAATGATCCAAAGCAGTGTGGACCGATGCATGTTCATTTTCATCAACTGAGTCAGATGCCACCAGCAGAAGGATGATTTTCTTTTTTGGTAGTTCGAGTTCTGTAGTTTCTGCATTGGAGTGTTCACTTCACATTCTTAAACTTTGAGTCGAGTGCTGTAGCTATCTTTAGAAATCTCACACTGGTGCCTTCTTTGCATTTTGTCAAATCTGCAGTGAAAGTGTTCTTAAAACAAACGTGCTGGATCATCATCTGACACTGCCATAACACAAAATATATGACAGAAAGCGGGTAAAACAGAGAGGAGACAAAACTCTCCTCCAATGAGTTGAGTCACAAATTTAATTAATGCTTTTTTTTTTTTAAATGAGCATCATCAGCATGGAAGACTGTCCTCTGGAGTGGTGGTAGATACATGAAGGGGTATATAAATGTTTAGTATATCTGGCATGTAATTATCTTGCAATGCTGGGTACAAAAGTGCCATGAGAACGCCTATTCTCATTTTCAGTCAACATTGTAAATGATAAGCGGGCAGCTTTATTGCCCGTAAATGTAAACAAACTTGTTTGTCTTAGCGATTGGCTGAAGAAGCAGGAGGACTGAGTGGACTTGTAGGCTCTAAAGTTTTACATTGTTTTGTTTTTGAGTGCAGTTGTGTTACAAAAAACCCTGTAAGTTGCACCTTCATGATAAAGAAATTGTACTGCAGTACTTGTATTAGGTGAATTGAAAAATACTATTTCTCTTATTTTTATAGTGTAAATATTTGTAATAAAAATCATATAAAGTGAACACTGTACATTTTGTATTCTGTGTTGTAATTGAAATCAATATATTTGAAAATGTAGAAAATCATCCAAAATATTTAGATAAATTTCAATTGGTGTTCTATTGTTTAACAATGTGACTAAAACTGCAATTAATCATGATTAATTTTTCTTTTAGTTAATCGTGTGGGTTAACTGCGATTAATCGACAGCCCTACTTTACACATAGTCCCACATGACAGTCTGATAAGTAAGCTGGAGAAATGCAGGCTCTACAGAACTACCATTGAGTGGCTACATAATTCAGAGTAACTATTAATGGAATGATGTCAGATTGGAAGGAGGTATCAAGTGGGGTTCCACAGGCATCTGTTCTGGGTCCAGTGTTGTTTAACATCTTTATTAATGACTCAGAAGTAGGAACAGAGAGCATACTGATCAAATTTGCCAATGACACACAGCGGGGCAGGGGAGGGGGGAAGTGTTTGCAAACACTTTGGAGGATAGAGCTAAAATTAAGAGAGATCTTGATAAACGGGAGAACTGGGTTATAGGCAACAAAATGAAATTCAACAAAGACAAACGTCAGGTGCTACATTTACGGAAGAAGAACCGAATGCACAAATTCAGAATGGGGGATTACTGGCTGGGCAGCAGCATGGCTCAGAAGAATCTGGGAGTTGTGGTGGATCACACCTCAACACGAATCAGCAATCTGATGCGGTTGCAAAAAAAGCAAATGCAATTTTAGGTTGCATTAACAGAGACCCAGCATGCAAGTCATGGGAGGTGACAGTAACACTCTACTCGGCCCTAGTTTCGCCTCAGCTGGAGTACTGTGTCCAGTTTTGGTCATCAATGTATAGAAAGGATGTAGAGAAACTGGAAATGAGCCCAGAATCCTGGGTTCCATGCCCGGATTTTGGGAGGGAGGGGGGGAAGCCCAGACTCCTGGGTTCCATGCCCAGATCGCTTGGGGAGGGGGGGGAGCCCGGACTCCTGGGTTCCATGCCCGGATCGCTTGGGGAGGGGGGGGAGCCCGGACTCCTGGGTTCCATGCCCGGATCGCTTGGGGAGGGGGGGGAGCCCGGACTCCTGGGTTCCATGCCCGGATCGCTTGGGGAGGGGGGGAGCCCGGACTCCTGGGTTCCATGCCCGGATCGCTTGGGGAGGGGGGGGAGCCCGGACTCCTGGGTTCCATGCCCGGATCGCTTGGGGAGGGGGGGAGCCCGGACTCCTGGGTTCCATGCCCGGATCGCTTGGGGGGGGGGGGGGGAGCCCGGACTCCTGGGTTCCATGCCCGGATCGCTTGGGGAGGGGGGGGAGCCCGGACTCCTGGGTTCCATGCCCGGATCGCTTGGGGAGGGGGGGGGAGCCCGGACTCCTGGGTTCCATGCCCGGATCGCTTGGGGAGGGGGGGGGAGAGGGGGAAGCCCGGACTCCTGGGTTCCATGCCCGGATCGCGCGGAGGGGGGGGGGGAGAGGGGGAAGCCCGGACTCCTGGGTTCCATGCCCGGATCGCGCGAGGGGGCGCACTCCAGGCCGGGCCGCCGTGACTCGGCATCTCCCCAGGAGCGCGGCTGCCGGCGGGGCGCGAACCAGGAGGGCGGTGACGGGGACTGGAGCTCGTCCGAGCGGAGCGGGACCGGGGATCCCCGAGCCACCCCCCGCCGGGTCCCCCTCGACCCGCACCTGGGTTTTCTCCACCAAGATTCCGATTTCCTCCATCTTCCCTCCGCCGCGGAAACCTGGGGCCGCCCCGGGGCTGCTGGGCGTTGGAGTCTCTCCCTTGGCGCGGGGGCTGCTGGGAGCCGTAGTTCCCCCGGCGCGGGGACTGCTGGGAGCTAGAGTCCTCACCCCGACCCCGTTATGAGTTTTGTCCTTCCTCAGCCCCTTTCCAGCAACGCAAGGGTTAACGCACACAGCCCCGCCCATCCCCTGCGTGCACAGTTGGCACCGCAATGCAACGTGAGACCCGGGAGCCGTCCAGTGACAGGCCCAGGCTCTGCGCAGACTCAGGCAGCGTGGCTGATGCCCCGAGCAGCTGCCCCCTCTCCGGATGATCGGCCCAGGCTCTGCGCAGACTCAGGCCGCATGGCTGACGCCCGAGCAGCTGCCCCCTGTCCGGGCGATCGGCCCAGGCTCTGCACAGACTCAGGCAGCGTGGCTGACGCCCCGGGCAGCTGCCCCCTCTCTGGATGATCGGCCCAGGCTCTACTCAGACTCAGGGTGCATGGCTGACGCCCCGAGCAGCTGCCCCCTGTCCGGGCAGTCAGCCCAGGCTCCACGCAGACTCAGGCTGCGTGGCTGACGCCCCGAGCAGCTGCCCCCTCTCCGGGCGATCGGCCCAGGCTCTGCACAGACTCAGGCAGCGTGGCTGACGCCCGAGCAGCTGCCCCCTCTCTGGATGATCGGCCCAGGCTCTACTCAGACTCAGGGTGCATGGCTGACGCCCCGAGCAGCTGCCCCCTGTCCGGGCAGTCGGCCCAGGCTCCACGCAGACTCAGGCTGCGTGGCTGACGCCCCGAGCAGCTGCCCCCTCTCCGGGCGATCGGCCCAGGCTCTGCACAGACTCAGGCAGCGTGGCTGACGCCCCGGGCAGCTGCCCCCTCTCCGGATGATCGGCCCAGGCTCTGCGCAGACTCAGGCCGCATGGCTGACGCCCCGAGCAGCTGCCCCCTGTCCGGGCAGTCGGCCCAGGCTCCACGCAGACTCAGGCTGCGTGGCTGACGCCCCGGGCAGCTGCCCCCTCTCCGGATGATCGGCCCAGGCTCTGCGCAGACTCAGGCCGCATGGCTGACGCCCCGAGCAGCTGCCCCATCTCCGGGCGATCGGCCCAGGCTCTGTGCAGACTCAGGCCGCATGGCTGACGCCCGAGCAGCTGCCCCCTGTCCGGGCGATCGGCCCAGGCTCTGCACAGACTCAGGCTGCGTGGCTGACGCCCCGAGCAGCTACCCCCTCTCTGGATGATCGGCCCAGGCTCTACTCAGACTCAGGGTGCATGGCTGACGCCCCGAGCAGCTGCCCCCTGTCCGGGCAGTCGGCCCAGGCTCTGCGCAGACTCAGGCCGCATGGCTGATGCCCTGAGCAGCTGTCCCCTGTCCGGGCAGGCGGCCCAGGCTCTGCGCAGACTCAGGCCGCATGGCTGACGCCCCGAGCAGCTGCCCCCTGTCCGGGCAGTCGGCCCAGGCTCCACGCAGACTCAGGCTGCGTGGCTGACGCCCCGAGCAGCTGCCCCCTCTCCGGGCGATCGGCCCAGGCTCTGCACAGACTCAGGCAGCGTGGCTGACGCCCCGGGCAGCTGCCCCCTCTCCGGATGATCGGCCCAGGCTCTGCGCAGACTCAGGCCGCATGGCTGACGCCCCGAGCAGCTGCCCCCTGTCCGGGCAGTCGGCCCAGGCTCCACGCAGACTCAGGCCGCATGGCTGACGCCCCGAGCAGCTGCCCCATCTCCGGGCGATCGGCCCAGGCTCTGTGCAGACTCAGGCAGCGTGACTGACACCTGGGGCTGGCAACTCTCCGCGTGATTGGCCCAGGCTCTGCGGAGACTCAGGCAGGGTGGGTCACACCTGGGGCGGCTGCCCCCTGTCACTGACTCACAGGTCGTGCCCACTCCTAGCCCCGTGTGGTCCCTGGGGGGAACCCCTTTCAGTGTGACAGCCCTTCTCGGGGGTCCACTCTCTCTCGGGGGTTAAGCCCCTCTGCCTCTTGGAACTGCATCTCTCTGAACCTTAGCACACCTGTCTCTTGCTGTGGGTCCCTGCAGGGAGTCCACTCACTCTGGACCTCCGGGGCCTCCACTCCCAGAGGGAATAATGCAACCCTGTTTCCTAGACTAGAGCGACTCTCAGCCAGAGTAAAACAGGAGGGTTTTTGAGTGTATGAACACAGCATAGGAAACTCTCAGGGCCTTCCGGCCTGGCCTCCCTCAGCACAGCACATCCATGTCTCTCCTGCATCCAGGTGGACTCTGCCTGCTCTCTCTCTAGTCTGGAGACCCTGCGCTCAGGGCCGGCTCCTTCCACCAGCTTCCCAAGAATGGGGCGGCAGTCCGTGTCCCGCTGCGGCAATTCAGCAGCAGCTCCACCGCTCTTCCCGCAGCAGGGGCTTTTGGGCGGCAGCTCCACCGCTCTTCCAGGTGTGGCGGCAATTTGTTGGCGACTGCTTGGGGCAGCAAAATTGGTCGAGTCGCCCCTGCCTGCGCTTTCCAGCTGGGCATCCGATATCACCAGCTCCAACAGCTCCTCCCCTGTACTTTGTCTTCTGTCCCAGGTAAACAGGTCGCTGGGGCCCTCTCTCTTCAGTCCTTTGTTCCCCTCTGGCTGGAACTGGTTGGTCAGGTCACGGGGGTCCTCTCTCCTCAGCCCTTTGTCCTCCCACTGACCAGAACAAGCTGACGGACAAGCTAGGCTGGGCCTCTTAGTCACCAGGCCACCAGTTATTAGGTTTCCCCATCTCCAGGTCATTATCTGGGGGTCCCGGCTGCTATGCGAGGTCACAACTGGTCCTCTGCAACAACAAACCCTCTCCCACCACCTTGTTAAACATGCAGCACACAGGGAAACTGAGGCGCACACACTATTCATGTAAAACACTACAAAAATCCTCAAATTTGTCACAGGCACACACTCAGGGAAACTGCCCCCTCTCTGGGCCATTGGCCCAGTCACTGTGCAGACTCAGGCATCGTGGGGCACATTTGGGGCAGCTGCCCCATTTCCGGATGATCGGCCCAGGCTCTGCGCAGACTCAGGCAGCGTGGCTCGTACCCGGGGCAGCTGCCCTCTCTTCGGGCGGGCGGCTCAGGTTCTGTGGAGACTCAGGCAGCGAAGCTTACAACTGGGGCAGCTTCCCTCTCTCCAGGGTATCGGCCCAGGCTCTGAGCAGACTCAGGCAGTGTGGCTGACACCCAGGGCAGCTGTCCTCTCTCCAGGTGATTGGACCAATCTCTGCGCAGACTGAGGCAGCATGGAGGACACCCAGGGCAGCTGCCCCCTCTCCCAGCCATGGGCCCAGGCTCTGTGCATAATTTGGCAGCGTGGCTGACACCCAGGTAAGCTTCCCCCTCTCCGGCCGATCAGCCGAGGCTCTGCGCACACTGAGGCAGCGTGGCTCATCTCGGGAAGCTGCCCCCTCTCTGGGCCTTTGCCCAGTAACTGTACTGACTCAGGCAGCGTGGATCACACTTGGGGCAGCTGCCCCATTTTAGGTCAATCGGCCCAGGCTCTGCGCAGACTCAGGTATCATGGGGTGCATTTGGGGCAGCTGGACCCTCTCTGGTGATCACCCCAGGCTCTGCGCAGTCTCAGGCAGCGTGGCTCACACCCGAGGCAGCTACACCCTCTCCGGGCGATTGGCCCAGGCTCTGCACAAACTCAGACAGCGTGGGTCACATGGGGGAAGCTACCTCCTATCTGGGTGATTTTCCCAGGCTCTGTGCACACTGAGGCAGTGTGGGTGGCACCCAGGGGAGCTGCCCCCTCTCAGGGTGATCAGCCCAGGCTCTGCGTAGTGTTTGGCAGCATGGCTGACACCGGGGGAAGCTTCCCCTTGTCCGGACAGTAAGCCCGGGCCCTGGCGAGACTCTGGCAGTGTGGCTGACTCCTGGAGCATCTGCCCCCTCTCTGCCCTGGTCTACACTAGGACTTTAGGTCGAATTTAGCAGCATTAAATCGATGTAAACCTGCACCCGTCCACATGATGAAGCCCTTTATTTCGACTTAAAGGGCTCTTAAAATCGATTTCCTTACTCCACCCCTGACAAGTGGATTAGCGCTTAAATCGGCCTTGCCGGCTCGAATTTGGGGTACTCTGGACACAATTCGACGGTATTGGCTTCCGGGAGCTATCCCAGAGTGCTCCATTGTGACCGCTCTGGACAGCACTCTCAACTCAGATGCACTGGCCAGGTAGACAGGAAAAGAACCGCGAACTTTTGAATCTCATTTCCTGTTTGGCCAGCATGGCAAGCTGCAGGTGACCATGCAGAGCTCATCAGCAGAGGTGACCATGATGGAGTCCCAGAATCGCAAAAGAGCTCCAGCATGGACCGAACGGGAGGTAGGATCTGATCGCTGTATGGGGAGAGGAATCTGTGCTATCAGAACTCCGTTCCAGTTTTCGAAATGCCAAAACCTTTGTCAAAATCTCCCAGGGCATGAAGGACAGAGTCCATAACAGGGACCCGAAGCAATGCCGCGTGAAACTGAAGGAGCTGAGGCAAGCCTACCAGAAAACCAGAGAGGCGAACGGCCGCTCCGGGTCAGAGCCCCAGACATGCTGCTTCTATGATGAGCTGCATGCCATTTTAGGGGGTTCAGCCACCACTACCCCAGCTGTGTTGTTTGACTCCTTCAATGGAGATGGAGGCAATACGGAAGCAGGTTTTGGGGACGAAGAAGATGATGATGATGATGAGGTTGTAGATAGCTCACAGCAAGCAAGCGGAGAAACCAGTTTTCCTGAGAGCCAGGAACTGTTTCTCACCCTGGACCTGGAGCCAGTACCCCCCGAACCCACCCAAGGCTGCCTCCTGGACCCAGCAGGCGGAGAAGGGACCTCCGGTGAGTGTACCTTTTAAAATACTATACATGGTTTAAAAGCAAGCACGTGAAAGGATTACTTTGCCCTGGCATTCGCGGCTCTCCTGGATGTACTCCCAAAGCCTTTGCAAAAGGTTTCTGGGGAGGGCAGCCTTATTGTGTCCTTCATGGTAGGACACTTTACCACTCCAGGCCAGTAACACGTACTCGGGAATCATTGTACAACAAAGCATTGCAGTGTATGTTTGCTGGCATTCGAACAACATCCGTTCTTTATCTCTCTGTGTTATCCTCAGGAGAGTGAGATATAATTCATGGTCACCTGGTTGAAATAGAGTGCTTTTCTTCAGGGGACACTCAGAGGAGCCCATTCCTGCTGGGCTGTTTGCCTGTGGCTGAACAGAAATGTTCCCCGCTGTTAGCCACGGGGAGAGGGGAGGGTTGAGGGGGTAGCCACGCGGTGGGGGGAGGCAAAATGCGACCTTGTAACGAAAGCACATGTGCTATGTATGTAATGTTAACAGCAAGGTTTACCCTGAAAGAGTGTAGCCACTGTTTTATAAAATGTGTCTTTTTAAATACCGCTGTCCTTATTTTTTCTCCACCAGCTGCATGTGTTTCAATGATCACAGGATCTTCTCCTTCCCAGAGGCTAGTGAAGCTTAGAAAGAAAAAAAAAACGCACTCGAGATTAAATGTTCTCTGAGCTCATGCTGTCCTCCCACACTGACAGAGCACAGACGAATTAATGGAGGCAAATAATGTCAGAGTGCAGGAAAGCACAAAATGACCGGGAGGAGAGGTGGTGGGCTGAAGAGAGTAAGTGGCGGGCTGAAGACAGGGCTGAAGCTCAAATGTGGCGGCAGCGTGATGAGAGGAGGCAGGATTCAATGCTGAGGCTGCTGGAGGACCAAACCAGTATGCTCCAGTGTATGGTTGAGCTGCAGCAAAGGCAGCTGGAGCACAGACCGCCACTACAGCCCCTGTGTAACCAACCGCCCTCCTCCCCAAGTTCCATAGCCTCCTCACCCAGACGCCCAAGAACGCGGTGAGGGGGCCACCGGCCAACCAGCCACTCCGCCACAGAGGATTGCCCAAAAAAAAGGAGGCTGGCATTCAATAAATTTTAAAGTTGTAAACTTTTAAAGTGCTGTGTGGCATTTTCCTTCCCTCCTCCACCACCCCTCCTGGGCTACCTTGGTAGTCATCCCCCTATTTGTGTGATGAATGAATAAAGAATGCATGAATGTGAAGCAACAATGACTTTATTGCCTCTGCAAGCGGTGATCGAAGGGAGGAGGCGAGGGTGGTTAGCTTACAGAAAAGTAGAGTGAACCAAGGGGCGGGGGTTTCATCATGGAGAAACAAACAGAACTTTCACACCGTAGCCTGGCCAGTCATGAAACTGGTTTTCAAAGCTTCTCTGATGCGTACCGCGCCCTCCTGTGCTCTTCTAACCGCCCTGGTGTCTGTGCTTGTTTCCCGAGCCCAGAATCGGTGTTCCACAGCATGAACCTGCCCCATTAGCACCATGATGCATGCATTGGCAGGGCCCATGCTTTCAGAGAAATCTGTGTCCATGTCCTGATCACTCACGTGACCGCGCTGACGTCGCCTCCTCGCCCGGTATCGCTGTGCCAGGTTCTGGTGCTGCATATACTGCTGGATAATGCGTGTGTGTTTAATGTGCTCCTGATTGCCAAAGTGAGCTGAGTGGCCTCCATGCTTGCCTTGGTATGGCGTCCGCACAGAAAAAAGGCGCGGAACGATTGTCTGCCGTTGCTCTGACGGAGGGAGGGGCGACTGACGACATGGCTTACAGGGTTGGCTTCAGGGAGCTAAAATCAACAAATGGGGTGGCTTTACATCAAGGAGTATTTCAGGCAAGACTTCACGGAGGGTTCCAATAAGAAATGGTGCACCTAAGTTATTGTTCTTATTGGAACAAGGAGGTTAGCCTGGCCTCTGATTGATAGATACATGGCTAGATTTACCTCACTGCACCTTCTCTGTGAGTGACTGCAGTGTGACCTAGAGGAATGAGTCCCCTAGACGGGGGAGGAGGCAAATGAGTACAAAACAAATCTGGTCTATTTCTTGTTTTGATCCACGCCATCTATCTTTTACATCTTTGGCTGGCAGCAGACGGTGCAGAAGGACTGCATGCCATCCACATCTCATGGCTGCTCGGCAGAAGATGGTATAGTATGACTGCTAGCCATCCTCATCTCTTGCCTGCCCGGCAGAAGATGGTACAATATGACTGCTAGCCATCCTCATCTCTTGCCTGCCTGGCAGAAGATGGTACAGTACGACTGCTAGCAATCCGTATCGCCTGCCTGCTCACCATAAGATGGTTCAATAGGACTGACTGCAGGACTAAAGAGAATGACCTGGTCAAGTCACTCCAAATTTAGTCCCTGCGCCCATGTCTGCCCAGGCGCTCCCAGCCGACGTGGCCAGGAGCACCTCGGACACGACCACGACGGCTATCAGTCGTACTGCACCATCTGCTGCCAGAAGGCAATGGGTTGCTGCTACTGTGTAGCAATGCTGTACCACGTCTGCCAGCACCCAGGAGACATACGGTGACGGTTACCTGAGCGGGCTCCATGCTTGCCGTGGTATGGCGTCTGCACAAGTAACTCAGGAAAAAAGGCGCAAAACGATTGTCTGCCCTTGCTTTCACGGAGGGAGGGAGGGAAGGGGGGCCTGACGATATGTACCCAGAACCACCCGCGACAATGTTTTAGCCCCATCAGGCATTGGGATCTCAACCCAGAATTCCAATGGGCAGCGGAGACTGCGGGAACTGTGGGATAGCTATCCACAGTCCAACGCTCCGGAAGTCGACTCTAGCCTCGGTACTGTGGAAGCACTCCGCTGAGTTAATGCACTTAATGCACTTAGAGCATTTTCTGTGGGGACACACACACTCGAATATATAAAACCGATTTCTAAAAAACCGACTTCTATAAATTCGACCTTATTCCGTAGTGTGGACATACCCTCTGGGTGGTCGGCCCAGGCTCTGCACTGACTCAGCAAGTGTGGCTGACACCCGGGGCAGCTGCCTCCTCTCTGGGTGGTTGGCCCAGGCTCTGCGCAGACTCAGGCAGCGTGGCTGACACCTGGGGCATTTGTCCCCTTTCTGGGTGGTCAGTCCAGGCTCTGCGCAGACTCAGGCAGAGTGGCTGACAACCGGAGCAGCTGCCCCCTGTCACGGAGTGTGGGGGAGTCAGGGCCCTGCACCCCCCACTTCCTGCGCTTCACCATGACTCTCAGCCAGCCAGTAAAACAGAAGGTTTATTAGGCAACAGGAACACAGTCCAAAACAGATCTTGTAGGTACAGAAAACAGGACCCCTCAGTCAGGTCCATCTTGGGGGTAGGAAGCCCAGACCCCGGTGCTGGGCCTCCCTCCTTTTCCCCTGCCAGCTCCAAACTGAAACCCCTTCCAGTGCTGGATCATATTAAAGAAGTTCTGTATTAAAATCACAAATGAGTTTGATTCCCCAGAGTTTAAATTCCAGGGTATTACTAATTAAGAGGTCTCTTGGTTTTTGGTACTGTTTCTCTCCCTCTATGTGTGAAACTTGCAAGCTGCTAATTGTGTTAGTACATTCTAAGACAGAGTCTGTTCTCAAAGCAATTCACAGAGAGAGAGACTCAAAGCAATACTCTAACAACAGAAACAGCACCCAGAGACTCCCCGCCCTTTTGTTGTATTAACAATTGTGATTAAAATAGAGATAGAGGATGTATGTGGATGGATGCTTGGTGTGGATAATAACTGAATGATCAGGGAGGTGCCAGCCTAAGAATCCAGTGTCCATCAGCTGAGTGTCAAGTGGAAATAACCAGAGGACCCCCCGGAGGGCAGACTGGAATCCACCCAACAGCCTCAAGAATGGGAGAACCAAAGAACAAGATAACATCTCGGAGCCGTCAGGAATGTGCTATCTGCTGATTGATTCAGCAACAGCATGATGAAGCAATTCCCATAGACTGGCATAGGAAGAAATTCCTATAAAAATAGACTCTAAAAAGTGAGAACTTTGGGGTCTGATTCTGCAAACCAACTTCCAGGAGCATCAGATGAGCATCTGACAAGGCCCTGCTCCCTCCTCATGTCCAGGCCACCTGGCCAGTGGCTTGGCATGAGCAACTCTAAGGCTGGTAACTATGATAACAACCTTGCAGAACCTGTGTGTGTGTATGTTTGTATGAATGAATGTGTGAATAAATATGAGATTGAATGGAATGTTATAACTATAACTAACTGCTTACTATGATTCTTTCTGTATTCACAGTAAATGTGGTATTTTGCCTTTTTCCCTTTAATAAGATCCTGCTGGTTTTTATTTTATTGGTATAACACCAGCAGTCTCCCCGCAGCCATACCCCCCGGCTCCTCCTCCAGCCTTTGTCCAGTTTCCTGAGCAGAAGGTGTCACCTGGCCCCAGCCCCCTCCTGGGCTCAGGTTATGTATCATCCATCACGTGAGGTCACACCCTGATATCCCACCACCATCCAGCACCAATGCAACATTCCCAGTAAAACTCCCACGCAACATTCCCAGGTCAATACTCCCCACTCCCTACTCCGTCACATCTCTCCCCCCTTCAGGACTGAACTGAGTGGGGTGGGGAGTGAGGGGCCCCAGGCCTCTGTGGGGTAGGAGCAGGGAGGGAGCGGGGGGTGGGGCTGGCTTGGGGGGCAAGGGGGAACCACCCCCCAGCACTCACCGGCAGCGGGAGTGGGAGTGCAGCCACCCGGTCCCCAGCCATGCCATCGGTGAGTGCTGGGGGGTGGTTCCCCCTTTCTCCCCAAGCCAGTGCAGGCCTGGCCCTGCTGCAGAGCTCAGGGGAGTGGGGGCAGGGCTGGGGTAGGAAGAGGCAGGGCGGGGCATGGGCGGGGACCCTGGGGAAGAGCCGGAGCAGGGGCTGGAGCAGCACGCAGCTGCGGAGGGCACCAGGAAATTTGGTGCCCCAAATTTCCTGGTGCCCTATGCAGCTGCGTACTTTGTGTATGGGTAAGGACAGCCCTGGCTATCATGTTGGCACTCCCCTTCACATGGACTACCTCCAACTCCATATCATAATTCTGCAGGAACAGGCTCCACCTCAGGAGCTTGGCATTGGCTCCTTTCATCTGGTGTAACCAGGTCAGGGGGAGTGGTCAGTGTACACAGTGAAGTGTCACCCAAATAGTTAGGGCTCTAGCTTCTTAAGGGCCCACACCATGGCCAGGTATTCCTTCTCTGAACTGAGTGGGGTGGGGAGTGAGGGGCCCCAGGCCTCTGTGGGGTAGGAGCAGGGAGGGAGCGGAGGGTAGCAACTTCTTGCTCAAGTACACGATGGGATGTCTCTCCCCCTGCATTAACACTGCCCCCAGCCCCGTGTCTGAGGCATCGGTGAACACCATAAAGGGCTTGTCAAAGTCTGGAGTTACCAGCACTGGGCCACCAGAGCCTCCTTCAGCGCGCAGAGAGCCCTCTGGCACTGCTCAGTCCAGACCATTGTGTCTGGCTTCCCCTTCTTGCACAGCTCAGTGATGGGGGCAGCTATGGAGCTAAAGTGGGGCACAAATCTTCAATAATACCCCCCCATCCCAATAAAGGCTTGGACCAACTTTCTGGTGTGGGGAGCGGGCCAGTCTCTGATCACCTCCACCTTGGCTGGTTCCGGCTTTAGGCGGCTGCTCCCCACCCAGTGGCCCAGGTAAGATACTTCGGCCATCCCCACCTTGCACTTCTCTGCTTTTATGGTCAGCCCAGCCTCCTGGAGTCGGTCCAGCATGTGTTTAACCTGGGACACATGGTCCTAGGGTGACCAGACTTCCCGATAAAATCGGGACTGTCCCGATTTTTAGTTCTTTGTCCCGCGTCCCGACTGATGCATGGTTGGGACGCCATTTGTCCTGATATTGCAGCTTTGTCCGCTCCGGTGGTTTGTTTGTTTTTTTTCCTTCGGCAACTCCACTCTGGCCCCCCTTTTTTTTTTTTTTTTTGCTTACCCCATGTGTCCCGATATTTTGTCCGTTTCATCTGGTCACCCTACGTGGTCCTCCCAGGTCTGGCTAAAGACATAGATGTCATCAATGCATGCTACGGCAATACTCTCCATCCCCCTCAATAGCTGATCCACAAGGTGCTGGAAGGTGGCTGGTGCCCCCTTGAGGCTGAAAGGCAGGGTCAGGAACTCATAGAGCCCCAGAGGGGTGATAAGGCAGATTTCAGCCTGGCATCTGCATAAATGGCACTTCTGAGTAGCCCTTTTTAAGATCCATGGTGGTAAGGTAGCAAGCTCCTCCCAGCTTGTCTAGGAGCTCATCAGGCCTGGGCATGGGGTAGGCATCAGACACGATGATGGCATTAAGCTTCCGATAGTCCACACAGAACCGGATCGACCCGTCCTTTTTGGGGAACAGGACCACAGGCAAGGCCCAACGGCTGGAAGATGGCTGGATCACCCTCAAAGCGAGCATGACACAGACTTCTCTTTCCAGGTCCTGAGCAGTTTTCCCTGTGACTCGGAAGGGGGAGCATCTAATAGGCGGGTGCGATCCTGTCTTCACCCGGTGGACAGTCAGATTAGTGAGTCCAGGCTGATTGGAAAACAGCTATCCGTACAAATGCAACGCTCCTCAGATCTCAGCTTGCTGGGCAGGGGTTAGCTGATCAGAGAGGGGAATTGTTTCCAGGGAGGAGCCAACTCCTGTCTCAGGGAATAGATCTACTAAAGGGTCAACTTCCTGCTCCTCCCAATGTCCACACACAAATAATACCACATTCCCCCGTCATAATATGGTTTCATCATAATAACATGGTACACACGGTGGCCATGTGCCCAGTTAGACAGTTCCACGACATAGTTTACCTCATTTAGTTGCTTGACAATCTTGAAAGGACCTTCCCAGACGGCTTGTAGTTTGTTTCATCTCACAGGGATGAGAACCATCACCTGGTCTCCGGTAGTGTAGGCAGGGGCCCGCGCCATGCAGTCATACCAGACCTTCTGCTTCTTCTGGGCTCTGGCCAGATTCTCCTTGGCCAAGCCCATGAGCTCAGCAAGTATTTCTCAGAAGGTCAAGACATACTCCACCACTGGTTCTCCATCGGGAGTGGCCTTCGCCTCCCATTTGTCTCCCATCAGGTCCAGGGGCCCCCTTATCCTTCTTCCATATAACAGTTCAAAAGGCGAAAACCCGATAGACTCCTGGGGCACTTCCCTGTACGCTAACAGCAGGTGAGGTAAGTACTTGTCCCAATCCTGCAGGTGCTGGTTCATAAAGGTTTTCAGCATCATCTTTAGAGTTCCATTGAACCTCTCCACCAGCCCATTGGACTGGGGGTGATATGCTGAGACCAGATGTGCCAGACCCCACATTTCTCCCGCAAGCACCGGAGCGGGGCTGACATGAAGTTGGATCCTTGGTCTGTTAAGACTTCCTTGGGGAACCCCACTCGGCTGAAAATGGTCAGCAGTGCATCTGCCATGGTGTCTGCATCAATAGAAGACAAGGCCACTGCCTCGGGGTAGTGGGTAGTGAAATCTACCACCACCAGAATGTATTTCTTCCCCGACCGGGTCGTCTTCCTGAGAGGCCCCACTATGTCCACAGCCACCTTCTGAAAAGGCTCATCTATAATGGGCAGAGGTCTCAAAGCCACTCTCCCCTTGTCCCAGGCCTTCCCCACCCCCTGACAGGGGTCACAGGATCTGTAACACTGTTGGACGGTAGTAAAGACTCCAGGCCCGTAAAAGTTCTGTAGCAGACTCTGCGTGGTGCACCGGATTCCCTGGTGTCCTGAGCGGGGGATGTCATGGGCCAGTTACAGTAGCTTGCAGCAATGCTTCTTGGGGACCACCAGCTGCCTCCTGATCCCCCACGACTCCACTTCCCCTGGGGGAGCCCACTCTTGGTACAGGAATCCCTTCTCCCACAGGAACCTCTCCTGGCAACCTCTCCCCATGGTCTGTGCCGCACTGAGGCCAGCCAGGTCCCTTAGCTTCCGCAAGGAGGGATCTTTCTGCAACTCGGCCTGGAACTTAGCATATGGGGAAGGGATGGGCACCTGCTCCCTCTTGCTGCCACTACTCTGAGCCTTGTCCCTGGGCACTCTCTCCCCACCAGGGTAGGGTCCTGTGCCTCCTGTGAGGTACCCTCCCCAATGTCAGGGCATAGTGCCCCTCGCCGGCTCTGGCTACGGGTCACAAATAGGGCATTCTGGGGGTTGCTTGGCCAATCCTTTAGGTTCACCTCCCATCAACACCTCAGTGGGCAAATGATGGTGCACTCCCACATCCTTGGGGCCCTCCTTGGCACCCCATTGCAGATGTACCCTCACCACAGGCACCTTGAATGGGGTCCCGCCCAAACCCGTCAGGGTCAGGTAGGTATCAGGCACCACCGATCTGGGGCCACCACCTCGGGCTGGGCCAGTGTCACCTCAGCACCCATGTCCCATTATCCATTGACCTTCTGTGACAATGTGACCCAGCAGAGAGAGGGGAGTGTTGACCTGTGAATGTGCCCTGGGGATGGGAGACCTGAGAGCCTGTAACCTGAGCCAGGAGGGGGAGGTAACACCTCTGCCCGGGAATGTGGACAGAGGCTGCAGGAGGGAGCCTGCTGGGGGGGGGGAGGGGGGGTTATTTTCAGTTTGGTGCTGGGTGGAGGAACGCAGGGAACCCCAGGGCTGGGGTCTAAGCTCCCTGCTCCCCCAGAAGGACTTGACTGAGGGGTCCTGGTTGTACCCACAACCTCTGTTTTGGACTGTGTTCCTGTTGTCCAAAAACCTTCTGTTTTACTGGCTGGCTGAGACTCTCAGTGAATCCCAGGAAGAGGGGTGCAGGGCCTGGACTCCCCCACACTCCGTGACACCTTCCTCCCATCCACCTCTAGGGGAACAAGGCGCTCACACTGCAGGGACAGCCCTGCACCCACCCTGTAAATTGAGAACCTTGAGTCCAGAGCAACCCAGGGGAGCTGGTCTGGGAAACTCCTCCCTCCTGAACAGTTGGTAAGCTGCGCGGACCCCCACTGGGAAGCCTGCCCCTTCTCTGGCTGTGTTCCTACCTAGTTAACTCTGTGCGGGTTCGGTCTGCTCAGTATGTCCTTGAGCTTGGGCACTGGCAGGGGCAGCAGGTTTGTATAATTTTTGGTGGTGCCCAGAACCCACCCCTGCCCAAACTCCGCCCCCCACCTGCCCAAGGCTCTGGGAGGGAGTTTTGGTGGGGGAGGAGGTGTGGGGTGCAGGCCTTAGGCTGGGGCATAGGATTGGGGTGCAGGCTTTGAGAGGGAGTTTGGGGATGGGAGGGGGTGCAGGGTGAGGGCTGTGGGGTGTGGCTGAAGATGAGGAGTTTGGGGTGTGGGAGGGGCTCAGAGTGAGAGTAGGAGTGTGGCGGGTGAGGGCTCTGTCTGGGGCTGGGGGGTTTGGGGTGTTAGAGAGGCTCAGGGCTGGTGCAGAAGGTTGGAGTGCAGGGGGATGAGGGCTCTGACTGGGACTGGGGATAAGGTGTTTGGGGTGCTGGAGGGGGCTGGGACAAAGGTTTAGGGTGCGGGGGGATGAGGGGTCTGGCTGGGACTGGAGATGAGAGGTTTGTGGTGCTGGAGGGGGCTCGGGCAGAGGGTTTGGGTGTAGGGGGATGAGGGCTCTGGCTGGGACTGGAGATGAGGGGTTTGTGGTGCTGGAGGGGCTCAGGGCTGGGGCAGAGGGTTGGGGTGTGGGGGGATGAGGGCTCTGGCTGGGACTGGAGATAAGAGGTTTGTGGTGCTGGAGGGGCTCGGGCAGAGGGTAGAGGGTGAGGCGGGATGAGGGCTCTGGCTGGGACTGAAGATGAGGGGTTTTTGGTGCTGAAGGGGGCTCAAGGCTGGGGTTGAGAGTGCGGTGGGGGGTGAAAGGTCTGGCTGGGGATGTGGCCTCTGGGTTGGGGCAGGGCTGGTGATGAGTTTGGGGTGCAGGCAGGCTGCTGTGGGACAGGGGCCAGAGAGGAGGGCTCCCTCCAGCCCTTTCCCTGCCGGCAGCAGTGAGCTCTGGGGGAAGAGCCCCCCTTTCCTGCCCCCCCCAGCAGCACACTCAGCCCCACCACTGTCACTGCATGTGCTCCTAGGGCCCCTCTCAGGTCCAGGAATCTCCCTCGCCTCCCCCGGGGTGGGTGCCGGGAGGAGCTGCGTGCGCCTCCTCCCCTGCTGTTGCCCCTGACTGTAGCCTCACTGGGGGCGAGGGATGGGGCTGCCCCTTGCCCAGCATGGGGCAGGAGGGGTGACTGCGGGCGGGGGGGTCCCCTGTGCTGGTGGAGGGTCCCACCGGAAACGGGAAGGGTCTGAGGTGGAAGGGCAGGCTCAGTCAGCCTGCCCTGGCAGTTAAGATGGCGGCACTAGGATCCTGCGGCAGCAGTTGCTTCAGGGAGGCAGCATGGAGCTGCTTGGAAGAGGCAGGGACGCTCTGCTCTGGGGCTCGGGGAGGCAGCAAGGGGAGGCCGGGGGGCACTAGTAGGAGGCGTGGGGTGGGGGGACATCCAACCCCAAATATTGGTGGAGCTGTGCCCCTGGGCTCTGAATTTTGCTGGTGCCAAGGCACCACGTGGAGATATAACTCACTGCCTATGAGTTATGTGGCCTCTCTGGCCACAGTTAATAGCAGTTCAGGTTCCATTGGTTCCCTTGAGCTGGGCGGTTGGTCCTGATGCCAGTTGTTCCCCTTGGGAGGGGGTTCTCCACATTCCCCCTTTGGGGGATCCCAGGGTGACTGTTTCTCTGCATCATGGTGGGCTTATTCTTTTGGGACTCCTCCTTTCCACCCCCTGACTGGCTGTCCACAAACTCATCGGCCAGCTGCCCTGTGCGCTGCAGGTCCTCTGGCTTTTTGTCCCCCAACCACATCCTCAGGTTGGCTGGGCAATGTTCATACAGTTGCTCCAGTACAATCAGTTAAACCATGTCCTCCTTAGTCTGGGCCCCATCTGCCCACTTGTGGACATATCCCTCCATTCAGAGGATCAGTTCCAGATATGTGTCCTCAGGGGTTTTACGCTGACTCCGGAACTTTTTCCGATATGCCTCAGGAGTCATCCCAAACTTGCATAGCAGGGCCTTTTTGAACAATTAATAGTCCCCTGCCTCCACCCCTTCCATTCGGCTATACAGCCCCATGACTTTGGGGTCCAGTAAGGGGGTGAGAAACTGGAGCCTGTCTGCAGGGTCAACTCTGTGCAGCTCGCAGGCCTTCTCAAAGGCAATCAGGAATTCATCTATGTCCTCCCCTTCCTTAAACTGGGTCAGAATGCACTTTTCAAAGCTCCATGCAGTCCTGGGTCCCCCTCACTCACTGCAGAAGAGGGCTCTCTGTTCCTTAGCCTTGCCAATTCCAGTTCATGCTGCCGCTGTTTATTCCGATCCACCAGTTCATGCTGCCGCTGTTTCTCCCACTCCTCCAGCTCATGCTGCCTCAGCTCCAGCTCTTTCAGTTTTATCTCCCTCTCCCATGCCAGCCACCTCAGCTCCAGTGATGGGGAGCTCCGCTGTGAGGATCCCCTGCTGGCTGCGGGAGTCATGGTGCCCCTGATGTTCACCAGGCTCCTTCCAGCCCCTCCCCTAGCCATAGGTAGGAGGAGCCTTAGAGTGCTCTCGGCAGCAGTCTGACCACTCCCAGTTGGGACAGACACCGGTGCCCACACTGCATTTACTGGGCTGCTTCCCCCAGGGACAGGTATCGGCTCCTCTGAGTGATCCTGCTCCTCCAGCTGGGCAACCAGCTGTTCTTTGGTGAGCTTTCCAGTGCGCAGGCCTCTCTGCTTGCAGAGCTCCACCAGGTTGCTCTTAAGGAGATGGTTACACGACTTCTCGCTGATACCAAGTTGCTGTGGACTCGCAGGCCTGTGTGTTCTCAGCTCCCCACGGTTTCCAAAAAGAACCCCTACTGTGCCAGCCCTTCTCCAGGTCACCACCTCTCTCCCAGGCTCAAGCCGCAGACTCCTCCCCACCTGTAGCCACTAACCAGGGGGACTCCGTTCCTGCAACAGTCCTTCTCACTGGTCACACACACCCAGGGGTTAAGTGTAGCTTCTCTGCTCCCTGAAACTGCTCCTCTCTGAGCCTTCAGCATGCCTGGTCCTCGTTAATCCCCCTTAATTTTATTGCTCCCCACTCACTTATTGCAGGAAGTGCCATCCACGGGGTGCAGTACATCCCACCTCTGACACCAGTTGTCACGGAGTTTGGGGGAGGTCAGGCCCCTGCACCACCTACTTCTTGCGATTCACCGTGATCTTCAGCCAGCCAGTAAAACAGAAGGTTTATTAGACAACAGGATCACAGTCCAAAACAGAGCTTGTAGGTACAGAAAACAGGACCCCCTCAGTCCTGGTTCTGGGCCTCCCCCTGTCTCCCCAGCCTACTCCAAACTGAAAAACTCTCTCCAGCCCCTCCTGTGGCCTTTGTCTCTTTTCCAGGCAAGGAGGCCACCTGATCTCTTTGTTCTCCAACATCTTCAATTGGCACCTTGCAGGGGAGGGGCCCAGGCCATCAGTTGCCAGGAGACAGGGTGTCGGCCATTCTCTGTGCAGACGGCATCACACTGGCCCTCTAAGACTCTGCAACAATCACATACCCTTGTCCTACCATCTAGATACTTAAGAAATGAATAGGGGAAACTAAGGCACCCACACAGTATTCAGAGAAAACATTAAGAAAATTCCCACTTTTTCACATCTCTCCCTCCTTCGAGACTGAACTGAGTGGGGTCCCTTTAGCTAGTGACCTGGGGAAGTTCGAACCCACCAACATTCCCATGGATGCCCCAGCATCTCTCCCATTCCTTGGTGAGAGTTACACCAGGCCTTTCCAGTTTCACACCCTCCCTTAGATCGGGTGTGCTTGATGGCATTCACAGGCCGCATGTGGGAAGGTTTATGCAGCCCCAAAACCCCTGGTGTTCAAACTGAGATCGGGTCTTCTCCAGTCTGGAGGGCTGTGATTCGGGCTCTCTTGGTTAAAAGCCCCCATCTTGACCTTGGCCACCCTCTGACCAGGTGTCTCTGTCACCAGGCATCAGCCCCTTTCATTTGATGCAGCCACGTCAGGGCAGAGAGGTCAGTATACACAGCAAAGCGCCGCCCAAATAGATACGGCTGCAGCTTTTTAAGGGCCTGCACCATGGCCAGGCATTTCTTCTCTATGGCCACACAGTTCTGCTCCCAGAGCAGCAGCTTCTTACTCAGGTACCCGACGGGGTGTCTCCCCCCTTAGCATCGACCTGCATGAGCGCCGCGCCCAGCCCTGCATCTGAGGTGTCAGTGGCCACTGTAAAGGGCTTGGCAGAGTCTGGGTTTACCAGATTTACCAGGGCCTGGATTAGAGCCTCTTTCAGTGCATAGAGAGCCCTCTGGCACTGCTCTGTCCAGACCATCTCGTCTGGCTTCCCCTTCTTACATAGCTCAGTGATGGGGGCAGCTAGGGAGCTAAAGTGGGGTACAAACCTCCGGTAGTACCCCGCCATCACGGTAAAGGTCTGGACCTGTTTCTTGGTCTGGGGAATGGGCCAGTCTCTGATTGTCTCCACCTTGGCCAGCTCTGGGTTTGGGCAGCCGCTCCCCACCTTGTGGCCCAGGTATGACACCTCTGCCATCCCCACCTTACACTTTCCAGCTTTTATTGTCAGTCCTGCCTCCTTGAGGCACCCCAGCACCCTCTTCACCTGGGACATGTGTTCCTCCCAGGTCTGGCTAAAGACACAGATGTCATCAATGTATGCCAGGGCCAAGTTCTCCATCCCCCTCAGTAGCCGATCCACCCAGCACTGGGAGGTGGCCAACGTCCCCTTGAGGTCAAAAGGCAGGACCAGGAACTCAGAGAGCCCCAAAGGTGTGGTGAAGGCAGATTTCAACCTGGCATCTGGGTCCAAAGGCACCTGCCAGTCGCCCTTGGTGAGATCCATAGTAAAGAGGTAATGAGCGCCCCCCCTCCCCCCAGCTTGTCTAGAATCTCACCAGGCCTAGGCATGGGGTAGGAATCGGACATGGTGATGGCATTAAGCTTCTGATAGTCCACACAGAATCGGACCAGCCACACTATTGAGGCTCATGGGCTGTTGAACAGCTGGATCACCTCTAAAGCCAGCATGTCCTTGACCTCTCTCTCCAGGGTCTGGGCTGTTTTCCCAGTGACTCTGAACGAGGGACACCTGATGGGAGGATTGGCTCCCATCTCAGGGAAGAGATCACCAGGGGATCTTCCCCCTTCTCCTCCCAACCATCCCTTACCAGGTCCAGGGGTCCCCTCACTCTCCTCCCATACAGCAGCTCGAAAGGGAAGAACCCTGTGGATTCCTGGGGCACTTCCCTGTACCGCAGGTGGGGCATGTACTTGTCCCAGTCCTGCAGATGCTGATTCATAAAAGTCCTCAGCATCATCCTCAGGGTCCCATAAACTCTCTCCACCAGCCTGTGGGACGGAGGGTGACCTGCAGAGGCCCAAGTGGGCCAGACCCCGCATTTCTCCCACAAGCCCTGGAGCCGGGATGACATGAAATTGGACCCTGGGTCTGTAAGAACCTCGCTGGGGACACCCTCTCTGCTGAAGATGGTCAGCAGCGCGTCTGCCTTGGTGGAGGACAGAGCCGCCACCTCTGGGGAGCAGGGAGCGAAATCCATCCCCACCAGGATGTATTTCTTCCCTGCACAGGTCGCCTTCCTGAGGGGCCCCACTATGTCCATAGGCACCTTCTGGAAAGATTCCTCAAAGATGGGCAGGCGTCTCAAAGGAGCTTCACCCTTATCCCAGGCCTTCCCCACCCGCTGGCAGGGGTCACAGGACCTGCAGTGCTGCTGGGCTGCGTCACAGACTCCAGGCCAGGAAAAGTTCTGCAGAGCCGCTGCCTGGGGCTCTGGATCCCCTGGTGTCCTGAGAGAGGGACGTCGTAGGCCAGGTACAGCAGCCTGCGGCGGTACTTCTGGGACACCACCAGCTGCCTCCGGATCCCCCACGACTCCACTTCTCCTTGGGGAGCCCATTCCCGGTACAGGAACCCCTTCTCCCACAGGAATCTGTCCCTGCAGCCTTCCCCAAGGGGGTTTGCAGCGCTGTGCCCAGCAAGTTCCCTCAGCTTCTCCAAAGAGGGATCCTTCTGCAGCTCGGTCTGGAATTCAGCTGCTGCGGGAGGGAGTGGGACCTGTTCCCTCTCGTGGGCTGGGCCTGGGGTCACAGCCCCGCTGAGCCCTGTCCCTGGTAGTCCCCTCCCTGCTGTGGACTCACTTCCCAGCAGCGCTTCTGGACAAGGCAAACCTGGTTGGCAGCCGACCTGTCCTGCCTGTGTCCCCCCACTCAGCCGGGGTCTCAGCTCCCACCGTGCTCAGTGCTGCCCTTACGGTCCCACTGAGGGCAGGCAGTGCGCTCGCTGCTTTGGTCACAGCATCAGAGCCAGCGCGAGCCCCCTCTCCGGTGTGCAGGGGGGCAGGGAGCATCTCTTTGTCCCACCCAGCCCCAGGGGTCTGTTTACAGGTGGGCAGATATCCTGAGCCTAGCAGCTCCTCCCCACTGCCAGCCAGGTCATTTGTATTTTTACTGACAATTTCAGTCTCAGCTGATTGGTTCCCTGGATTCAAATTCAAACACTTGGCCGTTACAGGAGCAGGGCCTGGATCCTGTCCCAAAGAGACACAGTCACCCCCCAACAGGACCTCACAGTCAATATCTTGGAGAACCCCAACTACCAGCCAGCCTGACCCCTCCTGTGACTGCAAAGTGGTCTGGGCCATAGGCAGGGCGAGGGGCTTCATCCCTGGTACCTTCACCCAGGTCATGCAGCCCCTCAGCATCTGGTGAGGCTGCACCACTGGGAGCCTGACAACAGTTCTGTCTGTCCCAGGATCTCGCCACCCCAGGAATGTCTCCCCATTGACCATCACCTTCCACTCCCACTGGGGGACCGAGAGGCCTGAGCCCAGGAGAGTCCACGCAGACATATAGGCCGGGGCCAGGAGTGGAAGCCTGTCCACCACCCCACCCATCTGGCCTTGGGACCCAGCAAGGGAGCTAGATACTGGGGCTTTTCCGCAGGGTACCCCTGGTTCAAATCACCAGCCTGCTCAAAGGCAGTGAGGTGGGCATCCACATCCTCCCCTCCTTAACCAGGGGCAGCAATTTAGTATCGAGGTTCCCTGCGGAATTGGCACCCCGGGGTCTATCCCCACTCATCCCTGGGAAGTCCTGTATGCTTCTCCACTTCACCATCGCCAGTTCATGCTGCTGCTGCTTCTCCTGCAGCTCTTTCTTGAGCTCTCGCTGTCTCTCACTGTCCTCCAGCTCTCTTGGACTCAGCTCCAATCCCATCCATCTCAGATCCCCTGATGGGGAACCTGACCATGAAGACCCCCATCTGGTTGGGGACAGGAGTCTTGGGGATGCCTGACTACTGCTCCAGCTGCTCCCAGATCCTCTTGTAGCCCCATTTGGGTCAGGAATCTGCTCCTTAGAGCGTCATCGTCCTCCAGCTGCATGATTAACTGTTCTTTGGTGAACTTTCCAATGTGTAACCCTCTGACAGGCCACCACTTTGCTGTTCCCAACTTGTTGTGGACTCACAGGCCTGTGTGATCTCAGCTCCCTACGGTTTCTAGGAAGATCCGCTACTGTGTCAGCCCTTCTGCAGGTCACCACCTCTCTTCCAGGGTCAAACCATGGACTCCACCCCTGGAACCGCTCGCCACAGTCCCCTGTGGGACCCCGTTACTGCAACTATCCTTCTCTTTGTCAGGGTCAAATTGCAAACTCCTCCGCCCCTGGAACCACTCACTGTGGTCCCCAGGGGGACCCCATTACTGCAACAGTCCTTCTCGCTGGTCACACACTCTCAGGGGTTAAGCATAGCTCCTTCACCTCCTAAAACCGCTCCTCTCTGAGGCTTCAGCATGCCTGGTCCTCGTTAATCCCCTTTCATTTCACTGCTTCCCGGTCACTCACTGCAGGAAGCGCCATCAGTAAATCCCACCACTAACACCAGTTGTCAGGAGACAGGGTGTCGGCCATTCTCTGTGCAGATGGCATCACGCTGGCCCTCTATGGCTCTGCAACAATCACACACTCTTTTCCCACCACCTAGATACTTAAGAAATGCATAGGGGAAACTGAGGCACCCACACAGTACTCAGAGAAAACATTAAGAACATTCCCACCTCATCACACCCACTCTCCAGGTAGTCAGCCCAGGCTCTGCACTGACTCAGGAAGCATGGCTGACACCTGGGGTAGCTGCCCCATCTCCGGACAGTCAGACCAGGCTCTGCGCAGACTCAGGCAGAGTTGCTGATACCTGGGGCTGCTGCCCCCTCTCTGGGTGGTCAGCCCACGCTCTGCACAGACTTAGGGAGCAAGGCTGACACCCGCGGCATCTGCATCCACTTTGTGCGGTCTTCCCAGAGTGTGCAGACTCAGATAGCATGTCTGACAACCGGGGCAGCTGCCTCCAATCCAGGTGGTTGACCCAGGCTCTGCGCAGACTCAGGCAGTGTAGTTGACACCCGGGGCAGTTGTCCCCTTTCTGGGCAGTTGACCCAGGCTCTGTGCAGATTCAGGCAGCGTGGGTCACAAGGGGGAAGCTGCCCCCTATCCGATTTAATTGGGGATTGGTCCTGCTTTGAGCAGGGAGTTGGACTAGATGACCTCCTGAGGTCCCTTCCAACCCTGATATTCTATGATTCTATGATTCCGGGCAATCGGCCCAGGCTCTGCGCAGACTGAAGCAGCGTGGAGGACACCCATGTTACACAAAATTGAGCCAGCTAGTAAGCTTAGGCAGAACTAATGACCCACCAGAGTTTGGCAAAAAGCAGCACGTTTATTATACTGATAGCTAAGCTCAAAAGAAGGCAGAGGGATCACATTCACACTCTCAGGACAGGCATGGCACCGGAGATGTCAGGATCCTTCAAGGTAAGTGTCCCACAGCACAGCAATGGAGGTAAGTCTTCCTCACGCACGATGAAATGTAGGCAAACCAGGTGAAGGGCCTTCATAGAATACCAGGATTGGAAGGGACCTCAGGAGGTCATCTAGTCCAACCCCCTGCTTGTGAGTGCACTCCTGAGTACATGGCCCCTTCCCCTTTTAAGGACCTGATCTGAGGGGGAGGGAGAGGGGGAAAGCCACTTCACAAGTATTCAAAGAGGGAGAGGAGACAAAAGGGGGGGGGCGGTCCAGAAGGTGTAACAGATCTTTTGAACATACAGGTTATATAGAGCATAGTCATACAAAGCACTGCTGCTTCTACAACAACCCAGGGCAGCTGCCCCCTCTCCCAGAGATGGGCCCAGGCTCTGCGCAGACTCAGGCAGCGTGGCTGACACCCGGGGCTGCTGCCCCTCTCTGGGTGGTCAGCCCATCCTCTGCACAGACGTAGGCAGCGTGGCTGGAACCCAGGGTTTCTGCATCCACTTTGTGCGGTCTTCCCAGGCTCTGCGCTGACTCAGAAAGCATGGCTGACACCCGGGGCAGCTGCCCCCTCTCTGGGTGGTCGGACCAGGCTCTGCACAGACTCAGGCAGCGTGGAGGACATCCAGGGAAGCTGTCCCCTCTCCCAGTGATGGCCCCAGGCTCTGCGCAGACTCTGGCAGCATGGCTGACACTGTGGCAACTGCCCCCTCTCCCTGTGATTGGCCCAGGCTCTGATCATACTCAGGCAGAGTGGCAGACACCCAGAGCAGCTGTCCCCACTTCAGAGTGTTGGTGCATGATCTGCGCTGCCCCCTATTGCAGGAAATTGGCCCAGGCTCTGAGCAGACTGTGGCAGGGTGGAGGACACCCGGGACTGCTGCCCCCTCTCCCAGCGATGGGCCCAGGTTCTGCGCAGATTTTGGCAGCCTGGCTGACATCTGGAGCAGCTGCTCCCTCTCAGGTGATCGGCTGAGTCTCTGTGCTGACTCTAGGCAGTTGGCCCAGGCTCTGTGGAGACTCTGGCAGTGTGGCTGACACCCGGAACAGCTCCCCCAACTCCAGGTGGTTGGTCCAGGCCCTGCACAGACTCAGGCAGAGAGACTGACATCTCTCGCAGCAGCCCCCCTCTGGGTGATCGGCTCAGACTCTGTGCTGACTCAGAAAGAGGAGCTGACACCCAGGGCAGCTGCCTCCTCCCCAGGCTGCCCCAGGCAGTAGGGCTGACACCCGGAGTGGATGTTCAATGCAGGCTCTGCGCAGACTCAGGCAGCATGACTGACACACAGGGCAGCTGCCCTCTCTCAAGCCGATCGGCCCAGGCTCTGTGCAGATTCAGGCATCGTGGCTGACAGCCAGGGCAGCTGCACCCTCTCTGAGCATTTGGCCCAGGCTCTGCCCAGACTCTAGCAGCATGGCTGACACCTGGGGCAGCTGCCCCATCTCCAGGTGTGACGAAGTGGGGATTTTCCCTCGTTACGTTGTATATGAGCCTATGTGAGTCTTACTGTTTTTCATGAATGATGTGTGTGCCTCAGTCCCCCTGTGTATTGCACCAATGTCTAGGTGGTGGGAATAAGGGTGTGCAACTTTTGCGGATGCTGTAACCACCCCTTCATAACCTGAGACCCTCTTGGCCCAGGAAGCAAGACAAAGGCTGGAGGAGGAGCAATGGGCAGGGCAGGGGCCAGGTAGCTGGAAGCGAGTCAGTCTTGGCTGGCTTGGGGCGAAGTGGGAGGACCAGAGCCCTGGCTCTGGGCTCCCCTCCTGCCAAGATGGACTTGGCTGAAAGTCACTCACTTCTCTGCTAACAAGTTCTTTTCTAAGCTGTGTTCCTGTCGACTAATAAACCTTCTGTTTTACCAGCTGCCTGAGAATCATGTCTGACTGTGGAGTTGGGGTGCAGGGCCCTCTGGCTTCCCCAGGAGCCCTGCACAGGCGGACTCGCTGCAGAAAGCACACAGTGTGGAAGGGGATGCTGAATGCTCCGAGGTCAGACCCAGGAAGTTGAAGCTGTGTAAGCTTCTTGCCCTGGAGGCAGTATGATCAGAGACAGGAGGCTCCCACAGAGTCCTGATTGGCTTCCTATGGAGTAGTTCCAGAGCATCGCCTGGTGACTCCATGACACCGGGTGATCGGCCCACCCTCTGTGCAGACTCAGGCAGCGACGCTGACACCCGGGGCAGCTGCCCTCTTTCCAAGTGGTTGGCCCAGGCTTTGCGCAGAGTCAGGCAGCATAGCTCACACCTGGGACAGCTGCTTCCTCTCCGGATGCTTGGCCCAAGATCTGTGGAGACTTAGGCAGCGTGGCTGACACCAGGGGAAGCTGCCTCCTTTCTGGGCAGTTGGCCCAGGCTCTTTGCAGACTCAGGCAGCGTGGGTCACACTCGGGGCAGCTTCCCCCACTCTGGGCGGTCGGCCCAAGCTCTGTGGAGACTCTGGCAGCATGGCTAACACCCGGGGCAGCTGCCATTTGTCAGGGTGGTCGGCCCAGGTTCTGCACAGACTCAGAAAGTGTAGCCTTAATGGACTCACAGGTCATGCCCACTCTTGGCCCCGTACAGTCCCGGGGGGGAACCCCTCCAGTGTGACAGCCCTTCTCAGGGGTCCACTCTCTCTCAGTGGTTAAGCTCCTCCGCTTCCTGGAACCGCACCTCTCTGAGCCTTAGCATGCCTGTCTGTTGCCATGGGCCCCCTCAGGGAGTCCACTTGCTCTGGACCCCCGGGGCCTCCACTCCCAGAGGGTATTATGCAACCCTGATCTCTAGTCCGGAGCTACTCTCAGCCAGCGTAAAACAGGAGGGTTTATTGAGCGTCTGAACACAACATAGGAAACTCTCCGTGTCTCAGGTCTGGCCTTCCTCAGCACAGTACATCTAGGTCTCTCCTGTATCCAGGTGGGCTCTGCCTGCTCTCCATCTCCAGTCCCAAGCCCCTGTGCTTTCCAGCTGGGCATCTGATATCACCTCCCTCAAGCCCCACTTCTGTCCATTGTCTTTTATCCAGGTAAACAGGGTCCCCTGGGCCCCCTCTCCTCTCATCCGTCCTTTGTACCCTTCTGGCTGAAACCGGCTGGTCAGGTCACTGGGGTCCTCTCTTCACAGCCCATTGTCCTCCCACTTGCCAGAACCGGCTGTGATTCCCAAGCTGGGGCTCCCGGTCCCCAGGTCACCAGTTGATGTAGTATCTGTTCTGCAGGCCATTGGCTGGGGTCCCAAGTTTAGTCGCTGGTCCTCTGTAACAACAGACTCCCTCTCCCATTACCTATTAAACCAGTAACACCCAGGTAAACTGCATCCCACTCCCTCTGCATGCAAACCATTGGAAAAACCAAGATACCCCCCCCCCCCTTCATCACATCTCTCCCCTCTTCGGTCTGAACTGAGCAGGGTCACTTAGCCAGTGACCTGGGGAAGTTCAGGGCCTCTGCTCTGTGATAAAGCATCGGCTATAACATTGCCAGTCCCCCTCACATGGACCACCTCCATGTCATAACCCTGGAGGAGCAGGCTCCCTCTCAGGAGCTTGGCATTAGCCCCTTTCATTTGGTGTAGCCATGTCACAGGTGAAAGGAGAAGGAGGGTACCACTGGACGTAATGAGAAACAAATGTGGAATCGGTGGTGGATTTGGAGATCATGGGCTTGGCCAAGGGAAACCTAACTGTTAGAGGGTGTGACAAAGTGGGAATGTTCTTAATGTTTTCTCTGAGTACCGTGTGGGTGCCTTAGTTTCCCCTATGCATTTCTTAAGTATCTAGGTGGTGGGATAAGGGTGTGTGATTGTTGCAGAGCCCTAGAGGGCAGGTGTGATGCTGTCTGCACAGAGAATGGCCGACACCCTGTCTCCTGGCAACTGATGGCCTGGGCCTCTCCCTTGCAAGGTGCCAATTGAAGGTGTTGGAGAACAAGTAGATCAGGTGGCCTCCTTGCCCTGGAAAGAGACAAAGGCCAGAGGAGGGGCTAGAGGGTGACTGAGGTTTGGCTAGGGGAAAGGAGTCAGTCTCTGGTTGGGGACTCAGGGGGGAAAGGGCTCCAGGGCCCTGGGTTCCGGATGCCCTCCCCCAAGGTGGACTTTGCTGAGTGTCCATTTCCTGTGCTAACAAAATCTGTTCTACGCTATGTTCCTGTTGACTAATAAACCTTCTGTTTTACAACGCTGGCTGAGAGTCACTGCTGACTGCAAGTTTGGGGTGCAAGGCCCTTTGGGAGCTCACGGTGAGAACAGGGGTGCTGAACCCTCTGAGGTCAGTCCCAGGAGGCGTTGAAGCCAAGGAGGCTTACCCTAGCAGAGTGTGCCCTGAGGGGAGCACACTAAAGAGGGTGCTGCCTGGGTTTGATTCAGAGCTGTTCCAGAGCACCGAGCCTCAGTTGACAGAGGGCTTATTCCTTTACCCTCCCACTTCCCTGGTCCTTCTCACATAAACAGAGAGCAACAATACCCAAAGTCTGAAGGTGCAAACAATTCGATGTTTATTGGGGTGAACTTCCAGCAAGCTTAAATCCAAGTTCCTTTTTTCTTATTTTCAAATCCCAATTTACTTCCTGTTTGCCCCTAATTGATATAGTAATATTCTTAGCTATACCTTATGTCGCGGAGTGTGGGGGAGTCCAGGCCCTGCACCCCTCTTCCTGGGATCCACTGAGACTCTCAGCCAGCCAGTAAAACAGAAGGTTTATTGGACAACAGGAACACAGTCCACAACAGAGCTTGTGGGTACAACCAGGACCCCTCAATCACGTCCTTCTGGGGGAGCAGGGAGCTTAGACCCCAGCCCTGGGGTTCCCTGTGTTCCTCTCCCCAGCCTCCAAACTGCCAACTAAAAACCACCCAGCAGGTTCCCTGCTGCAGCCTCTGTTCACATTCCTGGGCAGAGGTGTTACCTCCCCCTCCCCCTCCTGGCTCAGGTGACAGGCTCTTAGGTCTCCCATCCCCAGGGCACATTCCCAGGTCAACACTCCCCCCTCCCTGCTGAGTCACATCGTCACATCTCTCCCCCCTTCGAGACTGAACTGAGCGGGGTCACTGTGACCAGTGACCTGGGGAAGTTCGGGGCCCCCTCTCCGGGACAGCGCATCCGCTATCAGGTTGGCACTTCCCTTCACGTGGACCACGTCCATGTCGTAATCCTGCAGGAGCAGGCTCCATCTCAGGAGTTTGGCGTTGGCTCCTTTCATCTGGTGCAGCCAGGTCAGGGGAGAGTGGTCAGTGTAGACGGTGAAGTGCCGCCCGAAGAGATAGGGCTCTAGTTTCTTGAGGGCCCACACCATGGCCAGGCACTCCTTCTCGATGGCCGCGTAGTGTTGCTCCCGGGGTAGCAACTTCTTGCTCAGGTACACGATGGGGTGTCTCTCCCCCTTTTCATCCTCCTGCATTAACACCGCCCCCAGTCCCGTGTCGGAGGCGTCGGTGAACACCACAAAGGCCTTGTCAAAGTCCGGGTTCGCCAGAACTGGGCCACTGACCAGAGCCTCCTTCAGCGCCCGGAAAGCCACCTGGCACTGCTCGGTCCAGACCACCTTGTCTGGCTTCCCCTTCTTGCATAGCTCAGTGATGGGGGTTGCTATGGCGCTAAAGTGGGGCACAAATCTTCGGTAGTATCCTGCCATCCCAATAAAGGCTTGGACCTGCTTTTTGGTGTGGGGAGCGGGCCAGTCTCTGATCACCTCCACCTTGGCTGGTTCCGGCTTTAGGCGGCCGCTCCCCACCCGATGGCCCAGGTAAGACACTTCCGCCATCCCCACCTTGCACTTCTCCGCTTTTACAGTCAGCCCAGCCCCCTGGAGTCGGTCCAGCACTGGTCTAGCCTGGGACACGTGGTCCTCCCAGGTCTGGCTAAAGACACAGATGTCATCAATATACGCCACGGCAAAACTCTCCATCCCCCTCAGGAGCTGGTCCACCAGGCGCTGGAAGGTGGCCGGCGCTCCCTTGAGGCCGAAAGGCAGGGTCAGGAACTCATAGAGCCCCAGAGGGGTGATAAAGGCCGATTTCAGTCGGGCATCTGCATCCAGCGGCACTTGCCAGTAGCCCTTTGTAAGGTCCATGGTGGTAAGGTACCGAGCTCCTCCCAGCTTGTCTAGGAGCTCGTCCGGCCTGGGCATGGTGTGGGCCCTCAAGAAACTAGAGCCCTATCTCTTCGGGCGGCACTTCACCGTCTACACCGACCACTCTCCCCTGACCTGGCTGCACCAGATGAAAGGAGCCAACGCCAAGCTCCTGAGATGGAGCCTGCTCCTGCAGGATTACGACATGGACGTGGTCCACGTGAAGGGAAGTGCCAACCTGATAGCGGATGCGCTGTCCCGGAGAGGGGGCCCCGAACTTCCCCAGGTCACTGGTCACAGTGACCCCGCTCAGTTCAGTCTCGAAGGGGGGAGAGATGTGACATAGTTTACCTCATTGAGCTGCTTGACGACCTTGAAAGGGCCCTCCCAGGCGGCCTGTAGTTTGTTCTTTCTCACTGGGATGAGAACCATCACCGGATCCCCGGTGGCGTAGGCACGGGCCCTTGCCGTGCGGTCATACCAGGCCTTCTGCTTCCTCTGGGCTCTGGCCAGATTCTCCCTGGCCAGGCCCATGAGTTCAGCAAGTCTCTCTCGGAAGATCAGGACATACTCCACCACTGACTCTCCATCGGGAGTGGCCTTCCCCTCCCACTCGTCTCTCATCAGGTCCAGGGGGCCCCTCACCCTCCTTCCATATAACAGTTCGAAAGGCGAAAATCCGGTAGACTCCTGTGGCACCTCCCTGTACGCGAACAGCAGGTGAGGTAAGTACTTGTCCCAATCCTGCGGGTGCTGGTTCATAAAGGTTTTCAGCATCATCTTTAGCGTCCCGTTAAACCTCTCCACCAGCCCGTTGGACTGGGGGTGATAAGCTGAGGCCCAGTCGTGCCGGACCCCACATTTCTCCCACAAGCACCGGAGCAGGGCCGACATGAAGTTGGAGCCTTGGTCTGTCAAGACTTCCTTGGGGAACCCCACTCGGCTGAAAATGGTCAGGAGCGCATCGGCCACGGTGTCTGCTTCAATGGAAGCTAAGGGCACTGCCTCGGGGTAGCGGGTGGCAAAATCTACCACCACCAGAATGTATTTCTTCCCCGACCGGGTCGTCTTGCTGAGAGGCCCCACGATGTCCATGGCCACCTTCTGGAAAGGCTCCTCTATGATGGGCAAAGGTCTCAAAGCCGCTTTCCCCTTGTCCCGGGCCTTCCCCACCCTCTGACAGGGGTCACAGGATCGGCAATACTGCCGGACCGTGGTAAAGACCCCGGGCCAGTAAAAGTTCTGTAGCAACCTCTGCCGGGTGCGCCGGATTCCCTGGTGCCCTGCGAGGGGGATGTCATGGGCCAGGTACAGGAGCTTGCGGCGATACTTCTGGGGGACCACCAGCTGCCTCCTGATCCCACAGGACTCTACTTCCCTTGTGGGAGCCCATTCTCGGTATAGGAACCCTTTCTCCCACAGGAACCTCTCCTGGCAGCCTCTCCTCATGGTCCGTACCACACCGAGGTCGGCCAGGTCCCTGAGCTTCCGCAAGGAGGGATCTTTCCTCAACTCGGCCTGGAACTCAGCGGCTGGGGAAGGGATGGGGACCGGTTCCCCCTCAGTGGCCAGGTCTGAGGCCTCAGCCTCTCTGAGCCGTGCCCCTCGGCCCTCCCTTCCCACCAGGGTAGGGTCCTGCGCCTCCGGTGCGGTACCCTCCCCGAGGTCAGGGAGCAGTGGCCCTCGCCGGCTCTGGCTACGGGTCACAACCAGGGCGGTCTGGGGCTTGCTTGGCCAGTCCTCTAGGTCTCCCCCCATCAAAACTTCAGTGGGCAAATGGTGGTGTACCCCCACATCCTTGGGGCCCTCCTTGGCCCCCCATTTCAGGTGTACCCTTGCCACGGGCACCTTAAATGGGGTCCCGCCCACCCCTGTCAGGGTCAGGTAGGTGTTGGGCACCACCCGATCTGGGGCCACCACCTCGGGCCGGGCCAGCGTCACCTCCGCGCCCGTATCCCAGTATCCATTGACCTTCCTCCCATCCACCTCCAGGGGAACAAGGCACTCTCTCCGGAGGGACAGCCCCGCGCCCACCCTGTAAACTGAGCACCCTGAGTCCAGAGCCTCCAGCCCTCTGGTGGAGCTGGCCTGGGGTACTCTTCCCTCCTGAGCAGGTGGTAAACTGGTAGGCCCCCTTTCCTGGGTCATCTGCCCCTCGTCCAGCTGGGTCCCTACCCAGTTAACCCTGGGTAGGTTGGGTCTGCTCAGTTTGTCCCTGAGCCCAGGGCACTGGGACCGTACGTGGCCTCTCTGGCCACAGTGATAGCAGCTCAGGTCACGTTGGTCCCCTCGAGCGGGTCGGAGGGGCCCGACGCCAGGCGTTCCCCTTGGGAGGGGGTTCTCCCTATTTCCCCGCTGGGGGGCCCCCTGGTGATTCTCTCTCTGCATCGGGGGGGGCCTGTTCTTTTGGGACTCCTCCCGGCTACCCCCTGACCGACTGTTCACAAACTCGTCGGCCAGCTGCCCTGCATGCTGGGGGTTCTCGAGCTTTTTGTCCACCAACCACAGCCTCAGGTCGGAAGGGCACTGTTCATACAGTTGCTCCAGTACAATTAGGTCAAGCAGGTCCTCTTTAGCTCGGGCCCCAGCTGTCCACTTGCGGGCATACCCCTGCATCCGGTTGGCCAGTTGTAGGTAGGTGACCTCAGGCGTTTTACGCTGACTCCGGAACCTTCTCCGGTACATCTCGGGGGTCAGCCCAAACTCACGGAGCAGGGCCTGTTTGAACAGTTCATAGTCCCCTGCCTCCGGCCCTGTCATCCGGCTGTACACCTCCACGGCTTTGGGGTACAGTAAGGGGGTGAGGAACTGGAGCCTGTCTGCAGGGTCAACCCTGTGCAGCTCACAGGCATTCTCAAAGGCCGTCAGGAAGCTATCTATGTCCTCCCCCTCCTTACGCTGGGCCAGGAAGCACTTATCAAAGTTCCTTGCAGTCTTGGGTCCCCCCTCACTCACCACAGCCGGGGCCCCACTGCTCTTCAGCCTGGCCAGCTCCAGTTCATGCTGTCTTTGTTTCTCCTTCTCCTGACGTTCCCTCTCCTTCTCCTCCTGCTCATGTTGACGTTGTTTCTCCTTCTCCTCCTGCTCATGTTGACGTTGTTTCTCCTCATGTTGACGTTGTTTTTCATGATCCTCCAGCTCCCTCATTTTCATCTCCCTCTCCCATTCCAGCCGCCTCTGCTCCAGGGATGGGGAGCTCCGCCGGGAGGATCCCCTGCTGGGTGCTGGGGTCAGGGTGCCCTCGGTATTCGCTGGGCTTCCCCCAACCCCTCCCCCAGGCATAGGTAGGAAGGGTCTCGGGATGTCCTCGGCAGCAGTCTGACCCCTCCCAGCCCGGTCAGGCCCCAGGGCCCACGCTGCGTCTGCCGGGCGGCTCCCCTCAGGGACAGGGATCGGGTCATCCAAGCGATCCCTCTCCTCCAACTGGGCAATCAGTTGTTCCTTGGTGGACCTCCTGACGCGCAGCCCCCTCTGCCTGCACAGCTCCACCAGGTCACTCTTAAGGCGTTTAGCGTACATCTCCCTGCTGGCCACTCGCAGGCCGGGCAGCTTCCGACAGTTTCCAGGAAAAGCCCTTAGTGTGCCAGTCCTTTTTGAGGTCACCACCTCTTTGCCAGGGTCGAGCTGCAGACTCCTCCGCCCCTGGGACCGCTCGCTGCAATCCCCCGGGGGACCCTGTTACTGCAAAAGTCTTTCTCTCTGGTCACACATTCCCAGGGGTTAGCCGCCCCCCGAAACCGTCTCTCTCTGAATCTTCAGCACGCCTGGTCCCCGTCAATTCCCCTTCGTTTTACTGTTCCCCAGTCACTTACTGCAGGAAGCGCCGTTCACGGGGTGCAGTAGATCCCACCGCTGCCACCAGTTGTCGTGGAGTGTGGGGGAGTCCAGGCCCTGCACCCCTCTTCCTGGGATCCACTGAGACTCTCAGCCAGCCAGTAAAACAGAAGGTTTATTGGACAACAGGAACACAGTCCACAACAGAGCTTGTGGGTACAACCAGGACCCCTCAATCACGTCCTTCTGGGGGAGCAGGGAGCTTAGACCCCAGCCCTGGGGTTCCCTGTGTTCCTCTCCCCAGCCTCCAAACTGCCAACTAAAAACCACCCAGCAGGTTCCCTGCTGCAGCCTCTGTTCACATTCCTGGGCAGAGGTGTTACCTCCCCCTCCCCCTCCTGGCTTAGGTGACAGGCTCTTAGGTCTCCCATCCCCAGGGCACATTCCCAGGTCAACACTCCCCCCTCCCTGCTGAGTCACATCGTCACACCTTAACCAGTCATTTGCAACAAAGCCCGTTGCCAGCTGTGCCCACATATCTATTCAGGGGACACCCTCATAGGGCCTAATCACATCAGCCACACTATCAGAGGCTCATTCACCTGCACATCTACCAATGTGATATATGCCATCATGAGCCAGCAATGTCCCTCTGCCATGTACATTGGTCAAACTGGACAGTCTCTACGTAAAAGAATAAATGGACACAAATCAGATGTCAAGAATGATAACATTCGTAAACCAGTCGGAGAACACTTCAATCTCTCTGGTCACGCGATTTCTGACCTAAAAGTGAATCATAGAATCATAGAATATAAGGGTTGGAAGGGACCCCAGAAGGTCATCTAGTCCAACCCCCTGCTCGAAGCAGGACCAATTCCCAGTTAAATCATCAACTATTCTTCAACAAAAAACCTTCAAAAACAGAGTCCAACGAGAGACTGCTGAATTGGAATTAATTTGCAAGTTGGATACAATTAACTTAGGCTTGAATAGAGCCTGGGAGTGGTTGTGTCATTATACAAAGTAAAACTATTTTCCCTTGTTTATTCCTCCCCCCCCCCCTTCCTCAGACGTTCTTGTTAACTCCTGGAAATGGCCCACCTTGATTATCACTTCAAAAGGTTTTTTTCTCCCCCCACCCCACTCTCCTGCTGGTAATAGCTCATCTTAAGTGATCACTCTCCTTACAATGTGTATGATAAACACACATTTTTTCAGGTCTGTGTGTATATAAATCTTCTCACTGTATTTTCCACTTTATGCATCCGATGAAGTGAGCTGTAGCTCACAAAAGCTTATGCTCAAATAAATTGGTTAGTCTCTAAGGTGCCACAAGTCCTCCTTTTCTTTTTGCGAATCACTTTACTGAAATTTACCTAACCAATCCTAACATATTGTAACATGATTAGCTAACCAATTATATCCCACCACCTTAATTAGTTTACACCCAGCAAAATTAATTATACAACAGACAGAAACAATCACAGAACCAGACAGAGACCATGCAAATAAACAATAGCAAAGTGAAGGAGTACTTGTAGCACCTTAGAGACTAACCAATTTATTTGAGCATGAGCTTTCGTGAGCTACAGCTCACTTCATCAGATGTATACCGTGGAAACTGCAGCAGACTTTATATACACACAGAGATCATGAAACAATCGGAAACCAGTCGGAGAACACTTCAATCTCTCTGGTCACGCAATCACAGACATGAAGGTCGCTATCTTAAAACAAAAAAACTTCAAATCCAGACTCCAGCGAGAAACTGCTGAATTGGAATTCATTTGCAAATTGGATACTATTAATTTAGGCTTAAATAGAGACTGGGAGTGGCTAAGTCATTATGCAAGGTAGCCTGTTTCCTCTTGTTTTTTCCTACCCCCCCCCCCCCCAGATGTTCTGGTTTAACTTGGATTTAAACTTGGAGAGTGGTCAGTTTAGATGAGCTATTACCAGCAGGAGAGTGAGTTTGTGTGTGTATGGGGGTGGGGGGGATGTGAGAAAACCTGGATTTATGCAGGAAATAGCCCGACTTGATTATGTAAAGAGTTGTCACTTTGGATGGGCTAGCACCAGCAGGAGAGTGAATTTGTGGGGGGGGGTGGAGGGTGAGAAAACCTGGATTTGTGCTGGAAATGGCCCACCTGATGATCACTTTAGATAAGCTATTACCAACAGGACAGTGGGGTGGGAGGAGGTATTGTTTCATGATCTCTGTGTGTATATAAAGTCTGCTGCAGTTTCCACGGTATACATCTGATGAAGTGAGCTGTAGCTCACGAAAGCTCATGCTCAAATAAATTGGTTAGTCTCTAAGGTGCTACAAGTCCTCCTTTTCTTTTTGCGAATACAGACTAACACGGCTGTTACTCTGAAACCTGTCAATAGCAAAGTGGGAACTATAATGACAAAACAATACGGAAGTGAGGATTTCACAACTACATCTATAAAGACATACAGGTTTCCCAACTAAGTTTATTGATAAGTGAGTTCTTACCAAATAGAAAACTGTTAAATTAAATTTCCTTTTAGCCAGGGCACAGAGGAAGCAGAAGGTCTGGTACGACCGCTCCGCACGTGCCCTCTCCTATGCTACTGGGACCAGATGATGTTCTCATAGCCGTGAGGAAGAACAAGCTGCATGCAACCTGCCTGGGATGGCCCCTTTAAGATCATCAGACAGGTAAATGAGGTGAACATTCTTTGAGGGGGTCAACAAGCATGAGGACAAATGGTCACTTTGGCTGCTGTGGGATCCCCAGTGTCTCTGTTATTGGGGCAGGAGGAATAAATTGTTATTACCCTGATTATGGTAATCAAGGACAGTGGAACTGTACTGGGCCTTTTGTTATGATGGAGGGACTCGCCATCAACTAAGTAGCAGTCGCTAGGCAAGGGACATGGGTTCCAAAACTCTGTGAAGGGAGAGAGGTTGGGGACAGGTATTAATACTTGGTGGCATGGGCCCCTTAGTGAGGGCCTTACATGCTAATTGTACTTCCTTCTTTCTCCACTGTAGAATATCAGAGCTAATTTTAATTTCATTAGGAGTCTAGTTACAGGCTGCTGAGCTGAATTCACTTTAGGCTAATGGTGTGCCAGCACTGAGGCTCCCCTACTACAAGCTGAAATCACAAAAGAGCTAAACTTACTAAGAGCTGAAATCATTGAGTGTTGTGTTAAGTAGTGGGGGAGCCTGAAGATATATGGGGGAGCAGTTTGCGGGATGGCAAGCAGAGCAGCTGGTGGAGCAGAGCAGTTTGTTGGATGCCTAGAGCAGCTCATGGGGTGGCTGGCAGAGCGGAGTCCCGTGGAGAGGTGGGCCATCAGCTTTGGACCACGTAAGGTGCCCCTTAACCCCTTCCTCCCCAATCTCCACCCAGGTTGGGAGGTAAAACTCTGCAGATAAACTTTCGAACTCTGGGACTGCCCTGACCAGGGACAGAGACTTTTGCGTCGTTGGACTTGTGGGACTTTGGGTGATTTTGGGTTGCTTGACTCAAGAACCCAAGGGAAAGGACACGCCCCAATTTGCTTGGGGTGGGGTTTTTTTGCTCATGGGTTGTGTTATGAATCCTGTTGGTGGTGTTTCCCCAACATAATGCCACATTGTTTCTCTCTATTATTAAAGGCTTTTTGCTACATTCAGACTATGTGCTTGCGAGAAGGGAAGCATTGCCTCTTGGAGGCGCCCAGCGGGGGTGGTATATATTTGTCCCAGGTCACTGGGTGAGGGCTTGAGCCAGTTTTGCATTGTGTCATTGGAAGGGAACCCCTTGATACTGAACCCAGCCCTTGTTGCTGCCAACTCTGACAGGCAGAAGGGTTACATTTAGAAGAAGGGACATCCCCTCAGTGGTACTTCTGGGGGACCACCTGACACCCTCTGATCCCCCAAGTTCAGTTTTCCCTCAGGGAGCCCTTTTCTGGTACCGGGTCCCTTCTCTCACCTGGATCCTTTCCCAGAATCTTGCAACACCAGGACCCATCGCTTCTTCCAGGAGGGATCCTTCTGCAGCTAGGTTTAGAATTCAGCTGCTGGGTTTGGGGCCCAGCCCTCATTGCTGTGCCTTAGTTTTCCCAGGTCGGGACAAGGCCTTGGTCTCAGCCCTGTTAAGCCCTGTCCCTGGCAACTCACTTCCCCGCACTGGAGGTTCCACGCCCCCCCCCCCCTCCCCCTCAGCCACAGGCAAGGACCAGGGCACCGTCTGGCCAGTTCTTCAGTCCATCCCCCATCAGCACCTCTGCAGGTAGCTGATCATGCACTCCAACCTCTTTGGGGCCCCCATTCAGATGTGTCCTCACTACAGGATCTTAACTGGGGGTCCAACCACCCCCAGCACCCGTGTCCCAGTGAGGGTAGGGAGCAAGCCCACTGCTTTGGTTGCTGCATCAGAGCCAGTCTGAGCCACCTCTCCCCTGTGCAGGGCTGTTGTCCCACTCAGCTCCAGGGCCTGGCTACAGACAGGCAGGAAACCAGAACTTCTCAGTTCTTCCCTTGTGCTACTAGCCAGGGGGGAAAGTATCCCCCTGCCTGCCAACCGGGCCATTTATGGGCCATTCACATGCTCACTGGCTCCTGCCCTCTCCGCTGATCTCTGGGTTCAGCTCTTTGGCTGTTCCTAGCATGGGGTCCGGATCCTGTCTTAAAGAGACAGAAAAAGAAAAGGAGGACTTGTGCCACTTGAGAGACTAACAAATTGATTTGAGCATAAGCTTTCGTGAGCTACAGCTCACTTCATCAAATTTGTTCGTCTCTCAGGTGCCACAAGTCCTCCTTTTCTTTTTGCGGATACAGACTAACACGGCTGGTGGCTGGTACTCTGAAACCTGTCCTTAAAGAGACACAGTCACTTCCCAAGAGTACATCAAAGCTGATGTGTTGAAGGACCTCAGCTAACAGCCCTGTATCCCAAGCCTTCCTTCGTCTGCACAGGAACCCCGGGTGAATGGTTGCCATCTGGGAGCCTTCCCCCAAGTTATACGGCCCCATAGCAGCTGGTGAAGTTGCATCACACCCACAAGAGTCTCATCCCAGAATCGCTCCACTCTGTGAATGTTTCCCCACTGACCTGGGGCCTGAGCCCAGGGGTCACAAGTAGACATATCTGCTGGGCTTGGAGGGGAAGCCCGTCTGCCTTCCCCCTTCCCCTGGCCAGCTCTGCCCCAGAAGCCAGCTGGTGACAGGTTCCCAGGTCACTCTCTCAGCCTCTGTTACAGGCTGTCTCCCCTTCACCCGTTAACCCTTTGAGGGTACTCTTGGGTGAAAATTTCCTGTGTCTTTGGGCATGACACCACCTTCGGTCCTTTTTAGCCACAGTAATTACATTTCAGGTCCCTCAAGTCCCATGATGGGGGTCGGCCCACCCTGGCCTTCATGGGCACTCCTGAGTTGGGCTTCCTGGAGTCCCACCTTTAAGAGGTGTCTGGGTGACTCCCCTTCTGAGTCCCCAATGTGGGTCTCCCTCCTGCCCCCAGTCTGCTGTCCACAACTCATCTTCCAGTGCCCCCGCACAGTGCAGATCTTTAGGCTTCCAGTCCACTAACCACATCTTAAGGTCTGGAGGGCAGATGTCATACAGCTGCTCCAACCCCATCAGGTTATACACGTCTTTGACGGTAGTGGCTCCTGTGCCCTTTCCCCACTCGCAGAGAGATGTTCCCCCAGCAGGTTGGCGACCTCCTTGTAGGTGATGCCTGAGGTCTTGCGTACACCCCGGAATCGTTTCCTGTACGCCTCGGGGGTCAGTTCGAACTTCAGCACCAAAGCCTGTTTGAATACCCTCCATTTGGCTGACGGCATCTATGGCCTTGGGATCCAGCAGGGGGGTCAGACAGTGGAGCCTGTCTGCGGGGTCAGTCTGGTTCAGATCACAAGCCTTGTCAAAGGCTGTGAGGTAGGCATCAATATCCCATCCCCCTCCTTAGGCTGGGGCAGCAGTTTGGTGTCTAGATTCTCTGCAGAACTGGTGTCTTGGGGCCCTTACCCACTTACCCCCCGGCAGACCCTCTTGGCCCGCCGCTCCTAAAACTCCAGCTCATGTTGTCTCTGCTCCGAGCGGCCAGCTAGCCTCTGCTCCTCCAGCTCCAGCTCCTTCACTTCCAACTCCAGTTCCCATCTCTTCACATGCACTGGGGGGAACCCAGGTGGGAAGCCCCGATTCTGGCTGGGGAACTGGGTCCAGTGGACCCCCTGCCACTACCCCAACTACACCCTGCTACTCCCAGGCTCTCCGGGCATCCAGGAAGACATGCTGGTATCTGGAACTTGGCCCTTGGACTCGTCAATCTCTATCAGCCAGGCAATCAGCTGCTCCTGGGTTAGCCTCCCAATGCTCAGCCCTCTCTCCCTGCACTGATGTGCCAGGTCCCTCTTACAGAGCTGGTTGTAGACAATTTCCGCACTGGTTCCTTTAATCCCCTCGTTTTATTGCGGGCAGCCACTCACTGCAGAGCGCCTGCACTTGCAGCCAAGTGTCTACAGGGTGCATCCACAAACCATCCTCTGCTACCACGTTGTCAAAGACTCCCAGGTCATGCCCACTCTTGGCCCCAGAGGGTCCCTGGGGGGAACCCCCTTCAGTGTGACAGCCCTTCTCGGGAGTCCACTCTCTCGGGGGTTAAGCCCCTCTGCCTCTTGGATCCGCACCTCTCTGAGCCTTAGCACGCCTGTCTCTCGCCGGGGGCCCCTTCAGGGAGTCCACTCACTCCGGATCCCCGGGGCCACCCTGATCTCTAGACCAGAGTGACTCTCAGCCAGCGTTAAACAGGAGAGTTTATTGAGTGTCTGAACACAGCATAGGAAACTCTCAGGGCCCTCAGGCCTGGCCTCCCTCAGCACAGGACATCTAAGTCTCTCTTGCATCCAGGTGGGCTCTGCCTGCTCTCTCTCCAGTCCGGAGGCCCCCTGCTTCCCAGGTGGGCATCCGATATCACCTCCCCCAAGCCCCACCTCTGTCCATGGTCTTCTATCCAGGTAAACAGGGTCGCCTGGGCCTCCTCTCCTCTCCCGATGTCCTTTCATTCCCCTCTAGCTGGAATTGGCTGGTCAGGTCACTGGGGTCCTCTCTTCGCAGCCCATTGTCCTCCCACTGGCCAGAACTGGCTGTGACTCCCGAGCCGGACCTACCGGTCACCAGTCGCTGGGGTATCCATTCTCCGGGCCATTGGCTGGGGTCCCAAGTTCTGTCACTGGTCCTCTGTAACAACAACCTCCCTCTCCCATCACCTCACTAAACTAGTAACACCCAGGGAAACTGCGTCCCACCCCCTCTGCATGCAAACCATTGAAAAAAACAAGAAAATCCCCCACTTTGTCGCATCTCTCCTCCCTTCTAATCTGAACTGAGCGGGGGTCACTTAGCCAGTGACCTGGGGAAGTTCAGGGCCCCCGCCCCATGATAAAGCATCAGCTATAACATTGGTATTCCCCTCACATGGACCACCTCCATGTCATGACCCTAGTGGAGTAAGGCTGTATGTCAGGAGCTTGGCATTAGCCCCTTTCATTTGGTGCAGCCACGTCAGGGTGAATGGTCAGTGTACACAGTGAATCGCCGCCCAAATAGATATGGCTGCAGCCTTTTAAGGGCCCACACCATGGCAGCTGCCCCCTCTCTGGGCGACCGGCCTAGGCTCTGCACAGACACGGGCAGTGTGGCTGACACCCAGGGCAGCTGCTCCCTCTTCGGGCGATCGGCCTAGGCTCTGCGTAGACTCAGACAGAGTGGCTGACACCTGGGGCAGCTGCACCCTCTCCAGGCGATTCTCCCAGGGTCTGCGCAGACTCAGGCAGTGTGGCTGACACCCGGGGCAGCTGCCCCCTGTGACGTAGTGGGGATTTTCCCTTGTTACGTTGTATGTGAGTCTTATTGTTTGCATGAATGCTGTGTGTGCCTCAGTTTCCCTGTACATTGCACCAATGTCTAGGTGGTGGGAATAAGGGGGTGTGACTTTTGCGGAGGCTGCTCCAGCTGCCTGCACTGATGATATAGCTGCCCCTTCATAACCTGAGACCCAGGAGGGGGATGCGACTAGGTGACTCTTGGCCCAGGAAGCAAGACAAAGGCTGGAGGAGGCACAGCGAGCAGGGCAGGAGCCAGGCAGCTGGAAACGAGTCAGTCTTGGCTAGCTTGGGGCGCAGAGGGAGGACCAGAGCCCTGGCTCTGGGCTCCCCTCCCCCCAAGATGGACTTGGCTGAAAGTCACTGATTTCTGTGCTAACAAGTTTTGCCCGATGCTATGTTCCTGTCGACTAATAAACATTCTGTTTTACCGGCTGGCGGAGATTCACTGCTGGCTGCAGAGTTGGGGTGCAGGGCCCTCTGGCTTCCCCTGGAGCCCCGCCCGGGCAGACTTGCTGTGGGAAGCGCACGGAGGGGCAGAGGATGCTGAATGCTCCGAGGTCAGACCCAGGAAGGTCAAAGCTGTGTGAGTTTCTTGCTCTGGAGGCAGTATGATCAGAGACAGGAGGCTCCCCCAGAGTCCTGATTGGCTTCGTATGGAGTCGTTCCAGAGCATTGTGTCACAGACTCACAGGTTGTGCCCACTCTTGGCCCCGTACAGTCCTTGGGGAGAACCCCCTCCAGTGTGACAGCCCTTCTCGGGGGTCCACTCTCGGGGGTTAAGCCCCTCCACATCCTGGAACCACACTTCTCTGAGTCTTACCATGCCTGTCTCTTGCCGTGGGCCTCCTCAGGGAGTCCACTTGCTCTGGACCTCCGGGGCCTCCACTCCCAGAGGGAATAATGCAACCCTGAACTCTAGACCGGAGTGACTCTCAGCCAGCATAAAACAGGAGGGTTTATTGAGCGTCTGAGCACAGCATAGGAAACTCTCCGGGCCTCAGGCCTGGCCTCCCTCAGCATTGTACATCTAAGTTTCTCCTGCATCCACGTGGGCTCTGCCTGCTATCTCTCTCCATAGAATCATAGAATATAAGGGTTGGAAGGGACCCCAGAAGGTCATCTAGTCCAACCCCCTGCTCGAAGCAGGACCAATTCCCAGTTAAATCATCCCAGCCAGGGCTTTGTCAAGCCTGACCTTAAAAACCTCTAAGGAAGGAGATTCTACCACCTCCCTAGGTAACGCATTCCAGTGTTTCACCACCCTCTTAGTGAAAAAGTTTTTCCTAATATCCAATCTAAACCTCCCCCACTGCAGTTTGAGACCATTACTCCTCGTTCTGTCATCTGCTACCATTGAGAACAGTCTAGAGCCATCCTCTTTGGAACCCCCTTTCAGGTAGTTGAAAGCAGCTATCAAATCCCCCCTCATTCTTCTCTTCTGCAGGCTAAACAATCCCAGCTCCCGAGCCCCCGCCCCGTGCTTTCCAGCTGGGCATCCGATATCACCTCCCGCAAGTCCTGCCTCTGTCCATTGTCTTCTATCCAGGTAAACAGGGTTGTTTGAGCCTCCTCTCCTCTTAGCCATCCTTTGCTCCCCTCTGGCTGGAACTGGCTGGTCAGGTCACAGGGGTTGTCATAAATATAAAGGGAAGGGTAAACCCCTTTAAAATCCCTCCTGGCCAGAGGAAAAATCCTCTCACCTGTAAAGGGTTAAGAAGCTAAAGGTAACCTCGCTGGCACCTGACCAAAATGACCAATGAGGAGACAAGATACTTTCAAAAGCTGGGAGGAGGGAGAAAAACAAAGGGTCGTGTCTGTCTGTATGATGCTTTTGCCAGGGACAGAACAGGAATGGAGTCTTAGAACTTAGTAAGTAATCTAGCTAGGTATGTGTTAGATTATGATTTCTTTAAATGGCTGAGAAAATAGCTGTGCTGAATAGAATGAATATTCCTGTCTGTGTGTCTTTTTTGTAACTTAAGGTTTTGCCTAGAGGGATTCTCTATGTTTTGAATCTAATTACCCTGTAAGGTATTTACCATCCTGATTTTACAGAGATGATTTTTTTTTACTTCTATTAAAAGTCTTCTTGTGAGGAAACTGAATGCTTTTTCATTGTTCTAAGATCCAAGGGTTTGGGTCTGTGGTTACCTATGCAAATTGGTGAGGATTTTTACCAAACCTTCCCCAGGAAGTGGGGTGCAAGGGTTGGGAGGATTTTGGGGGGAAAGACTTGTCCAAACTCTGTTTTTTCAGGAACGCAGATAAAGTTTGGTGGTGGCAGTGGAAATCCAAGGGCAAAGGGTAAAATTAATTTGTACCTTGGGGAAGTTTTAACCTAAGCTGGTAAAAATAAGCTTAGGAGGTTTTCATGCAGGTCCCCACATCTGTACCCTAGAGTTCAGAGTGGGGAAGGAACCTTGACAGGGGTCCTCTCTTTGCAGCCTATTGTCCTCCCACTGGCCAGAACCGACTGTGACTCCTGAGCTGGGCCTCCCAGTCACCAGGTCACCGGTCGCTGGGATACCCATTCTCCAGGCCATGGCTGGGGTCCCAAGTTCCTTGGTTGGTCCTCTGTAACAACAAACTCCCTCTCCCATCACCTTGTTAAACCAGTAACACCCAGGGAAACTGCGTCCCACCCCCTCTACATGCAAACCATTGACAAAACCAAGAAAAAAACAAGAATGATCCGGTGACTCCATGACACCCCCTCTCTGGGCAGTCAGCCCAGTCTGTGCGCAGATTTAGGGAGCATGGGTCACACACAGGGCAGCTGCCACCTCTCCAGGCGATTGGCCCAGTCTCTGCCCAGACTTAGGGAGCGTGTGTCACACCTGGGGCAGCTGCCCCTCTCCAGGTGATAGTCCCAGGCTCTGCGCAGACTCGGGCAGTGTAGCTCGCACCTGGGACAGCTGCCCCCACTCCAGGTGATCCCCCAGGCTCTGTGCAGACTCAGGCAGCATGGCTCACGGTCAGGGAATCTGCCCCCTTTCAGGTCAATCGACCCAGGCTCTGCACAGACTCAGGCACTGTGGGGCACATTTGGGGCAGCTGCCCCCTCTCTGGGCCATTGGCTCAGGCTCTGTGCACACTCAGACAACATGGCTGACACCTGGGACAGCTCTCCCCTCTCCGGGCGATTGTCCCAGGCTATGCCCAGACTTAGGGAGTGTGGGTCACACCCAGGGCAACTGCCCACTCTCTGGGCGATCGACACAGGCTCTGCGCAGACTCAGGCAGCATGGCTGACACCCAGGACAGCTGCCCCCTCCCAGGGCGATCGACCCAGACTCTTTGCAGACTCAGGCTACATGAGTTACACTCGGGGCAGCTGCCTCCTCTAGGGTGATCGGCACAATCTCTACACATACTCAGGCAGAGTTCATAGAATCATAGAATATTAAGGTTGGAAGAGACCTCAGGAGGTCATCTAGTCCAATCCCCTGTTCAAAGCAGGACCAACCCCAACTAAATCATCCCGGCCAGGGCTTTGTCAAGCCAGGCCTTAAAAACCTCTAAGGACGGAGAATCGACCACCTCCCTAGGTAACCCATTCCAGTGCTTCACCACCCTCCTAGTGAAATAGTGTTTCCTAATATCCAACCTAGACCTCCCCCACTGCAACTTGAGACCATTACTCCTTGTTCTGTCATCTGCCACCACTGAGAAGAGCCGAGCTCCATCCTCTTTGGACCCCCCCACCCCCTTCAGGCAGTTGAAGGCTGCTCTCAAATCCCCCCTCACTCTTCTCTTCTGCAGACTAAATAATCCCAGTTCCCTCAGCCTCTCCTTGTTTAAGTCATTTGCCCCAGCCCCCTAATCATTTTCATTGCCCTCCACTGGACTCTCTCCAATTTGTCCACTTCCCTTCTGTAGTGGGGGAACCAAAACTGGATGCAATACTCCTGGTGTGGCCTCACCAGTGCCGAATAGAGGGGAATAATCACTTCCCTTGATCTGCTGGCAACGCTCCTACTAATGCAGCCCAATATGCCATTAGCCTTCTTGCAACAAGGGCACATGCTGACTCATATCCAGCTTCTTGTTCTCGGTAATCCCCAGGTCAGGTCCTTTTCTGAAGAACTGCTGCTTAGCCTGTCGGTCCCCAGCCTATAGCGGTGCATGGGATTCTTCCTTCCTAAGTGCAGGACTCTGCACTTGTCCTTGTTGAACCTCATCAAATTTCTTTTGGCCCAATCCTCCAATTTGTCTCAGTCACTCTGGACCCTATCCCTTCCCTCCAGTGTATCTACCTTTCCCCGCAGTTTAATGTCATCTGCGAACTTGCTTAGGGTGCAATTAATCCCATCATCCAGATCACTGATAAAGATGTTGAACAAAACCAGCCCCAGGACCGACCTCTGGGGCACTCTGCTTGATACCAGGTGCCAACTAGACATCGAGCCGTTGATCACTACCCGTTGAGCCTGACAATCTAGCCAGCTTTCTATCCACCTTATAGTCCATTTATCCAATCCATACTTCTTTAACTGGCAAGTATACTGTAGGAGACCTTATCAAAAGCTTTGCTAAAGTCAAGATATATCACATCCACTGCTTTCCCCATATTCACAGAGCCAGTTATCTCGTCATAGAAGGCAATCAGGTTGGTCAGGCATGACTTGCCCTTGGTGAATCTATGCTGACTGTTCCTCATCACCTTCCTCTTCTCCAAGTGCTTCAAAAGTGTTGGTCAAGGGGTTCACTTTTGGAAGTTTTCTTTGCAGCCAGGAGTCTTCCCCACAAAGCAATGGGAGAACGGGCAGCAGGGGAAGCAAGGTAAGGCAACTATATCTTTGAGGTTTTGTCCCTGTGTAACAGTCCTGGTGCACAGGAATGCTCCATGGCCTCAACACAGCCCGGGCTGGGACCAGCACAGCTGCTGGTGGTGCGCTAAGCCAACTCCCACAGCCCAGGACAGCGGAATGGAGACGGGGAACAATCAGAAGCAGGAAGTGTGGGATCCAGCCTCGGGAAAGATGCAGAAGGCTGGGGTGGGTGGCTAACAGAGCCATGAGTGCCATGTGGTGATCCCACTGGGGAGATTTGTCCTACAGTGAGTAGAGATGGTCCCTCATAAGGGATAATATTACAAACATAGGAATTTATAGATGTGCCCTGGAGTTGGGGGTTGGGAACACAGCATAGACAGTGGACACCAGCTGGAGGTGGCTGGCAGGCTGGCTCCCTGTAGTAATGTGCTACTTATGGTGTACTGAGCATGCTCAGTAACATCCACTGAAGCCACTGCCCTTCACCCTGCCCTTATTAGCCATAAGATTCTGCAGACTGCTTTTTACAGGGGTTTAAAAGGGGCAAAGGGGGCAAATCAGAGCAGGGAGGTGGCCAGGGTCTGAGCAGGGGGGCGGAAATTGACTAGTCATGGGGGTCAAGCAGTTGGAAGCAGGGTTAGAAGAGGGGCCTAAGGCAAAATCAGGGAGGGGGAGGAAGGAGCTGGGGTTGATCCCAGGGGTGAGGCACAGCCAGAGGGTGACAGAGGGCAAAACCCTGGCACTGGCAGGGGCAGAGGGGGTAACAGTTACCCCAGTGGACTGAGACACCAGTGGGGGAAAAATACAGTGCAGGGAGCAGAGGGGCTGTTTTATTTCCCCTCCCACAGACAGTATCTCTCAGCAGGGCTTCCCAGCGCTGGCTCTTAAAGGCACAGGCATTCCAATGCCCTTTTCTTAAAGGCAGAGGTATCCGAATGCCTAGTCACTGCAGCTCCTCTTTGTCTGATGTAACCTACTGAAGTGCTACAACAGGGGACTTAATTCAGTAATGCCAGGCCTTCCCTACACCACCCCCTCAATTTCACCAACACCCCCCATTGGCCAACTAGTTACATGCAGTGTTGCCAATTTAGTCATTGATTGGAAATTTGAATTGAAATTGAAACATTAGGTATCCAGCAGACAGAGCTGTGCTGCCCAAGTGATCAATTTTGGCTGGTTTTGGGAGTTTCTGTATTAAACATTTTTATTATAATTTTTACATGAAAACATAAGAATAGCCATATTGGGTCAGACCAGTGGTCCATCTAGCCCAGTACTCGGTCTTCCAACAGTGGCCAATGCCAGGTGCTTCAAAGGGAATTAACAGAACAGGGCAATTATTGAGTGATACATCTCCTGCCATCCACTACCAGCTTCAGGCAAACAGAGGCTCTCAGAGCATGGTGTTGCATCCTGGCTAATAGCCATTGATGGACATATCCTCCATGAACTTAAGTTCTTTTTTGAATCCTGTTCTAGTTTTGGCCTTCACAACAGCCCCTGGCTAAAAGTTCCACAGGTTCACTGCCTTGTGTGAAGAAATATTTCCTTTTGTTTGTTTTAAACCTGCTGCCTATTAATTTCATTGGGTGACCCCTAGTTCTTGTGTTATGTAAGGAAGCTTTTCACTTTCTCCGCACCAGTCAAGATTTTATACACCTCTATCATATCCCCTCTTAGTCATCTCTTTTCCAAGCCGGAAAGTCTTTTTAATCTCTCCTTACATGGAAGCTGTTCCATACACCTAATCATTTTAGTTGCCCTTCTCTGTACCTTTTCCAACTCCAGTATATCTTGTTTGAGATGGGGCAACCAGAACTGCATGCAGTATTCAAGATGTGAGCATACCATGGATTTATAGTAAAAGTGGAGGAGCTTGGTTTACCAGACTGATCAGCAAAGCCAAAGCTGATAAACTATGTGAAAAGGCTGCAAACTGTGAAATCCTCTGGATTGCATCACCATGCAGAAAGCCTTATAAGCCAGTAATTGCCAAAGCCAATTTTAGAAGTACTTAAAAAGAGACTGTTAAGAATGCTGGAGCCACAACACAGTTTATGCAAACAAACATGACTGTCACATCATACTTGCTCTTAAAGCAAGAGATACCACGCACACTACAAACTGGAGGCCAATGTTAAGAGCATTGTCATTTGTTAATCCTGAAGTTGGACACTCGTTCCAACCAAGACCAGCAAATGCTCACTATCTTTCTGCAAGAAACTCAGCTGACTGGTTAGAAGCATGCGGTGCTACAGTGAAAGACTGAGCAGTTGAAAAAGTAAAGAACTCTGTCACCGCATTCAGAAAATCTGCATACGTGGCTGATGAACACACACCGATGTAAATAGGTGTTGTCACGGACTCACAGGTCATGCCGACTCTTGGCCCTGTACAGTCCCTGGGGGGAACCCCCTTCAGTGTGACAGCCCTTCTTGGGGATCCACTCTCAGGGATTAAGCCCCTTCACCTCCTGGAACTGCACCTCTCTGAGCCTTTAGCACACCTGTCTTTCGTGTGGGCCCCTTCAGGGAGTCCACTCACTCAGGACCCCAGGTGTCAAGTATTAAGTCACTACCTATGCTATGTTGATATCAGTGGTAGGTCAGTAGATGAATTTCTAGATGTTCAGGTTATAGAAAACACATTGGCTGCACCTCTGACAGAGCCTGGGCCTGTGCAGAGCCTAAGCTGATCGCCTAGATAGGGGGCAGCTTCCCCCGTATGACCCACACTCCCTAAGTCTGTGCAGAGCCTGGGCCGATCACCCAGAGAGGGGGCAGCTGCCCCTGGTGTGACCCATGCTGCCATAGTTTGCACAGAGCCTGGGCCGACTGCCTGGAGAAGAAGCAGCTTCCCCCGTGTGTCAGCCATGCTGCCTGAGTCTGCGCAGAGCCTGGGCCGATCGACCTGAAAGGGGGCAGCTGCCCCAAGTGTGACCCACACTGCCTGAGTATGCACACCCACATCTGAGAAGAATTAAATGCTTGTCAATTGAACCCCAAACTGATATCTGTTTGTGCATTTGATGGAGCTGCAAACTTCTCTAGAAGACATAGTGGAGCACAAGCTTTGCTCAGAGAAAAGTGTAACTCTAATCTCTCCAATACACACTACAGAGGCCTTCTACTCCAACTAGTGCTAGTACAAGCTGCAGAATCTTCAAAAGGCATTTAAAAAGCTATATATTTAATGTTTTCATTATCCCGTTTCAGGACTAAATGTCTTGTAAAATATAGAAGATGCATTGGGACAGAAGTTCAAATTAGTCCAACCTGGGAAAATCAACTGGCTTTCTCATGAGTGATCCCTGGCTGTTGTCTTAAAATTACTACAACCATTATTGGCGGCTTTGGAAAGTATCTACCGAGATGGGACAGATCTAAGTAGTAAGGCTGGTGGACTACTTTTCCTACTAAATTCAGAGAACACAATCGCCACTCTCTCTTAAGTCTACTGTTGAAACCACTTAGGTCATTAAACAATGGCATCCAGGCATCTGCTACAATAGTAATAGATCTCTGTCCAGCACTGGAAGCTACACTTGGATCAGAGTGATATCCATTGAAAATGTACTGGAAGAAGCAAAGACTTCAGTTCAGAAGTTGACTAATTAAGGCACTTATATTAACTGCTTAAATGAAGAAGACAAGAAGTGTTTGTTAAGCCAGCTGAAAAAGTAAAGTACATGGACTTGATTCTTACATCTCTACACAACTACTTTTGGATTCCATCAACCTAGCTTTTACAGATGCCTGTCTTATAAAACACCGACAGTTATGTGGAATGAGGCACTACCAGCAATGGGGCTGCCATATGACCACTACAGAATAGAGAATTTGAACACAGAGTGGAATATCGTCTGATGAACGAATGTAGATTTGATTTCAACTTCATCATCATCATCACTAATGGTTCAACCCAATTTTTGTGCGGGTTCCTGGGATTAAAGAAGTAGGAATTCATCTCTTTCTACTCCCAGTCACAACAGCTACAGCTGAGTGTTCCTTTTCCTCATTGAATAGAATTTTGTGTTCTGAAAGAAGTCGCCTTCTGCCTGATCATGAGCATATCATGAAGGACTGAAAGTACCTGACACGAGAAGCCACCAAAAATGAAAGCACTGCATTCGAGAAGGTCATTAACAGAGTTGTGCAAAATTATAACAACAAACCAAGAAGGATGTAGATATAGTGCTTCATAGTAGGCTTGTATAGCCAACTTTAATTGGTGTTATGATTTAAAAACGAGTTAAATCTAATAAAATGGTTGTGAAACATTTTTCAGTTTTTACTATGGTGCCATATAGCCCATCTTTGCCCAAACAGTCTCACCCCTCATCAGTCCTCCCCCTGTATTTTTGAACACACCCCCTAATTTCAATTTCTGTGGAAAACACTGCAGTAAAACATTTTTTCTGTGCGATATTTGTTTATATCACATTCTGTCAGTTGCAATATTCAGCATCAATTATCCTCCTAATGTAAATAGCAGGGTAGGTTTGTTGATTTTGCTAAGCTGCTTCCATGGGAGAAGCATGAATGGGGCCAGGGGTTTCCCTCCATGCACTGCTCCTGCCTGCAAGCACTGCCCCCACAGCTGCCATTGGCTGTGAACAGGGAGCTGTGGGCAATGGGAGCTGAGAGGGTGGTGCTTGCAGAGGGGCAGTGCACAGAGTCACATGCTGTCCAGCCCCCTTTCCCCCCAGAGGCTGCAGGGGCACATTGGTGCCTTCCGGGGATGGCAGGGGGGCATGGAGGGGCTTGTCTGTGCTGGGGGGCAGTGTCCCAGAGCAGTGAAGCCATGCAGACTTCATATGCCTGCTCGGAGCTCTAGGGAATTCCTGCGGGGGGCACCCCCGCTGAGCACCTCCACGGCTCCGTGCCCATCGCCGTGTGTTGCAGTCACCCCCCGCAGCTGTTCTGGGAGCAAAGCAGCGGTGGAGGGTTGGGGGAAGCAAAGTATTATCTGAGGGTGGAGAAATAGTTCCCTCCCCGCACTTATGTGGACCAGCCCCACCACGCCTGGCAAGGCCCTTCTGCACTATACCAAGGTCTACTGCCCCACTTGGCTGGGCTCCACTGGGCCCTCCTGCCCTGCCCAGTTCCACCCCACCTGGGGTCAGAGTCAGACGTTACCCTGCCGCTGGTTTGGAGAAACTCCCCCTCACCAGTCACGTCTCCAACTCCTCTACTCCTGTGGGGGGGTTAACAGCCACCAGTTAGCACAGTACTAGGGTGTTTCCCTCTGGCTGAACCCAAAGAAGTGTGTTTGCCATGGGGCCAGTCCAGCCAGGCATTCTCTGGCTGTGAAGCCCGGGTGGGCCAGAGGGGTGCTACAGGCCTGCAAGAGCATCTCTCTGCAAGCCTTCACTGGGCCAGGCTGGCACAGTAATGACTGGTCCTAAACTCTGCCCCATGCACCTAGAGCCAATGTCCCAGTGCCAGGCAAGCAGGAGGCAGAGCCCTGGGCCAGCACGCTCCCTCCAGCACACCCTAACCCAGGCAAAGGCCAAAGGAAGGAAAGTGTCGGCTGGACAGCTGCTGGCCCGTCTCTGAGGCAGCCAAAGTGTGGCACTAACCCCAGCACAGCCTGAGAGCCAGGTGGGTGTGTCCTCTCAGCTCTGAGCCACTTGCATCTCTTCTGCAGCCACAAGGGAGAAGTGACCTGGGCTGGAGAGAGCTGTAACCAAAGGGGCTCTCTGATGTTCCTCTGGGGGAGTCTGAGGGGTCCCTTCCCCCTATCTGCCCCACACATGGGTGATGCTCCTCTGGCACAGGGAGAATAAATGTGGTGCATTCTCCCATGCCACCACAGACCAGTCACTTTTAATAGGCAGGGTACTTGACTGGCTGAGGTTCTAGTGGGGTGTTCTGGGGGCTCTGGCCATGTGCTGGGGTCCATGCTCGTCACTGCAGGGGCCTTGGTTTGCAAACACCCTTCAAAGTCCATTCTCAATGAGGCTTCATGGTTTTGTTCCCACTCACTGCACTGCTGAATAGATCCCACTTTTACAACCTCCCTCAAATTGAATAACAAACGCCCTCCATGGCGCTGGCGGGGATTTCCCAGCCTTCCACCTAAAACAACATCCCAAAACACCCACCATGCCGCTGGAGGGATTCCCCAGCCTCCCCACTAAGCCAACGTCCACTGAACCACTGGGGGGGCGCGGGGGGAATTTCCCAGCTTCACCACTAGCACAGTGTCTGAACCACCTGCTGTGCCACTGCAGCAATTTCCCAGCCTCCCCCCAGTGCGGCCTCCAAAACGCCCGCTATGCTGGGGGAGGGATTTCCCAGCCTCCTGGCTAACGCATCATCTGGAACCCCCCACCGTGTTGATAGAGGGATTTCCCAGACTCCCAGCTAATGCAGCCTCCAAAACGTCCACCATGCTCCTGGAGGGATTTCCCAGCCTCCCCGTGAACACAGGCTCCTGCTTCTCTGCTCTGAAAAACATGACAGAGACAACACCATGTGTTGGTGGGCCATGCTTAACTCGACAGGCTCAACAAGCACCAGCTGAGTGGCTGGTGGGGGATGGATTGTCATGGAGCATGGTTAATTGGCAGGGAGAGGAGGAGAAGCAGCAGAGAGCCAGGACCCCTTCCCCAAGTCATCTGCTTTAATCCCAGCCCCTCAACCATCGGGGTCATCAATACCAAGGCCAGAAGGGATCATTGTGATCACCTAGTCTGGCCTCCTGCATTGCTCAGGTCACGAATGACCCCAACATTAGCCCTAGAGCAAGAGCGTTTAGAACAGCCCATCTTGATTTTCAATCGACAGCAAGGGAGGAGCCACCATGGTCCTTGGGAAACAGTCCCTTGGATCTTTACTGTCACATTAAAAACTGACACCTTATTTCCAGGATGAATTAGTCCAGCTTCAACTTCCAGCCCCAAAATGGTGTTGGACCTTTCTTGGCCCTCTGCACAGTCCATTGCTGTAGAGTTGTTCCCCACATAGGTACAGACAGGCAGGGCTCAAGTCACCCCTGAACCTTCTCCTGGTTGAACTAACTGGACACTCCCCTGACAGGCTCCCTCCCCCAGCAGTGGCCAGTGGTGCACTCTGGCTGGGGGCTTCCATCACCAAATGGGTGCCCAGAAAGGCAGGCTGGGTGCTGAGACCATGCCCTGCCATACCCAGGGAGATCAGGATGAGCCATGGTGCACTCGGGAGTCCCTGACACAGCCACTTCCTCCCATTTGCAGGCACCACGTCCCCGGGCCTGGAGCTCTGTGCATTGCTTTATTGAGACCAACCTGAGAAGTGAAGGGGAAGTAGAGGGTTTTGGGGACATTGTATCAAAAAGCTAGCGGAGTAGGAAAGGCTCCCTGGAAAGTCCAGTGATGAGACGCCAGCTCCCCTGGCTCAGCACAGGCCCCGCTGGATCCAGCTCCCAACACCCCCAGGCAGTCAGCCCAGTGCCCCATAGGTTCTGTCCAAGGCCTCCCTGCTGCAGGCTCTGCCACGAGTATGGGGCTTGATGTTAGCAGCTCTGGGATCTAGTGGGAGGTCGTCACCTTCTCCCTGGGGCTGCCGACGCTGCTGCTGAACGTGTGGGCTCCTTGGTGGTGGGCCACGGCCAGCTGCTCATCAGGCACTTGGGCTTCAGGAGAGCTGCGGGGAGTGACAGAGTGAGAACAGGAGTTGCCAAGCCTAGCCCATCAGCCCCCCGCTGGGCACTGGGGTCAGGTAATGAGTGTGTCCCTGGTCATCACGCTCAGAGCCCTGCATCCACCAGCCACCGTGCATGTCTCTGGGGGGAGACCGGCCCATGCTGCCAGGGGTCTCCCTGGCAGGGGAAGTTGATTCTTGGAAGCGATTGGAAAATTTTCTGTCAAACCACTGGAAATTCAGAGGAGAAAAGTCTCAAGCCCCTTGGCAGCAAGGGGATTGGCAGATACCTCCCGGCCTCATGGAGTCTCATGGGCCCTCTCAATGCGCCTGGAGGGCGGGTTACTGTGGCACCACCATGGCCCTCCCAGGAGCTCCCCAGGCTGTGCAATGGCTGCTGGCCCTGCAGCCCAGAGGGAGAGCTGAGGCACTGAGGTCAGAGCCAGTACAGCAATTTGTGCACTATGGTGCCTTGCGCCAGGCTGGCCCCTGGCAGCCTTGTGCCCCAGCGTGCTCCTGCTGGGCAGGGCACCAGGGCAGCTGTTTGTCTGGCCAGGCACTTACATGTGTCTGTTGGGGTACAGCCATGCCAGGGCTCTCGGCCGCACCCCAGGGGGGTTTGTTCGTTGTCGGCCTCCTGTCGTTCAGGATGCGCGAGATGGTGCCCAGGGCCTCAGCCAGGCCCTGCAAGTGGGTGCCGCTCAGCCCGTACAGGGTGGAAGCTGCAGGACAAACACGCTGCATGGATCTTGCCCCGTGGCTGGGAACAGAGCCCAGTCCCATCAGCCCTGGGAAACAGCCTACTACTGCTGCCTGCTGATGAGAACCAGCAGATCGCTCACCATGCCCTGCTATCAAATACTGGGATAACCACCCGCTACCACTGCCTCCTAATGGAGATACTCTGTTAGTGCATGTGCCAACTTGGGGCTGCGATTCTGTCTCTCTATGGACTGCCCCAGTGGTACCCCCATGGAGTAAATCCCTGAGCTCAGAAACCCAGGGCTGGGCCTTTGGCACCAAACTCACTCCCAACCTTGGCAACAGTGTCAACCTGGGCCTGCTCACCAGAGGTGCTGCCTCTTCCCTGTCCTGGCCTAATGGGCCTGCAGCTGCTGAGCCCCTCTGGGATCTGTTTGCTGTCGTCAGGCCCTGGCTGGTGACAGAGCAGCCCCTGATGGCAGCCTTGACCCCATGGGCTCCCCAGGGACCAGTGCCTACCTTGGGTGATTCTCAGCTCCTCCCGCGTGGCGTCCAGATCAGCCCGCAGTACCGTGCAGCTCAGGCAGCGGGGCTGTGTCCCCAGACATGCTGTACCGCCCTCCGGTGCCCTGTCTGTGCTGCCCTCTCTGTCCCATGGGGAGTCCAAGGACGTCTCCAGGAGGGTCCCGAGCACGGGGCCATCCAGCTCCGGGGATGCACAGCCGGCGCTCCTGGGCAAGGCGCCGCAGGCCCTGCCGCCCTTGGAGCCGGTGCGCTCCATCCGCACGAGGCTAGCAGGTATCTGCTGCTCACATGGAGCCCCATTCTGAGCCTCTGAGATGCTGCTGCCCCCTTGAATGGTGGCTCTGCCCTGTAGCACGCCGTCCGTCCCCACATGCCCTCCTGGGCCAGCAACGCATAGCTCAGTCGCCTTCCCAGCTGCTGGGCGTGGCACTGGGGCAGTGTTCTTCTCTGCTTGCTGCAGGTGCCCAGCGCTCTGCAGCGGCTCTAAGCCATTCTCCACTTGCTGTCCCTGCCTGGAGCCCGCTCTGTTGCGCAGGGGCTGGGGAGCAGCTGGCTCAATTGCCCCCAGGCTTGGTCTCCGCACCAGCGGGGCACACGGCGTGGCAGCTGGGAGAATAAATCACCAAGAGTTATTGCTCGAGAGAGACAGGGTCCAGTCCGGGGCCAAGGGGTTGGGCATCAGGGAGCTGAGTTCATCTCGGCTGTGCCCAGACCTTGGGCCAGTCACAGAGGGTCACTGGCCTCAGCTCTGTAACGGGGATGAAAGCATGGCCCTGCCTCATGGGAGAGTCAATGCAGGAGACTTGGGACCTTCACACCACACAGGAACCGCCTGGAAAGCCCAGACCCCGGCAAGCAGGTCTATGGCACTCTCCTCTCCCTCAGCACCGGGAAGGACTTAAGACACCAGGGTTTCATTACAGGCGGAGCTGGCAGCTCCCTCTATAGCTATAGTTGCCCAACACTTCTCATTACAGGACCCTGTTTTCAGCTGCATGTATCTTTGCCAAACTGCAGGTTTCCGGGCTGGGGTTTCCTTGCAAGCTGCCTGACTCCCGCTGAATCCAGCGGGAACCGTTCAACCCTTTCCAGAAACGAGAGTGGGAAAACAGCTTGCTTCGCTCAGTTACCGAACCGGCCATAATATTCACATAGGACCTCTGGCACCCCATGCTCAGGAGCAAAGGCCAGAGACTGGGTAGGGGGTGCTGGCGCCAGGGAGGTGCCTTTGGCTTTTTCTATGAAACCCTGCTCACGCCCAGCCACGTCTGAGCCTCTAGAAAGTGTCAAGTTTGCACATGCTCAGTAGAGATCTGTTAGAACTCAGTTGCTAAAATTACCGAACATTCCAGTTACCTCAAGCACACTCCAGCCTTCCATGCGACCAGCCTGTGCATGCTCCATACCCTCGCATGACGGAGCACGTTTCAGCACCTTGAGCAACCAGCCTGTGCATGCTCCATCCCCCAGAGCACACTCCAGCCCATGTATGACCGGCCAGTACACTCCAGCTGCAGCGGTAAGCAGGACTTCCCTTGCTATAGCTGCTGCTGGCTGCCAGAGGCACTGTGGCTCCAAGCTCCAGAACGGAGAGCAGGGAGACACCTCCCCATTCTGTCTATGCTCCAGGGCCTTCAGCCTCCGTACAGTGACAACTACTGCAGCCTGTACTGGGGCAGAGGAGCAGGTTGGGTGCTGAGGGCACACCCAGCCAGCATGGGGGTGAACTCAGGGTATCTCCTGCTAGTCCCCCTAGGGCCCACCCAGGCTGAGCCCCCAGAATCCAGAGACCAGCCCTGCGCTGGAGCCCACCCAGCGGTTCAGAGACAGCCGGATCCAGTGCTGGGGAAAGGAGGCCTCACCCAACAAACCACCGTTCCAGCCGTTCTCCTGCCCGCTGGCCCTCTGGGGCGCCCTCTGCCGCTCGGCCGGCAGGGCCCGCTGCGCTGCACCGACATCCCTGGCCCCTTCCTGGGCTGGCACCCGCGCCTGAAACAACAAGTGTCTCTGCTTAGTGCCAGCTAGTCCAGGCACTGTCCCCAGCACCACACGGGCCCATGCTGTGGAGCCACAAAACGTCCCCTGCACCAAGGACCAGGCACAGGGCAAGCAGCAATCCTGGTGCCATCACCCCCCACACCACTCTGCTCCCAGGGGGCGAGGCCATGGGATGTGCAGCATCCCACGTGCTCACCTGGGGCTGCCATCCGGGCTTCTGGGGAACAAGCTGGAAATCCTCTGCCAGGGCCACGGCCTCCTGGCCGCTCTCTGGGCCACGCTCCCGCACCCAGCTCTGCATTTCCTCAGGCAGGAGGCTCAAGAACTGCTCGAGAACCAGCAGCTCCAGCACCTGCTCCTTGGTGCGGGTCTCTGGCTGCAGCCAGCGATGGGAAAGTTCCCACAGGCGGCCGTAAACCTCCCGCGGCCCTTCGGCGTCCTGGTAGCGGAAGCCCCTGAAGCGCTGGCGCTGCGTCTCTGTGTCGTGGCGGCGCAGGACAGCTCCCTTCACCTTGGCACCGTCACCGGCCTCACTGGCATCCAGGCTGGCGTGGGTCTGTTGGGCTTCCCCGCCGAGGGGAGAGAGGAGTCGGGCTCCCCGCAGGCCTTTGGGCCCCTGGCAGGTGTCAGTCACTCGTCTGGAGGAGGTGAGATCAGTCTCATTCTCACCCCCTTCTCCATCTCCCCGTGAGGCCAGGGGGCCCAGCAGCCCCTCCCGACACCGCTCGCCCCAAGTCTGCTGCCCATTCAGCGGTTGCTGCGGCACCAGCCAGCGCAGGATCTCATCTGCCGTCCAGTACTGCACGGCTGGGGGTGCTTTCCCTGCTCGCTCCAAGGCTCCTGCAGGGGCGGGGCCGGCTGTCTCAGCATCCTGCCCCTTGGCCTGCACTTGCACTGCCTGCTCCAGCAGAGTGTGGAACTGGAGCCCAGCTCCCTCCCGTGCCACTGGCTCTGGCTCCTGCAGTGGGGGTGCGGGCTGGGCCAGGGCCCCCACCATCTCCAGCTGCTTCTGGAAGAGCTTCTCCAGGAGCTGGGCCTGGAACTCCCGGTCCTCCTGCCGCATCTCCCGGTCATGCTGGATGAACTCGGCCAGGCTCTGCCTCTCCTCTGCCCTCCAGGCGCCAGCACGCCTTGCCCGCTTCAACTCCAGCTGGCTGCGCCCATGCTTCTGGGTGGGGCCCCGTGCAGTCTCCAGTGGCCCATCCTCCCGCGCTTTGCGCTTTCTGGCCCGGAGGTGCACGAGCCGGTCCAGCGCCGAGACCAGCTTCCGGGAGGCCAGTTGGGGCTCCACCGATGCCGATGGGTCTGGAGAGAAAAAGAATGCAGAGTGAGGGCCCACAGCACACCTGGCTCGGCACAGACCCCGTTGTATCGGTATGGCCCACCCCTGCAGCTCCCTTTACTGTACAGCGTCTGCTCCCAGTCAGGCTGGGGCACCAAGAGCGATGGCGCATGGAAAGAGGGGCACAGTGCTACCCTCAGATGAAGCCGATGGTGCCCAGAACAAGGAGAGGGAAACTCAGGACCGCTTTCCCCCTGTGGGCAGGCAGAGGAAGGCCCCAGACACCAGGCACAGTCCAGTTGGGCCAGGCAGGGTGGCGGAACCATGCACACAAGCCAAGGCTAGTTTCCAAAGCATGCCAGGCCCTGGCACACTGAGTGACTATGGCCAGGACAGGAGAAGCACAGCCAGGCTGGATCGGTGCTAACACAAAGGGCTCGAGCTCCATGGCTTGCAGACAAGAGAAGACTGGGACTGGAGAGTAATGGAGTGGCCTTGGTGTGCCAGGGCTAATTGGTGCCAGGGTGACAAGCGGCTCTGTTCCGCCCATGCCCCCTTCAAGGCCTGCTCACAGAGACTTGGTGGGGGCAACAATACGGATCCCCGGGACTTCTAGGGAAAGGCTTCAGCCCAGAGCCTCTGCCCGCCACTGGTAAACCTTGTTAGTATATAGGTCTGTTTGTTACCCTAGGCTAGACTTTGGGTTTGACTTTTTGATACTCTTATGCTAAAATGTGTAAACAAGGCACAAAGATACTGATATTGCTTCTGCCTAGTCAGCTGGATTTGTTAGTACAATGGGAACAGATAAGAGCTGTTAAAGTGTTACTCCAGAGCACACTAAGATTGTCTCAACCACTATTTCAAGGCAAAGTCAAGCAACTAGTCGGGAGGGGCAAAGGGGCTTGGGGGGTGGGAGGGGTATAAAGCACTAAAAGACGAAAGAAATGTGCATCCCTGACCAGAGCACAACCTCACTCCTTACCCCTCCCATGGGGTACAAAAAAGGGGTGGGATGAAGACCCCAGACACAAAATGGAACATGACCCTAAGTTGTAAGGGCTGGGAATGTGAGCATGCATTGCAGGTATATTTGGGCTTGCTAAGGAGGAGGTGGGAAATGGGGATTAGGGAACGGGGACACAAGCAAGGCTCTGCGGTGTCAGAGCTGGGAACGGAACACTGGAAAACAGACTCTGCTGGTGTGTAGAGCTATGGATATGCTTATTTGGAACTAATCCCAATAGACATCGAATTACCTGCACTTCGGACTTCTGATTTCTGTCTGCGTGACAAGAACCAGAGGAGAGCGTGAACGGAAAGCCCTCTAACAAACCTCAGGGTCCTCTGAGACACACAGACCCCAGCATGCTCCTGGGAATTCCCGGCCAGCACTGCGGGACCCCAGACCGATATACGAGACCCTGCTCTGTCTTCCCCTTGCTTGTATGTCCCTTCCCATCCCCCACTGGTCATCTCGTTGCTCCACTTTGACCCCAATCATGCTGTAGTGGAAGCCTGACAGGCCGAGATGGCCCAGCCAGCTCTGCCAGCCTGTGAAGGACAGGAAAGGAGAGGGGCCTGCTAAGACCAGCCAGGTGATGTCCCCCACCAGGGGTATGGTGAGCCAGAGGCTGGAGAAGAGCTGTGGTGGCTGATTCACCTGCCCAGCTCAGCCGCCTGCCTGCAGCTCCATCCAAATTAATGTAACAGTTTCCCTCCTCCCCCAGCGTTTCTCTTCAGATGGCCTGGGGCTCCCTCTCCTAGCAGTAGGGGACTGGGTCCCTCGGAAAAGGACGTGGCCCCAGTGCTGTGGGGGAGGGCCCCTGTGGAGAGCTCCCAAGAGAGCCAGGCCAGGCGATGGCAGCGAGGTTACCCCACCCCCTCTACAGAGTCCCCTGGGCTAGGCACCTTAGGGGGAGCAGGGCTTAGCTGCACCAGCCCACAACAGGGGCAGTTTGTGGCCCCATGGAGCTCTGGTCTCAGCCTGCCTGCAGTTGTGGGACCCAAGGACCCCAGCTATGTTCCTACCCTGGGCCATGTTCCCAGCCACGAGGCCCTGACACAGAACTGCTGCTTGCCAGGATGGCAAGATTCTGGCATGGCTAGGACTCCAGGAACCAGGGCCAGTGGGCAGGGTCGGGCCCCTGGTGTGGCACCTCCCAGCAACCCGTCGCCAACAACAGGGGCTTACCAGGCTCAGGCAGCAGTTCATCCGCGGACGCCTCTTCCTCCTTCACCTGCACGGCCTGCACCTCGCCCAGCAGGGCTTGCGCCTCAGGGAGCACGTAGCCCAGTTCGTCAGCCCCCTGGCTCTCTGAGGCTGCAGCTTGGGACCCCCAATGGTCAGAGGCCGAGGCCTGGGACTCCCAGTGCTCAAAGGCAGCAGTGGCTTGGGAATCCCATGGCTCAAAGGATGGTGCTCCCCAGCTCTCCGGGGCAGCTGTGCCCTCCTGCCTGTCTGGGGCGCCAGGCCCCTCGCCACTCTCTGCCAGGAGGCTGGAGCGGGTACTGTCGCAGCGCTGCATGATCTGGTCCATCTCCTCGTAGAATGGGCAGCGCATGGGCGGCCTCCCAGCTGCATTGTTCTCTTTGGCCTTGCGATATGTCACCTTGAGGCCTTTCATCTTCTCCCGGCACTGGTCCCCGGTGCGATAGATGCCCAGCTCAGCCAGGCGCTGGGAGATGCCATCATAGACAACCCTGTTCCTGCCACGGGAGCTCAGGTCATGTGAGGTGGCCGCCTCCGCCCACAAGGCAATTAGCACTTTGATGTGATCAGCTGGCCAGCTGGCAGCCCGTTCCTGAGGTTTGTCCCGACGCATCGCAGCAGGCGGTGGCTGGACCCGTGGAGGATCCCTAGGGAAAGGTTCCAGTGCCCAGCACCAGGCCAACGCAGGGACCTCACAACACGACACACCACGACCCAGCAAAGCCAGGCCGCAGGCCTGTGCTCTTTGCCCCTACTCCAGGTGTCAAACTGCACAGGCTGGCCCCAGGGTCCTCACGGACCAAGGCTAGGGAACACCAAACACAGGAGGTCCCTAGCACAGGGCTGGTGGTTCCTGATCCTCAGATTGGTATCAGCCCCAGAGACGCTACCATCGGTGCCAGTGCCACGGACACAAGCAGGACAAGGAGAGTGGCAGGAATGAGTGTCCTGTACAGAGCAAGAGAGATGATCAGTTTGCAGTTGCTGCCCGTTGCGGGCTCTGCTCACCAATGGACAGGCCAGCCCCCTTAGGTGCAGCCATGCGGGCCCCAATGTGTCAGACTGAGTGGAAGAGGGGAAAGCTCGTATGGGGCCAAGTGCTGCGGAGCAAGGAGCCAAGCTTGGTGGGTCGGCGAGCTTGGTGCAGTGCCTAGCTCCCTTACCTGAGAACAGACAACTGCCTGCCCCCTCCTCACTTAACCCAGCTCCCTGCCCCACAGCAGACAACTCCCTGGCCCGCAACTCAGCTCCCTGCCCCCAGCACAGACAAGTCCAGCCCCCACACCCGTCGCCCAGCTCCCCGGCCCCAGCACAGACAGGTCCAGGTCCAGCCCCCGTACCCGTCGCCCAGCTCCCCGCCCCCCAGCACAGACAGGTCCAGGTCCAGCCCCCACACCCGTCGCCCAGCTCCCCGGCCCCCAGCACAGACAGGTCCAGGTCCAGCCCCCACACCCGTCGCCCAGCTCCCCGGCCCCCAGCACAGACAGGTCCAGGTCCAGCCCCCGCACCTGCCGCCCAGCTCCCCGCCCCCCAGCACAGACAGGTCCAGGTCCAGCCCCCGCACCTGCCGCCCAGCTCCCCGCCTCCCTGCACAGACAGGTCCAGCTCCTGCACCCGTCAGCCAGCTCCCTGCCCCCCAGCACAGACAGGTCCAGCTCCTGCACCCATCAGCCAGCTCCCTGCCCCCCAGCACAGACAGGTCCAGGTCCAGCCCCCGCACCCGTCGCCCAGCTCCTCACACCCTGGCACAGACAGGTCCAGCTCCTGCACCCGTCGCCCAGCTCCCTGCCCCCCAGCACAGACAGGTCCAGGTCCAGCTCCTGCACTCGTCAGCCAGCTCCCTGCCCCCCAGCACAGACAGGTCCAGGTCCAGCTCCTGCACTCGTCAGCCAGCTCCCTGCCCCCCAGCACAGACAGGTCCAGGTCCAGCCCTCGTACCCGTCGCCCAGCTCCCCGCCCCCCAGCACAGACAGGTCCAGGTCCAGCCCCCGCACCCGTCGCCCAGCTCCTCACACCCCAGCACAGCCGAAGGCGCCCGTGTTCCGAGTCCCGTTGGGGGCTCTCTCTCCCCGGCCCCTGGCCCCTGCAGGGCCGTTGCTTTACCCCCGAGTGCCCCGCTCTACTCCGACACAGAGGAGCGGGCCGTTTCGCAGCCAGGTGGCGCGGGGCACGGCTACGCGAGCAGAGGCCCCTGGGCCTGGAGGGCCCGCCCGGAAGTGGGGCGAGCCGCGCCCGGCAGCCCAGCGGGACTCACGCGGGGCCAGGGCCCCGCGGCTGGGGCCGGCTCCGGCCCGGGGCTCGCGGGGAGGGCAAGGGCTGGCCGGCCCGGGGCGGGCGGAGGGAGCCCGCTCGCCCGGAGCCCTGGCGCCTGGCCTGCCCGGGAGGGCGAGGGAGGAGTTCCTGCCTTGGCCCGGGGCACTGTCCCCACCGCGGGAACGGGACCAGGCCAGCGGCTCGCGGGGGGCGATCGGCCCGTGCGGAGCCGCAGCAGTCCCGGCCCCGGAGCCGCCCGCCCGCCGAGCTTGGGCAGGGCAGGACAGGACCCACCTACCGCAGCCTGAGCCCGCATGAGCGGGGGGCCGTCGCCTGCCCCGGAAGCTCTCAGCAAATGCCGCCGCTGCCGGGAGACCACCCGCTATTGGCTGACCAGTCATGAAGGAGAGGGAGCGTCGATTGGCTGATCGAGCGGCCAGTCAGGGTGCAGGGGCGTAGCGAACGGTCTTGTCCCTCTGTCAATTTTTGCTGACACCTCGAGTGAGGAGCTGGCAGAGATAGGTTGATCTTTTGGAGTTCATCCGATCAGCGATTGGTGAACAGACCTGTCAGAGAGGCGAATGTAGGCAGCGATTGGACAGGCTCTCGTGTCACACCGCGGAAGGGCTGGACTTCTCTTTGCCCGCCCCCTCACCTCCCAAGAGCAGCAGCCAATAGGCAGAGCCGGGCCTGTACCTCTCGCTGCCTTGGGTCGAGGCCTGCCCCCGGAGACCAGGGGACCCCCCCCCCAGGTCACCGCCTGGAGCCCCCCAGGTATCCGCGGGCGGGGCCGGTCTGCGCTGGGGCAGTGAACTGGGCGCTGGGGTGGGGAGGGACCCGTTTTGGCCGGGGGGCAGGGAGCTGGGAGCTGGGCTGTGGGGTAGCGGTGGGTTATGGGGTTGGGGCAGGAAGCTGGGGCCGGGGTGAACGGGCAGGGAGCTGGGCTGTGGGGGCAGGGAGCTGGGTCGGGGGGCAGGGAGCTGGGCTGTGGGGTAGCGGGCTAGGAGGTGGGTTATGGGGTTGGGGTGGGGAGCTGGGTCTGGGGTGAATGGGTAGGGAAGGGCATGGCTTGGCTGGGGGGCAGGGAGCTGGGCTGTGGGGTAGTGGGCTAGGAGGTGGGTTATGGGGTTGGGGCGGGGAGCTGGGTCCGGGGTGAATGGGCAGGGAAGGGCATGGCTTGGCCGGGGGTCAGGGAGCTGGGTTATGGGTGAGCCGCAGGGAACTGGGTAGGGGGGCTTGTCATGGCCAGGGAGTTGGGTTATGGGGTAGCGGGCCAGGAGGTGGGCTATAGGGCAGGGAGCCATGGGACGGGGCAGGAAGCTGGGTTATGGATTCAGGGAGCTGGGTATGGGGGAGGATGGGCAGGGAGGGGCATGTCTTGTCTGGGTGGGGGCTGGAAGTTGGGTTATGGGGTAGCGGGCCAGAAGGTGGGCTATAGGGCAAGGAGCTGGGTTGAGGGTCGGAGGAGCAGGGAGCTGGGTAAAGGGGTAGTGGGCCAGGAGGTGGGTTATGGGGCAGGGAGAAGGGGGGGTATCTATGGTGGGGGACAAGCAGTGTGGCAAATGTTGGCTGAGCTGTTCTAGCCTTTTCCTGAGTGTCCTGTGCTGACTCCTGAGTGTTTCCATCCCTCCTCTAGGAAGATGCTGCATTGGGGAGGAGAAGTGCTCCCTTCTCTCCGGTTGGCCTGCTGTCTATTTGTCCCACAGTTCCAGTCCTGCGTGGCCCAGCAGGGCGTGCGGCTGGTCGGGCTCCCTGAGTGCAGGTTGCATGTCTGGCTAGGAAGCTGCGGGCTGATTCCAGCCCCTGCTTTGCCATGGGCTGCAGCTGACGTGGTGCAGCCGAGTGCAAGTTTGCAGGCAGGGCAGGGCTGACTCAGGGTTCAAGTGACAGCTTTTCCCTCCCCTTGACTGGATCAGGGCAGGTTTGTAGGTAGCAAGCAGGGTTGTTAGGCCTCTGAGTGCTAGCCCTCACTGCACCGGCCCCTGCAGAGAATCCGTGTGGCTGCCTGGCGCTGCCCAGGGCCAGCTATCTGGATGCCTCCAGGTTACCTCCGTGTACCTGCCCTGCTGCCACCCCTGGGCATGCATCTTACTTGCGTGTTCCCCCCCTGCCTCCCACTGCTGCTCCCAGGCACGCACCTTTCCTGTGCATACCTCCACTCTGTAGCCTCCAGCGTGTGCCTTACCAGCACATATTCTCTTTCCCCCAAGGTGTACGTGTTACCAGCAAATCCGTCCTTCGTTCTCCCAGTGTCTGTGTTACTAGCACAGACCCTCGTATCCCGGCCAGGTACAAGCTGTTTCCACAGCAGCCAGCTCCGTGCGGTGCCACCTGCTGAGTGATTCCAGTCCCAACCCCTGCGATGCGTCGGGACCGGCCCCCGGAGCGGGCGGCCAGCTGGCCGGCTGACCATGTCATGGTGCTCATCTCCTACTGGGCAGAGGCGGCTGCTGTGCACGATCTGGGCTCCCATGGTAGGAACAGGGTTGTCTACGATGGCATCTCCCAGCGCCTGTCCAAGCTCGGCATCTACCGCACCGGGGACCAGTGCCGGGAGAAGATGAAAGCGCTGAAGGTGGCTTATCGCAAGGCCAAGGAGAACAACGCGGCCGGGAGGCCACCCATGCGCTGCCCATTCTACGAGGAGATGGACCAGATCATGCAGCGCTGTGTCAGCACCCGCTCCAGCCTCCTGGCAGAGAGTGGCGAGGGGCTTGGCGCCGCGGACAGGCAGGAGGGCACAGCTGCCCCAGAAAGCTGGGAAGCACCAGCCTCAGCCTCTGACCATTGGGGGACCCAGGCCACTGAGAGCTGGGGATGTGAGGAGCCAGGCTATGTGCTCCCTGAGGTGCAGGACCCGCTGGGCGAAGTGCAGGCTGTGCGAGTGCAGGTGAAGGAAGAAGAGGCATCCGCGGATGAGCTGCCACACGAGCCTGGTAAGCCCCCTTGTTGGTGAAGGGTCGCTGGGTGCTGGGAATCCCTCCTGCACTGCATTAGAGGTTTGGGGTCCTGCGGGGGATCCCGGCCTGTTGCATAGAGGGGTTTTTGTTTCCCTGGCCAAGATGTGGGGGTGACCCATACTGGTACAGTGGGCTGCGTGCCAGGCCAGGTGCACTGTGGGCCCTCACTCTGCATTTTTGCACTCCCCAGACCCTTCCCCATCAGCATCGGCAGAGCCCCAACCGGCCTCCCGGAAACTGGTCTCGGCGCTGGACCGGCTCGTGCACCTTCGGGCCAGGAAGCGCAAGGTGCGGGAGGATGGGCCACTGGAGACTGCACGGGGCCCCACCCAGAAGCATGGGCGCAGCCAGCTGGAGTTGAAGCGGGCAAGGCGTGCTGGCGCCTGGAGGGCAGAGGAGAGGCAGAGCCTGGCCGAGTTCATCCAGCATGACCGGGAGATGCGGCGGGAGGACCGGGAGTTCCAGGCCCAGCTCCTGGAAAAGCTCTTCCAGAAACAGCTGGAGATGGTGGGGGCCCTGGCCCAGCCCGCACCCCCACTGCAGGAGCCAGAGCCGGTGGCGCGGGAGGGAGCTGGGCTCCAGTTCCACACTCTGCTGGAGCAGGCAGTGCGAGCCCAGGCCAAGGGGCAGGAGGCCGAGGCAGCAGGCCCTGCACCCGCTGGGGTCCCGGAGCGAGCAGGGAAAGCACCCCCAGCCGTGCAGTACTGGACGGCAGATGAGATCCTGCGCTGGCTGGTGCCGCAGCAACCGCTGAATGGGCAGCAGACTTGGGGCGAGCGGTGTCGGGAGGGGCTGCTGGGCCCCCTGGCCTCACGGGGAGATGGAGAAGGGGGTGAGAATGAGACTGATCTCACCTCCTCCAGACGAGTGACTGACACCTGCCAGGGGCCCAAAGGCCTGCGGGGAGCCCGACTCCTCCCTCCCCTCGGCGGGGAAGCCCAACAGACCCACGCCAGCCTGGATGCCAGTGAGGCTGGTGACGGTGCCAAGGTGAAGGGAGCTGTCCTGCGCCGCCACGACACAGAGACGCAGCGCCAGCGCTTCAGGGGCTTCCGCTACCAGGACGCCGAAGGGCCGCGGGAGGTTTACGGCCGCCTGTGGGAACTTTCCCATCGCTGGCTGCAGCCAGAGACCCGCACCAAGGAGCAGGTGCTGGAGCTGCTGGTTCTCGAGCAGTTCTTGAGCCTCCTGCCTGAGGAAATGCAGAGCTGGGTGCGGGAGCGTGGCCCAGAGAGCGGCCAGGAGGCCGTGGCCCTGGCAGAGGATTTCCAGCTTGTTCCCCAGAAGCCCGGATGGCAGCCCCAGGTGAGCACGTGGGATGCTGCACATCCCATGGCCTCGCCCCCTGGGAGCAGAGTGGTGTGGGGGGTGATGGCACCAGGATTGCTGCTTGCCCTGTGCCTGGTCCTTGGTGCAGGGGACGTTTTGTGGCTCCACAGCATGGGCCCGTGTGGTGCTGGGGACAGTGCCTGGACTAGCTGGCACTAAGCAGAGACACTTGTTGTTTCAGGCGTGGGTGCCAGCCCAGGAAGGGGCCAGGGATGTCGGTGCAGCGCAGCGGGCCCTGCCGGCCGAGCGGCAGAGGGCGCCCCAGAGGGCCAGCGGGCAGGAGAACGGCTGGAACGGTGGTTTGTTGGGTGAGGCCTCCTTTCCCCAGCACTGGATCCGGCTGTCTCTGAACCGCTGGGTGGGCTCCAGCGCAGGGCTGGTCTCTGGATTCTGGGGGCTCAGCCTGGGTGGGCCCTAGGGGGACTAGCAGGAGATACCCTGAGTTCACCCCCACATCGGCTGTGCATGCCCGCAGCACAGGTCAGCCAGCAGTGGGTGTCGCTGTACTGAGCCTGATGGCTCCGGAGAGTAGGGAGGGCAAGTGGCAGTGAGGTGGGTCTCTGACTGATCCACCCCCCCCCCCCAATGTTGCTGAGTGCGCTATGGAGAGCTCCAGGGAGGTGGGGGAGGGTCTTTGTACATGTGCCCTGCATGAGGTGGTGTCAGGGAGTGCGCTCCCTGGCACCCACTTTCATTAACTTTTGGAGAATGTCCCAGGGCAACTTCACTGTGAGTTCCTGAGATGACCCTGCCATGAGGCAGAGCCATGCTCTCGTCCCGGTTACAGAGCTGAGGCCAGTGACCCTCTGTGATTGACCCAAGGTCCCAGAGAGTCTGGGCACAGCCAAGATGAACTCAGCTCCCTGATGCCCAGCACCTTGGCCCCGGACTGGACCCTGTCTCTATTGAGAAGTAACTCTTGGTGATTTATTCTCCCAGCTGCCACACCGTGCGCCCTGCTGGCACAGAGACCGAGCCTGCGGGTGATTGAGCCACCTGCTTCCCAGCCCCTGCGCAACAGAGTGGGCTCCAGGCAGGGACAGCAAGTGGAGAATGGCTTAGAGCCGCTGCAGAGCACCGGGCACCTGCGGCAAGCAGACAAAAACATTGCCCCAGTAGCTGGGAAGGTGACTGAGCTATGCGGTGCTGACCCAGGAGACCACGTGGGGACGGATGGCGTGCCACAGGGCAGAACCACCATTCAAGGGGGCAGCAACATCTCGGAGGCTCAGAATGGGGTCACGCAGCAGCCTGTTCCCTGCGCCCCATGTGAACAGCAAACACCTGCTGGTCTTGTGCAGACGGAGCGCACCGGCTCCAAGGGTGACTGGACCTGCAGCCCCCAGCGCAGGAGCTCCAGCCGTGCTTCTCCGGGGCTGGATGGCCCCTTGCTCGGGGACGTCCTGGAGACGTCCTTGGACTCTCCATGGGATGGAGAGGGTAGCGCAGACAGAGCACCAGACGACGGCGCAGCCTGCCTGGGGGCACGGCCCCGCTGCCTGGGCTGCACGGTGCTGCGGGCCGAGCTGGACGCTGCGCGGGAGGAGCTGAAAATCACCCAAGGTAGGCACTGGCCGCCAGGGGAACTGTGGTTGGGGGGCTGTGTGCTCAGCCCAGGAGTCAGATGCTGCCATCAGGGGCTGCTCTGTCATCAGCCCTTGTCTGATTGCTGCACCCTTGGGTTTGGTTTCACAAGGGGCCGAGCATCCACGGGCTCCTGGGCCAGGGAAGAAAGAATTGAACCCCACACCTCAATGTTAAAGGCCAGGCTCTGGGTCCCTGAGCTGTCAGTCACTGGGGCAGCCTGTAGAGACGAAAGAGCAGAGCTCCTGAGCCGGTGTCCAGCCCCTCAGCTGCACCCCACCCTGCGAGCCAGGGTGTGCACTAGTGGAGTATCTCCAGCAGCAGGCAGTGTTAGCCAGCTGCTCCGCTAGTGGCTGGGGAGGGTGCTGTGCTGGTTTCCATCAGCAGGCGGCAGTGGCGGGCTATTTTCCTAGGGGCTGCGTGAGGGAAGGGCTGGTTCCTATGAGCAGGCAGCAGTAGTGGGCTGTTATCCCAGGAGCTGATGGGGCTGGGCTCTGTTCCCAGCCACAGGGGGGCAAGATCCATGCAGCGTGTTTGTCCTGCAGCTTCCACCCTGTACGGGCTGAGTGGCGCCCACTTGCAGGGCCTGGCTGAGGCCCTGGGCACCATCTCGCGCATCCTGAACGACAGGAGGCCGACAACGAACAAACCCCCCTGGGGTGCTGCCGAGAGCTCCGGTGTGGCCATGACCCAACAGACACACGTAAGTGTCCAGCCGGACAAACAGCTGCCTTGGTGCCCTGCGCCCCCCCCCCCCCCCCCCCAAGCGGGAGTATGCAAGGCTGCCTTGGGTCAGGCTGCACGGACCCACCAGAGTTCAGCCTGGCAGAGGACGCCATGGTGTGGAAGTTCCCCATCTCTGCCCCCCATTGGCTTCCTGCCGGTCACAGCTGAGTCAGTTCCTTGCCCCTCCCTCCCTCCATACTCGGAGTCTGGCTCATCCCGTCCTTCCCCTTCTAGGGTCCCCCTCTGCCTGGTAGCGCCCATCCCCATGGCACCTGGGCCTTGCGAGGGAGGACTGGGCGACAGCAAGCTCAGAGCTCAGCTCTGGGAGTGCCTGGAATGAGCCCAACCTGCAGAGTCGTACCCCAAGAGTGTCCTCCCCACACCCACCTTCCCCTGGGTCTGTGCTAACCCTGTCCCCCGTCCCCCCCTTTTGCTCCTGGCAGCTTGCCCTGCTGCTAGCAGGTGCCATCTGTGCTGGGAAGGCTGGGTGGATTTCCTGGCAAGTCGGGACCATTCCTATTGCCCAGCCTGAGCCGGCATGACCCGGCCAGAGAGAGCCTCCAGGACTCCTGCCCCAGCCCTGCTCAGCTCTCAGTAGAGATGCAGGTTTTCCTGCAGGACAGGGCTGCAATGAGGGCCTTGATCATCAGATGCTCAGCCCCAGCCGCTCTGTGGGATTGTCCAAGCTGTGGGTGCTCAGCCCTTTGCATCAGGGCTGGGCCTGGAGGGGATCGGAGATCTGTGGCTGCTGCTAGCTAACAGGGCTCCCCCCTGGCTCAGGGGCTGCCAGTGGAGTGGGAACTGAGGGCACGGGGGTCTGGCCCTGCCTCCCTAGGAGCATGTGCTGATGTTGCAGTGACTGTCTGGGGGGTTGTTCTAGGCCCCCTCCTCTCTGCTCTGTCTGTGCAGGTCCCCACCGAGCCAGGGAGTCAATGGCATTTCCTGCATCCCTAGCAGTGTGTATTTCCTTCCCTGGGGCGAGTGTTGCTCTTCACTCAGAGCTGAGCTCTGAGCCCTGCCAGAGTGCCTGCTCTGCCCCCTCTGTCCTGGCGCCAGCGTCCATGTGCAGACGCTCCAGAGCAATGCCACAGGCAGCTGGAGGGCAGGCCAGCGCTGCCTGCTCGACGGCCTCCTCCCTGCATCCTGCCAGGGAAGAGCTGGTGGCCAGCACACCCCAGCAGTGTGGGCCGGCTTTCCCACCCGAGACGTGCTCAGTGACTGGTGGATGCAGGGCTCTGAGCGTGATGACCAGGGATACGCTCGTTGCCTGTGCCCAGTGGCGGGCTGGGCTTGGCAACGCCTGTTCTCACTCTGTCACTCCCCGCAGCTCTCCTGAAGCCCAAGTGCCTGGCGAGCAGCTGGCCATGGCCCACCGCTGAGGAGCCCACACGATGTTCAGCAGCAGTGTCGGCAGCACCAGGGAGAAGGTGACGACCTGCCACTCGATCCCAGAGCTGCTAGCATTGAGCCCCATACTCGTGGCAGAGCCTGCAGCAGGGAGGCCTTGGACAGGACCTGAGGGGCACTGGGCCGGCTGCCTGGGGGTGTTGGGAGCTGGATCCAGCGTGGCCTGTGCTGAGCCAGGGGAGCTGGCGTCTCGTCACTGGACTTTCCAGGGAGCCTTTCCTACTCCACGAGCTTTTTGATACAATGTCCCCAAAGCCCTCTACTTCCCCTTCACTTCTCAGGTTGGTCTCAATAGAGCAATGCACAGAGCTCTGGATCCGGTGTGTGCAGAGCACGGGCAGAGAGAGCCCATGGGTCTGTGCTGACTGCGGCTGTTGCTCTGGGACAGACAATTTAGCTGTATCTCCATTGGCCCAGCAGCAGCCTGTGTTCTCAGTGGGAGTGCTGGGTGCTGAGTTCTTGTTACTATCTGACCCGTAGCACATAGCCGCACTCTCTCAGCCTGTCACTGTGATGGGGCGGAGGGGTTAAAGGTGAATCCCAGCTCCTAGCACTACAAGGCATGTGGGACAGTGCTGGCTCTGTCCCTTAGCGTGGCATGCACCAGCCTGACCTTTCTTCCAATGGATCCACCTTCCTGGGAGATAGAGCCTGGGGTGCCAGCTGCCTCCTTGCCTGTCAGTGCCCAATACCCTCAGGGCAGACCCTGCAGTCTTCATCCTTCTCCAGCCAGAGGAACCCATCACTTTCCCGTCTCTAGCCACCCTCACTACAGGGGGAGGAGAGAATGGGTTTGTGCTGAAGGGCTGAGAATGGGTTTGTGCTGCTCTCCTCAGGGAACCCAGAACCATGAGCTCCTGTGTTACTTCTCCACCTCAGCAAGCGGGAGCTTTGCTGGAGCTTCAAGTATGTAGCAGCTCCCTGCCACCCCAGTCTGTCCGCCTCACCAGCAAATGCCTTGAGACTCTGCCAGTCTAAACCTTGCCTTGCACTCCAGTCCCCCAGAGATGTGTCTGCAGTGTCCAGTCCCTCCTACTGGCCGCTCATAGAAACTAATTTCGCTCCCTCCAAAGAGACAAAGCCTGCACCTGCTTGTTAACTCAGCTGAGGTCTCACCCTTGAATGCACAGTACTGAGATGGTTTTGTAATAAAACAAGAAGTTGATTAATAAAGAACACATATTGAAGTGATACTAGGCAGGAATAAGAGCTAGAAAAGGATTGCAAACAAAATAAAAAGATTATGCTTTTTAGTGCCTAAAACTTAATTCTAGCAACCTGGATCTTTGCCTAAAACAGTTTCTGGCTCCCAGCAACTGCTGCCCTTCAGGCCCAGAGGATCTGCCATTCACAAGCCCAGAGGGTGCTGTCCCTATGTCCCCTAAGTGGTAGATAGCTGAGGGGCTCTTTTCCTCCCTTTTTATAGTCCGGTGAACCTTTGAAATTTTTTCCATTTATGCGTGGTCCTACATACAGATTTTTCTCCCCTGCTGTGCATGCAGACACCATGTTGTCTCCCTACACCTTGGGTCAGTTGGCTTCTCCAATTGGCTCAATTGCTCTGTCTACCTTAGATGCAAGTGTATTGCCGTTGTCTCTGGTGTTGCCCTGCTTAGTTTGCAGTGGAGCACAGGTAAACAGGCCAAACGTTTCTTGTCTAAGGCCATCTTATGTACCCACTGCCTCCAAAACGGATTTTAAGAACATATTTCCAGCACCCACACATATGGAACTTGTTCCACGCAACCTGCCATACACCACACAAAGAAACTTGTGACCAGTGTGTCACCAGTTTTTATCTGATACCTACAGGACATATTTCAGAGTAACAGCCGTGTTAGTCTGTATTCGCAAAAAGAAAAGGAGGACTTGTAGCACCTTAGAGACTAACCAATTTATTTGAGCATAAGCTTTCTTGAGCTACAGCTCACTTCATCGGATGCATACTGTGGAAAGTGTAGAAGATCTTTTTATATACACACAAAGCATGAAAAAATACCTCCTCCCACCCCACTCTCCTGCTGATGATAGCTTATCTAATGTGATCACTCTCCTTACAATGTGTATGATAATCAAGTTGGGCCATTTCCAGCACAAATCCAGGTTTTCTCACCCCACCCCCCCACACACAAACTCACTCTCCTAGCTAAATATTCTTAGAATGTGGTGCTGTGCACCCTTTACCAGTTGGAATAGTGGGTCTCTTAAGGGACACACCTCCCCTCTCTTAGCGTACTCCAGAAGCATCAGCCAAATGGCTGAACTGGAGGTTGTGGGTCAGAATCCTTGTTCCAGGACAGGGCATCTGCTGCTACATTTTCTCTCTCTTTAATGTGCACAACTTCCATGGCATATGCTTGGGGTGTCATGCTTCTCCCAGCAGTTTGGAGCTGGTGCCTTTGGTTTTGTGTAACCTCACCAGTGGAGAAAGGTCAGTTAGAACCTGGAATTTTGTGTTAAGAGATAGGGCCTGAGTTGGTTGATTTCCCATAAAATAACATTTCTTTCTTTTATGTGAGAGAGTAATTGATGTCCCCTGAACAGTTTCTTGCTCAAGAATACAAGGAGATGCTTTGTTACTTCCCCCGGCTTGCACTGATACTGCACTTAAACCACTGACTGGTTCAGCTGTATGGAGTTCAAATGTTTTGTCAAAATCTGGAATGGCAAGAACGGGTTGTTCAGACAAGACTTTCTTTAGCAAAATCCTCCTGACGAGGCTTTGTCTACGCGACTTTGGTTTTGTTGTCTTGCACAAGCCCGCCATGGTGAACACAATGTCACTCAAGCCATGCACAAAATCGTCAGTAACAGTTAACGAAGCCCATGAAAGGCTGGACCTGCTTTTTGGTCTAGGGCACAGGCCAGTTAACAGTAACTTCCACTTCCAAGGGAGCAGGAAAGAGTTAGCTGCCCTCTTCCCAATGTCCAAAATAAGGAACCATTGCTGTTCCTGTTTTACATTTACATGCTTTTACCATAAGACCTGCATCTCTGAATTTTGAAAATTCAGTCCTCAAGTGTTTCTTGTGAAGTGACCAGGGGTTGCTGATGTTGCTAGATCAGAGATATACGCTCCTGCAAAGTCTTGTAATCTGCTTAACACATGGTTGATTGACAGTGACTCCTTCAGTAATTAACCCAAAAAGTAACGTTTTAAACTCATGAAGTCCCATGTCTGTAATAAAAGCAGATTTCTTCTGTGCCTTATTGTCTAAAGGAATCTGCCAGTAACCTTTCAACAGGTCAGTCATACTTGGATATTTTGCTTTGCCTAAAACATCTAGCATGTCATTGGTTTGGGGCATATGGTATCCATCAGGAACTGTGGCAGCATTAAGTTTTCTATAAGTGCAGAATTTTGCAGACTTGTCTTTCTTAGGGATCAACACAACAGTAGATGCCCAGGAGCCATCAGACACTTTACTTATCCCTGTTTCCAGTGTACCCTGTATCTCAATACGAATTTGCTCCTTTGATTTGCAAGGGGTTCTGCGTGCCCTGCTGGGGTGCAGTTGGGATCCTGCAGTGTCAAGCCTGTGAACCATCTTATGAGTCCATTTCCTGGCATGTTAGGAAAACCTGCTTGTGACTTTGCAGCACAGCCATGATCTCTGCCCTCTCAGTCTGCGATAGCTCTTTGCATCTCCCAAGTAACAAGTCATCCAGACATTCAGCCACCAGATACTGAGGTCCCAGCCTCCCCTTCAGCACAACAAATCCCAGTCTCAAGGGTTTCTCGATTGTGGTAGGCTTTGATTTAGTCACGTGCAGTGTCTGTGGGGCAACTTCACTGTGGGATTTTTTACACTACATGTGGCTTCATCGTCCCTTTCCATGAACCTGGTATGATCCCTCCCATGAGTTTTGCATGTTGTGCCTTTTTCCAGGGAATGGCCCTAGCACTAAATCCCCCAACCTTGAGAAGTCTTCACAAGCATCCTGCTCATACCAGGCCTGCTGTGGGGCCTGGCTACCAGTGAGGTGAGTTTGAACCACTTCCATGATGTTCTTTAACTCTGAACCTTTGTACATAGTCCCTGGTTCCCCCCCTCCCCAGAGTCCCGGATGAGAGCCAAGATCCCTCCCCTTTCTCCCATACAGGAGATCAAATGGTGGTGAACCCTGTAGATTCCTAGAGAACGTACCAATAGGCAAATAACAGATAGGGTAGCACTTCATCCCAGTCGTTCTCCCACTTGTTTGCATATAACCCTTGTGGCTGGGTCTGGGGATCTGCTCCCTCTCATCCAGTCTAGTACCCTCTCTTCAGGACTTAGAGTGCTCTCTCTATGTGACTTGGCCATGTGGCCAGGTCACTGTATAGCTTTCCCCTTTTGGGGCACCAAAGCCTGTCCAGACAAACTGTCTGGCTGCTGTCTCAGGCAATCATCCATGCCAATTCCAAGTGTGCACCACTTTCCCAGTGCGGGATTGGGGAACCTGGCTCACCTCTGGGCTCTAGCCCATATGCCCCATAATCAGCCAAGGTCTACATGATCTCAGCCCTCATTTCTGTCCCTGGGCTTCTCCCTACTCTGCTTTCTTCCCTGCAACTCCTCTGGCCCCTTCCTGCAGGGCTAGGGTCTCAGGGGGATTCCTCCTACCTACCTCTCTGTACTCAAACAGGAACTGCAGACTCCTTCTGCTGCCAGCTTCCTGGCTTTATACACCCTCAGCCTGCCCCTGCCTAGCTGGGCTTCATTATCAGTTAGCCTTTATCAGTCCCAGGCTCTCCCCAGCTGTGGCTCTTCTGAGTCACCTATTCAGGGCTAGGCTGGGGTGAGCATCCCATCACACCAGGCCATGAAATGTGACCCATGAGCTGACAAAATAGTTGGCTGAAAATAGTGATGGGAAGGGCTTTGGCCACAGTCTCAGCCTTTGTGTCAGAGCTACCGGTGCTGGAGAGCATGCTCCATAACCCACTACCACCAAACTGGAGCTTTCCCCTCTGGCTTGGCTAAAGCAAAGGGCCCGAGCTCCCTATTGCCACCCAAAATCCTGCTTCCTTGATGGCAGGTGAGGGCTGTAGTGGGGCACTGGGGGACCCCAGAGGCCTCTTCCGCTCCTGAGGAAAGTCACAAGGCTTGCACTCATCTCCCACCTCTTCCTGAACAGCAGCCAGTACAAATCCCTTTTCAGCCTTCCATAACTTCTCTGTGTCCCTAGATGCCCTGCCAAAGAACAGCCAGGGGCTAACATTAGCTCCCGAACAGTCATAACAGGCACCACCAGCTGCTTGTGAGGCTTCCCAAGCAGCCTGTTTTTCCCTGCAGGAGCCTCCCTGGACAATCTTCCCTCCTCCTCAACAAACCTTGACCCATTTCCCTAGCCAGGGAACTCTGGAGATGACTCCCCTTGTGCTTTGGGTCCGCTCTGCTGCAAATTCCTCAAATTCACCCTGTTGGCTGCTCCTCTGTCTTTAGCCCTGGAGAGACTCCCTCGGCTCAGGCTCCACAGTTCCCTCAAGGCATCATAGAGAAATGTTCCTTATGGCTGGGGGTGCTATGTTACCAGCCTTAGCCGCAGCTAATAGGTGGTTACCTGTGAGCACTCCTGCTGGAATGCAGCCCAATGCACCAATTTCCAAAAGGCCTTGTAGCCCTTCCCCCTGCAGGCAGAGTGGTTTTACATTTCTCCCAGGCCAGGAGTTCCACATTTCCCCCAAGTACCATGTCTGTCTACTTGACCATGCCTTCTCTGAGTAGAGAGATCTGGGCACCAGCATCCCTCCACCCCAGGCGTTCTATGTCATTCACTTTGGCAACCTTAAGAAAGTCAGTAGGACCCTCCAATGGGTCACACTGTACACAATTCATCAGGAACCTCTCCCACACTTCTGTGGGCCCTGGGTTTACAACAGCTGTGTTAATCTGGGCTGGACGGCATGTGGGTTAGGGTTCCCTTTGCTCACGGCAGTTGACCCTCCAGTGTTCAGTGGAGTTACATATGAAACACCTTCTTGGGCTGTCCTCTGTCTCAGAAGGGAGTCTGCAAATGTGATTTGTTCTGGGGAGGTGAGTGCCTGGTCTCCAAACCACCCTCCCTTTTTCCAGGGGTAAAACAGGGTCCCCTCTTTACACTGGGCTTCTGCCCTTCTCTTTTTCACTGGACTCTCTGGCTTCTACATAGGAAATAGCTAGATCTGCTGCTTCCTGTTCAGAACCCACGGATTTATCCCAAACGGCTTTTCTGATCTCCTCAGAGCACGTGTGCAGGAAATGTTCCTGAGCAAAGTGATCAAATTACTGGTCATAATTCTCTGCTCCTTTCCCCTTTGCCCATTTTGTCATCAAGTCACACATCTTGTATACCTATTCTCTGTGGCTCACTTTATCCCACATTCTGAGGTTTCTGAACCTTAACCTGTATACCTCAGGGAACATTTGAAACCTCTGCAATACGGTCTTTTAAAATTCAGCATATTTCAAAGCCCGTTCAATTTCCATTTAATCAAATATATGTAATGCTCTACCCAAGAGCTTTGCAACTAGCGTGGGAACCGTCTTGTCTTCTGGAATGTCATGAACTGTGCAGAATCTTTCAAAAGTAGGAAGGTATTTCCCCCTGCCGTCCGATTGGTGGTGTGTGGAGCACAGCTTGTGGCCCTCAGGGAAGACTGATTACTGCTTGAGGATTTTCTGTTTTTAGTTCCCATATCTTGAGCTCCCATTGGCATTGCTTCTCTTTCTCCTCCATGGTTCATTGTTGGGCAGCTATTTCCACTTTCAGCATTCAGTGGTCTGCTGCTGCTGCTTCTTTTCTGTCTCCTACTCTCTCTGGATTTCATTTCGGCTACAGTGTAGACACTCACTACAGTGATGGGAGGAGTTCTCCATTGGCATAGTTAATCCACCTCCCCAAGGCCTGGTCTACGATACGAGGTTATGTCGAATTTAGCAGTGTTAAATCAAATTAAACCTGCACCCATCCACACAACGAAGCCATTTTTTTCTACATAAAGGGCTCTTAAAATCGATTTCTGTACTCCTCCCCAAGGAGGGGATTAGCGCTGAAATCGACATTGCCATTTCGAATTAGGGTTAGTGTGGATGCAATTCGATGGTTTTGGCCTCCAGGAGCTATTCCACAGTGCACCATTGTGACCGCTCTGGACAGCACTCTGAACTCAGATGCACTGGCCAGGTGTGCAGGAAAAGCTCCGGAAATTTTTGAATCTCATTTCCTGTTTGGCCAGGCGAGCTCATCAGCACAGGTGACCATGCAGTCCCAGAATCAAAAAAGAGCTCCAGCATGGACCGAATGGGAGGTACTGGATCTGATTGCTGTATGGGGAGAGGAATGCGTGCTATCAGAACTCCGTTCCAAAAGACGAAATGCCAAAACATTTCAAAAAATCTCCGAGGCCATGATGGACAGAGGCTTCAGCAGGGACGCAACACAATGCCACGTGAAACTTAAGGAGCTCAGACTAGCGTACCAGAAAACCAAAGAATCAAACGGATGCTCCAGGACAGAGCCCCAGACACGCCGCTTCTACACTGAGCTGCATGCAATTCTAGGCGGGGCCGCCACCACTACCCCACCCCTGTCCATAGACTCCGATGTTGGGGTACTCTCCACCATGCCTGAGATTTTTGCGGACGGGGACGATGAGGAGGAGGAGGATGAGCTTGAGGAGCACACAGTACACCATTCTCCCCGACAGCCAGGATCTTTTTATCACCCTGACTGAAATACCCTCCCAACCCATCGAAGCCGGTGAGTGTACCTTTTTAAATATAATACATGTTTTAAAAGCAAGCATTTTTTAATGATTAATTTGCCCTGAGGACTTGGGATGCATTTGTGGCCAGTACAGCTACTGAAAAAGTCTGTTAACGTGTCTGGGGATGGAGTGGAAATCCTCCAGGGACATCTCCATGAAGCTCTTCTGGAGGTAATCTAAAAGCCTTTGCAGAAGGTTTCTGGGGAGAGCAGCCTTATTCCGTGCTCCATGGTAGGACACTTTACCACGCCGTGCTAGTAGCAAGTAATCTGGTATCATTGCATGACAAAGTCTGGCAGCGTATGGTCCTGGTGTATGATGGCATTCAAGCAACATCTGTTCTTTATCTCTCTGTGTTATCCTCAGGAGAGTGATATCGTTAATGGTAACCTGGTTGAAATACGAGAATTTAATTAAGGGGACATTCAGAGGTGGTTGTTCCTACTGGACTGTTTGCCTGTGGCTGAAAAGAAATCCTCCCCACCGTTAGCCAAGTGGTGGTGGGGGGGGGGGCATTGGCGCTGAGTTGTTCACGTTTGGCTAGCAGGGATCTTCCCTGATACCAGCCACGTGGTGTGGGGAGGGGCAAAGCAATCATCCCAGATAATTGGATTGGGGCCGGGGGGTAGTTTGGTTTCTGCTGCTGCGCTTTAACACGAGAACCGCAGCACTAAATGGCCAACTCAACGGGCTTTGCTTGGTATGGGAAAGGAGGGCGCTGCTGTTATGAAGGTTGCAGAAGCCGAAAGACTATGGCATACCATGGCCGCCTGCAAGCCGAATTCTGTTGCCCGGCACTGCGTGTGTGATCTCTAACACCAAAGCCGCAGGCACTCGATATAAGATGCAAAATGCGACCTTGTACCAAAATCACATGTGCTCTGTAATGTGAATAGTGTTGTTCACCGTGAAAGAGTATAGCCATTGTTCTGTAAAATGTATCTTTTTAAATACTTCACTCCCTTTTTATCCTCCCACAGCCGCAAATGTTTCAAGCCTCCCTCCACCGTCCCAAAGCCTATCTCAGATAAGGCAGCGAAAAAAATGCACGCGCGATGAAATGTTCTCTGAGCTCATGCAGTCGTCTGGCACTGACAGAGCTCAGCAGAATGTGTGGAAGGACACAGTAGCACAGTTCATGAAAGGACAAGGGCAGTAGATGGTCCAGTGGTTAGGGGACCAGCCTAGGTCTCTAGAGGCCTGGGTTCAATTCCCAGCTCCACCATGTTGTGGGGGGATACTACCCAGATCCTACTAATGGGGGCCATATATAAGTACCCAAGATAAACGGATATGGCTCAAGAGCTCTCAGTCAGGTATGGGGGGGAGAGATAGCTCAATGGTTTGAGCATTGGCCTGCTAAACCCAGGGTTGTGAGTTCAATCCTTGAGGGGGCCATTTAGCGATCTGGGGCAAAAATTGGGGATTGGTCCTGCCTGAGCAGGTGGTTGGACTAGATGACCTCCTGAGGTCCTTTCCAACCCTGATATTCTATGAAAGCGGCCAATGAGTGTGAGGACAGGAGGGACGATCGAGATGAGAGGTGGTGGCAGGAAGGTCAGAGGAGGCAGGATGCAACGCTAGGGCTACTGTGGGATCAAACGGACATGCCCCAGCGTCTGGTGAAGGTTCAGGAATGGCAGCAGGATCACAGGCTGCAGCCCCTGTTTAACCGCCCTCTCTCCTCCCCAAGTTCCATAGCCTCCTCACCCAGAAGCCCAAGAACGCGGGGTGGGAGGCTCTGGGCACCCAACCACTCCACCCCAGTGGACAGCTCAAGCAACAGAAGGCTGTCATTCAACAAGTTTTGAAGTGGCCTTTACCTTCCCTCCTACCCTCCTCCCACACCCCACCCGGGCTACCTTGTGAGTTATCTCCCTCTTTTTATAATCAATTAATAAAGAATACATGTTTTTTAAACGATAGTGACTTTATTTCCTTTACAAGCAAGCTGTGATCGAAGGTGGGAGGGCGGGTGGCTTTCAGGGAATTAGAGTCAACCAAGGGGGTGAGTTTTCATCAAGGAGAAACAAACAGAAGTGGTCACACGGTACCCTGGTCAGTCATGAAACTGGTTTTCAGAGCTTCTCTGATGAGCAGCGCTTCCTGCTGTGCTCTTCTAATCGCCCTGGTGTCTGGCTGCGCGTATTCAGTGGCCAGGCGATTTGCCTCAACCTTCCACCCCGCCATAAATGTCTCCCCCTTACTCTCACAGAGATGGTGGAGCACACAGCAAGCCGTAATAACAATGGGAATATTGGTTTTGCTGAGGTCTGAGTGAGTCAGTAAACTGCGCCAGCCACCCTTTAAACATCCAAATGCACATTCTACCACCATTCTGCATTTGCTCAGCTTATAGTTGAACAGCTCCTGACCACTGTCCAGGGTGCCTGTGTACGGCTTCATGAGCCAGGGCTGGGTCCCCAAGGATAACTATAGGCATTTCAACATCCCCAACAGTTATTTTCTGGTCTGGGAAGTAAATCCCTTCCTGCAGCTGTTTAAACAGACCAGAGTTCCCGAAGACGCGAGTGTCATGAACCTTTCCCGGCCATCCCACATTGATGTTGGTGAAATGTCCCTTGTGATCCACCAATGCTTGCAGCACCATTGAAAAGTACCCCTTGTGGTTTATGTACTGGCTGCCCTGGTGGTCTGGTCCCAAGACAGGGATATGTGTTCCATCTATAGCCCCAACAGAGTTAGGGAATCCCATTGCAGCAAAGCCATCTAGTATGACCTGCACAGTTTCCCACAGTCACTACCTTTGATAGCAGCAGCTCAATGATTGTGTTGGCTCCTTGCATCACAGCAACCCCCACAGTAGATTTGCCCACTCCAAATTGATTACTGACTGAACAGTAGCTGTCTGGCATTGCAAGCTTCCACAGGGCTATTGCCACTCGCTTGTGAACTGTGAGGGCTGTTCTCATCTTGGTATTCTTGCGCTTCAGGGCAGGGGAAAGCAAGTCACAAAGTTCCTTGAAAGTGCCCTTACGCATGCGAAAGTTTCAGAGCCACTGGGAATTATCCCAAACCTGCAACACTGCAGTCCTGCCAGTCTGTGCTTGTTTCCCAGGCCCAGAATCGGCATTCCAGGGCATGAACCTGCCCCATTAACACCATGATCTCCAAATTGCCGGGGACCGTGGTTTTAGAGAAATCTGTGTCCATCACTCTCATCACCATGCTGCCGTCGCCTCCTCGCCTGGTTTTTCAGGTTCTGGTTCTGCATAAACTACACGATAATGCACGAGGTGTTTACAATGGTCATAACTGCTGCAGTTAGCTGAACGGGCTTCATGCTTGCCGTGCTATGGTGTCTGCTCGGGCAATCCAGGGAAACGGGCGAGAAATGATTGTCTGCCGTTGCTTTCACGGAGGGAGGGTTGACTGATGACATTTACCCATAACCACCCGTAACAAATTTTTGGCCCCACCAGGCATTGGGAGCTCAGCCCAGAATTCCAATGGGCAGCGGGGACTGCGGGAACTATGGGAACTGTGCACCAGTTGATGCCTGCCATGGTACTGTGGACGCACACCGCCGAATTAATGTGCTTAGTGTGGACGCATGCACTCGACTTTACACAATCTGTTCCCAAAAATCGACTTCTGTAAAATCGGAGTAATTTTGTAGTGTAGACATACCAAGAGGCAGTAGCTGGGTCGACTGAATAATTCTTCCATTGACCTAATGCTGGGTTGGCATGACAACATCTCCCAGGGATGTGGATTTTTCACCCCCCAAGAGACGTGGCAATGCCAACATACGTTTCTAGTACAGATCAGCCCTCAGAGTATTGCTAGTCACCTAGTCAAGAATCTCTCATAACCTGCACATGTATAAACTTCTTTCTCCCTCCCAGCCTAGTTAAAATAACTCCAAGTTACCAAGCAAGGGTCACACCCTGCTTTCCTATGCAAAGTGGCCATTGTACACTGAGTGGATCAAGAAGAGATGGGTGGGGAAGCTGCAAATTAAACTAGAAATGTGGCTGTAAGATTGAAGGTCAACCTGGACAAGCTGTTCCCCCAAGAAATCCAAGCCACAGGTTTTCACCCCAAATTACGAAGTATACATGGTGTTCCTTGTACATCAAATAGACTGTGAATAATCTTTCACCCCAAATTAGAATCTGCACATTTGTTTGCCTTGTGATTCAGATCCACATCCTTCTGTACGTGGAAAATGTCTCTTGTTCTATTAGGGCCTGGCTACACTTGCAGACGTAGAGTGCTGTGAGTTAAACCCTCCTTGAGAGAGCGCAGTAGGGAAAGTGCTGCAGTCTGTCCACACTGACAGCTGCAAGCGCACTGGCGTGGCCACGTTTGCAGCACTGGCAGCGGCATTGGGAGCGGTGCATTGTGGACAGCTATCCCACAGAGCACCTCTTCCCATTCTGGCGCTGTGGCTTGTGGGAAGGGGGTGGGGGGTGCGGGGCATTCTGGGTCCTGTCCCAATGCCCCGTGATGCATCGGTTCACATCCCAGCAATCCCTGTGCTTCCCTCCATATTTGGCACCATCTTTCAATGGTTTTTGTGCTGCATGCTCTGCCTTCCCTTTCAGTCTGCGGGAATGGACTCTGAACTGCTGAGGAATATGCTGATGAGTCTCGCCAGCATGTCACATTTGACAGTTTAGTTATTCCTTATGATCCAAAGTGACAGTGAGGGCTCCGACGACAATATCGACTCGAGTAATGCAAACGACACGAGTTTGCTTGTGGCATTCACGGACATGCTCACCACCGTGGAACGCCACTTTTGGGCTCGGGAAACAAGCATTGAGTGGTGGGATCACATCATCATGCACGTCTGGGATGATGAGCTGTGGCTGCAGAACTTTTGGATGAGAAAAGCCACTTTCATGGGTCTGTGTGATGAGCTCGCACACATCCTGCAGTGCAAGGACACAAGATTGAGAGCTGCCCTGACGGTGGAGAAGCAGGTGGCTATTGCAATCTGGAAGCTGGCAACTCCAGACAGCTACCGATCCGTCGCTAACCAGTTTGGAGTGGGGAAGTCGACTGTTGGAATTGTGTTGATGCAAGTTTGCAGGGCCATTAATCACATCCTGCTCAGAAGAATCGTGACTCCTGGTAACGTGCATGACATTGTGGCTGGCTTTGCACAAATGGGTTTCCCTAACTGCGGAGGGGCGATAGATGGGATGCATATTCCAATTCTGGCACCAGCCCACCTAGCCTCCGAGTACATTATTGGAAGAGAAGATTGAAGGTCTGGAGCAACAGATAACGACCCTGCGTTGCATACGAGAAACTGAGGATTTTCTGGACAAAAGTCAGGATATGCTTCTACGGGCACAAAGCTCTAAAGATTTAGACCAGGTTGCACAGCGGAGCCAAGAGGCCAGTGAAAAAGCTTGGCAACATGTGACCTCCAGAAGAAGAAGGGGGAATGTCCGGGTTCCAGCAACACGAACACAAGTAACTAACCGCTTTCATGTTCTCTCCACAGGTACCTTTGCGGAGAGTGGACCAGATGATATGTCTGGGGGGAGAAAGCAGAAGGAGACTACGCTGGTTGGAAGGCATGAGATGCACTGTCCTGAGATGGGGGGTTCCACGACCACTACTCCCAAGAGAAGGAGGCGGGTGGTGGTGGTCGGGGACTCTCTCCTCCGGGGGACTGAGTCATCTATCTGCCGCCCTGACCGGGAAAACCGAGAAGTCTGCTGCTTGCCAGGGGCTAAGATTCGCGATGTGACGGAGAGACTGCCGAGATTCATCAAGCCCTCGGATCGCTACCCCTTCCTGCTTCTCCACGTGGGCACCAATGATACTGCCAAGAATGACCTTGAGTGGATCACTGCGGACTACGTGGCTCTGGGAAGAAGGATAAAGGAGTTTGAGGCGCAAGTGGTGTTCTCGTCCATCCTCCCTGTGGAAGGAAAAGGCCGGGGCAGGGACCGTCGAATTGTGGAAGTCAACGAATGGCTACGCAGGTGGTGTCGGAGAGAAGGCTTTGGATTCTTTGACCATGGGATGGTGTTCCAATAAGGAGGAGTGCTAGGCAGAGACGGGCTCCATCTGACGAAGAGAGGGAAGAGCATCTTCGCGAGCAGGCTGGCTAACCTAGTGAGGAGGGCTTTAAACTAGGTTCACCGGGGGAAGGAGACCAAAGCCCTGAGGTAAGTGGGAAAGCGGGATACCAGGTGGAAGCACAGGCAGGAATGTCTGGGAGGGGAGGGCTCCTGCCTCATACTGAGAATGAGGGGCAATCAGCAGGTTATCTCAAGTGCTTATATTCGAATGCACAAAGCCTTGGAAACAAGCAGGGAGAACTGGAGGTCCTGGTGATGTCAAGGGATTATGACGTGATTGGAATAACAGAGACTTGGTGGGATAACTCACATGACTGGAGTACTGTCATGGATGGATATAAACTGTTCAGGAAGGACAGGCAGGGCAGAAAAGGTGGGGGAGTAGCACTGTATGTAAGGGAGCAGTATGACTGCTCAGAGCTCCGGTATGAAACTGCAGAAAAACCTGAGTGTCTCTGGATTAAGTTTAGAAACGTGAGCAACAAGAGTGATGTAGTGGTGGGAGTCTGCTATAGACCACCGGACCAGGGGGATGAGGTGGATGAGGCTTTCTTCCGGCAACTTGCAGAAGCTACTAGATCGCACGCCCTGGTTCTCATGGGTGACTTTAATCTTCCTGATATCTGCTGGGAGAGCAATACAGCGGTGCATAGACAATCCAGGAAGTTTTTGGAAAGCGTAGGGGACAATTTCCTGGTACAAGTCCTAGAGGAGCCAACTAAGGGGGGAGCTTTTCTTGACCTGCTGCTCACAAACAGGGAAGAATTAGTGGGGGAAGCAAAAGTGGACGGGAATCTGGGAGGCAGTGACCATGAGTTGGTTGAGTTCAGGATCCTGACACAGGGAAGAAAGGTAAGCAGCAGGATACGGACCCTGGACTTCAGGAAAGCAGACTTCGACTCCCTCAGGGAACGGATGGGTAGGATCCCCTGGGGGACTAACATGAAGGGGAAAGGAGTCCAGGAGAGCTGACTGTATTTCAAGGAATCCCTGTTGAGGTTACAAGGACAAACCATCCCGATGAGTCGAAAGAATAGTAAATATGGCAGGCGACCAGCTTGGCTTAACGGTGAAATCCTAGTGGATCTTAAACATAAAAAAGAAGCTTACAAGAAGTGGAAGGTTGGACATATGACCAGGGAAGAGTATAAAAATATTGCTCGGGCATGTAGGAATGAAATCAGGAAGGCCAAATCGTACCTGGAGCTGCAGCTAGCAAGAGATGTCAAGAGTAACAAGAAGGGTTTCTTCAGGTATGTTGGCAACAAGAAGAAAGCCAAGGAAAGTGTGGGCCCCTTACTGAATGAGGGAGGCAACCTAGTGACAGAGGATGTGGAAAAAGATAATGTGCTCAATGCTTTTTTTGCCTCTATCTTCACTAACAAGGACAGCTCCCAGACTGCTGCGCTGGGCATCACAACATGGGGAGTAGATGGCCAGCCCTCTGTGGAGAAAGAGGTGGTTAGGGACTATTTAGAAAAGCTGGACGTGCACAAATCCATGGGGCCGGACGAGTTGCATCCGAGAATGCTAAAGGAATTGGCGGCTGTGATTGCAGAGCCATTGGCCATTATCTTTGAAAACTCGTGGCGAACGGGGGAAGTCCCAGATGACAGGAAAAAGGCTAATGTAGTGCCAATCTTTAAAACAGGGAAGAAGGAGGATCCTGGGAACTACAGGCCAGTCAGCCTCACCTCAGTCCCTGGAAAAATCATGGAGCAGGTCCTCAAGGAATCAATCCTGAAGCACTTACATGAGAGGAAAGTGATCAGGAACAGTCAGCATGGATTCACCAAGAGAAGGTCATGCCTGACTAATCTAATCGCCTTCTATGATGAGATTACTGGTTCTGTGGATGAAGGGAAAGCAGTGGATACATTGTTTCTTGACTTTAGCAAAGCTTTTGACACTGTCTCCCACAGTATTCTTGTCAGCAAGTTAAAGAAGTGTGGGCTGGATGAATGCACTATAAGGTGGCTAGATTGTCAGGCTCAACGGGTAGTGATCAATGGCTCCATGTCTAGTTGGCAGCCGGTGTCAAGTGGAGTGCCCCAGGGGTCGGTCCTGGGGCCGGTTTTGTTCAATATCTTCATAAATGATCTGGAGGATGGTGTGGATTGCACTCTCAGCAAATTTGCGGATGATACTAAACTGGGAGGAATGGTTGATACGCTGGAGGGCAGGGATAGGATACAGAGGGACTTAGACAATAAGGATAAGTGCAGGGTCCTGCACTTAGGACGGAAGAACCCAATGCACAGCTACAGACTAGGGACCGAATGGCTAGGCAGCAGTTCTGTGGAAAAGGACCTAAGGGTGACAGTGGACAAGAAACTGGATATGAGTCAGCAGTGTGCCCTTGTTGCCAAGAAGGCCAATGGCATTTTGGGATGTATAAGTAGGGGCATAGCGAGCAGATCGAGGGACGTGATCGTTCCCCTCTCTTCGACATTGGTGAGGCCTCATCTGGAGTACTGTGTCCAGTTTTGGGCCCCGCACTACAAGAAGGATGTGGATAAATTGGAGAGAGTCCAGCGAAGGGCAACAAAAATGATTAGGGGTCTAGAACAAATGATTTATGAGGAGAGGCTGAGGGAACTGGGATTGTTTAGTCTGCAGAAGAGAAGAATGAGAGGGGATTTGATAGCTGCTTTCAACTACCTGAGAGGTGGTTCCAGAGAGGATGGTTCTAGACTATTCTCAGTGGTAGAAGAGGACAAGACAAGGAGTAATGGTCTCAAGTTGCAGTGGGGGAGGTTTAGGTTGGATATTAGGAAAAACTTCTTCACTAGGAGGGTGGTGAAACACTGGAATGCATTACCTAGGGAGGTGGTAGAATCTCCTTCCTTAGAAGTTTTTAAGGTCAGGCTTGACAAAGCCCTGGCTGGGATGATTTAATTGGGGATTGGTCCTGCTTTGAGCAGGGGGTTGGACTAGATGACCTCCTGAGGTCCCTTCCAACCCTGATATTCTATGATTCTACATTAATCGGAAGGGCTATTTCTCTGTGGTTCTCCAGGCGCTTGTGGATCACCGTGGGCATTTCATTGACATTAATGCAGGCTGGCCTGGAAAGGTATGTGACACACACATCTTTCGTAACACTGGCCTGTTCAGAAAGCTGCAAGCCGGGACTTTTTTCCCAGACCAGAAGATCACAGTAGGGAAAGTCGAAATACCCATTGTGATCCTTGGAGACCCCGCTTACCCTTTAATGCCGTGGCTCATGAAACCCTACACAGGGAGCCTTGACAACAGCAAGGAGTGGTTCAGCAGGCTGAGCTGGTGCAGAATGACTGTGGAGTGTGCTTTTGGCCATTTAAAGGGTCGCTGGCGCTCTCTGGATGGGAAGCTGGACCTGGCCGATAACAGCATCCCCATGGTTATATCCGTGTGCTGTACCCTCCGTAACATTTGTGAAGGGAAGGGTGAAAGACTCACTCAGGCATAGAAATCAACACCTGGAGGCTGAATTTGAACAGCCAGAGAGCAGGACTATTAGAAGAGCCCAGTGTGGGGCTGCAAGGATTAGGGATGCTTTGAGGGAGCAATTTGAGGCTTAAAGCGAACAGTAATGTCTGGTGTGGCACAGGAGTGAAGTGCGGTAGGAATCTGTGTTTGCTACATATGATACACTGACTTGCAGTGCCTGTTACTTTCCTGGGCTAAGGTTTCTTTTACATTATGCAATAATAAAGAATGTTTTCAAAGCCAAAAAGTCAATTTATTGAAAAGAAACACAATACAACTGCTTGGGAAACACAAAGGGCAAGGGGGTGGGGTGGGGAACGGTACAATCACAGATTTGCGTATGTCCTGTCTAGAGTGCTGTGCAATGAGTGCTGCACTTCAAGATGGCTGCACTGCATGGTGATGAGGGCTGAGTGCAGTGGGTAAGGGTCGTATTTTTCAGGGCTGGGTGGTGAAGCTACAGGTGTTGGAGGCAGCGGGTGGTGGTAAGAACCCGGATGTTGGGGAAAGTGGTTTGGAGGTGACATGGTGGCACAAGGGAAAGAGTTTTGGGACAAGGGCTGCAGGGGTGGGCGGGCACAATAGTGCTCCATCTGCATGGCTACGAGCGCCTGGATCGAGTCCACTTGGTGCTCCATGATGCTTATCAGCTGCTCTGTGCTTTGGTGCCAGTGAGCCGCATTCTGCTGGTGGATCCTCCTTTCACTCTCCTGCCACTCCTGCACTTTTTTATTTTCATTAGTTGAATGCTGCATGACTTCATGCAGCATGTCCTCTTTCCTTCTATGTGGCCTCTTCCTGATTCTTTGCAGCATCTCTGCCGTTGATAACACGGTAGGCTGAGATCTCAAGGTTGCATCTGTAAAGGCAAAATGAAACACTTAACAGAGGCAGCATTATTCACACCAGACAGAGCAATGATTCCCCCGTACTCAAGGGCAAGCACAATCTGCACAATAGCATAATTTGCCCATCCCAAAGCGAGCGCACATAACTGACGGGAGCCCCAAAATGGTGAGTAAGCACAGGGTCAAGCGTGACTGATTGTTTCACGGCTGTACTGTCCTCTGGGTTTCTGTGCCTTGGGGAGAGCCAGCAGCAGCAGGGGGCCCCTATACTGAACACTGTCCCCACGCTGCTGAGGGTGACCTGGGAAGCAAGGGAGGGTCTTCTACTGCAATGCAGCTTCCGCCCTGGCCCATCTGCAGCTTGCCTGTGTGCAGCAATGGTCCCCCCACTCCTCCAGGCACAGTGGCACGGACATGGTAGCCTGACTGGGACAGGACCACAGTGGCTCTCTTGAGAAACCTGCGCAAGCGCACTGCCCCAGTTCTGGATGAGACCTTTGAAGAGATCACTGAGGCCGATTGCCGCGATGTGAGAGAGCACATCAACGCCCTTTTACGCATCTAGGCATGCATACAGCCCTAACCCTCCTCGTACCAAGAGCCCGCACCGAATAACTTCCTTCCCAAAATAAAAGCCGCTTACTGGGAACCTCCTCTGGTGTTTGTCCTTCCCCAAGCATCGCCCAGCACGACTGGCTACCTTCTTCCTGGCTTGAGAAAGAGCTCCTGGCTGCATGCGTCTAGGGATTCCGGGGTGTCTTCCTCCACCTCAGCACCCTCACTCCCGCTTTGTTTCTCCTCCTCCTCCTCCTCCTCCTCCTGCCTTGTTGAACTGGACTCTGAAGTGTCTGTGGTGGTACTCGGCATGGAGGTGGGGTCGCCCCAAAGTATTGCATCCAGCTCTTTGTAAAAATGGCAGGTCATGGGGGCAGCACTGGAGCGGCGGGTGGCCTCGCGGCTTTGTGGCAGGCATTCCGCAGCTCCTTCACTTTAACCCTGCACTGCAGTGCATCCCAGTCACAGCCCCTTTCCATCATATCCCTTGATATCTGCCCGAAGGTATCGTAATTCCTGTGGCTGGAGCGCAGCTGGGACTGGAGAGCTTCCTCCCCCCAAACACTGATGAGGTCAGCACCTCGCCATTGCTCCATACTGGGGATCGCCTGGCGCGTGGAGGCATGGTCACCTGGAAAGATTTGCTGAGAGCACTCCTCGCCTGGCTGAGCAAACAGGAAGGGGATTTTCAAAATTCCCAGAGAATTTAAAGGGCGGGTCTGACGGTTGGTCACCTGAGGGCAGGGCAGTAGAGTTCAAAGTGATGACCAGAGTGGCTAGCACAGGCATTGTGGGACATTTCTGGAGGCCGATCAGAGTGCACTGTAGGACCAGGGCATCCAGACTGGCACCGCGGCGCTCCAGCAGGGGTGCAGCAACCGTTATTCCACTCGCCGAGGTGGAGTACCAGCTGCGCTGTAGCCATGGAGACAGAGCACTCTACGTGCCTTGCCAGTGCGGACGGGGAGTGAGCTAGGGTGCCCGGGGCTCCTTTATTGTGCTGTAACTCGCAAGTGTAACCAAGCCCTTAGAGAGACAAGGTGGGGGGTGGGGGGGCAGTATCTTTTATTGGACCAACTTCTGTTGGTGAGGGAGGAAACATTCGAGCTACACAAAGCTCTTCTGTTGTAAGTCCTAAATAATGTGAAATGCTTTTGTATAAGCAAAGACTGTACAGAGTCTGTCCTCCAAATTGAGAAGATTATAAGGGGTTCATTGGTTTTCATTGTAAATAACTGTTGCACTCTAGAATAATAGGCAGCAGGGGGTGCGGGCCCCGGGGTGGAAGTGGCTGATTTGTCTCCTCCGGGATCGACCACGCCAGCCAATCGCACTGGCTTGCGGGGTCCCCCCAAGAATGGGCATGGGCGGTGGGTATAATAAGCCAGGGAAGACCTTGCCTTTCCTGGTGCTGCCTCCACACTGGTGCCGGACATGTGGGCCGCGGTGGCCCCAGCCCTTCCCCGAGACCCCCACCGCCTCCTCCACTCCACACCACCTCCCATCCCCACTGCTCGCTGCATACCTCCTCCTCTGGACGAGGGAGTGAGGAGAGATGTGGAGAGCCAGCAGCCGGCAGACTGAGCAGGCTTGGCCGGATTCTGGGGACAGCAGCTCAGTGTGGGGCGGGAGGAGCTGGCGCTAGGGGGAAGACGGCTTGGCCTGGCCTGACTCTGGCAGGGGGGGTCAGTGGCTTGACCCAGTGCTGTGGGAGGTCGGTGGCTTGGCCTTGCCCGGCGCTCGGAAAGCTCAGGGAGGCTGGTGGCTCAGCCCAACTCTGGCTGGGGGTGAGCATCAGGGGTGGGGAGGCTGGTGGCTCGGCTTGTGGGGGGCGATGGCAGCAGCTCACCTGGTGTGGCTGGGGCGGGCAGGCCAGAGCTCTTCCTGTCTCCTCAGAGTCAGGGCTTCTCCTTTTACAGGGTAGGAGGGAGGTTTCGGGACCTTGGGTGGAAGGGGTGGGGCCAGCTGGCTTGCCTCCCCAAAGCGGGGGGGTCACCTGCCTCCCATGAGGACAGGGCCCGGAGTGGTCGTCCTGATTCGCCCTACCCAAGGGACGGCTCTGATAGGCATTGTCTGGCACACGGACAGAGAAATGTTGAAAGATATCAACCAGGGTAGAACTTTGGGCTATCAAGAGAATTTTTTTAAAAGGGGGATCCCAACTGACAGCAGGAGCAAGTAATGAAATACAATCCTTGAAAAGAATCAAACTTAAAATACCTTCGGTAAGAAAAGGATTGAAGAAATCTGTTATACACCAGCGCCAGCTACTGGATACCAATGGAAGCAGCAAAGAAAATGAAAGCTAAAACCTAAGCACTCCCTTGGCACGTGCCAATGGGAATCACGGGGTGGCCCCCTCTCCAATGAGCCCTGAAACCAGGGCATGTAAACTGAGGTCAGCAGGTGCTTAGGAGAGTTGACTGAGCCCAACACAAGAAGCTGCAGAATCCTAAATGCGAGCGACTCCTGGAGCAGCTGTGTGGAAAGGATTCTTCCCAACCCCAGTGTCAAGTGGATAAGTGGAGATTCCATCTCAAACCCCTTCTGTTCTTAATATCAATACTTGTGGGTTATTTTGCTGAGTCTACGCTCCCTAGCGAGATGGGTGGCGAGCTCTATGGGCCCGTGGTGCCTGGGCACCAGGAATATTCCTGGCCCACGGCTGGCTCCAGCACTGTCTGAGGCCGGGTCTCTCCCTCGGCCCCGCCTTCCACCCCGGGGCATTTAAAACAGTCCGGGGCCGCAACTCACCACCGGCAGTGCAGTCGAGCCCTGCCTGCTCCCTCCACGTGGCTGCCGGCCCCTGCCTGCAGCCCCTGGGCAGGGTGGGTCTGTGTCCCGCCCCTGCGGCCAATGGGAAGCTGCGGGGGCAGTGCCTGAGGGTAGCAGCACATGGAGACTCCCGGCCCGCCCTGCCTAGGAGCCCCAGGGAAGCACCACATCCTCCCACCCCCTCCCAGAGCCTGCACCCCACCTTTTGCCCCCTAACTCCCTACCAGAGCCTGCATCCCCTCCCTCCCTGCACCTCCACCCCAGCCCAGAGCCTGCACCCAAACTCAGGCCCAGAGCCTGCACCCCTCATCCCCTCCTGCACTCCCACCCCTTGCCACCACCCAGAGCCTGCACCCAGCACCCGAACTCAGTCCCAGAGCCTACACCCCCAGCCCCTGTCCCAGCCAGGATCCTGCACACAGCCCCCAAACTCTGTCCCAGAGCCTGCACCCCTCACCCCCTCCTGCACCCCCACCTCTTGCCCCAGCCCAGAGTCTACACCCCAAACTCTGTTCCAGAGCCTGCACCCACTCTGTCTGAACCCCCTCCCTCTGCACCCCCTCCCATCCCCAAACTCCATCCCAGAGCCTGCACCCCTCACCCCCTCCTGCACCCCCACCCCTTGCCGCAGCCCAGACCCTGCACCCAAACTCCCTCCCAGAACCTGCACTCCAGCCCTTTACACTCCCTCCCAGAGCCTACACCCAAACTACATCCCAGAGCCTGCACCCTTCACCCCCTCCTGCACCCCCACCCCCTGCCGCCACCCGGAGCCTGCACCCAGCACCCAAATTCCATCCCAGAGTCTGCACCCCAGACCCCTCTCACCCACTCACCCAGCCAAACTCCCTCCCAGAGCCCAACCTCTCACCTGTCCTGCATCTCAATCCCCTGCCCCAGCCCAGGGTCTGAACCCCAGACCTCCTCTCCCCCCCTCAATCCCTCCCAGAGCCTTAGGCAGGTGGAGTGGAGTGGGGGTGGAATTTGTGGGGGGGCGGGTTCTGGGCACCACCAAAATTTCTACAAACCTGCTGCCTTTGTGTAACCCTTCTGCCCGTCAGAGTTGGTAGCAACAAGGGCCGGGTTCAATATCTAGGGGATCCATTCCAATAACACAAACCGGCTCGAGCCCCCACCCAGTGACCTGGGACAAATATATACCACCCCCGCTGGGCGCCTCCAAGAGGCAATACTTCCCCTCTCGCAAGCACCTAGTCTGAGTGTAGCAAAAAGCCTTTTAATAACAGAGAGAAACAATGTGGCATTATGTTGGGGAAACACCACCAACAGGATTCATAACACAACCCATGAGCAAAAAACCCACCCCAAGCAAATTGCGGCATGCCCTTTCCCTTTGGTTCTTGAGTCCAGCAACCCCAAATCACCCAAAGTCCCAAAAGTCCAATGACCCAAAAGTCTCTGTCCCTGGTCAGGGCAGCCCCAGAGTTCAAAAGTTTATCTGCAGAGCTTTACCTCCCAACCTGGGTGGAGATGGGGGTGGGGATAAAAGGCACCTTACACGATCTGAAGCTGACCGCCCCACACCTCCATAGGCCTTTGCTCAGCTCCGCGGCCCATTAGCAGCTCCCGCTGTCCCATGAACTCCTCCACGTCCCACCAGCAGCTCCCGCCGTCCTATGAACTGCTCCACCAGCCTGTCCACAAGGCACTCCAGCCATCCCACAAACTTCTCCACAATATATCTTCAGGCTCCCCCCCCCACTTAACACAACACTCAGTGATTTCAGCTCTTAGGTGAATTCAGCTTGTAGTTAGGGGAGCCTCAGTGCTGGTGCACCATTAGCCCAAAGTGAGCTCAGCAGCCTGTAACTAGACTCCTAATGAAATCAAAATTAGCTCTGATATTCCACAGTGGAAAGAGAAGGAAGTGCAATTAGCATATAAAGCCCTCACCAAGTGGCCCATACCACCAAATATTAACACTTGACCCCCAACCTCTCTCACTTGAGAGAGCTTTGGAACCCATGACCCTTGCCTAGTGAGTGCTACTTAGTTGATGGAGAGTCCCTCCATCATAATAAAAGGCCAAGTACAGTTCCAAGCACAGTTCCCATAATCAGGGTAATAACAATTTATTCTTCCTGCCCCAATAACAGAGACACTGGGGATCCCACAGCAGCCAAAGTGACCATTTGGGCAGCTATGGTCTCATTCTAGGCAGGATGGGTGTGCCTATGCAAATGAGATCGGCCCCTGAAGTTCTTTTCCACAACTTGCCACACCTCACCACCAGATGTCAGGGTGGAGCTCATCCTGACACTGCTTACATGTGTAATCAGGAAAGCCAAGGCACAATTGGAGTTGCGGCTAGCAAGGGATGTGAAGGGTAACAAGAAGGGTTTCTACAGGTATGTTAGCAACAAGAAGAAGGTCACAGAAAGTGTGGGACCCTTAATGAATGTGGGAGGCAACCTAGTGACAGATGGTGTGGAAAAAGCTGAACTACTCAATGCTTTTTTGCCTTGGTTTTCACGGATAAGGTCAGCTCCCAGACTGCTGCACTGGGCAACGCAGTATGGGAAGGAGGTGAGCAGCCCTCAGTGGTGAAAGAACCAGGTTAAGGACTATTTAGAAGAGCTGGACATTGCACAAATCCATGGGTCCTGATCTAATGCATCCAAGGCTGCTGAGGTAGTTGGCTGATGTGATTGCAGAGCCTTTGGCCATTATCTTAGAAAATTCATAGTAATCAGGGGAGGTCCTGGACAATTGGAAAAAGGCAAATATAGTGCCCATATTTTAAAAAGGGAAGAAAGAGAACCTGGGGAACTACAGACCTGTCAGCCTCACTTCAGTCCCCGGCAAAATCATGGAGCAGGACCTCAAGGAATCCATATTGAAGCACTTAGAGGAGAGGAAGGGGATCAGGAACAGTCAACATGGATTCACCAAGGGCAAGTCCTCCCTGACCAACTTGATTGCCTTCTATGATGAGATAACGGGCTGTGTGGATATGGGGAAAGCAGTGGATGTGATATACCTTGACTTTAGCAAAGCTTTTGATACGGTCTCCCACAGTATGCTTGCCAGCAAGTTAAAAAAGTATGGATTGGATGAATGGACTATAAGGTGGATAGAAAGCTGACTAGATTGTCGGGCTCAACGAGTAATGATCAACAGCTCGATGTCTAGTTGGCAGCCGGTATCAAGCAGAGTGCCCCAGGGGTCGGTCCTGGGCTTTTTTTGTTCAACATCTTTATCAACAATCTGGATGATGGGATTAATTGCACCCTCAGAAAGTTCATCAATGACACTAAACGGGGGGAGAGGTAGATATGCTGGAGGGTAGAGATAGGGTCCAGAGTGACCTATACAAATTGGAGGATTGGGCCAAAAGAAATCTGATGAGGTTCAACAAGGACAAGTGCAGAGTCCTGCACTTAGGAAGGAAGAATCCCATGCACTGCTACAGGCTGGGGACTGACTGGCTAAGCAGCAATTCTGCAGAAAAGGACCTAGGGGTTACAGTGGACGAGAAGCTGGATATGAGTCAGCAGTGTGCCCTTGTTGCCAAGAAGGCCAATGGCATTTTGGGATTTATAAGTAGGGGCATTGCCAGCAGATGGAGGGACGTGATCGTTCCCCTCTATTCAACATTGGTGAGGCCTCATCTGGAGTACAGGTTTGGGCCCCACACTACAAGAAGGATGTGGAAAAATTGGAAAGAGTCCAGCGGAGGGCAACAAAAATGATTAGGGGTCTGGAACACATGACTTATGAGGAGAGGCTGAGGGAACTGGGATTGTTTAGCCCGCAGAAGAGAAGAATGAGGGGGGATTTGATAGCTGCTTTCAACTACCTGAAAGGGGGTTCCAAAGAGGATGGCTCTAGACTGTTCTCAGTGGTAGCAGATGACAGAACAAGGAGTAATGGTCTCAAGTTGCAGTGGGGGAGGTTTAGGTTGGATATTAGGAAAAACTTTTTCACTAGGATGGTGGTGAAACACTGGAATGCGTTACCTAGGGAAGTGGTGGAATCTCCTTCCTTCGAAGTTTTTACGGTCAGGCTTGACAAAGCCTTGGCTGGGATGATTTAGTTGGGTATTGGTCCTGCTTTGAGCAGGGGGTTGGACTAGATGACCTCCTGAGGTCCCTTCCAACCCTGATATTCTATGATTCTATGATTCCTGCCAAGGATTCCTCTCCTCTCTCTTGGTCTTCATCGCGCCACTTGCCAAATCTAAGAGAGAACCCAGGTGAGAGCCACTCCCTCTGCAGAGGAAAAGGGAAGAGTAAGGGGAGTGCCAGAAATGAGCTGCAGCTACTGAGACTCAAAACCCACCATTCCTGAGACTTTCCATTGAGATTGGAGATCTCCTGCTAGTGAAAGGGTGGAGCAAGGGAAGGAATATGTGCATTGGCAATGCGTTCTATGGACCAGTGGTGCCTGGCACAAGGAATATTCCTGGCCTGGGGCCCAGCTCCAGCAATGTCTGATGCCGGGTCTCTCTTTCGGCCCCACCTTCCGCCCCCGGGCACTTCCCCGCCCACACGCGTCCCCTGGGCAATGTAAAATGGCCCAGGGCCCCCACCCACCACCGGCATTGCAGCGGAGTTGAGCCGTTTCCTGCCTGCTCGCTCCATGTGGCTGCTGGCCCTTCCCTGCAGCCCCTGGATGGGGTGGGTCTGTGTCTGTGTCTACATGTGCTGCTCCTGCCCCAAGTGCCCCTGCGGCCAATAGGAAGCTGCAGTGGAAATGCTTGGGGGTAGTAGCGCTTGGAGGCCCCACAGCCCACCCTGTCTAGGAGACCCAGGTAAGCGCCACACACCCCTCCCCCTCCCAGATCCTGCACCCCCACCCCTTTCTCACACACCATCTCCTGCCCCCAAACTCCCTCCCAGAGCCTGCACCCCTCACCCGCTCCTGCACCCCCATCCCCTGCCCCAGCCCAGAGCCTGCACCTAGCACCCAAACTCCATCCCAGAGCGTGCACCCCAGACCCCCTCCCCCACCCAAACTCCCTCCCAAAGCCCAACCTCTCACCCCTTCTGCACCCAAACTCCCTCCCAGAGCCTGCACCCTGCACCCCTCCTGCACCCCAATCCCTTGCCACAGCGCAGGGCCTGCACCCCAGACCTCCTCCCCCCACCCAAACTCCTTCCCAGAGCCTTAGGCAGGTCGGGAGCAGAGTTTGGGGGCGGAGTTTGAGCACCACCAAAATTTCTACAAACCTGCTGCCCTGGGGGGGGAGAGAGAGGGCAAGGTGGCATTGAAAAAGGGGAATCTGTGGCAGGGCACAGAAGTCCAGAGATTGGGGTGGAGGCAGAAGGTAGTAATCCTGGTTGAAGAGGTAGGTGGAATAAGCTTCCAACAGCCCCTTCTCCCTCCCCTTCAGGAGTGCCAAGACTGGAACAAATGCTTCAGAAATAGTCTCAGTTCATCTGCATGCTCTAACTTCTTCCTTCTGAGAAATGCAGCCTCCTCCCTCTGTACGCCCAGCACTCTCCTGATAATGTGGTTAATGAGCAGAGCTTCTCTGGCTGCAAGGTAGACTCTACAAAGCAGGAGGCCAAGCCTCTTATAACGTAATCGAGGTTCACAACTCTATCCTAGGCGAATGATGAGTTCAAGTCTCTGCTTCCTGCTCCCAGAAAGTTAGGAAAGAGAAGATCCCTGGGGCTTTCACTTAGCTCTGGTCTACACTACGAGGTTAGGTCAAATTTAGCCATGTTAGGTTGATTTTATAAGCAATGCGGCTACACAACCAACCCTGTTCTGTCGACATAAAGGGCTCTTAAAATCGACTTCTGTACTCCTCCCTGGCAAGAGGAGTAGTGGTAAAATCGACCTTGCTGGGTCGAATTTGGGGTAGTGTAGACGCAGCATTGTGCAATTCGACGGTATTGGCCTCTGGGAGCAATCCCAGAGTGCTCCAGAGTGACCTCTCTGGACAACACTTTCAACTCCGATGCACTAGCCAGGTACACAGGAAAAGCCCTGGGAATGTTTGAATTTCAGTTCCTGTTTGGTCAGCGTGGCGAACTCAGCAGCACAAGTGATCATGCAGACCCCCCAGAATCGCAAACAAGCCCCAGCATGGAGCGAACGGGAGACACTGGATCCGATTGCTGTGTGGGGAGAAGAATCTGTGCAGGCAGAACTCCGATCAAAAAGAAGAAATGCTGATATATATGCCAAAATCGCACAGGGCATGGTGAAGAGAGGCTACAACAGGGACATGCAGCAGTGCCGCGTGAAAGTTAAGGAGCTCAGGCAAGCCTACCAAAAAGCAAAGGAGGCAAACAGTCGCTCTGGGTCAGAGCCCCATACATGTCGCTTCTAAGATCAGCTGCATGCCATTCTAGGGGGGGACCCTACCAGTACCCCACCCCTGATGGGGGACACCTGCAAGGGGGAAGTCTCAAGCAACATGGAGGAGGATTTTGTGGATGGGGAAGAGGAGGAGAATGCGCAGCAGGCAAGCGGAGAATCTATTCTCCCCGGCAGCCAGGACCTTTTCATCATCCTGGAGCCAATACCCTCCCAAGGGTTCTCCCTGAAGCCAGAGAAGGCACCTCTGGTGAGTGCACATTTGTAACTACAGGGGTTAAAAGCAATTGTATTTAATGTTTGATTTGCCCTGACAACTTGGGATGCATTCACGTCCAGTACAGCTACTGGAAAAGTCTGTTAACGTGTCTGGGGATGGAGCGGAAATCCTCCAGGAACATCTCCATGAAGCTCTCCTGGAGGTACTCTGAAAGCCTTTGCAGAAGGTTTCTGGGGAGGGCTGCCTTATTTCGTCCTCCACGGTAGGACACTTTACCATGCCAAGCCAGTAGCAAGTAGTCTGGAATCACTGGAGCAAAAAGCATGGCAGCGAATGGTCCTGGGTTTTGGTCACATTCATGCAACATTCAGTCTTTATCTTTCTGTGTTAGCCTCAGGAGAGTGATATCATTCATGGTCACCTGGTTGAAATAATGGAATTTTTGTGATGGAAACAATAAAAGGACCCCGTTCATGCTGGTCTGTTTGCGCTTGGCTAACAGGGATCATCCGGAGAATAGCCATGTGGTTGGGGGGGGGGGTGAAGGGATCATCCCAGAGAATAGCCACACGGTGGGGTGGGGGGAGGGTTGTGCTGCACATCCACCCCAAAACTGCAGCCCCTCCTTTTAAATAGCAAACCCAACTGGCATTGCTTGCTATGGGAAAGGAGGGTGCTGCAGTTTGAAACCATTCCCACTGTGACGTTATTGACAGAATCTGTAACCGTATAGATCACTGTTGCAACCACTGTTATATATTTGCAGCAAATATTGTACAAAGATTGTCATGTGAGGTGTCTATGGGAGGGTTACGATTTGCTGGTTATGATTATGCTATCTGTTTGCATGCATCATTTTTGTATTTAAAGATATATGAATTGGCTCTAGACTATCGGTATTTCACACTTGTGCTATGCTTCTGGGTGACACCCCAGACAAGTTGGTGTCAGCTCTGCCTAGCCTGCTTGATGGCCCATTAGGGATCATCAGCTATACAACTGACACATTGAGAGAAGGCAGATACACCTTATGACTCAGCAAGGTATGCAGGGACATGCCTATGGATAGAACTCTGACATTTTTCTATGCCATGTGATGGACATCTTGTTCTTGGGATAAAGAAAGCAGAGACCACATGGCAAGAGACAAAAAAAGCTGCTGCAGCTCCTCCATCTTGTCTTCAGTCCTGCTTCTTACCTCTGGAAGAACTGTGCTACAAACTGAAGCTCTGAAGAAAGGACTGAAAGACCCATCCCAGCTGTGGATGTTCTCCAGAGACTTGATATGAACCTGCAGTTTATTATATCACTGCTACAAGCCTGAACCAAGAACTTTGCCATTACTGTATGTAATTGATTCCATTTAACCGATTCTAGCTCTCATCTGTATCTTTTACCTTTTATGAATAAACCTTTAGATTTTAGATTCTAAAGGATTGGCAACAGCATGATTTGTGGGTAAGATCTGATTTGTATATTGACCTGGATCTGGGGCTTGGTCCTTTGGGATTGAGAGAACCTTTTTTCTTTTACTAGGGTATTGGTTTTCATAACCATTTGTCCCCATGACAAGTGGCACTGGTGGTGATACTGGGAAACTGGAGCATCTAAGGGAATTGCTTGTGTGACTTATGGTTAGCCAGTGGGGTAAAACCACAGTCCTCTCTGTCTGGCTGGTTTGGTTTGCCTTAGAGGTGGAAAAACCACAGCCTTGGGCTGTAACTGCCCTGCTTTAAGAAATTTGTCCTGAATTGGCACTCTCAGTTGGGTCCCACCAGAACCAGCATTGTTACACCTACATGTTATGAAAGCGGAAGAAGCCAACCCTACATACCCTTTGGCTTACCATGGCTGCCTGGAAACTGTTGCCCAGCCACATGTGATGTGTCACCATACCAGCAGGAGCTCAATATAAAAGGCAAAATGCGACCTTGTACCTAAAGCACATGTGCTGTCTGATGTGAATTGCTTGATTCACTGTGAAAGTGTCTCCCTTTTGTTCTCAGAAATGTATCATCTCAAATTTTACTCTCCCTTTTTATCCCCCGTGCAGGTGCAAATGTTTCTATGCTCCCCGTATCATCTCTGTCCCTGAGGTTGTCGCAGATTAGAAGATAGAAAAAAACACACTCGCGATGACATGTTTTCCGAGCTCATGCAGTCCTCCCGCACTGACAGGGCACAGCTGAATGTATGGAGGTATTCAGTGACAGATGCCAGGAAAGCATCCAGTGAGCGTGATCAGAAGATGTAGGAGGCGATGCTGTGGCTAATGGAGGAGCAAATGGACATGATCAGGTGTTTGGTGGAGCTGCAGGAAAAGCAACAAGAGCACAGACCACCGCTGCAGCCACTGTATGAGTGCCTGCCCTCCTCACCAAGTTCCATATGCTCCTCACCCAGATGCCCAAGAATGTGAGTGGGGAGGCTCTGGGCACCCAGCCACTCCACTCCAGAGGATGGCTCAAGCAACAGAAGGCTGTCATTCAAACACCTTTGATTTGTAGTGTGGCTACAATAAGCAAGGTGGCCTTGTCCTTCCCTCCTCCCCCACCCCACCCCATCCCAGCTACCTTGTCAGTGATCTCCTTTTTTTTTTTTTTTAAATAAATAAAGAATGCATGAATTCAAAACAATAGGGACTTTATCTCCTTTGCCAGCTGTGGTCGAAGGGGGGAGGGGGACTGGTTTACAGGGAAATAAATTCAACAAAGGGGGCAGTTTTGCATCAAGGAGAAACACACACAACAGTCACACTGTAGCCTGGCCAGTCATGAAACTGGTTTTCAAAGCCTCTCTGATGCGCAGCGCGCCTAGTTGTGCTCTTCTAATCACCCTGGTATCTGGCTGCTCAAAATCGGCTGCCAGGTGATTTGCCTCAAACCCCACCCCCCACCCCCCCGGCCATAAATGTCTCCCCCTTACTCTCACAGATATTATGGAGCACACAGCAAGCAGCAATAACAATGGGAATACAGGTTGGGCTTAGGTCTAACCTAGTCAGCAAACAGCACCAGCGTGCTTTTAAACATCCAAAGGTACATTCTACCACCATTCTGCACTTGCTCAGCCTATATTTGAACTGCTCCTTATGACTGTCCAGGCTGCCTGTGTACGGCTTCATGAGCTGTGGGAGCAAGAGATAGGCTGGGTCCCCAAGGATAACTATTGGCATTTCAACATCCCCAACGGTAATTTTCTGGTCTGGGAAGTAAGTCCCTTCTTGCAGCTGTTCGAACAGCCCAGAGTTCCTAAAGATGTGAGCGTCATGCACCTTTCCTGGCCATCCCCCGTTGATGTCGGTGAAACTTCCCTTGTGATCCACCAGCGCTTGCAGCACCATTGAGAAGTACCCCTTGTGGTTACGTACTGGTTGGCAAGGTGGTCCAGTGCCAAGATAGGGATAGGGATTCTGTCTATTGCCCCACCACAGTTAGGGAACCCCATGGCAGCAAAGCCATCCACTATGACCTGCACATTTCCCAGAGTCACTACCCTTGCTAGCAGAAGGTCAGTGATTGCATTGGCTACTTGAATCACAGCAGCCCCCACAGTAGATTTGCCCACTCCAAATTGATTCCCAACTGACCGGTAGCAGTCAGGCATTGAAAGCTTCCACAGGGCTATCGCCACTCGCTTCTCAACTGTCAGGGCAGCTCTCATCTTGGTATTCCTGCACCTCAGGGCAGGGGAAAGCAACTCACAAAATTCCAGGAAAGTGGCCTTATGCATGCGAAAGTTTTGCAGCCACTGGGAATCATCCCATACCTGCAACACTATGCAGTCCCACCAGTCTGTGCTTGTTTGCCAGGCCCAGAATCGGCGTTCCACTGTATCAACCAGCCCCACTGCTGCCATGATGTCCCAATTGCCACATCCCGTGCTTTCAGGAATGTCTGTGCCCATGTCCTCCTCACAATCATCCTTGTGCTAGTGTCTCCTAGCCAGGTTCTGCACATACTGCAGGATAATGCGTGAGGTGTTTACAATGCTCACAATAGCAGTGCTGAGCTGAACGGGCTCCATGCTTGCCATGCTATGGCGTCTGCACGGGTAACCCAGGAAAAAAGGCATGAAACAATTGTCTGCCATTGCTTTCTCGGAGAGAGGGAGGGGAGACTGACGACATGTACCCAAAACCACTCGCGACAATGTTTTTGCCCCATCAGGCATTGGGAACTTAACCCAGAATTCCAGTGGGCAGCGGAGACTGCGGGGACTGTGGGATAGCTACCCACAGTGCAACGCTCCGTGAGTCGATGCTAGCCACAGTATTGAGGACGCACTCCACTGACTTAATGCGCTTAGTGTGGACATACACAATCTACTTTATAAAATTGCTTTCTAAAGATCGATTTCTATAAAATCGACCTAATTTTGTAGTGTAGACATACCCTTACTGGACTTCTTCTTACTATGAAAGGACACTCTGGGAGAAGTCAGCTCAGTGTCACAGTGGGTCCATGACTTACTGAGAGTATCACAAAGGCCCTGCCTCCATCATCCCCCCACACAGCCAGAGAGATGAGAAGGGATGGAATTGGGAAGCTCACAGCTGCTTTGCTGGGATCCAAGCATTTCCCTTCATTCACTGACGTTGAGAGGCTGTCATGAAGTGTGGGGGAGTCAGGGCCCTGCACCCCCAACATCCTGCGATGCTTTTTGGCTTGGGGAGTGGGCCAGTCTCTGATTGCCTCCACCTTGGCTGGTTCTGGCTTTAGGCAGCCGCTCCCCACCCAGTGGCCCAGGTAAGATACTTCAGCCATCCCCACCTTGCATTTCTCAGCTTTTATGGTCAGCCCAGCCTCCTGGAGTCGGTCCAGCACTTGTTTAACCTGGGAGACATGGTCCTCCCAGGTCTGGCTAAAGATACAGATGTCATCAATGTATGCCACGGCAAAACCCTCCGCCCTCCTCAGTAGCTGATCCACCAGGTGCTGGAAGGTAGCAGACGCCCCCTTGAGGCTGCAAGGCAGGGTCAGGAACTCATAGAGCCCCAAAGGGGTGATAAAGGCAGATTTCAGCCTGGCATCTGCATCCAGTGGCACTTTCCAGTAGCCCTTTGTAAGATCCATGGTGGTAAGGTACCACACCCCCCCCCCCCAGCCTTCCGTCTCCCCCCCCAGCTTGTCTAGGAGCTCATCAGGCCTGGGCATGGGGTTGGTATCAGATACGGTGATGGCATTAAACTTCCAATAGTCCACACAAAATCGAATCAACCCGTCCTTTTTGGAGAACAAAAGCCAGCATGTCACTGACCTCTCTTTCCAGGTCCTGAGCAGTTTTCTCTGTAACTTGGAAGGGGGAGCATCTTATAGGCATGTGCTATCCTGTCTGCACCTGGTGGACAGTCAGATTAGTGTGTCCAGGCTGATTGAAAAACAGCTGTTGGTACAAATGCAACACCCCCTTTGATCTCAGCTTGCTGTGCAGGGGTTAGATGATCAGAGAGGGGAACTGTTTCCAGGGAGGAGCCAGCTCCTGTCTCAGGGAATAGATCTACTAAAAGATCATCTCCCTGCTCCTTCCAATGTCCACACACAGCTAACACCACATCCCCCCTTTCATAATATGGCTTCATCATATTAACATGGTACACCCAGTGGTGGTGTGCCCAGTTAGACAGTCCCACACACAGTTTACCTCATTTAGTTGCTTGACAACCTTGAAAGGGCCATGCCAGGCGGCCTGTAGTTTGTTTTTTCTCTCACAGGGATGAGAACCATCACCTGGTCTCCAGTGGTGTAGGCATGGGCCCGCGCCGTGCAGTCATACCAGACCTTCTGTTTCCTCTGGGCTCTGGCCAGATTCTCCTTGGCCAAGCCCATGAACTCAGGAAGTCTTTCTTGGAAGAACTGCTTTCCTTTCTTGGAAGAACAGCTTCCCTTTCTTGGAAGGTCAAGACTTATTCCAGCACTGCTTCTCCATCAGGAGTGTTCTTCCTGCCCCCGATTTGTCTCGCATCAGATCCAGGGGCCCCCTTATCCTTCTTCCATATAACAGTTCAAAAGGCGAAAACTCGGTAGACTCCTGGGGCACTTCCCTGTACATGAACATCAGATGAGGTAAGTACTTGTCCCAATCCTGCGGGTGCTGGTTCATAAACGTTTTCAGCATCATCTTTAGAGTTCCATTAAACCTCTCCACCAGCCAGCCAGTAGCTATAAAATCCCTTTTAGTAGCTCTTCTGTAGTTGCTCTACCTGTAAAGGGTTAAAAAGTCTCACTGCTATGCATAGGTAAAAGGAAGTGAATGGGCACCTGGCCAAAAGAGACAGTGGGAAGGCTAGAACTTTTAAAAATTGAAACGACTCCCCTTTTGTCTGTCTGTGGTTCTCCCAGGGAGAGGCGGACAGGGACCAGCTATGCTGTAAGAAGCTTGGGCCAGGCATGAAAAAAATCATCAGTATCATACCTAGAAACTACTCATTTAAACCCCAGCTATGTAAGTAGACCAGGAAATGTCTAGGAAGACGCGATTAGGTTTATCCCTTTTATTTCTTTATGGCTTGTGGATTCCTCTGTGCTAACCCCAGGTGCTTTTGTTTTGCTTGTAACCTTTAAGCTGGACCTCAAGAGAGCTATTCTTGATGCTTAATTCTTGTAATTGACCTTTTAAAATCTAGCAATAGCTGAAGTTCCCAGATGTATTTTCTTTCTTTCTTTCTTTCTTTCTTTCTTTCTTTCTTTCTTTCTTTCTTTCTTTCTTTCTTTCTTTCATAAAATTTACTTTTTTTAAGAACAGAATTGGATTTTTGTGTCTTAAGAGGTTTGTGCACATGTTGTTTAATTAGCTGGTGGCAACAGTTGATTTCCTCTTTTTTTTCTTCTTCTTCTTTCTCAGCTCTTCCCAGGACGGGGGGTGAAAGGGTTTGAGGGCACCCCACAGGAAGGAATTCCCAAGTGCACCTTCCTGGGCTCTCAAAAGAGTTCTGCATTTGGGTGGTGGCAGTATCTACATATCCAAGGTCAGAGAAAAGCTGTAACCTTGGGAGTTTAATACAAGCCTGGAGTGGCCAGTATTAATTTTTGAATCCTTGTGGGCCCCCACCTTCTGCACGCCAGAGTGGGGAATCAGCCTTGACACCTGGAGACTAAGAGGTCCACCCCAGCTTGGCAGTCAACCAGTTCTGGTCAGTGGGAGGACAATGGGCTGAGGGGAGAGGACTCTGGTGACCTGACAAACCAGTTCCAGCCAGAGGGGAACAAAGGATGGATGAGAGAGGGCCCCAGTGACCTGTTTACCTGGAACGGAAGACAAAGGACGGGTGATACAGAGTCACTGGGCGATGCTGTGGAACTACTCCGTATAAAGCCAGCCAGGACTCTGGAGGAGCCTCCTCTCTCTGAGCATACTGTCTCCAGGGCAAGAAGCTTCCACAGCTGCAACCTTCCTGGGTCTGACCTCAGAGCATTCAGCATCCCCTTCCACACTTTGTGCTTCCTGCAGCGAGTCCACACAGGCAGGGCTCCTGGGGAAGCCAGAGGGTCCTGCACCCCAACCCTGCAGTCAGACGTGACTCTCAGCCCGTCAATAAAACAGAAGGTTTATTAGTCGACAGGAACACAGTGTAGAACTGAGCTTGCTATTACGGATGTAAGCAGTGTCAGGATGAGCTCCACCCTGACATCTGGTGGTGAGGTGTGGCAAGTTGTGGAAAAGAACTTCAGGGGCTGATCTCATTTGCATAGGCACACCCACCACGCCTAGAATGAGACCATAGCTGCCCAAATGGTCACTTTGGCTGCTGTGGGATCCCCAGTGTCTCTGTTATTGGGGCAGGAAGAATAAATTGTTATTACCCTGATTATGGGAACTGTGCTTGGAACTGTATGTGGCCTTTTGTTATGATGGAGGGATTCACCATCAACTAAGCAGCACTCGCTAGGCAAGGGTCATGGGTTCCAAAGTTCCAAAACTTGGTGAATTGAGAGAGGTTAGGGCTAAGTATTAATACTTGGTGGTATGGGCTCCTTGGTAAGGGCCTTACATGCTAATTGCACTTTCTCCACTGTGGAATATCAGAGCTAATTTTGATTTCATTAGAAGTCTAGTTATAGGCTGCTGAGCTCACTTTGGGCTAACAGTGCACCAGCACTAAGGCTCCCCTACTATAAGCTGAATTCACCTAAGAGCTGAAATCACTGAGTGTTGTGTTAAGTAGTGGGGGAGCCTGAAGATATATTGTGGAGCAGTTTGCAGGATGGCTGGAGTGCCTTGTGGACAGGCTGGTGAAGCAATTTGTGGATGGCAGAAGTTGCTTGTGGGCTGTGGAGCAGAGCTGAGTGAAGGAGTTCCTGGGGCGGCTGGTGGAGCGGACTGCAGCTGAGCGAAGGAGTTTGTGGGGCAGCTGGCGGAGCGGAGTGGAGCGAAGCTATGGAGCTATGGGGCGGTCAGCTTCAGATCATGTAAGGTGCCTCTTACCCCCGTCCCATCTCCACCCAGGTTGGGAGGTAAAGCTCCGCAGATAAACTTTCGAACCCTGGGGCTGCCCTGACCAGGGACAGAGACTTTTGGGGCATTGGACTTTTGGAACTTTGGGTAATTTGGGGTTGCTGGACTCAAGAACCAAAGGGAAAAGAGCATGCCCCAATTTGCTTGGGGTGGGTTTTTTTTTTTTGCTCATGGGTTGTGTTATGAATCCTGTTGGTGGTGTTTCCCCAACATAATGCCACATTGTTTCTCTCTGTTATTAAAAGGCTTTTTGCTACACTCAGACTATGTGCTTGCGAGAGGGGAAGTATTGCCTCTTGGAGGCGCCCAGCGGGGGTGGTATATATTTGTCCCAGGTCACTGGGTGGGGGCTTGAGCCGGTTTGCATTGTGTTATTGGAATGGATCCCCTAGATATTGAACCCGGCCCTTGTTGCTGCCAACTCTGACGGGCAGAAGGGTTACACAGAAATCAGTGACTTTCAGCCAAGTCCATCTTTGGAATCCTGGGCCAGATGCCCTGGATTCCCCTCTTCCAGTCCCCCCACACAGCCTGCCAGACAGGGCCATCCTGAGCTATTTTGGTGCCCCACACAGCCCCCCACCCCGTGGAGGCCTCTGGCCAGCTCCCGCCTGCGGAGGCCTGGGGCCCCAAGCTGCTCTGCTCCCCTGGCTCCCAGGCTTGGGGGAAGTGGGGAACTGCCTCCCAGAACTCGCCGGCGGTGCAGCTGGGAGCTAGGGAAGTGGAGCAGTCTGGGGCCGGGTCACTCCACTTACCACACGGTGAGTGCAGGGTAGGGCCTGGCTGCAATCTTCAGGGGAGTGGGGGTGGACTAGGGTGGAGTAGGGGCAGGGGCCTGGGGAAGAGCTGGAGCAGAGGCTGGAGCAGCACACAGCTGCACAGAGCACCTGGAAATTTGGCCCCAAATTTCCTGGTGCCCTATGCAGCAGCATACTTTGCATATGGGTAAGGACAGCCCTGCTGCCAGATTACAGCGACCCAACTTCTGATACCCCCTGTTGCTCCTTCTCTTTGTCTTGCTTCCCAAGCAAAAGGTGTCACCTGGTCACATCCCCCTCCTGGGTCTCAGGTTACATAGGTGCAAACAGCTGGGCAGTCTCACCTGCCCTGAGTGCCTCAGCAAAAATCACACACCCAATTCCCACCACCGAAGTATTGGTGCATTACACAGGGAAACTAAGGTACACACAGTATTAGGACAGGACAGTAAGACTCACATGCAACATAAATTGAATAAAACCCCTCTTCGTCACAGGGTGTCTCTGCCCCTTAGTATCAGTTTGCATCAGCACCACACCCAGCCCGGTGTCTGAGGCGTTGGTGAACACCAGGAAGGGTTTGTTAAAATCCAAGATTCACAGCACCAGGTTTTGGATGAGTGCCCCCTTTAGTGCACAGATTGCCCTCTGGCACTGCTTGGTCCAAAACACCTTGTCCGGCTTTCCCTTCCTACAAAGCTCCATGAGCTAAAGTGTTGTATAAACCTCCGGTAGTATCCCGCCATCCCAATGAAAGCCTGGACCTGCTTCTTAGTCTGGGGAGCAGATCAATCTTTCATTGCCTCCACTTTGGTGGCTCTGGCTTCAGGTGGCTGCTCCCCACCTTGTGGCCCAGGTATGACACCTCTGTCATCCCCACCTTGCACTTTCCAGCTTTTATAGTCTGTCCTGCATCCTGGAGGTAACCCAGCACCCTCTTCACCTGGGACACGTGTTCTTCCCTGGTCTGGCAAAAGACACAGATATCATCAATATATGCTAGAGCAAAGTCTTTCATCCCCCTTAGTAACTGATCCACCAGGTGCTGGAAGGCGGCAGGTGTCCCCCTGAGGCCAAAAGGCAGGACCAGGAACTCGAAAAGCCCGACTGGGGGGGTGAAGGCAGAATTCGTCTTCGCCTCTGGGTCCAAAGGCACCTTCCAGTAGCCTTTGGTGAGACCCATGGTAGTGAGGTACCGGGCACTCCCCAACTTGTGTAGGATCTCATCGGTCCTAGGCATGGGGTAGGCATCGGACATGGTGATGGCATTGAGCTTCCAATAGTCCACACAGAACCGGATCGACCCGTCCTTCTTGGGGACCAGCACCACGAGCGAGGCCCAGGGGCTGGAGGACGGCTGGATCACCCTTGAAGCCAGCATGTCTTCGACCTCTCTCTCCAGGTCCTGGGCTGCTTTCCCAGTGACCCTGAATGGGGAACACCTGATGGGAGGGTTGGCTCCCGTCTCCACCCAGTGGACAGCTCAATTAGTGAGCCAAGGCCGGTTGGAGAACAGCTGCTGGTATGAATGCAGCATCTCTCTGATCTATGCCTGCTGGACAGGGGCTAGCTGATCTGAGAGGGGAACTGATTCCAGGAGGAGTCAGCCCCCGCCTGAGGGAGGAGTCCCACTAGGGATCCTCTCCTTTCTCCTCCCACTGCCCACGCACAGCCAGCACCAACTTCTCCCTGTCCCAGTATGGCTTCGTAATGTTGACATGGGGCACCTGGTGGTTGTGTGCCTGACTGGACAGTTCCACTACATAGTTCACCTTGTTTACCTGTCTGATGACCTTGAAGGGGCCGTCCCAGACAGATTGCAGCTCGTTCTTCCTCATGGGGATGAAAAGTGTTGTCAGATGTCACCGGTGTGGTGCTCTGCTCTGTTCAATGTTGATAACAGTCAGCTGCGTGTGTGTGTTTCCTCCGTGTGATGCCCTGGCTCTGCGCAGATCGCTGACACAGCAGACCCCGAGAGAACCCCCAATGACCACAGACTCCAATAAGGTACAAAGACACCGGCCAGGTTTATTGCCAAATGAAACACAGTCTCTAGCTCCCAGGATCAGACGTCTGTGGTTCTGCTAGTACATATGTGCTCCCGGACAATGGACCGGCTCAGTCAGTGGTGGGACTCTCCACTGCCCCCTGGGCTGGACAAAGACAGCCCTCAGGGGTGCATCTCATACACAGGTACAAACAAGTTACCCATCACTCCTGACACATCGAGGTACAGCCCCTCTACGCGTTAGGGTGCTGTCTCCCTCCTGGTACATGTTGGTTCGAACAAACAACTCTATCCATCATATTGTCCTTTTGACCCTGTCTTTAGGATGGGTCAGCCTGTTCCTCATTATCTCTGTGGAATGTGTTCATACCAGAATGTTCTGGTGCCATCCTGGCACATGTTCATCCTATTAGGACTCGATACCTTTTAGATATGTGTGTACGTGCAATTAGCAGCTTCCAACTTGTGTGAGCAGGGCCTGCCTCTGGCTCACAGCTTAACTTTGCTTTATGTTAGCAAAGTCTTCACCATTACTATAGTTCAGGCCTCAGGCCTCACACTAGGCCTCTTATACGAGGATTTATGTGTCAAGGCCTCATCTTACTACAAGAAGCATCACCTAGTCCCCGGTAGCATAGGAGCAGCACGTGCTGAGCAGTCGTACCAGACCTTCTGCTTCCTCTGTGCCCTGGCTAGGTTTCCCCTGGCCATGAGCTCAGCGAGCCTTTCCCGGAAGGTCAGGAGATATGCCACCACTGATTCTCCATCAGGAAAGGCCTTCCCCTCCCACTCGTCTCTCATCAAGTCCAGGGGTCCCCTCACTCTCCTCCCATACAGCAACTCGAATGGGGAAAACCCTATGGATTCCTGGGGCACTTCCCTGTATGCAAACAGCAGGTGGGGTAAATACTTGTCCCAGTCCTGCGAGTGCTGGTCCATAAAGGTTTTCAACATCATCTTTAGGGTCCCGTTGAACCTTTCCACCAGCCCATTGGACTGAGGGTGACACGCTGAGGCCTAGGTATGTTGGACCCCACACTTCTTCCACAAGCACTGGAGCAGGGTTGACGTGAAGTTGGACCCCTGGTCTGTAAAGATCTCCTTGGGGAACCCCACCCTGCTGAAAATGGTCAGTAGCGCGTCTGCCACGGTGTCTGCCTCGATAGAGGACAAGGCCACTGCCTCACGGTAGCGCGTAGCGAAATCTACCACCACCAGGATGTATTTCTTCCCTGACTGGGTCGCCCTGCTGAGGGGCCCCACTATGTCCACAGCCCCCTTCTGGAAAGGCTCCTCTATGATGGGCAAAGGTCTCAAAGCTGCTTACACTTATCCCAGGCCTTCCCCCGCTCTGGCAGGAGGCACAGGACCTGCAATACTGTTGGACTGCGTCAAAGACCCCGGGCCAGTAAAGGTTCTGCAGCAGCCTCTGCCTGGTGCGCCGGATGCTCTGAAAGGGGGATATCATGGGCCAAGTACAACAGTCTGCGGCGGTACCTCTGGGGGACCAACTGCCTCCTGGCCTCCCAAGGTTCAGTTTGCCCCGAACGCAGCCCATTCCCAGTACAGGAATCCCTTCTCCCACAGGAATCTCTCCTGGCATTCCTCCCCCTGGATTCTTCACCGCTGTGGCCAGCAAGGGCCCTCAGCTTCTCTAAGGAGGGATCTTCCTGCAGCTCCATCTGGAATTCAGCTGCTGGGTTTGAGGGTACAGCCCTGGTTGGCGGTGCCTCAGTTTCCCCACCTTGGAACAGAGGCTCCAGCCCAGCCCTGTCAAACCCTACCCTTGAGCTTCAGTCCCCCCCTTTGGGAGGTCTCATATCCCTCGCTGCGATGTTCCCCTCTGGTGTTATCTGGACAGATGATCTGCTAGGCCTCTCCAATCCTTGACTCTGGAAGTCAGCCTTATCCTGCTCTGCTGTGAGAACCCTACTCCTGGGCCGTTCACGCACAGCATCTGGCATGTACGCTGCTTTCAGCTACTTGCAAGCGAGGGACGTGATCGTTCCCCTCTATTCGACATTGGTGAGGCCTCATCTGGAGTACTGTGTCCAGTTTTGGGCCCCACACTTCAAGAAGGATGTGGATAAATTGGAGAGAGTCCAGCGAAGGGCAACAAAAATGATTAGGGGTCTGGAACACATGAGTTATGAGGAGAGGCTGAGGGAGCTGGGATTGTTTAGCCTGCAGAAGAGAAGAATGAGGGGGGATTTGATAGCTGCTTTCAACTACCTGAAAGGGGGTTCCAAAGAGGATGGCTCTAGACTGTTCTCAATGGTATCAGATGACAGAACGAGGAGTAATGGTCTCAAGCTGCAGTGGGGGAGGTTTAGATTGGATATTAGGAAAAACTTTTTCACTAAGAGGGTGGTGAAACACTGGAATGCGTTACCTAGGGAGGTGGTAGAATCTCCTTCCTTAGAGGTTTTTAAGGTCAGGCTTGACAAAGCCCTGGCTGGGATGATTTAACTGGGAATTGGTCCTGCTTCGAGCAGGGGGTTGGACTAGATGACCTTCTGGGGTCCCTTCCAACCCTTATATTCTATGATTCTATGACACTAGCCAATATCTCTGGTCCTAGATAGAACCCTGGGAACCTCCATCTTGCAGTGTCCAGTTATGCCCCCTGGCCTGGACCCCTGCCGGCCTCGCCTGGCGGTCCCCTCCCACTGGCACAGCCCTGTCAACTGGGGCCCCCTGGACTGGCGGTGAAACCCCTCTCGGTGGGTTTCCATCCAGTTGACACCCCGCGGGTTCTGCTTGGCCGCCATTTCCTTCATCTTCAGGCATTGTGCTACCTTGTGTCCCTTTTGGCCACAGTAATTACATTTCAGGTCCCTCAGGTCCCATGAGGGGGGTCACCTGCCCCAGCATTCCCAGGCAACCCTGAGTTGGGCTTCCTGGAGTCCCACCTTTGAGAGGTCTCTGGGTGACTCCCCTTCTGAGTCCCAAATGTGGGTCTCCCTCCTGCCCCCAATCTGCTGTCCACAAACTCATCCGCCCATGCACCCGCACTGCGCAGATCTTTAGGCTTCCAGTCCACTAACCACACCTTAAGGTCTGGAGGGCAGATGTCATACAGCTGCTCCTGTAGTAGTAGGATTTATTGTTTGTATTTAGTATAATTTAGAATGAAGTATAAAGAATTAATAAGATAATAATGTAGCATGTATTAAATGTATTGATGTATGATTTGACCATATCCTGCCAGCCACCCTCTTTGAATAGCAGAAAGGAATGGCCTAATGGACCATTTGGTAAAGACGCATCAGCCGGAATCTGTGTCTGAGCTGATTTCAAGGCAATGACAGACCTTTGAGGTCATCACTTTGTTGTAGGTTTAGCATATTAAAATAAGTAAAAGAATGCCATGATTGTTTTTCTTCTGCACTGCAATTTGATGTTCCTGTTCAAAATGTTCTGTGTAAATTAATTCTGTTTTGTGTGTGAATGAGGAGTTGGTGTTAAGAGATAAGTGTGAAGGCCATCGCTGAACCAGAAGTTCTAGGGAGCACCGGAGACAGATGCAAGGGCGCAGGAGGCTGCAACACGCCCCTATTGAAATATCAGAGGAAGGCAGATTGACGACTCTAAAGATGAGACAGGCACCTATCAATGGAGACAAGATAGCTGTGATCAAAGCCAGCATGGGGTAACTCCCTGAGAGACTTGATGAAAGAACAAGATAAAGGATAATAAGGACAATTTAAGAAAACAAACAACAATTGATTACAGCATGACGGAGCAAAACTCATTGGTCCCAATGAAGGAAAATCACGATATAAACAGGGGGCCTTGCCATGAAACTTTGGGTTCGTCCTGCCAAGACTTCCCCGGAGCATTGTGTCACGACCGACAGAACCCGGCTCCTACCTACCTGTGATCCATCTAGCTGGCCACTAGATTGATCCAGACTCTGGACTGGTAAATATAACATCAACTGGCAGGGCAGTGTGTGTGTGTGTGTGTGTGTGTGTGTGGTGTGATTGAATGCATATGCTAATTGTTGTATCTTCAATAAATGCGGCGTATTGCCTTTTCCCCTGAAAAAGATCCTGTGTGCTTCTTATAAGCATAACACTCCAACCCCACCAGGTTATACACGTCCTCTACGGTAGTGGCCCCTCTGCCCTTCCCCCACTTGCGGAGCTATTCCCCCAGCAGGTTGGTGACCTTCTTGTAAGTGATGCCTGAGGTCTTGTGTACATCATGGAATCATTTCCTGTATGCCTCAGGGCTCAGATCAAACTTCAGAAGCAAAACCCGTTTGAACAGGTCATTGTCCTCCATCTCAATACCATCCATTTGGCTGAACCTTGGGACCCAGCAGGGGGATCAGACAGTGAAGCCTGTCTGCAGGATCAATCTGGTTCAGATCACAAGCTTTCTCGACATCAATATCCCCCCTCCCTTCCTTAAACTGGGGCAACAGTTTGGTGTCTAGATTCCCCACACTGGCGTCTCGGGGCCCTTCCCCACTTACCCCCTGGCAGGCCCTCTTGGCCCACATCTTCTCCAACTCCAACTCATGCTTTCGCTGTTCTGCACGGTCCACCAGCCTCCACTTCTCCAGCTCCAGCTCCTTCGCTTTCAGCTCCAGCTCCAGTCTCCACAGCTCCTCCAGGAAGAAACCTGACTGGGGTCCCCCTGTGCTGACTGGGGAGTCAGGTCTGATAGACACCCGACTGCTACACAGACTGCCCCCATGGCTACTCCCTGGCTCTCCAGGCACCTGGGATCTGGAGCTTGTTCCTCGGACTGGTCATTCTCTACAAGCTGAGCCATCAGTTGCTTCTTAGTGAGCCTCCCAAAGCTCAGCCATCTCCCCGTGCACAGACAGGCCAGGTCCCTCTTATGGAGCTGGTTATAGGCTATTTCCGCCCTCGTTCCTTTAATTCCCTTGTTTTATCACTGGCAGCCACGCACTGCAAAGCGCCTGCACTCACAGCCAATTGTTTACAGGCTGCCTCCGCCAACCATCCTCTGCTACCATGTTGTCATGGACTTACAGGTTGTGCCCACTCCTGGCCCCGTACGGTCCCTGGGGGGAACCCCCTTCAGTGTGACAGCCCTTCTCAGGGGTCCACTCTCTTTCGGGGGTCAAGCCCCTCTGCCTCCTGGAACCGCACCTCTCTGAGCCTTAGCATGCCTGTCTCTCGCTCTGGACCCCTGGGGCCTCCACTCCAAGCGGGAATAATGCAACCCTGATCGCTAGACCAGAGCAACTTCCAGCCAGCATAAAACAGGAGGGTTTATGGAGCGTCTGAACACAGCATAGGAAACTCTCAGGGCCTCAGGCCTGACCTCCCTCAGCACAGTACATTCAAGTCTCTCCTGCATCCAGGTGGGCTCTTCCTGCTCTCTCTCTCAAGTCCCGAGCCCCCGCCCCGTGCTTTCCAGCTGGGCATCCGATATCACCTCCCCCAAGTCCAGCCTCTGTCCATTGTCTTCTATCCAGGTAAACAGGGTCGCCTGGGCCTTCTCTCCTCTCATCCGTCCTCTGGCCCCCTCTGGCTGGAACCAGCTGGTCAAGTCACAGGGGTCCTCTCTCCGCAGCCCATTGTCCTCCCACTGGCCAGATTTGGTTGTGACTCCCAAGCTGGCCCTCTCAGTCACCAGGTTGCTAGTCGCTGGGGTATCCATTCTCCAGGCCATTGGCTGGGGTCCCAGTTCCATCGTGGGTCCTCTGTAACAACAAACTCTCTCTCCCATCACCTCATTAAACCAATAACACCCAGGGAAACTGTGTCCCACCCCCTCTGCATGCAAACCATTGACAAAATCAAGAAAATCCCCCACTTTGTCACACTCACAAAGGCTCACATACAACATAACAAGGGAATATCCCCACTTCGTCACACACCCCCATGGGCTGGGCTGTTCCCCCCATGGCACCATGTGAGAGCACCCCCGCTGTGGGCCTGGGCTGTTCCCCACATGGCACTGAGCCAGAGCCACCCCTATGGGGCTGGGCTGTTCACACCATTGCACTGAGTGATTGCCCTCCCCCATCGGCTGGGTTGTTCCCCCATGGCACAAAGCGAGAGCCACTCACATCAGCTGAGCTGTTTCCCCATGGCACTGAGCCAGGGACACCACCCAGCGTGGGCTGGGCTGTTTCCTCCATGGCACCAAGTAAGACCCACCCACTTGGGGCTGGGCTGTTCCCCCTGTGATAGGTTGGACCCCTGGGGGTGTCACCTCGTGTGCTTGGATGCCAGTGAGTCAGACTATTCTGCCAGTATGGGCCTCCTTTTAGCTGGTCTTGGTGGGCTAGACTCCCCTGCTTTTTCCAGCCAAGCACACAGGCAGGGCCATACCCAGCTACATAGAGGGACAGAGATCGGCTCTGAGAAAACTCAGCTTAAAGGGCTTGCCACAGCACCCAGATGTCCACCCCCTCCCTTGGAGTACAAACCCAAAATTATATGAAATTCACCTCTTCCCTCAATGTGGAAGAGGGTATACACAACTTCCCCCCGCCCCCAGTTAGAAATCACATAAACTGGGTTATACTGTAAACCAGAAATAAATTTATTGACTATAACATGTGTATTAGTAGGGGAAGCTAAAGTGGATGGGAACCTGGGAGGCAGTGACCATGAGATGGTTGAGTTCAGGATCCTGACACAGGGAAGAAAGGAGAGCAGCAGAATACGGACCCTGGACTTCAGAAAAGCAGACTTTGACTCCCTCAGGGAACTGATGGGCAGGATCCGCTGGGAGAATAACATGAGGGTGAAAGAAGTCTAGGAAAGCTGGCTGTATTTTAAAGAATCCTTATTGAGGTTACAGGGACAAACCATCCCGATGTGTAGAAAGAATAGTAAATATGGCAGGCGACTAGCTTGGCTTAACAGTGAAATCCTTGCTGATCTTGAACACAAAAAAGAAGCTTACAAGAAGCGGAAGACAAATGACCTGGGAAGAGTACAAAAATATTGCTCGGGGATGCAGGAGTGAAATCAGGAAGGCCAAATCACACCTGGAATTGCAGCTAGCAAGAGATGTTAAGAGTAACAAGAAGGGTTTCTTCAGGTATGTTAGCAATAAGAAGAAAGTCAAGGAAAGTGTGGGTCCCTTACTGAATGAGGGATGCAACCTAGTGACAGAGGATAATGTCACTCAAAAGATAATGTACTCAATGCTTTTATTGCCTCTGTCTTCACGAACAAGGTCAGCTCCCAGACTACTGCACGGGGCAGCACAGCATGGGGAGGAGGTCACCAGCCCTCTGTGGAGAAAGAAGTGGTTCGGGACTATTTAGAAAAGCTGGACGTGCACAAGTCCATGGGGCCGGATGCGCTGCATCCGAGAGTGCTAAAGGAGTTGGCGGATGTGACTGTAGAACCATTGGCCATTATCTTTGAAAACTCATGGTGATCCGGGGAAGTCCCGGATGACTGGAAAAAGGCTAATGTAGTGCCCATCTTTAAAAAAGGGAAGAAGGAGGATCCGGGGAACTACAGGCCAGTCAGCCTCACCTCAGTCCTTGGAAAAATCATGGAGCAGGTCCTCAAGGAATCAATTCTGAAGCACTTAGAGGAGAGGAAAGTGATCAGGAACAGTCAGCATGGATTCACCAAGGGCAAGTCATGCCTGACTAATCTAATTGCCTTCTATGACGAGATAACTGGCTCTGTGGATGAGGGGAAAGCGGTGGACGTGTTGTTCCTTGACTTTAGCAAAGCTTTTGACACTGTCTCCCACAATATTCTTGCCAGCAAGTTAAAGAAGTATGGAGTGGATGAATGGACTATAAGGTGGATAGAAAGTTGGCTAGATTGTCGGGCTCAATGGGTAGTGATCAATGGCTCCATGTCTAGTTGGCAGCCGGTATCAAGTGGAGTGCCCCAAGGGTCAGTCCTTGGGCCGGTTTTGTTCAATATCTTCATAAATGATCTGGAGGATGGTGTGGATTGCACCCTCAGCAAGTTTGCAGATGACACTAAACTGGGAGGAGAGGTAGATACGCTGGAGGGTAGGGATAGGATACAGAGGGCCCTAGACAAATTAGAGGATTGGACCAAAAGAAATCTGATGAGGTTCAACAAGGACAAGTGCAGAGTCCTGCACTTAGGACGGAAGAACCCCATGCACCGCTACAGACTAGGGACCGAATGGCTCGGCAGCAGTTCTGCAGAAAAGGACCTAGGGGTGACAGTGGACGAGAAGCTAGATATGAGTCAACAGTGTGCCATTGTTGCAAAGAAGGCCAATGGCATTTTGGGATTTATAAGTAGGGGCATTGCCAGCAGATCGAGGGATGTGATCGTTCCCCTCTATTCAACATTGGTGAGGCCTCATCTGGAGTACTGTGTCCAATTTTGGGCCCCACACTACAAGAAGGATGTGGAAAAATTGGAAAACATCCAGCGGGGGGGAACAAAAATGATTAGGGGACTGGAACACATGACTTATGAGGAGATGCTGAGGGAACTGGGATTGTTTAGTCTGCGGAAGAGAAGAATGAGGGGGGATTTGATAGCTGCTTTCAACTACCTGAAAGGGGGTTCCAAAGAGGATGGATCTAGACTGTTCTCAGTGGTAGCTGATGACAGAACAAGGAGTAATGGTCTCAAGTTGCAGTGGGGGAGGTTTAGGTTGGATATTAGGAAAAACTTTTTCACTAGGAGGGTGGTGAAACACTGGAATGCATTACCTAGGGAGGTGGTGGAATCTTCTTCCTTAGATATTTTTAAGGTCAGGCTTGACAAAGCCCTGGCTGGGATGATTTAGTTGGGAATTGGTCCTGCTTTGAGCAGGGGGTTGGACTAGATGACATCCTGAGGTCCCTTCCAACCCTGATATTCTATGATTCTATGATTTTAAGTAGTTAAGGAGGTAGCAGACAGAACAAGGCAGCTAACTACGAAAATAAAATGGAGCGTGCAAACTAAGCTTAATACACTAAAGAAACTGGTTGCATGTAAATTCTGACCCTAAATGTGGTTCTAATAATCGTCTTCACAGGCCAGATGTCCTTCCAGCCTGGGTCCAGTTCTTTCCCCAAGGTCAGTCTTAGCTATTTCCAGACGTCATCTTGGGTGGGGTAGCAGGGGAGAATTGATTACCTGGATTACCTCATTCCCCATCCTTAAATAGGATTTGCATAAGGCAGGAGTACTTTGTTTTCTAATTTGAGCCTCCCTCCTCAGCTTCTCGTGGAAAAGTACAGAATTCAAGATGGGTTCCAGTATCAGGTGACATGGTCACATGCCTCTGTAGGGCCCCTGTAGCCATTTTTCACAGGCTGACCCACAGGTTCACAGGAAGACTAAGCTCTTTTACAATCCATTGTCCTTGTTGATGGGCCATCCACCCTGTCTGGCTTTTTCATTGTTGTACCTGAAGTGTTAGCAGTGGGTGTCACCCAAAGTAGCATAGTTGAAATACAGAGACATAGTCAATATTCCTAATTTCAGGTATAGAAATGATACATGCAAACAAATAGGATAATTATATTCAGTAAATCATAACCTTCCCTATGATTCCTTGGAAGAGTTATCTTGCATAAAGCGTATCTTAGTTATGTCATATTCCTACCACAGGCATATTTTCACAAAGAATATGAAGTATAATCTCACACCTCCCATGGCACCAAGCGAGAGCCACCGCTGTGGGCTCGGCTTGGCTGTTCCCCCCCATGGCACCAAGCCAGAACCACCCCCATGGGGCTGGGCTATTCCCCCATGGCACTGAGCAAGAGTCACTCCCGTGTGGCCGGGCTGTTCACCCCATTGCACTGAGCGAGTGCCCTTCCCTGTCGGCTGGGCTGTTCCCACCATGGCCTTGAGCGAGAGCCCCCCTGCCCCGTGGGGCTGGGCTGTTCACCCCATGGCACCAAGCGAGAGTCAGCCACGTGGGCTGGGCTGTTCCTCTCATGGCACCGAGCCAGAGACCCCCCGTGGGCTGGGCTGTTCCCCCCATGGCACCGAGCCAGAGCCCCCCATCTCCCCGTGCGGTTTGGCTGTTTCTCCCATGGCACCAAGCAAGAGCCACCCATGTGGGCTGGGCTGTTCCCCTCATTACACCAAGACAGAGCCAACCGCCCCAGTCGGCTGAGCTGTTCCCCCCATGGCACCGAGCCAGAGCCACCCACATGGGGCTGGGCTGTTCCCCCCCATGGCAGCAAGCCAGAGCCACCTCTGTGGGCTGGTCTGTCCCCTCATGGCAGCGAGCCAGAGGCCCCCCTTCTATGGGGCTGGGCTGTTCCTCCCATGGCACCAAGCGAGAGCTACCCACGTGAGCTGGGCTGTTCCCCGCCCATGGCACCCAGCCAGATCCACCCTCTGAGGGCTGGGCTGTTCCCCCCATGGCACTCACCTAACCAGAGCCACCCCCGTGGGGCTGGGTTGTTCCCCCAATGGCACTTAGCCAGTTCCCCCCCCCCCCCCGCCACATGCGCAGGGCTTTCCCCCCATGGCACCAAGCAAGAGCCACCCACGTGGGGCTGGACTGTTCCCTCCATGGCACTGAGCGAGTGCCCACTCCATGGGACGGGGCTAGGTCCATGCCTCATCTCTGAATATACCTTGTCGTCTGATGACTATCCCCACCCCTCCCCAGTGTATGTCTTGCAGCGCCCCATAGCTGAGGTAGCTGCACACACAGCCCGGCGGAAGCTCACATCCCCTCCCAAGTATCTCTGTGCTGTGCCTGCCTCCAATAAGATCCTTTTCTAGAGCTCCTCAGACATTTTTATCCCCATGTGGAAAATTTCGAGCTTGCCCTGAAAAATCACCCCCTGGCAGATTTTGATTCTGAAATGCTGCCATGCAGCCTTGTGAGAGCCAGTGTCGCTTGGGTGGCCTCGAGCTCTCATTGGCCTCTGTAGGCCGAACTCCAGGATTGGACTACATGTCCCATGATGCACTATGCTCTCCATGCATCATGGCAGTGGTGTGACCAAAAGAATGATACAAAATGTAGTCCAGCTGGGGATCCCGGCCCATCAAGAAGAATGGGAATGTGAGGAACTCAAAGTACAACTCCCATGAGTCATTGCAGTGGCATTTCAGAACTGAAATGTTTCTGTTTTGAACTCAAAGCTGATTTTCTCCCCAGCTCTTCAGCATTTTTCCTTTGAGGAGAAATCCCAATTTTCTGTGCAAAGCAGGCACCTTGCATGAAATACTTTGTCCTGTCACACACCCATTAAAAACCAGTTTCGATGGAAAATTTTTGATCAGCACCATCTTCTACCTGCAGGCAGGATTATGGATAGCAGGATTATGGGGTCTCCAGCCTTCGTTCTGGCACTGTCCCCTGCCTGATCATTCCTGTCAGATCCTGGTGTTTGCTCAGTGTCAGCTGCACTCAGAAATCTGCTCCCACGTGAGTCATGAGCCAGTCTCAGCCTGGTGCATTCCAGGCAGCTGGATCCCAGGTTGCTGGCTCAAGGGCATGGGGCAGGGCAGTCTGACGGGGTGATCCTCTCTCTGTCCTCAGCCCAGCTGCTGTGCCTCTCTCGCAGTAATGCACCTGTGGGCCTTAGCTTTGCATATACCGCCTGGCCACTAATCTCCTCCCATGCTGCCTGAGATTGCTCCCTCCAGGTGCTCTATTCTGGACTGGCACCAGGGAAAGGCTTCTTAGCTTTTTCACTCCCAGGGCATCCTGGGGGGCTACTGCACTGTCTGCCCCTCTGTTGCAGCCTGCACTGGTGTCCCCTTCAGCTATGGTCCTACCACTCCCACCAGTCTCTACCCATGCCCAGTGCAGGGGGTGGGTGGAGGGCTGTGGGACATCAGTTCCTATGGGGTGTGGTAGCATGTGGGGTGTTCCACATGCTCTGGGTGTTCCCAGCCCTTGGTGGCTTCCCACAAACTATCATGGGAGCAGCAGAGGGCTGCCAAAAATAAGGGCTCCCAGCAGAGTACTGGATCAGCACTTTGCAACAGCAAATGGAACAAATTCCCAGTTTGGCCAAAAAAGGGCTTAGATGGGGTAAACAGTGGGGCTGGGGGGGAGGTGGGGGGCGAGTGACAGGGTTCAGGCCAGCCCCATGGAGAGGAGGAGGGAGTTCAGGCAAGTGGCTTGGGCCAGTTCCGTATGTGGGGAGGAGGGGCAGAGAGGGGCCCAGGCCAGCTCCACATGGGGGAGGGGGAGAGGGGGCTTGTGACAGCTCAAATCGTGGGGTGGGGGGGAAGAGGGGCTTGTGACAGCTACACATGGCTTTCTATTGGCACTCTAGACCCGCCCCTTCCCGAGGCCCCACCCCTGCACACTACATTCCCCTTCCCTCTATGACTCGCTTTTCCCCACCCTCACTCACTTTCACTGGGCTGGGGCTGGGGTTTGGGGTGTGGGAGAGGGTGAGGGCTCTAAATGGGGGTGTGGGCTCTGGGGTGGGGCCAGAAATGAGGGGTTCAGGGTGCGGGATGGGACTTCAGGCTGGGGCAGGGAGTTGGGGTGTGTGAGGGGGTGAGGGCTTGGCTGGGGATGAGGGGTTTGGGGTGCAGGAGGGGGCTCCAGGCTGGGGGGGGTGGGGCCTAGGGATTCGGACTGTGGGACGGGGCTGCAGGTTGAGGTAGGGGGTTGGGGTATGGGAAGGGTGAGGGCTCTGGGCTGGGGGTGCTGGCTCTGGGGTGGGGCCGGGGATGAGGGATTTGGGGTGCAGGAGGGGGCTCCAGGCTGGGGGGGTGGGGCCGTGGGATTTGGAGTGTGGGAAGGGGCTGCAGGTGGAAGCAGGGGTTGGGGTGCACGAGGGGGTGAGGGCTCTGGGGTGGAGCCGGGGATGAGCGGTTCAGGGTGTGGGAGGGGGCTCTGGGCTGGGGCAGGGGGGTTGAGGTGCAGGGACGGTGAGGGTTCTTTGCTGGGAGTGTGGGCTCTGGGGTGCAGGAGAGATCTCCGGGTTTGGGTGGGCTCAGGACTGGGGGTTGGGGTGCAGGAGGGGTATAGGCTCTAGGTTGGGGGTGCAGGCCCTGGGGTGGGGCCAGGGATGAGGGGTTTGTGATGCATGAGGGGGATCCGGGTTTGGGGGGGGCTCAGGGCTGGGGCAGGGGATTGGGGCTCAGGGTTGGGGCCCGGGCTTCCCATAGGCAGCTCCCAGTCAGCAGCCAGCAGGTCCTGGTCCTAGGCTGAGGCAGAGGGCAGGAGGCTCTATGGCACATACTGCTTTTTCCCGCAGGCACCCTGGAGCCAGTGTTCAGGCCAGAGGTAGTGCCTGGAGCCCCATGCCCCCGCCTAGGAGCCGAACCTGCTGGCCGCTTCCAGGGTGCAGCGCGGTGCCCCAGGACAGGTCTGGACTAGCCTGACTTAGCTAAGTAGCACCACCGACCAGACTTTTAACAGCTGGTCGGCGGCGCTGACCGGAGCCGCCAGGGTCCCTTTTCAACCGGGTGTTTGGATCGAAAACTGGACACCTTGCAACTCTACGGGGGGAGAGGGGCTTGGGACAGCTCCACACGGGGGGGGGGGGGGGGGGGGGGGGAGGGGGGAGAGGGGCTCGGGGCAACTCCGCATGGCATTGGGGGAGAGGGGCTCGGGACAGCTCCACATGGGGGGTGGGGGAGAGGGGAGAGGGGCAACTCCACGTGGCATTGGAGGAGAGGGGCTCAGGCCAGCTCCATACGGCAGGAGGAGGAGAGGGGCTTGGGACAGCTCCACACGGCAGGAGGGGGAGAGGGGCGCGGGACAGCGCCACAGCCAGGGGGGAGGGGAGGGAGAGGGGCCCGGGACAGCTCCACATGCTGGGGGAAAAGAGTCTCTGGCCTACTCCACATGGCAACAGAGAGAGAGGGGCTTGGGACAGTTCCACACGGTGGGAGGCGGGGAAAGGAGCTTGGGACAACTCCACACGGCGGGGAGAGGGGTTCAGGCCATCCACACAACAGAGGGGAGAGGAGCTCAGGCCAGCTCCACATGGAGCGGGGGACACAGGGACTCAGACCAGCTACACATGGCTCACCTTACCCGGTCACTCTCGTTACAGTGTGTATGGTAACACACATTGTTTCATGTTCTCTGTATATATAAAATCTCCCCACTGTATTTTCCATTGAATGCATCCGCTGAAGTGACTGTAGCTCACAAAAGCGTATGCTCTAATAAATGTATTAGTGTCTAAGGTGCCACAAGTCCTCCTTTTCTTTTTGCGTATACAGACTAACACGGCTGCTACTCTGAAAGCAGAGGGAGAGGGGCTCTGGCCAGATCCACGGGGGGTGGGGGGAAATGTTTTGGACAGCTCCACACCGGGGAGGGGGGTGTGACTTGTGGAGAGGGGCTCAGGCCAGTTCCACATGGCGGGGGGGTGAGGGCCAGCTCCATATGTCAGGGGGTAGAGGGGCTCTGGCCAGCTCCACACGGGGTGGGGGAGAGGGGCTTGGATTAGCTCCACATGGCAGTGGGGGAAAGGGGCTCGGGGGGAGGGGGGAAGTGGCTCAGGTCAGTTCCACACAGCGGGTTGGGAGAGGGGCTCAGGCCAGCTCCTCAGGGCAGTGGCGGGAGAGGGGCTTGGGCCAGCTCTACATGGTGGTGGGGAAATGGGCTCCAGACAGTTCCACATGGCGGGGGGAGGTGGGGAGAGGGGCTCCAAACGAGCAAGCTCCAAACGGCGGGTGGCTCAGGCCAGCTCCACACGGTGCAGAGGACACAGGGGCTCAGGCCAGCTCCACACGGCTTCGGGGGGGGGAAGAGGAGAGAGGGCCAGCCATTCCAGGCACTCCACCAGGGGCAGCCTAGCCCAGTGTAGCTCACCAGGGTGTGGCACTTGGGACAGGCCCTGCAAGTTCTGTCTCCCAGCAGCCAGGTGAAGCGGCGGTGCCCACTGCATTCCACTATGCTATAGAGGAGGAAATGTCCCCTGCACTCCAGTATCTGGGAGAGGTGTCAGTCTTCTCTGCACCCCAATATCCAGGAGATGGGGCAATGGCCCCTGAACCCCAATAGCTAGGAGAGGTGTCAGTTCTCTCTACACCCCAATACCCAGGAGATGGGGCAATGGTCTTGTCACAGAGTCACCGGGCGATGCTCTGGAACTGCTCCGTATAAAGCCAGCCAGGACTTTGGGGGAGCCTCCTCTGTGCCCTACACTGTCTCCAGGGCAAGAAACTTACACAGCTTCCATCTTCCTGGGTCTGACCTCAGAGCATTCAGCATTACCTTCCAAACTGTCCCATGCACTTCCCGCAGCAAGTCCGCCCAGTCAGGGTTCCTGGGGAAGCCAGAGAGCCCTGCACCCCAACTCTTGCAGTCAGCAGCGACTCTCAGCCAGCATAAAAACAGAAGGTTTATTAGTGAACAGGAACACAGCATAGAACAGAACTTGTTAGCACAGAAATCAGTGACTTTCAGCCAAGTCCAACTTGGGGAGTCCCGAACCAGATGGCCTGGACTCCCCCTCTTCCAGTCCCCCAAGCAGACTGCCCAGCTTCCAGCGACTCGAGCTCAGACACCCTCGTTGCTCCTCCTCCTTCTCTTTGTCTTGCTTCCTGGGCAGTAACCTGGTTGCATCCCCCTCCTGGGTCTCAGGTTAAGAAGGGCATGGGTCAAAGCATATGTGCAGGCAGTTGGAGCAGTTTCACCTGACCCAGAGGTCTCAGCCAAAGTCACACACCCCTGTTCCCACCACTGAGGTATTGGTGCAGCACACAGGGAAACTGAGGCACACACAGTATTCATGGAAAACAGTAAAACTCACATAGGCTCAACAGTAAGACTCACATACACCATTACAAGGGAAAATCCCCACTTCGTCACAGGCCCCTGCACCCCTATCTCTGGCAGAGGTATTACTCCTCTCTGCACCTCGATGCCCAGGAGCCTGTGCACTGACCCTGGCATCCTGTGAGCGAGGAGGGGGGGTCAGGCCCCTGGGGGGTCCCCAAACCTGGGAGAGGGGCTGAGGGTGATGGGACAGGATCTGGCCTTGGGAGGCAGGAGGGGAGTTCTCAGGGGTCAAGGCAGGGGTTGAGTCCGGGGGTCTCCCTTGGGCTAGGGGGACCCCTTCAGCTCCTGCCTCCCGGCGATACTGCAGCTGGCCTCCCAGTAATTATCGTAATCCAGGCCTTCATCCTCGCCATGCTCCCACTCCGTCTCATCAGTGTCGTCCCCGAGATGGTCTCTCAGGCAGCGGTAGCAGAACTCCATGCAGCACTCCGGGCACACCACCAGGGGGCAGCCTAGCCCAGTGTGTCTCACCAGGGTGTGGCACTGGGGACAGGCCTGCAGCGAGGGGCAGCCATGGACAGACGATCCCGGGGCCTGGATCTCCGGGGCATCATACAGCACCACCTGTAGGGGGCACTGGGGATTGGAGCAGGATTTTCCCTGGGGCAAGGGGTCCTTCCAGTCCATGCGGCAGCCCCAACAGAAACAGTACAGCCCCCCGGCCCGCTGGGAGCAGGGGGTGCGCAAGGTATCGGGATCCAGACGCTGGACGAGGTGCTGGCTGCGCGGGCACTGGGGGAAGTCATGAGGGGAGTTAGCCACTGAGGTGTGATTGTTCCCTGTGCTCTATTTCCCTGGGCTCTGAGCTCTCAGTCCTCCAGTTCTTGGGCTCCCAGCCCAGCCTGTTGGAGATGCCTCCCCCAACCCCATAAATGGGGACTTAAGAATTGTAGCCAGTTTCACAAGGTTATTGTCTGGAAATTTCCTTAGGTTTTGTTTTAATATAGAATCTATCTACCTACCTATCTCCATCTACTTCCTCTGTCTATATATCTGTCTACATACGCACCCATCAAGCCATCCATTCATCCCCATACATACCCCTCCACACACACCCATCCATCCCCATATACACAAATCTATCCATCCATCCCCACACTCATTCATGCATTCATCATTAGCTATTGAGACCCACCCCATCTGGGGAGTGGGGTGGGCGGGATCCCCCTTGCCTCTCCCAGGACTCACCTGGCAGTAGCTGCCCCTGGCCCCATCCTGTGTCAGGATTTGGGCCTCCAGCATGGCCTGGTCCTCATCTGAGAAAAGCCCAAGTTTGCACAGCTCCTGCCAGAGCCAAGAGGTATCCGGGCAGCAGGGGCAGCGGAATGAGGTGACGCCCTGGACGGGAATGAGGGGACCTGGATCAGCCACCAGCTCTCCCCTGATCTGCAGCCCCCGGCGACTCACATACCCCACCCCCATCCCTCCCCAACTGCCTTCCCCCTTGAACCCCCTGAACTCCCCTCCCCTTCCCCTGTCACTCCTCATCCAATCCTCCTGGCATCCCCAACCCCTTCCCTTCACCAACTAACCCCTCCCCATGGAACACCCCTCCCTTTCCCCTGTCACGCCGCATCCAATCCCCCTGGCACCCCCTAAACCCGCCCCTTCCCCATCACCCCAACTGATACCTCCCCCTAAACCCCTCCCCTTCCTCTGTCACTCCTCATCCAATCCTCCTGGCACCCCCGACCCCTCCCCTTCCCCATCACCCCAACTAACCCCTCTCCATGGAACACCCCTCACCTTCCCCTGTCACTCCGCATCCAATCCCCCTGGCACCCCCTAAACCTGCCCCTTTCCCATCACCCCAACTGACCCCTCCCCTTCCCCTGTCACCCCGCATCCAATCCTCCTGGCACCCCCAACCCCTCCCCTTCCCCATCACCCCCAACTGACCCCTCCCTAAACTCGCCCCTTCCCCATCATTCCAAATGACCCCTCCCCCCTAAACCCTCCCCTTCCCCATCACCCCAACTGACCCCTGCCTCCTAAATCCCCTCCTCTTTCCCTGTCACTCCACATCCAACCCCCTAGTACCCTCTAACCCTTCCCCTTCCCCATCACCCCAACTGATCCCTCCCCCCTAAACTCCTTCCCCTTCCCCTGTCACTCCTCATCCAATCCCCCTGGCACCCCCAACCCCTCCCCTTCCTCATCACCCCAACTGAACTCTCCCCCCTCCAACCCTCTGAACCCCGTCCCCTGTCACTCCTCATCCAATCCTCCTCCCCGGAACCCCCCCACCCAACTTGCCTCCCCATCACTCCCTCAATCACCCCCAAAATCTCCCCTGAAGATCGAGCCCCCTGTGCCCCCCTGCCCAGGCCCCCTCGAGGGGGTTACCTGGTCCAGCAGCGCCCGCACCCATCCCCGTAGCCCGGCCGTGCTCACCCAGTGCCCACAGGACACCTGGCCTCGGAGCGCCCCGGGGGACCCCGCACCTGCAGGGAGAGAGGGGGAAGGGTGAGACGGGGCTGATCCCCTGAGAGCTCAGCTGCTCCCGCCCTTCCCCAGGGGTGACCCCAAAGGGCCCCACTGGGCAAGGGGTAAGGGGAGGGGCCGGGTCTTACCTGGGGCCTCCCCGGGGGGGCAGATCACCTGGAACTGCTGGGCCAGCGCCTGCCACTGCCCCGACGCCATCGCAGGCTGTCGGGAACATCTGTCCTGGGCTGGGAAATTCCGCCCCCCCCCACACTTTCCCTTTCGCTTTCTCCCTCCCTGCGATGCCCAGCCCCCCAGCTCTGCCGCTGCCCCTGACTCCCGACCCGCAGCCCCTGCTAGCCCAGCCCTGCCCCCCCAGCCCCAGCTCTGCCAGTGCCCCTCACTCCCGACCCACAGCCCCTGCTAGCCCAGCCCTGCCCCCCCACCCCCAGCTCTGCCGGTGCCCCTCACTCCCGACCCGCAGCCCCTGCTAACCCAGCCCTGCCCCCCCACCCCCAGCTCTGCTGGGCTAATGTTACAAACTGCTGTTCTCAGACTGTGTTGGCAGCAGTTACTGACAGCTGGGGGAGAGCTGCAGCTGCCCTGGCACAACTGGCTGCTGTTGCCTTTCCTCAGCCTCCGGGCCAGGTGAGACCCAGGACCCTCCCCTTACCCCTCTCCCCATGGGGCTCTTTGGGGTCATCCCTTGGGAAGGGCTGGAGCAGCTGAGCTCCCAGCAGGATTGGGCCCTCTCTCACCCTTCCCCCTCTCTCCCTCCAGGTGGGGGGTCCCCCAGGGCGCTGTGAGGGCAGGTGTCCTGTGGGTATTGGGTGAGCGCGGCTGGGCTGCGGGGATGGGTGCGGGTGCTGCTGGACCAGGTCCCCCCCCACCCCCGGGGCATGGGTAGGTGGGCATGGGGGGTGCAGGAGGGAGGAGTTTAGGGGAGTGGGAGAGCTGGATCTTCAGAGCAGATTTTGGGGCCAGTTGAGGGAGTGATGGGGAGGGGAGGTTGTTGGGGTGCCAGCAGAAGGGGAGGGGAGTTCAGGGGGTTCAAGGGGGAAGGCAGTTGGGAGGGATGGGGGTGAGGTATGTGAGTGGCCGGGGGCTACAGGGGAGAATTGGTGGCTGATCTGGGTCCCTCCATTCCCGTCCAGGACATCACTTCATCCCACTGCCCCTGCTGCCCGGACACCCCTTGGCTCTGGCAGGAGCTGTGCAAACTCAGGCTCTTCTTGGACAAGGACCAGGGCATGCTGGAGGCCCAAATCCTGGCACAGGAGGGGGTCAGGGGCAGCTACCACCAGGTGAGTCCTGGGGGAAGGGAGGGGGACCTGATCCCCCCCTGCTGGATCTGGCTCAGGCTGGGATCTGGGGTGGGGGGGGTCTCAGTAGCTAACACATCCTCATTCTGCCCTCCAGTGCCCGCGCTGCCAGCACCTCATCCAGCGCCTGGACCCTGAGACCCTGCGCACCCCCTGCCTGCCCTGCTCCCAGCGGGCCGGGGGGCTGTACTCATAGAATCATAGAATATCAGGGTTGGAAGGGACCTCAGGAGGTCTTCTAGTCCAACCCCCTGCTCAAAGCAGGATCAAGCTCCAATTTTTGCCCCAGATTCCTAAATGGCCCCCTCAAAGATTGAGCTCACAACCCTGGGTTTAGCAGGCCAATGCTCAAACCACTGAGCTATCCCTCTCCCCTCTGCTTCTGCTGGGGCTACTGCACAGACTGGAGGGACCCCCTCATCCCATGCTGCCCTGTGATCCCCCCTACAGGCCGTGCGGCATGATGCCCCCCAAGATCTAGGCCCCAAGGGTGTCCATCCATGGCTGCCATCTTTAACCTGGTGCTTTTCCATTTAGAAGGACGGGTGGGAACCCAGAGAGGAACAAAGTATCCCCGCCTTGTGCAAAAGATATATAAGGGGGTGGAACAGAAAAAGGGGGGCAGCAGTCATGAGAAATCCCCTAGCTACCACCTGAGCTGGAACAAGGACTGTACCAGTGGAAAGGATTGGGCCCAGACTAGGAAGGTGTCCAGTCTGTGATAGAAACGTATTGAAACATCTCTGAGGGTGAGATTTTATCTGTATTCAGTTTTCTTACTGTATTAGGCTTAGACTTGTGTGTTTTATTTTATTTTGCTCAGTAATTCACTTTGTTCTGTCTGTTATTACTTGGAACCACTTAAATCCTCCTTTTTGTATTCAATAAAATCACTTTTTACTTATTAATTAATCCAGAATATATATTAATACCTGGAGTGGTAGGGGTGAACAGCTGTGCATATCTCCCTATCAGTGTTATAGAGGGTGAACAATTTATTATGAGTTTACCCTGTATAACTTTATACAGGACAAGACGGATTTATTTGGGGTTTGGACCCACGGGGAGCTGGGTATATGAGTGCTGGAACACTTCTTAAGCTGTTTTCAGTTAAGCCTGCAGCTTTTGAGGGATGTGGTTCAAACCTGGGTCTGTGTTTGTAGCAGGCTAGTGTGTCGGGCACAACCAGGCAGGGCTCTGAAGTCCCAAGCTGCCAGGGAAAAAGGGCAGTTCTCAAGGGGGTTTCTGTGACCCAACCTGTCACAATTGTATATGGAGATGGATGGATGGATAGATGGATGGATGTGTATGGGGTTGTGTATGGGGATGGATGGATGGATAGAGGATTGTATATTTGGATGGATGTGGATGTGGATGGGATGGGGATGCTGTAACAAAGCAGCCTTTGGCGGGACAGTACTGAGAGTATCAATTCAGGACAAATTGCTTAGAGCAGGGCAGTCACAGCCCAAGGCTGGGGGTCCTTTGCACACCAAACCAGCCAAACAGAGAGGACTTCGGTTTTACCCCACTGACTAACCAGAAGTCATACAAGCAATTCCCTCAGACACTTTAGTTTCCCAGTATCACCACATGCACCACTCTTTATGGGGACGAATGGTTATGAAAACCAATACCCCAGTAAAAGTAAAAAGGTTCTCCCGATCCCAAAGGACCAAGCCCTAGACCCCGGTCAATATACCAGTCAGATCTTATCCACAAATCACACTGTTGCCAATCCTTTAGAATCTAAAATCTAAAGGTTTATTCATAAAAAGAAAGAAATATAGATGAGAGTTAAAATTGGTTAAATGGAATCACATACATACAACAGTTGCAAAGTTCTTAGTTCAGGCTTGTTTCAGACTTGATGGGATTACTGCTGATTTATACCAATCAAGTCTCTGGAGTACAAACATCCCAGCTTGGATGGGTCATTCAGTCCTCTGTTCAGAGCTTCAGTTTCAAGCACTGTTCCTCCAGAGGTCAGAAGCAGGACTGAAGACAAAATGGAGGGGTTTCCAGTGCCTTTTATATCCTCTGCCATATGGAAGGACCATTTGTTCTTACTGTGGAAAATCACAGCAGCAAGATGGAGTTTGGAGTCACATGGGCAAGTCACATGTCCATGCACGACTCAGTTTGCAGGCAGCAGCCATTGCTCACATGCCACCTTGAACATTCCCAGGAAGGCTCCGCAGATGTGGATTGGCGTCTGTCATAAAATAAAAGGAAGGGTAAACACCTTTAAAATCCCTCCTGGCCAGAGGAAAAACCCTTTCACCTGTAAAGGGTTAAGAAGCTAGGATAACCTCGCTGGCACCTGACCAAAATGACCAATGAGGAGACAATATACTTTCAAAGCTGGAGGGAAGGGAGAAACAAAGGCTGTCTCTGTCTGTGTGATGCTTTCCTTAGAATCATAGAATATCAGGGTTGGAAGGGACCTCAGGAGGTCATCTAGTCCAACCCCCTGCTCAAAGCAGGACCAATCTCCAATTTTTGCCCCAGATCCCTAAATGGCCTCCCTCAAGGATTGAACTCACAACCCTGGGTTTAGCAGGCCAATGCTCAAACCACTGAGCTATCCCTCCCCCTTTGGGGCCTGATCCTTTTTATTTCAGATCTGCTAGAGGTTTCATGCAGGGGAAGCCTAAGCTACAAGGACTGAGATCCCAGTTCTAACTGAATCGCCCTGAAATATAAACATTGGACTATTACCTATGAATTATTTCTGAAAGAACTCTTTGCAACTACAAAGCTCACCATCTCTGCTATGAATCTGAACCTCAAAAACTGAACTCATGTCTGTGTGTATATTGATCTTTTAACTTATACTCTCACGCTTTTCTTTTTTAATAAATTTTAGTTTAGTTAATAAGAATTGGCTGTATGCATGAATTTGGGTGAGATCTAAAACATTCATTAACCTGGGAGATAATGTGTCTGAGCCTTTGGGATTGGTAGAACCTTTATTTTATATGATGAAATAAGATTTTCAGAAATTTTCATCATATTTGACTTGGGTACCTGGATGGAGTCCTGAGGCTGGGTTACTTTAAGGGAACGGTGTTGTTGGTTTCTGGACAACCAGTGAGGTAATAAAGAAACTGTTTTATGCTGTTTTGGTAAATCTAAGTATTGGACTATCTATCATCTTTGGGAATTATCTGCCCATTCTTTGCCGTTCAACCTAATTGAGTGACCTCAGATGTCCCACTGGGACCCTGGTCACAAAGATATTCTCCTCACTCTTCAGAGTAACAGCCGTGTTAGTCTGTATTCGCAAAAAGAAAAGGAGTACTTGTGGCACCTTAGAGACTAACCAATTTATTTGAGCATGAGCTTTCGTGAGCTACAGCTCACTTCATCAGATGCATACCGTGGAAACTGCAGAAGACATTATATACACAGAGACCATGAAACAATACCTCCTCCCACCCCACTCTCCTGCTGGTAATAGCTTATCTAAAAAGAAAAGGAGTACTTGTGGCACCTTAGAGACTAACCAATTTATTTGAGCATGAGCTTTCGTGAGCTACTGTAGCTACTGTAGCTACTGTAGCTCACGAAAGCTCATGCTCAAATAAATTGGTTAGTCTCTAAGGTGCCACAAGTACTCCTTTTCTTTTTGCGAATACAGACTAACACGGCTGTTACTCTGAAACCTGAGCTTATCTAAAGTGATCATCAAGTTGGGCCATTTCCAGCACAAATCCAGGTTTCCTCACTCTTGTTATATCATACTTATTGAAAATAGTGTCACACTAACTGTAAGGATGCCTTTGTTTACATGTTAGTTTGAACATTCCCAGGAAAGCTCAGGTGTTGATCGGTGTCTCCCAAAGTTCATTGTCAGTTAAGTAAAAAGAAAAGGAGTACTTGTGGCACCTTAGAGACTAACCAATTTATTTGAGCATGAGCTTTCGTGAGCTACAGCTCACTTCATCGGATGCATGCCGTGGAAACTGCAGCAGACTTTATTTATACACAGAGAATATGAAAAAATACCTCCTCCCACCCCACTGTCCTGCTGGTAATAGCTTATCTAAAGTGATCATCAGGTGGGCCATTTCCAGCACAAATCCAGGTTTTCTCACCCTCCACCCCCCCACACAAATTCACTCTCCTGCTGGTGATAGCCCATCCAAAGTGACAACTCTTTACACAATGTGCATGATAATAAAGGCCAACTTTATTATCATGCACATTGTGTAAAGAGTTGTCACTTTGGATGGGCTATCACCAGCAGGAGAGTGAATTTGTGTGGGGGGGTGGAGGGTGAGAAAACCTGGATTTGTGCTGGAAATGGCCCACCTGATGATCACTTTAGATAAGCTATTACCAGCAGGACAGTGGGGTGGGAGGAGGTATTTTTTCATATTCTCTGTGTATAAATAAAGTCTGCTGCAGTTTCCACGGCATGCATCCGATGAAGTGAGCTGTAGCTCACGAAAGCTCATGCTCAAATAAATTGGTTAGTCTCTAAGGTGCCACAAGTACTCCTTTTCTTTTTGCGAATACAGACTAACACGGCTGTTACTCTGAAACCTGTCAGTTAAGTGTTTCTTGATTGAGCATTTCTCAAGAAGCTGACCAAATGCTTCCCTGAGGCTACTTAGAATCAAACACATTGAGATACAAGTACAATAGCCAATAGTACAAGAGCCAATATTCATAACTTCAGCTACAAACCTGATACACACATACAGACATCATAATCATAACCAGCAAATCATAACCTGGTCATAGACACCTCACACAACAGCCTTTGTACTATATTTGCTGCAAATATATAACAGCGGGTACAACAATGATCTATACGGTCACAGTTTATGTCAATAACGTCACTCTAACACTACATATAAACTATGAAAATAGGTATCTAAAAATCACCTCCAGTCCCTCAGGAAGTTTTCTCATATCTCGTTTCATCGCACAAGGAGTAAATTATTAACAATACTTTTGCTTCCATTAATGTGATCTGTAAGTGTAAATACACATCCAGATGTTATTGACAATATGATAATTTCAACAATTGTATAATGATTTTTCAAAGCACTGCATGCAGATATTCTATTTGTAACGTCTCACTAATACACAAGAGAAAATCATATTTTGAATTCCTGGCTTAAAACACTATGAAATGGGTCTCAAACTTTAGCAACATGAGGACCCCATTTTGATTTAAAAATTTTCATGGACCCCAAGCACCCCCACTCAGCCCCAGGCTACAGCCCCATTCCACCCCTTCCCCCAAGCCCCCCCCCGCCCCACCTCTTCCTGCCCCCTGCTCTACCCCTGCCCCTCTTCTTCTCCACCTCTTTCTGCCCCCTCTCCCAAGCATGCCCCATCCCTGCTCCTCCTCTTCCCTCCCAGTGCCCCTTGCATGCCACTGAACAGCTGTTCCGCAGCCTGCAGGACGCACTGTGATGGAGGGGAAGGCATCGATCAGGGGGGCCGACGGCCCCGGATATGACTCATGGACCCCCTGGAGTGCCCTTGTGGACCTCCAGGGGTACAAGGACCCCAGTTTGAGAAATCCTGCACTACAGAGTATCTTCTTTAAATATACGTTACCAACATAATAACAAATTCTTCAAACTAGCATTTAATTTTTAAACTGCAGTTCTTGGAATTTCAAGCCTTAGACTGAAGTTCCATTTACATTTGTATTTATTAAACTTATTGAAACCCCACAATACAGGAAATTATATGATAGCCTCACATCTGTATATATGCATATTATGCAGTACTACATTAGTGGTTACAATCCCAAAGTATAACAATGGAAAACATCTTACTGCAATAACCCAATGACCTGGTATGGTGTAAGGAAGCAATTAATATCACTTTGCATAATTCCACTCTGTATTCATTGAAAAAAAGAAAAAAATGCAGTTATATTTGTCAATGAAGCAAATCATGCCATATAGATTACATTGTATTTCCCAATTTCAGTTCATGCTTACTATTACTCATTCCCCAGCATAGTATTTGCTGTTACTTACGACTGTGCTTAACAGCCATTATGAAAATGTGTTTTGCCCATGTTAGGCATGAACATGACTAACATTTATCTTCTCAGATTTCCTTTCTCTTGCTTGGCCAGACATAATGCTAGTAGACTTGGCTTGTACCTGTGGTCTGACAATAATTAAATGGATTAATCCTTCTGGCACACATAGAACATAATGTAGTTCATAAATACATCCGTGGAAGGGCTCCTTACTGTTACACAGACATAAGTTATGTAAGATGGATTACAGACCTTTTCTTTTTAAGACCACGTGTGGTCCTTCTTACTTGCTTCAAAAACTGATTAACCAGTACACATACTGAAGTGATGGCCCCATTGAACTTTATATCAAAACTAACATTGCCTTCCTCGAGGATTGTACCTCAGGTATATATCTCAAAAGACTTTTGAGAACATATTTGGGAGCAGTAAATATAGCAAAATGCTACAATTAGTGGCATATATCCACACTTCCATGCTATTTGGACTTAAATATGTTTTCAAATGTATTCGTGTGATGGTTTAATTAATTAATTTGATATTCCCATATAGCGTCACAATAGGTGGCCTTTCCACTTATTTTCCTGATTGACCACACAACAGAAATACACATCAATTACCTACAATAGGTGATGAGGGAATAGTGAACATTTCAAAAATATCTGACAACTCAATCCAGTCACCATCCATGTTTACCGCTATTTAAATTTACCTTATCACCCAACCAGCTTCTTGGCATCAGGCCATAAAATGACATCAGGCAAACTGATTTTTCTCACTTTGGCCTCCAGTCTCTCTGTAACCGATGTGTCTGGGCATTTTACTGGAAAAGAAATGTAACAAATTACATGCATGGCATTATAGTTTTCTTTTTCTCTGTTTTACCATTTTGTATGCTGCCATTTTTACATTAAAATTTTTACCACACTTCATCAATGGAAGTATAATAACAAATTGTTTTAAAAAAACATAAATGTGGTAAGCAGTTACCTTTGTGAAACCGTAAATGCTCTGTAAGTGTGTCATCAACATCGCTTGTATCGCCGCTTTCAACTTCTTCTGCTGCACAAGCCTTTTCTTCCCTGAGTGTGACCACCACGTTTATCACTGGGATCTCATAAGGCTTCTGAGATCCCTCGCCAACCATTTTTCCAATCTCTTCTGTGGGGACTGTTTTTTCAAGGTCACCCACTGCCGTTTCCATTTCTGTGTTTTCCTCTGAAGATCCATTTTCAGCACCTAACATTAATGGCTCTTTCAGTGGTTTTAAAGATATTGTCCGTAGATCCCAATTTCACTGAGATGGTTTCCACTTTAACTTTTTTACCCAGTGGTAGCTCTGTATGGTCCATGGTTGCAGTAGATTGCTTTGACCCGCCCTTTCTTGTTCTCCTTCTTGCATTCAGTAACATAACACATTCCCCAACCTTGAACTCTTCTAGCATAGTGTATTTATTGTTTTTCTTGGGCTTTAGAAATATCATTCTCATAATCTTTCTTACATGTCAAATTTTTGCTGTAAACTTTCTACTATTGTTCACTGAGTTCCTTGAAATTTGGTGTCTTTGTAAACAAATGGAGAAGGGGTTGTATTGGTGAAATGAAGAACCACAAGATAACTTACATTTACATGCAAGCTGATGGTACTTAAATACAAATACCATGTAATCATCTGAGACATGGTCTGGAAACGTTCCTTCAAAATCATACAATAGTTGAAAGGGTGACATTAGGAACGCTAATGCTAGTGCACAGAGCCCTACCAATTGGAACCTTAGCCCTAGCTCCAACTGGCCTACCTATAAGAACCCTTACACTAGGGCTGGGGGCCCTACCTACAGGAAACCTAACCCTAATTCAATAAGGCCAACCCTTAGGAAATGTAACCCTAGCTCCATGTGGCCTACCCATAGGAATCCTAACACTGGGGAGGCCCTACCCATAGGAATCCTAATCCTAGGGTAGGGAGCCCTACCCATGGGATCCATAACCCTAACTCCAAGTGGCCTACCCATAAGAACTGTAACCCTGGGGTGGGGGGATGGGGTGCTACCATAGAAACTCTACCTCTAACTCCAAGTGTCCAACCCATAGGAACCCTAACTGGAACTACAACTGGCCTACACATAGGAACCCTAATCCTAGGGCAGGGAGCCCTACCCATAGGAACCATAAACCTAACTCCAAGTGGCCTATCTATAGGAACCCAAACCCTAACTACAAGTGGCATACCCATAGGAACCCTAATCCTATCTTGAAGTGGTCTACCCACACGAACCCTAACCCTAAATCCAAGTGACCTACCTATAAGAACACTTACACTAGGGCTGGGAGCCCTACCCACAGGAAACCTAACTCTAATTCAATATGGCCTACCCTTAGGAGCCATAACCCTAATTCCAAGTGACCTACCCAAAGGTACCCTAACATTGGGAGGGGGAGCCCTACCCATAGGAACCCTAACCCTAGGGGGAGAGCGTACCCAAAGGAACCTTAATCCTAACTCCAAGTGGCATACTCTTAGAAAACCTAACCCTAACTCCAAATTGCCTACCCATAGGAATAGTAACCCTAGGGCAGGAAGCCCTAACTCTTAACTCCAAGAAGCACACCAGACTTTTTTCAGGGGAAAATGCAATACGTCACGTTTATAGTAGATAAAACAATTAGCATATGCATTCACACACACACACAAGCACACAAGTCAATGTTGTAGTTACCAGTCCAGAGTCCGGATCAATCTAGTGGCCAGCTAGGTTAATCACGGGTAGGGAGGAGCTGAGTTCTGTCAGTCATGACATGATGCTGCAGGGAAGTCTTGGCAGGATGAACCCAAAGTTTCTATGCAAGGGACCCTGTTTATATAGTGATTTTCCTTCATTGGGACCAATAAGTTGTGCACCATCATGCTGTAATCAATTGTTGTTTGACGAGTGCTTGTTTTCTTAAATTGTCCTTCTCATCCTTTATCTTGTTCTTTCATCAAGTCTCTCAGGGAGTTACCCCATGCTGGTTATGGTCACAGCTATTTTGTCCCCATTGATAGGTGCCTGTCTCAACTTTAGAGTCGTCAATCTGCTCTCTTCTGAAATGTCAATAGGGACGTGTTGTAATCTTCTGGCGCCCTTGCTTCTGTCTTTGGTTCCTCCCTAGAACATCTGCTTCTGCGATGACCTTCACACTTAACTCTTAACACACGTTCCTCATTCACACACATAACAGAATTGATTTACACAGTACATTTTGAATAGGAACATCAAGTTGCAAGGCAGAAGGGGAAACGAATGCATTCTTTTACTTATTTTAAAATGCTAAACCTACAACAAAGTGGTGACCCGAAATGGCATGTTAATGCCTTGAAATCAGCTCAGACACAGATTCTGATTATACACCAATACATTTAATACATGCAATATTATTCTTTAGCCTTCGTTCTAAATGATATAATATAACAACGTAAAATCCTACTACTACAATAGAAACTCTAACTGGAACTCCAAGTCGCCTACCGATAGGAACCCTAAACCTAGGGCAGGTTGCCCTACCCATAGGAACCCTAACGGTGGAGCCCAACCCATAGGCACACTAAGCCTAACTCCTACTCTTCTAACAGTAGGAAACAACTGCAACTGGCCTACACATGCCATTCCTCATGGCGTACACATTCCTCATGCACAGCACCCACCCCACTCCCCTTCACATCCCTGACTGTCCCCCATTCCCAGCACCCACCCTGCTCCCCTTCACATCCCTGACTGTCCCCATTCCTCATGCACAGCACCCACCCTGCTCCCCTTCACATCCCTGACTCTCCCTGATTCCTCATGCATGGCACCCACCCCGCTCTCCTTCACATCCCTGACTGTCCCTGATTCCTCATGCACAGCACCCACCCCGCTCCCCTTCACATCCCTGACTGTCCCCATTCCCAGCACCCACCCCACTCCCCTTCACATTCCTGACTGTCCCCCATTCCCAGCACCCACCCAGCTCCCCTTCATATCCCTGACTGTCCCCGATTCCTCATGCACAGCACCCACCCCGCTCTCCTTCACATCCCTGACTGTCCCTGATTCCTCATGCACAGCACCCACCCCGCTCCCCTTCACATCCCTGACTGTCCCCATTCCCAGCACCCACCCCACTCCCCTTCACATCCCTGACTGTCCCCCATTCCCAGCACCCACCCAGCTCCCCTTCATATTCCTGACTGTCCCCGATTCCTCATGCACAGCACCCACCCCGCTCGCCTTCACACCCCTGACTGTCCCCCATTCCCAGCACCCACCCCGCTCCTCTTCACATCCCTGACTGTCCCCTCTAGGGACCGAATGGCTAGGCAGCAGTTCTGCAGAAAAGGACCTAGGGGTTACAGTGGACAAGAAGCTGGATATGAGTCAACAGTGTGCCCTTGTTGCAAAGAAGGCCAATGGCATTTTGGGATGTATAAGTAGGGGCATTGCCAGCAGATCGAGGGACGTGATCGTTCTCCTCTATTCGACATTGGTGAGGCCTCATCTGGAGTACTGTGTCCAGTTTTGGGCCCCACACTACAAGAAGGATGTGGAAAAATTGGAAAGAGTCCAGCAGAGGGCAACAAAAACGATTAGGGGACTGGAACACATAACTTCTGAGGAGAGGCTGAGGGAACTGGGGATGTTTAGTCTGCGGAAGAGAAGAATGAGGGGGGATTTGATAGCTGCTTTCAACTACCTGAAAGGGGGTTCCAAAGGGGATGGATCTAGACTGTTCTCAGTGGTAGCAGATGACAGAACAAGGAGTAATAGTCTCAAGTTGCAGTGGGGAAGATTTAGGTTGGATATTAGGAAAGACTTTTTCACTAGGAGGGTGGTGAAACACTGGAATGAGTTACCGAGGGAGGTGATGGAATCTCCTTCCTTAGAAGTTTTTAAGGTCAGGCTTGACAAAGCCCTGGCTGGGATAATTTAATTGGGGATCGGTCCTGCTTTGAGCAGGCGGTTGGACTAGATGACCTCCTGAGGTCCCTTCCAACCCTGATCTTCTATGATTCTATGATTCCTGAAGACCAAGTTTGTCAGCTAGTTTCCTCTCTTCCCCAGAGTACTGAGGGGTCGGAAGCTTCCCCACTGATGAGATGAGGGTATGCATGTGGGCATCCTCAGCTTCCGGTGGAGTCAAGGTGGCGGCATGCTTGGCTTCTCTGTCCACCCTGGCATTGCCCCTGGCCATGTCTTGATTTTCCCTTTGATGGGCTCTACAGTGTACCACCGCTACTTCCGAGGGGAGTTGTACGGCTTCTAGGAGCCGGAGAATATGGGGCCCATACTTGACTGGGGAGTCTTGGGACGTTAGCATTCCCCTTTGCTTCCACAGGCCAGCATGGGCATGTAGCACTCCAAAAGCATATTTTGAATTGGTAAAAATGTTGACCCGCTTTCTCTTTGACAGTTCGAGCGCACGGGTCAGGGCTACCAGCTTAGCCAGCTGGGCAGAGGTCCCGGTGGGCAACCCCTCAGCCTCTACGGTATCATGGAGGGTCATGACAGCATAACCCGCCCTCCTTTGCCCATTCATGACAATACTGCTACCATCAGTGTACCACTCATAATCCGCATTTGGGAGCGGCTGATCCTTTAAGTCCTGGCGGCTGGAGTATTGGGCATCTATGATCTCTAAACAGTCGTGTTCCTGTTCCTCTGTTTCTGGCAAGAGGGTGGCTGGGTTAAGGGTGGGGCAAGACTGCAGGGTGACCTCGGGGTTCTCTAACAGCTTAGCCTGATACCGAGCTATCCGAGCCTGGGTTCGGACCATATGGGGAGTATATATTTGCATAACCCCTCCCAATGTTAGCTTCTCGGCTTCCTCGAGTACTAGGGCAGTAGCCATGACTGCCCGTAAACATGCCGGCCAACCCTTTGCAACCTGATCCAGTTGCTTAGAAAAATAAGCCACAGGACGTTTCCAGGTCCCCAACAACTGGGTTAGCACTCCCAGGGCCACCCCTTTTCGTTCATGTATATACAATCGGAATGGCTTAGAGAGATCCGGCAGACCCAGGGCTGGATCTCTGCTAGGGGGACCGCGTCCTCAGCAGTGAGGACATTATTTGGATCCCTTTCGTGTCTCTGCTGTGCCTCCTCCCTTCCCTTAGCTGTAACCTGATTCCGCTCCACCTCAGACAACAAGGTTCTCAGGAGGATATTACAGTCGTCCCAATCCGGCTTGTGACTACTGAGGCACCCCTTGAAGACTGAAATAAACCAACTTGGGTTCGTGGAGAATTCCCCAGCCTGTGTTTTAAAAGCTGCTAAGTCCATTGGATTGAATGGCACATGGGTGTAAACTTGCATGGTGGTGGCCTGGCGTCCGTCTACCCCGGGCGAGCCACAACAGTCTCGGTAATCAAAGGATAGAGTCCCACCGAGGGGGCAATCTCTGTAACCGGAGGTGTCCTACCCTTATAAGGTGGGGTTGTGGGGGCCGAAGAGGACACCGAATCTGCCATTACAACATTGGGGGGTACTGGGGGCTAACATTAGCTACTACCAGTCCTGTTGGAGTCAAATTACATCTCTGTAGAATGTCTGTTCTATCTCTTAAAGCCATAAACGCTTGTGCATACAGATGTTCATTCCATTTACCCGTTCGCTGACAAAACAGAACTAATTGAAGGATCATATTATAATTGACTGACCCTCCCGGTGGCCACCGTTCCTGGTCCTCTAGCTGATATTGAGGCCAGTCTACTGTACAGAACCTTTTTAATTTGCCTTTTGTCATTGAATCCGATCCAAACACCTTCCAGTTTGCTAGAATGCATTCTAGGGGCGTGCACTGTGTCCTGCCTGTAGTACTCTGTCCCTGTCCCATATTCCCGGATGACTCTGGGCGTCCCCAGGTCTTAACAGAGAAAGTCCAGACCACTGGACTGTTCCTACCTTTTCCAAGGGACCAGTTCCCCACCGTCGCCAGCAGTTGCTTCTCCACTATAGGGGCACGTTGCACCGTTGTGCCCTCTGGGGTCAAGCAAATCGCATCTCCTCCAAGGCCTCCCAATGAACTCATCGGTGCGCGCTGGGCGTTGGTCGTCGCCGCAATCCGTCAACCGCCAGGAGGGGTCCGGGCAAGGCTAAATAGCAGCCTCGAGTCCCATCTGGGGTTCCAAGAACTGTTGCTGGCACAGAGTGCCCGAGGCAAGCAACAGCTGGGTTCGTTATCCGGTATGCGTCGCGCCAATGACCACAACGGGGTGGAGAAGCAGAGAGATTTATTTGAAGCTTCAAATAGGGCGCAGGGAGACGGAGCTGTCTCAAATCCTGCAGCCCCGCATGCAGATTCCAGTATACATTTTATACCTTTGCCTACTTCACTACACAAGTTTATGCAACCAATTACCTGTTGCCCCGTACAATACCATAGCCAATCAGCTAAAGCAGCCAGTTGTGTTTTTCCTCAGTAGCATTGCCCGAGCCTTGCCTTATTTGGTCCTATTTGTTACTAGTTTTTGCTAAACATTTCTGCCTTATCTATACCTTTCCCAGGCCGAAGCTGGCCTTGGCTAGCGAGCCGTGTGCAAACCTGTCTGTTTGTGTGCTAGCTTCCTCATAATTTTGCAGGGTCACAGAAAGTTCAAGGAGCGGAGGGGCTTCAGTTTGCCTGGGCCTAGAGCAAGAGGGCTTCATCGACACTCGTGGTCTTCCACCCTCCCGACTTACCTAGGGTAGTGCCCAGTGTCACCAACAGGGGTGTCTATGCTGGGGGGGAGTTGTGAGGGGCGAGGCCGGAAGGAGCCATCTCACCCCCTCCCGGCTCTCTCCCCGTCCCTGTGTTCAGGTGGGAGCAGCCGGGGCAGTTCTCCCTGCCGGCGGAGCACCGCCAGGGCCTCACCTTGCAGCAGTGGCTGGAGCGCTGGACCCTGGCCCTCGAGACCCTCCAGCAGCACAGCTGGGCCTGATGGCCCTGTCCTGGGTGGGGCTAGGGGAGCCCCGCCCCCAAAGGGGTGCACAAAGGGGTGTAGGTAGCCACACCCATGTTAGGAAAGGAGTGTGGGTGGGACATGCCTATCTGGGGTGGAGTTTTTGGGGGCCTAGCCCAGTCCAGCTGTCCCCTCTTCTGCAAGGTGGGAGGTCAGTGTAAGGGGGGGGACCAGATGCTGGTGGTGGGAGGGTTGGTGGGGCTGAGTGGAGGTGGGGGAGCGGATGTCAGGTATGGGGGGGATCCCGGATGGTTTTTGTGGCGTTCTGTAATTCCCATTGTTCTGAATAAACTGACTAAAATCACATTCAGGTCTATGGCAGGGAATGGGACATGGGGCCTTTCCCCTCTGGGGGACGCCAGCTCCGATCTGCCCCAGGGCAGGCACTGGCAGGCTCAGGTAGGCAGGGAATGGGGGGCTCTGCCTCTGACTGGGCCCCAGGGCAGGGACTGGCTGGCTCAGGTGGGTGGGGAATGGTCCCCTGCTAGGGGGCACCCACTCTATCTGGCTGCTCCAGGCTGGTTGGGCCTGTGGTTCTGCCTGGACCACCCCGCCCGCCCTGGTGCCCTGCCCCAGGGACCAGTAAAAACAGCCCTGTCCCGGATTTTATTCCTGTGTTGAGGTAGCAACAGCCCTGGCTGCATCTTCCTCTCCTGTCCTACCTGGCGCAGCCCCCCTTGGGGCAGGCAGGGATCCCACCCCTGAGCTCCCCACCCTGGCTGGGGCCATCCCCTCCTTGGCAGAACTACCTCTGAAGCCTTTGTTGGGGGGTGGGGGTCGGGGGGTATCTATGTCCTTGTCTCTCTTCCTTGGAGAAACTGAGGAATGGAACAGGGAGATGTGAGTGGCCTAAACTCAGGAGTCCTGGCTCCCAGACTCACCCCTTCCCCCTTCCTGTTGGAAGTCAAGTGGGGGAAGCTTTGTTGGAAGGGCCCCCCAGCTAGGAAGTGGGGGTAGACAGCACCTATCACTGGGGGGTGGGGGGCCCGTCTCGGGCTGGTGCCTGGGTGCTGGGAGCATCCCAGAGCCGTCCACCTCCTGCCTCTTGGGTGATTTGCGGGGGGAAGGAGGGTGCCAGCACTCTACCCATCCCCCGGGAGCTGACAGGGGGCGTGGAGTACACTCAGCTGATTAGGGGTTCGGGGGACATGGGCTCCCGCTGCCCCACCCTGGCTGATAGCATATGCAGGCTCTAGGCTGATCCCCAGGAAACTGCCCCAACAAAGCTCCGCAGCACCCTGCAAATCAGACAATTTCCCTGAGCAATTCCACCGGGGCTGGTTTCCTATTGGTGTGACTGATTTTTGCAAACCTTTTTTTCCTCCCTGTCTTCTTCTTCTTTTGGCGCTAGGGCTGGGTGGCTTTCTGCGCTGCCATTGATGAGAGCAGCGGCACAAGGGGCTCAGGGCGGAGAATCAGGGAACTGGGGGGGGGGGGGATGCACGGGGGGCCACAGGGATAAGAATCACATTTAGCCCTTGCAAGGCAATGGCGGTGCCATGCCTTTTAGTATTCAGGACTATTGATCTGTACAACAGTAGCACCTAAAGAGACTGGGGCAGAAGCAGGGCCCCCGTTGTGATGGGGGCTGCACAGACACAGAGACAGTCCCTGCCCCAGCTGAGATCAGGGCCCTGTTAGGTGAGGCGCTGCCCAGACACAGCAAGAAGCAGGCCCTTCCCCAAAGAGTTTACAGTCTCCATACCCAAAAAGTGGTAGGAGAAACAGAGGCCCAGTGTCACAGAACAGCACTGAGAATAGAGCCCAGGAGTCCTGGCTCCTCCTGCTCTAACCAGTAGCCCCCAGGACTCCTGGGTTCCATTCCCAGCTCTGGGGTTAGAGTGAAGTTGGGTATGTTAGCCCAGCTGGGGCTGGGAGCCAGGACTCCTGGGTTCTTCCCATCCCCTCCTTAACGATCTCGCACAGCAGGAGGGGGCTAGGCAGGTAATGGTGATGGGGTGAAAACTACCAAGAAATGCAAAACCTCGAAGGAGTCTGTGCCAGGAACCGGGTGGTGCAGAAACCACGGCCCCCTCCCCACCTCTAACCCCCCCTTGGCTAGCATTTGATTGTGCCCCCTCGGCCCCTAATCTGCCCCCTATGAGCTCTGGGGTGCAGGGAATAGCCACAGCATAGGGTGGCCCAGCCACACCCCCAATCCACCCTCTACGGGCCCTGGGGGGCAGAGAATAGACATGGTACTGGGCACCCCATCCAATTGAAGTGTTAAGTGTTGCAGTGACCCAAGGTGTGTGTATAGGACGGGGATGGAATGTGTGTGTGTACGGATTTGTGCACGTGTTTGTGTATGTCTCGGGTTCTGCAGGGGTTGTGTGTGTGGGCGGGTATTTGTGTAGTTGTGGGGGGTGAGTTCTGTGTGTGGCTGTGCAGGTGTGTGTGTTCGTGTGGCTGGATTTGTGCATGTGTTTGCATCTGTTAGCAGTTGTGTTGGTGTGTGGCTGGATTTGTGCAGGTGTTTGTGTATGTTAGTAATAATGTATGCCTGTGGCTGGATTCATGCATGTGTTTGTGAATATTTGCAATTGTGTGTGTGTGTGTTTGTGTGTGTGCACGCTCTGCTGCCTTCTGCTGACTGCTTCTCCATGCATCACAGCCCCCATACCGTTGACCCCAGTGGCGATTCCCCCATCCTACAAGGGCTGGCTGGCCTGGCCCTTCGCCCTTCTGCGGAGTGTGGTGGAGGCTTCAGCTCGCCCACTGTGGCTCAGGAGGGTGCAGGTGCGGGGTGCTGGGCTCCAGTGCATCTGGGGGGCAGCTCAGGTGGGGTGGGGCAGGGCCTGTGGTTTCCGTTCCGCGTTGCCTGGTGCTCGGCCATTGCACAATCCCCAGCCACGACGCACAGCGCACCCCGAGAGGGAGTGGGGGGCCAAGCAGATGATCCAGCACCGGGGGGAGAGGATATGTGGTTGCGGGGAGGGAAGGCCTTGGGCTGCACTGGAGGAGTACAGAGCAGGGGTGACACCCCAAAAACGTGCAGCAAAGGGATGGACAGATGGAGAGGGTGGGGTAGGTGGATAGAAGAGGCAGTGAGCCTAAAATCTAAAAGGGGAGTGGGGTCTAGTGGTTGGGTGGGGGGGGGGGCTGGTGGTCAGAATTCCTGGGTTCTATCCCCAGCCCTGGTAGGGGAGTCGGGTCTAGTGGTTAGATTGGGGTGGGGGAGGGGCGAGCTAGGAATCCTGGGTTCTCTCCCTGGCTCTGACTCTTGTGCAATCCCTTGGCAGTTACCCAGCCTGCCAGCGTGTGGGAGCGAGGGGGTGGGGCCAGGTTGCGACATGGCCCAGAGTCCCATGCCACCTCTTTGTTACTCAACCAGGGGCAGGGTGGGGGATGGCCTGGGAGACCCGCTAAGAAAGGTGCTTCTGGTGGGTTTGTGTGTGGGTCACACTGCCCGCTGCTGGATAGACTGTTCTAGATCAGACCCATGGGCCCCTCTAGCCCAGTCTCAGCCCAGATCAGACCTTGGGAGCCCATCCGCCTCTGCCACCACGCCTATGTCTCTTGGTATCCTAGAAAGGTCCATTCCTATTGGTAGCTATCCAGTGGCAGTGAGTTCCACAGGCCTTGACACATACTGCGTGGGGCGGGAGGTCCTTGTGTTGGCAGCAGTGGGAGTGAACTGTGTGTGGTTGTGTCTCTGAGCATGATTGTGAATATTCCGGTGTGTGTGTGGGTGATTATGAATGTGGCTGGGGGTGTGATTGTCCCTCTCTTTGGGGCTAGTGTGTGCCCCTGGTGTGTTGTGTGTGAGTGTCTGTAGGTGTGCTTGGGATTGTGTGAGTCCCTTTGTGCATCAGAGTGTGTGACTGGCTGGCTGTGTGGAGTTGTGGAGGTGTGTGTGGTAGCTGTGGTGTGTTTGTGTGTGTGTGTGTGTCACCTCCTGCAGGATACAAAGTCCTGCAAAACCATTTCCTACTGGTTAGCCCAGCAACACACTGACATGGATGCAAACACAGTGTCTCACACATACACACACACACACACACAGCGCAGGGCTCAGACCCACCAGCAGGGGGCGGCAGGAACACACACATCTCCCTAGGACCAGCTTGGATGATTTCCCATCACAACCCCGCACAGTGTTGGTGCCCCCACACAGGGCGGTGGCAGATGTGATGGATTCGGAAGTAAGCACTTTAGGAAAAGCAGTTAAGGCCCTTAGCAGAGCTGGGATACAGACACAGTTACCCCTACACCACCCAGGCAGGGGAGTGGGGTCTAGTGGTCAGAGCGGGGTGGGGGCTGGGTGCCAGGACCCCTGGGTTCTCTCCCTGGCTCTGGGAGCGGAGTGGGGTCTAGAGGTTAGAGCAGGGGACTGGGATCCAGGACTCCTGGGTTCTCTCCCTGGCTCTGGGAGCAGAGTGGGGTCTAGAGGTTAGAGCAAGAGACAGGGAGCCAGGCCTCCTGGGTTCCATAGTGGCAGCTGTTTTTTCCTGTGTCTCCCTCCCTAGAGATCCCAGCCCAGCCCCTAGCCGAATGTGAACGGGGTCGAGGGGGGGGGTGGGAGGGAGGCTGCCCTGCCACTTCAGAGTCATGATTCGAGCCCCTCCACCCCAGGGTTCTGACATCATGGAAACTCCCCTCCCCGCCACAGCCCAAGTCAGAAAGTAGGACCCCCTCCCCACATGCGGAGGAAGCTAGTGGGTTTCTTGGGGGTCTCTGGCAGAGGTGACAGCACCCACCAGACACACCCTCATGGCTGCAAGGAGAGACTCCCCTGCACTGTCCTGGACAGCCCCCTGCTACGAGGGACCCAGGGGCACCAAGCCAGAGTCAGGAGGTGAGTGGCAGGAAGGGGGCAGAACTGGGCGCTGGTGCCAGGTCAGGGGGCTGGCTACAAGGGCGAAAACTGCGCTGGTCTGTTAAATATTTCCCAAAGTTATGGCTGAATACAGGTTTGGGAATGACTTTAGGGAAATATTTTGTTTTCAAACAGACACCATATACCAAACGATGGAGCTAATATGCTCCCCCTGCACCCCTCCCCCATTACCCCAGTATCTGAGCATCTTCCTAACCCAAAGGGTAGTTCTCCTCCCAGGCTCCTGTGAGGGCAGGAAGCTCCACCATCCCCATTTCCTGGACGGGAGAACTGAGGCCCAGAGAGACTGAGTGATGTGCCCGAGGGCACCTGGGAAGTGTGGGGCAGGGGGCTGGGACCAGATTATTTTTCCTAAGGACGTTTCTGCCATCCCACCACCCGGGTCTGGCCTGCTCCTGGGTACCTGGGTGGTGCAGGGGCGGGGCATCAGGTGAAGGGGCAGTGCGAGGGTGGGGCGTCGGAAGAATGGGCGGTGTGAGGGTGGGGCCTCAGGGGAAGGGGCGGTGCAGGGGTGGGGACTAGAGGGAAGGAGCAGTGTGGGGGCGGTGCCTCAGGGGGAATGGGCAGCATGGCAGTGGGAACTCAGGGAAAGGGGGGGCAGGGCCTTGGGGAAAGTGGCAGTGCAGGGGTGGAAACTCGGGGAGAAGGGGCGATGCGGGGAGAGGACTGGGAGAAGGGGCGGTGCAAGCTCAGTGGTTTGAGCATTGGCCTGCTAAACCCAGGGTTGTGAGTTCAATCCTTGAGGGGGCCATTTAGGGATTTGGGGCAAAAATTGGGGATTGGCCCTGCTTTGAGCAGGGGGTTGGACTAGATGACCTCCTGAGGTCCCTTCCAATCCTGATATTCTATGATTCTATGATTCTAAGGGTGGGAACTCAGGTAGAAGAGGAAGCATGAGGGCGGGGCCTCAGGGAGAAGGGGTGGTGTGAGGGCAGGGCCTTGGAGGAAGAGGCAGGGCAGGGGTGGGGCCTAGAGGGGAGGGGCAATGCAGGAGTGGGGATTGGGGGAAGGGGTGGAGTGAGGGTGGGGGTTTGGGGGAAAGGGGCGGTGTGGGGTGGAGTCTTGGGGAAGGGCTGGTTCGGGGGCAGGGCCTTGGGGGAAGGGGCGGTGCAGGGCCAGGGTTTCAGGAAGAAGGAGAAGCAAAAGGGCAGAGCCCTGGGGGAAGGGGCAGTGTGAAGGTGGGGAATAAGGGAGAATGTGAAGCACAAGGGTGGGAGCTCCTAGAGAAGGGGAAGTGTGAGGGCGGGGCCTTGGGGGACAGGGCGGTGTGAGGGTGGGGATTAGAGGGAAGGGGCAGTGAGGGGGCAGGGAATTGGGGGGAATGGGCAGCGTGGCAGTGGGGACTTGGGGAGATGGGGCGATGAGGGGACGGGACTGGAAGAAGGGGCAGTGCAAGGGTGGGAGCTGGGTAGAAGGGGAAGCGTGAGGGCTGGGCCTCAGGGAGAAGGGGCAGTGTGAAGGCAGGGCCTTGGAGGAAAAGTCGTGGCAGGGGCGGGCCCTAGAGGGGTGGGACAATGCCGGACCGGGGATTGGGGAAAAGGGGCGGAGTGAGGGCGGGGTTTGGGGAAAAGGGGAGGCTCGGGGCAGAGCCTTGGGGAAGGGGTGGTGCGGGGTGGGGATTCGGGGGAGAGGCGGCAGGAGATGGGGAGAAAGTGAAGTGCAAGGGGGGAACTCGGGAGAAGGGGCGGGGCCTTAGAGAAAGGTGCGGGGCCTGGGGGCAACGTGGGAGTGGGGATTCAGGGGAAAGCGTGAGAGCGGGATCGGGAAAGGGGCGATGCGGGGGCGGGGATTCGGGGGAATGGGCGGAGCGAGGGCGGGGCCTCGGGGGATGGGAAGGGCAAGGGTGGGGGCTAGGAGGAAGGGGTGCCGCGGGAGGGGGGTGGCCACGTTCCGGCGGTGGTGGCCCCCCACTTTTAGGGACCGGAAATTCCGTCGCCTCTGCACGTCCCCCACCCCCAGAAAACTCCCCTCAATACACAGTCCGGCTCTCACTGCCGGGTTCCCTGAGCAGAGTGCAGAAGCTGGGGGAGCTCAGGGCAGGGACTGGGCGGTGGCTGGATCAGTGGCGGCCGGAGGCGCCCCCAGGGGATGGGTCCGAGAGCGGGCCGGGGCAGAGAGGGGCAGCGGGGCTACGGTGTGGGGAGTTCGTGCTTTCAGTGAGTCACTTTGAGGCAGTGATTGCCACTTAGCCAGGAAGTTATCAGTCTTGTTAATGGGGTGTGGTGCATGGCTGCGAGCAGCTCCTGGTGACATATAAAGCAATGGGAGCAAGGGGGTAGCGTGGTGTTGTGGGGCGTAAGTATCGCTTCTCTGCTTTGTGGTTAAGATCAAGTCCTGGGACATCGATATGGAGCAGACGGTACCAAGAGGTGGGAGGGCTGGGGGAGAAGGGAGGTGGAGCTGAGGGAGAAGGAAGGAGCCCAGGAGTGAGCCTGGGGCGCTGGTGGGTGTGGGTGGGACAGTACGGAAGAGGTGCTTGAACAGTCTAGGGGTCCTGGAAGATGCGGTTTGAGGGTCCCCACAGGAGAGAATTGTTCCCTTCCTTTCCCCTTGTGAAAATGTCCCTGTTGTCACGGAGCGAGCAGTCTCTGTGACTGGTTTCCCCAGGGACTAGGGATAGTTTATAGGATCAGAAGAGGAGGACGGTTTGAGTCAGATTGGTAGACCCAGAGGCTGAATGGGAGGAGGGGACCCGACTCCCTAACAGCCCCCCCGCAAAAAAAGAAACTGTTCCGTACTCTCCCACCCACACCCAACAACCCTCCAGCTTCACTCCCAGGCTCCTTCCCTCTCCCTCAGCGCCTCCGTTCTCCCCTAGACTGGAGCGCCCCAGCGGCGCAGCCGTCGCGGTTTAGAGGGAGCCGAACCCTCAGCCTGGCCTTCCGGCTTTGTCCCGCCCTAGTGCTGGCCGCCGAACCGACACACGGTGGCGCTGTTGCAGCCCAGAAAGCCTCTGGCCAAAGGCGGAGGAGCCCCAGAGCTGACGGAGAGCGGGGGCGGGCGCCAGTCTAGGCTGGGCTTCCCCGACGGCTGCTTTCTGCGCAGGGGCTGCTCCCCTTGACAGGGATTGCAGGTTGGTTCAGTGGCTCTCAGCCCCCCCCCACGCACACACACACGTTGTCCCAGCGGGGACGCGACTCTTCTTCGCTCTTCGGCGGCCGCCCCATCACCCCGCCTCTGTGTTTGGCGGCGAGGTGTTGTTGTGTTGTGTTGTTGTGTTTGCCGCTTGGGGCGGCAAAAACGCTGGAGCCGGCCCTGGGCGCGTCCTAGTGCCAGGAATTAGGGCGGGACGTCGAACACCCCCCGCTGGCTCGGCGCTGGGGAAGCACCGAAGCCGCCGCGTCCGCCTTGGAGGAAGAGGAGGGCGCCCCGGGTGGCCTGGGGAGGTGGGAAGCCGGGTGGAGAAGGGGGTGGAAGGCCGAGGGGAGATGGGCGGAGGTAGCTGCTGAGGGAAGCACAGTGGGCCAAGGAAGGGGAGGTGGGGTGTATTGTGGCTGACTCTAAGGGATCTCCCTTCACGCAGCCCAAGCTGTGCTGGGAACCCTGGCATCTTGGGACTAGAGCCACATCCCCCCTCTCCCGTGCCTCCTGCCCAGTCCCACACACTGGAGCACTGCTCCCAATGCCAAACAGGGGGCGAGGCAGAGCCTGGAAGGGACCCAGGCATCTGGCAGCGTCCTGTGGTATGAGGAGAGGTCCACACCACTAACTGTGGGAGGGGGAATGGGGAAAGGGGCGGCAGCAGGGGGATTTGGGGAAGGGGGTCATGGCCCCCAGCAGTGGGCGGCAGGGGGGGTTCCAGCTCCGTCCCAAGGTTCCCACCCCATCATTCACAGCCGCAACCCACATCCAACTGGAGCTGCTTCAGGAGCTGCATGCTGCCCCCTCACCCACAGGACCGGCCCCATGTCTCGCTCTGTGACCCCCCCAGTCTGAGGAGAGACACCCCCTGGTGCTGACCCACACTTTCTCTCCCCCTGCAGGCGGAATTGTGCAGGGCCCAGCCAAAGAATAGGCCCTGCATGGTCCCACTACCCCCCAGGCACCACCACGGCTACATCTTCGCCAGCTGGGCCTCCCCACTGTGCCCTTGGGGGCAGCTGACACATGGGACCCCAATCAACCAGTGGGTACTCTGGAGTATTCCCAGCCCCCAATCAGCTGTGGGTACTCCAGCCCCCCCCCCCCCCCGTCAGCTCCCAGGGGATGCACAGAGCTCTAGCACCCCTCCTCCCACCTGGCATGAAGTGGTTTCCATCCAGCAAGCAGGAGGTGGCTGGCTTTGGGACGCGCTCCCACGGCCCAAGCTGAGGGAGCCAGAGGGATCAGCCTGAGAGAGGCCCCTGCCCCCCCCTCCACTTCCTAGCTGGGGCCCCCCCCAAGCAAAGTTTGACCAGCTCTTGTACTCTGTGAACACTGGTACCTGCTGCTCTCCCGGGGCTACCAATGCTGTACTACCCTGGCAGGCTGCTGTGATGATGAGGCCCCGCCAGTCTTTCCTTGGGAGCGGGAGACATGTGGGCTGGGGCCATCCCATGCTTGGCAGAGCCAATTCTGAAGCCCCGGGGGGGGGGGGGGAGGCTATGAAACTTTGTCCCTCTTCCAGATAACTGAGGCATGGAACAGAGAATGGTTCCAAACCCAAACCCAGGAGTCCTGGTTCCTAGCCCTGCCCTTGCTCTAACCACTAGACTCCCCTCCCAGAGCTGGGGACAGGACCCAGGAGTCCTGACTCCCAGCCTCACCCCATCCCTCTTCCTCTGGAAATCAAGTGGGGGAAGCTTTGCTTGGGGGGGTGGGAAGGAATGGAATAATTCGTTCCTGCGGGGACACAACTGAGAGACCAATGCAAAATGTGTGAGAACCGTCTTGGAAGAGAATAAAGAACCAAAAAGAAAAGGAGTACTTGTGGCACCTTGGAGACTAACCAATTTATCTGAGCATGAGCTTTCGTGAGCTACAGCTCACAAGTACTCCTTTTCTTTTTGCGAATACAGACTAACACGGCTGTTACTCTGAAACCTGTCAATAAAGAACCAGCCACTTAAGTGCTTTATGAAACAACACTAGAGTAGAAGTAAGAAAAGCAGTCACCCAACTGGAGAAACCCACATTAGAAAAACAAAACAGACCAACCAACTGTCAAGGTTCCTCCCCCACTCTGAACTCTAGGGTACAGATGTGGGGACCTGCATGAAAAACCTCCTAAGCTTATCTTTACCAGCTTAGGTCAAAACTTCCCCAAGGTACAAAATATTCCACCCGTTGTCCTTGGACTGGCCGCTACCACCACCAAACTAATACTGGTTACTGGGGAAGAGCTGTTTGGACGCGTCCTTCCCCCCAAAATACTTCCCAAAACCTTGCACCCCACTTCCTGGACAAGGTTTGGTAAAAAGCCTCACCAATTTGCCTAGGTGACAACAGATCCAGCCCCTTGGATCTTAAGAACAATGAACAATCCTCCCAACACTTGCACCCCCCCTTTCCTGGGAAATGTTGGATAAAAAGCCTCACCAATTTGCATAGGTGACCACAGACCCAAATCCTTGGATCTGAGAACAATGAAAAAGCATTCAGTTTTTTACAAGAAGACTTTTAATAAAAAATAGAAGTAAATAGAAATAAAGAAATCCCCCCTGTAAAATCAGGATGGTAGATATCTTACAGGGTAATTAGATTAAAAAACATAGAGAACCCCTCTAGGCAAAACCTTAAGTTACAAAAAAGATACACAGACAGAAATAGTTATTCTATTCAGCACAATTCTTTTCTCAGCCATTTAAAGAAATCATAATCTAACACATACCTAGCTAGATTACTTACTAAAAGTTCTAAGATTCCATTCCTGGTCTATCCCCGGCAAAGACCCAGCATACAGACAGACACAGACCCTTTGTTTCTCTCCCTCCTCCCAGCTTTTGAAAGTATCTTGTCTCCTCATTGGTCATTTTGGTCAGGTGCCAGCGAGGTTACCTTTAGCTTCTTAACCCTTTACAGGTGAGAGGAGCTTTCCCCTGGCCAGGAGGGATTTCAAAGGGGTTTACCCTTCCCTTTATATTTATGACACCAACAGAAAACACAGATTAATGTTAGAAATAAAACCCCAACACAACACAAGTTTTTTCTTTTCTTTTTCTTTCTTTCTTTCTTTCTTTTTTTTTTTTTTTTTTTTGAACCACCATGTTTTCCCTGGGGGGAGGGCGGTGTGCACCATTCCCGGAAGTACTGCAATACCAAGTTGATTGGGGAAGTGGATGGAGCAAGCTCCAATTCTATCTTCCTGTTCCAAAAATCCATTTAATATAAAGTTCTCAGATACAGAACATATCAGATATCAAACTGATAACAATAGATTTAAAGGTTTCAGAGTAACAGCCGTGTTAGTCTGTATTCACAAAAAGAAAAGGAGGACTTGTGGCAGCTTAGAGACTAACCAATTTATTTGAGCATAAGATTTCGTGAGCTACAGCTCACTTCATGGGATGCAAAATTTAAAAATTGTATTAAAGCTAATGTTAAAAAAATTATAATACATAGGTTGAGAAAAGAGTGTCTGTGCATCTGAGTGTAGTGCTTAGATGATCCACAAATGCAAAGTTTGTTTTTAAAGTCATATGATACATAGAGTACATAATCAGCAATAACCTAAATTTAGGTGAATAGATTTAACAATACCTTTTAGATATTAGAACCCAAATACTCCAGTACATCACTCAGGAAAAGTCATACAGAGATTTGGTTGTGGGAAATAGAATATAACAAAAAGTAAAGATTATCTCTCAGTAACTGAAAAATAGGTAGATTTTTCCATTACGAAAATGCAATCCATGCAGAAAAAATTTCACTTACTTTCCTGAAACTACTTGCACTTGAGCTTAGCCAAAAGGGACTATATTTGCTCTAAGATATAAAGCAAAGAAGCAATACTTTTACACCTCCCCACACCACACTGCCCTCTCGCTTCCACTGCTTTCTATATCACCAGGAGCTGCTTGCAGCCATGGACCACACCCCATTAACAAGACAGTGGCAATCACTGCTCCGAAGTGACTCCGATGCAGTCACTCAGCGCGCGAACTCCCCGCACCGGTTTCTGCTCAGACACAGAGAATTCTCTCCGCCCGCGTCCTCCGGCTCATCTCGCCGGGCCCCCTGGCTGCCGCCGGACGCGGCTGATCTGCATAACCCCGCCCCCCGCCAGGGGCCCCGCCCCGCGCCGCCCCCTCGTCTCCCCGCCCCAGGCGCTGAGTGCCGCGCTCCGCCGCAGCCCCGCTGCCCCTCTCGGACCCGCCCCGCTCTCGGACCCGGCCCCGGGGGGCGCCTCCGGCCGCCACTGGTCCAGCCCCGTCCCTGCCCTGAGCTCCCCCAGCTTCTGCACTCGGCTCGGGGAGCCCGGCAGTGAGAGCCGGGCTGTGCATGGAGGGGAGTTTCTGGGGGTGCGGGGCGCGCAGGGCGACGGAATTTCCGGTCCCTAAAAGTGGGGGGCCACCAGCGCCGGAATGTGGCCACCCCCCTCCCGCGGCACCCCTTCCGCCGAGCCCCCACCCTTGCCGCTCCCCATCGCTCGAGGCCCCGCCCCCGCACCGCCCCTTCCCCCAAGGCCCCTCCCCCGTACCGCCCATTTTGCCCAATCCCCCACCCTCGCCACGGCCCCTTTTCCCCGAGGCTCCGCCCTCGCTTCGCCCCTTCCCTCAAATCACCGCCCCTGCGTCGCTGCTTCCCCGAGACCCCGCCCCCACAGGGACCATTCCCCAGAGTCCCCGCCCCGCCCCTTTCCCTGAGGCTCCGCCCTTTCCCCACCCCTTCCCCCAAGTTCCTGCCATTGGCTTCCCCTTCTCCTTGAGACCCTGCTCCTGCACCGCCCCTTCCCCAGGCCCCACCCCCGGCTTGCGTCCTCCCCTCAGACCCCGCCCTCGCGCCACTTCTTTCGCCCAAGATCCCGCCCGCCCCTTGCTCCTTTCTGCCCCCACCATCGCTCCCCCTTACAGCAGGTATAAAGACAGGTTTCAGAGTAGCAGCCGTGTTAGTCTGTATTCGCAAAAAGAAAAGGAGGACTTGTGGCACCTTAGAGACTAACCAATTTATTTGAGCATGAGCTTTCACGAAAGGTCATGCTCAAATAAATTGGTTAGTCTCTAAGGTGCCACAAGTCCTCCTTTTCTTTTAGCAGGTATAAAGTGAGGGATCCTGGCCCCTGGTCCGCACCCCTGGGTGCATGGCACGGCTCATTGCGAAGAACGGAGGAGCCGGGAGGATGGAAACTAGAGCCTGGCACATGAATGAGTGGGATTGTGTTCTGTGATTGGCTGCAATGGGGGGAGACCAGGGGTGGCGCCCGCCTCTTCCCACTGCGGGGGTGGGTAAGGTGGGTTAGACAGAAAATTGTGGGGTGCTCCCCCCCCCTCGCTACAAGGCCTTGCCCCTCTCTGTGACCCTGCCCCTCCTCTCCCTCTCCCCAGACTCCGCACCCTAGGGAGGCTGGAAGCCGGAGCCCGGGCCGCCCCCAGCAAGCGTACATTGGCTTCTTGGTGTATGTAATTGCTGATTTATTTTGTTAAGTAGTGCCTTGCTGCTCTGGGGGTGTCGGGGGGAGGGACTTCTGCTGCTTTTCTGTTGTTGTTTTTTAATTTCCTGCCGGAGAGCGATTGGCTCCTGGTTGCACAATCTGCTAAAAACCCACCTTTGAAAGGCTGCTTGCTGCGTCATCTTTCCCTTTCAAGCCTCGGAGCCCCCTGCCCTCGGCAAAGCCTCCCTGTCCCGCGGCAGCCACCCAGGCTGATGGGTTTGTAAACCCACCTTATTATCCAGTAACAATAAACAAAACAAAGGCAATTCCCTGACGAAAACTGTGTTAAAGCTGAGAAAGGGGCTGGACCTGGAGGGAAACAGCAGCCTGGTGGGTAATGACACCTTGTCCATGTCTAGTGCTTTCCGGCCAGAGATCTCCAAGAGTTATTTAGTTGGGGATTGGTCCTGCTTTGAGCAGGGGGTTGGACTAGATGACCTCTTGAGGTCCCTGCCAACCCTGATATTCTAGGATTCTATACACAGGAGGGCAGGATCATTTTGGGGAAACTGAGGCACAGAGCAGGGCTGTGGTTTGCCCATGGGCAGGCAGAGCCCAGATAGATTGCCTCCCTCCCAGTCCTGTTCTCGATCTGCTAGGCCAGCCTGCCTCCCGAAAGCCAACACAGCCTGTAAAATAGGAGCTACAATTAAACTGCCCCAGAAATGCCTAGTTCCAGTGGCCCAAGTGGGACCTTGCCCCAGGGCTCTGCTGCAGGGTGGGAGGAGGGCTGGGAGTCAGGACACCTGGGTTCCTGTGGGTTTCCCCAGCTCATGGAGGAGGGTAAATGCTGCCCGGGGCATGAGTGGTGGACTCTTATAGAGATCCGGGTTGTGGCGGTGTGGAGGGGACCACGGATGGCAAGGATCTTGGCCGTGCTCAGTTACAATAGCCCTTGGGCCTGTTATAATAGTCTCTGGCGTCATCTGAGGGGCAGGGAATCTCCCCAGCACATGGGATTTCCTGCCGGGGACACAGGAAGAGAGACAGATTGTTTGAAAAAGGGGACACTCCCCCAGCAGGAGACAGGTATGTGATGTCTGCCTGTACCTGCAGTAATGGGGGCGGGGAGGGGAATCCAGGACTCCAGGGTTCTTTCCCCAGCTTTGGGAGGGGAGATGGATCTAAGTGGTTAGAACAGGGGGGAGGTCTGAGAGCCCAGACTCCTGGGTTCCATGCCCACTTTTACCTCCTTGCAGGGTTGTGAACTGCAGTTACTTGGTGCACTAACAACGAACATCCCCAGCTGTATTTGGGCAGAGATCTCCCAGCCTCCTGTGCCAGCGCAGGACCTGGCTATTGGATGTGAAGGAAAATCTCCCCTGAGCCATTAGCGGGACAGGGTCTATGGCGCATGCTCAGGTAGTGCTGATTCCATCCAGCTGGAGGCAGGGGTTCACCCTGAGGGGTGATGGGGGACCACAGGCTGCAGCGGCATACTCAACCCCAGCCAGTATGTGGAGGCAGTGGGGACCCAGGGGCTAACAGGCCCCTCCGTCACTGACCTCAGAATGAGTCTGTCTATGGGGCACTGGGGTCCTCTCTGCTGCCCCCTGGGGAAGGAGAGACAATTATCCCCTTTCACTGTTTATTTTCCTTCTTTAAACATTTCCCCCCAAATGGATCATTTCCCCCTCTGGCAACCCCTTCCCCTCCAAGCAGGCTGCTTCCGCCAACCCACACACAAACAGTGCAGTGCCCAGCCCCTCCAGCAGGGGGTGGCAGGGACACGCATACACACACCCAGCAGTGGGTTGATTTCCTTCACACACCCACACTCCAGGTTTTCCACAGTGCAGCCAGAGCCCCCCCTTTTCCTGCCCTTCCCCCAGTTCCCACCCAGGGGGAATCCCTTACCCTGCAGATTCCCCCCTGGTTCTTTCCATTGGTGGATTCTCCTGGCCAGACATTAAACCCTGAGGTTGCTCAGGAGGAAGAGCAGCGGGACCCCTGCTCCGAAGCCTGCCATGGGGCCAGGGCTCAGCTGGTACCAGTCACTGCCATCTGTGGGGGGGAGAGATGGAGAATAGGGTCATTATCTCCAGTGTCATGCGGGGTGCAGTGGGGCAGGCCAGGGGAAATGGGGAGGTGGGAGCTGATTGAGGGGGCAGCATAGTCCTAGGGGGGACAATGAAGGCAAGTCTCAGTGGAGGGGGCAGGAAGGAAGCTGGGTTTTTAACCAGGAGAATTTTCCTCCCAAGTGTTTATTGGATATTGGAGTTTCTTCCAGGTTCATAAAACCACCAATCTCCTCTTAGAATCATAGAAGATCAGGGTTGGAAGGGACCTCAGGAGGTCATCTAGTCCAACCCCCTGATCAAAGCAGGACCAATTCCCAGTTAAATCATCCCAGCCAGGGCTTTGTCAAGCCTGACCTTAAAAACCTCAAAGGAAAGAGATTCCACCACCTCCCTAGGTAACGCATTCTAATGCTTCACCACCCTCCTAGTGAAAAAGTTTTTCCTAATACCCAACCTAAACCTCCCCCACTGCAACTTGAGACCATTACTCCTTGTTCTGTCATCTGCTACCACTGAGAACAGTCTAGAGCCATCCTCTTTGGAACCCCCTTTCAGGTAGTTGAAAGCAGCTATCAAATCTCCCCTCATTCTTCTCTTCCGCAGACTAAACAATCCCAGTTCCCTCAGCCTCTCCTCATAAGTCATGTGTTCCAGTCCCCTAATCATTTTTGTTCCCCCCCGCTGGATGTTTTCCAATTTTTCCACATCCTTCTTGTAGTGTGGGGCCCAAAATTGGACACAGTACTCCAGATGAGGCCTCACCAATGTCAAATAGAGGGGAACGATCATGTCGCTCGATATGCTGACAATGCCCCTACTTATACAGCCCCAAATGCCGTTAGCCTTCTTGGCAACAACGGCACACTGTTGACTCATATCCAGCTCATATCGTCCACTGTCACCCCTAGGTCCTTTTCTGCAGAACTGCTGCGGAGCCATTCGGTTCCTAGTCTGTAGCGGTGCATGGGATTCTTCCGTCCTAAGTGCAGGACACTGCACTTGTCCTTGTTGAACCTTATCAGATTTCTTTTGGCCCAATCCTCTAATTCGTCTCTTATTACAATAGCACCTAGAAGCCTCCACTGAGATCAGGGCCCCGTTGTGCCGGGCGCTGCCCAGACACACAGCGAGAGACAGGCCCTGTCCCTGCTGAGATCACAGACTGCCCCAAGTGAGACCAGAGCTCCTTGTGCTGGCAGCTGCACAGGCCAATGCAAGAAAAATGTAAATGATCACATTTCTCCCTAAAAAAGTTTCCCCCTTTTTCCCAAAAAAAGTTTTAGGAATTTGGCATTTGAAATTTTGCTAAACTTTGAATCTACCCTTTCGCCAAAAATTGAATCTGACTTTGAGCAAACATTTCCTCCAAATTTTCATCCATTGTTTTATCTGCATTTTGATCAAGTATGGTTCTGTTCAGTCATCATAATTGTCTGTTTCCCAAAAACCTAAACAATTTTGTTTACCATTCCCCCACACACCATTTTCTGTTTAAAAGATTATTTAACTTTAATTTTAATTGATTATAATTTTCAACAATTCCCCATTGGGCAACAAGTATCAAAGGACGGGAAAGGCTGTACCTCCCCACACAGTCAGACGTGGCCCCACCCATGCTCCGCCCCCAGTTCCCTTCACTCTTTCGTGTCTGAGAGGCTGGGGCAGGCAGGCTGGGGTCGGTGCTTGTGAGGGCCAGGGCTGGGGGTGCTGAGGCTGGGGCCACGCCATGCCTCCTGGCGCTGGGGTTGGGGGTGCTCTGGGACTGGGAGCACTCAGGGCAGGGGGACAGCGGCTGCGGGGGGACAGGCAGGGACACACACACACACACACTCTCACAGAGAGCAGGGCTCAGCTCCTCCAGCAGGGGGCAGAGGACACACACACACACACCCCCCCACCAGGGCTCTGGACTCTTGAGAGGAAAGGGTGGAAGAAGGTGGGGGGCAGAAAGGGAGGGGTGGGACCTCAGAGAGGGAGGGGCAAGGGGCTAGCCTCCCCCAATGGCTTATTCACCCGCCGCCCATGAGTTGCCCCTTCAGAAACATTGTAGGTAAAAGCTGGGATGAAAAAATTAATAAAAAGTCTGGCGAAGAGCTAATTTTGAGGGTGGCAAACCAGACATTTTTTTCCCGATGATTAAAAAATATTAAATTTCAAACAAGTCTACATTATTTGAATAGGTGTTTTTTGGCCTGATGACAGGCTAATTTGCAATGTCATTCAGCTGCTAGATGGCTCTGTGTGCTGGACAGGGATACTGGAGCCTGGTCAACTAAGTGGACCAGCTGGAGCACGAGCTGGGAGCTTGTTTATTGTGGTTGGCCTTGGAGAAGGATGGTGCTGGGGTGGCATGGGGTGAGGGTTCAGCCATGGTGCATGGGGGGCTCTAAGCCATTCCTTGGCTATGTTATGCATAATGTGGAGTCAAATGCGCCTAGTACTTACAGACAACAGTGATAATGAATGGCAGGGAGGTGGATTTCCCTAGGGTATTGTGCACCTCAAACTGGGTACTCTTCCCCATCAGCCACCTAGACATGCAGGAAAGCCAGCTCCGGCTGTGCCCACCCCAGCTGCTTGCCATCTTTGTACCTCTCACTCCACCATAGGCGCTGGTGTCCAGCCAGCACATCAGGGACAGGGGTTCCCCCGTGCTGCGATAAGGGCCTGAGGTGGCCACCACATGCACCACGGGGGGAGGGGCCTGTGGAGGAAGCAGAACCAGATATTAGCTAATGGCGCCCAACAGCAGCTGGAGGCTTAGGCACAGCATGGCATGGGGTGGAGCTCCATGGCTCTGTCCCTAATGCTCTAGCCCCACTCCCATATTCAGTGATGATGTAAGGAGGGCCCCTGCCCTCTCCCGTTTGTGAACCTGGTTCCACCCCCTTGGCTATGGCACTGCCCCCAACTGGAATGTCAGTGACGGAATGGCCCTCCAATATGTGCTTTCGTGCTCTGCCCCCATGGCTGTGGCCCCACCCACAATTGGAATGTAGGTGAGAGGTCCCCTCCCACCTGTGCTCCTTGGTCCCACCCCCAGGGCTGTGGCCTTGCCCCCAGTTGGAATGTCAGTGACAGAAGGGCCCCTCCCATCTGTGTTTCTTGGCCCCCACCCCCAGAGCTGTGGCCCTGCCCTGGCACTTGCTACTCACCAAGGATGGCCACATAGGTGGTGGGGGATATGGCCTGGTAGCCGAGCCCGGTGCCAGAGACCCACTCTGTGCAGGTGTAATTGCCCCCGTAAGACAAGGTTGTCCCCTGCTCGAACTGCAGAAAGGGGCCCCTGGGCAGGTCCTCATAGTTGTGAACCCAGAAGTAGAACTGGTCCAGACCTGCTGTCCCCCACACAGCTCAGCGTGAACGAGTCACCCTCCTTGATCAGGTCCGGGCTATCTGCGTCCACCAGGACCTTAAAAGGCCATTGGAGATGGGTCAGAAGCAGCAGCCTTGAGGGGAAGGCCCCGTGCCCCATTCCCTGCCCCGGGGCCAGATGGGAATTGGAGCCCGCTAGAGGGGAAAGGCCCTGTGTCCCTTTCTCCACCCCCTGTGCCAGCGAGACCCCTGCCTTAGGATCGGATTAGAGCCCATGCCTGCTAAAGGGGTGTGATGTTATTGACATGAACTGTAACCGTATAGATCATTGTTGCAACCAAGGTCCTATAGGGCACCAAATCTTGTACAAAGGAGATCAAGTGAGGTGTCTACAAAAAGGTTATGGTTTGCTGGTTATGATTATGTTGTCTGTATGTGTGTATCATTTTGGTCGTTGAAATTACGAATATTGGCTTATGTACTTGTAGCTCAATGTGCTTGATTCTAAGAAGCATTAGTGAAGCATTTGGTCAGCTTCTTGAGAAAGGAATTTGCAGATTAAGTGCCCAATCAAGAAACACTTAACTGACAATGGACCTTGGGAGACTCCAATCCACATATGAGGAGTCTTCCTGGGACGTTCAAGGTAGCATGTGAGCAATGGCTGCCGCCTGCAAACTGAGTCATGGATGGACATGTGACTTGTCCGTGTGACTCCAAACTCCATCTTGCTGCTGTGATTTTCCACAGTAAGAACAAAGGGGAGTCCTTCCACATGGCAGAGAATATAAAAGGCTCTGGAAACCGCTTCATTTTGTCTTCAATCCTGCTTCGGACTTCTGGAGGAACTTTGCTACAAACTGAAGCTCTGAACGAAGGACTGAATGACCCATCCCAGCTGTGGATGTTCTCCAGAGACTTGATTTGAACCTGCAGCTTATTCCATCACTGCTACAAGCCTAAACTAAGAGCTTTGCCATTACTGTTGGTAACTGATTCCATTTAACCAATTTTAGCTCACATCTATATTTCTTTCTTTTTATGAATAAACCTTTAGATTTTAGGTTTCAGAGTAACAGCCATGTTAGTCTGTATTCGCAAAAAGAAAAGGAGGACTTGTGGCACCTTAGAGACTAACCAATTTATTTGAGCATAAGCTTTTATGAGCTACAGCTCACTTCATCAGATGCATCCGATGAAGTGAGCTGTAGCTCACGAAAGCTTATGCTCAAATAAATTGGTTAGTCTCTAAGGTGCCACAAGTCCTCCTTTTCTTTAGATTTTAGATTCCACAGGATTGGCAACAGCATGATTTGTGGGTAAGATCTAACTTGTATATTGACCTGGGTCTGGGGTTTAGTCCTTTGGGAACCTTTTCTCTTTTACTAGGGAATTGGTTTTTCATAACCATTCATCCCCATAGTGAGTGGCGCTAGTGGTGATACTGGGAAACTGGAGTGTCTGAGGAAATTGCTTGTGTGATTTCTGCTTAGCCAGTGGGGTAAAACTGAAGTCCTCTCTGTTTGGCTGGTTTGGTGTGCCTTAGTAGTGAAGGAAACCCAGCCTTGGGCTGCAACTGCCCTGCTCTAAGTAATTTGTCCTGAATTGATACTCAGTTGTGTCCCACCAGAGGTAGCATTGTTACAAGGGGAAAGGCCCCGTGCCCCATTCCCTGCCCCCCAGCCAGCCAGTTCCTACCCTGGGGCCTGATGGACACCCCCAGGAGGAGAAAGGCCCCATATGCAACTCACCTGTGGCTGGGGGCTGGGACCCTTTGGGGAGGCACCTATTCTGGTAGCCCCACACCCAGCACTCCAGCGCTGCCCCCTGGTGCTGCCAGATGATGCGCATGCTCAACCTGCTCTCGCGTTGGCCAGCTGCAGTTTCCTCCAGGATCCATGCGCCGGCTCTGTTGTACCAATACAGGCTGGAAGAGGTTCCCCCAGTCCCGGTGATGCCATAATTGAGCCTGCAGGGATGTTCTGTGCAGGGTGGGTGATGGAGGATCCAGTCACTGCTGGGGGCATGGCCATGGGCCCAGCTACCTCCAATCACCACCCACTACCCCTTCTTTGAGAGCTTCCTCAAGTGCAGGTTGGGGTGTGACCTGTACCAGGCTCCCCTCCCAGAGCTGGGAGAGAACCCAGGAGTTCTGGCTCCCAGGCCCCCCTGCTGTGACCACTAGATCCCACTCCCCTCCCAGAGCTGGGAGAGAACCAGGAGTCCTGACTCCAGTTTAGGAGATTCCACTGTTTCTTCACAGCTCTGCAGAATGTGGTCATTTGATTTGAGTGAAATGTTAAGAGCGGTGTACAGCAACCGTCCTTGGGGATGGTTCGATGGGTGTTGGGGTGCAGCCACCTCTGGGGCAGGGCAGCTGGGGAGCAGCCACACATAACGCTGCATGGGGCCAGGCTGGGTTGCTGGGGAAATGTTTCTGGAAGAGGAGCTGGGGATTACCTGACACCGTGAGGCTCAGGGGCTTCTCCAGCTTTGGCTCTGGGTCTGGAACTCAAAGGAGTAGGCGCCCCCGCCTCCGAGTGCCAGCGGGTCAAGGCACAGGGTGCAGTTGTGCTGCAGGTCGCCCAGGAACTGGGCGCGCTAGGCCTTGCCATAGCCCTGCCCCGCTTTTCTCATCCCCGGTCACTTTAGATAAGCTATTACCAGCAGTGAGTTTGTGTGTGGTGGGGGGGGCGGGGGGTGAGAAAACCTGGATTTGTGCTGGAAATGGCCCAACTTGATTATCATACACATTGTAAGGAGAGTGATCACTTTAGATAAGCTATTACCAGCAGGAAAATGGGGTGGGAGGAGGTATTTTTTCATGCTTTGTGTGTATATAATAAGATCTTCTAAACTTTCCACAGTATGCATCCGATGAAGTGAGCTGTAGCTCACGAAAGCTTATGCTCAAATAAATTGGTTAGTCTCTAAGGTGCCACAAGTCCTCCTTTTCTTTTTGCAATTTATTTGAGTGCAAGTTTCAGTGACTTAAGCAGCAATTGGATTGAAAGTGAAATTTACAAGGGCAGATGGCTGAACAGCTATGGCTCTTAACAAGCATCTTAATTGTCAATTAGCTAGTTATTGGGGTGACTGGTTTTATGAATGAATGTTGTTTCATTCATAAACTTTACTTATGAACAATTTCATTTATCAGTTCTACAGCTTGGGGCTAAGGCAGGAGATCTCGGATCTAGTCACAGCTGGAGCCGGATATAGGAGTCACATAGTCATTCTCTGGATTACTTCAGAATTCCCAGTGATCCCGCGGGGGTTTGACAGGTTTGTGTCCCCAGGTCAGGCCCAGGATTATGGAAACTGGGGTTCAGCTGGGAGCCCCTTGGGCACAGCTGTGACACTCGCACTTGAGGAATTATTAGCACATTTAACAAAGTCACAAAGGCTCCAGCCCAGCGAGATAGATAGAGAGATGGCAGTGGGTCCCTCTGAACCGTCCCATGCAGAACAACCCAGACTGTCAGCCAGTATCTTCCTCCTCACCATCACCTTCCTCGCTGTCACCCTGGCACCCCCCAAGGGCTACACGACGCTTCCTGCCCGCAGGCTGGGATGCGACTTGTACTTGATGTTACGCTGACGCCACCCTGCCTAATGCCTGTTCCATAGGGGTGTCTCCCCTCTTCCTTATGTTATCTCTTCCCCCTACCACTGATCGGGGCCCTTCCCCTATAGGTAGGTCATGGCTCTCTGGTGGTGAGACAGCTGCCAATGGGCCCATGCTAAAATATCCACAAGCTGGTGTTAGCTCATGTTCCTGGTGTCGTTGTGGACAAAGCTCCCCCTTAAACGCTCTGTTCCCACGTCCCAAAACGTAGGGGTCACCGTTAGGCCATTTCTCTGTGCCAGAGTCCATAGGCCCCAAGCCTTATGCTAACTGCTGATGCCAGCGTCTCACAGGAGACAGGCCTGTGGGTTCCTTGCATTGCTGCCACATAAAATAAATGCTAAAGCCAGTTCTATGGGCTACACAATGCTGCCACAGGGCCCCATGTGACCATGAGCAAGCCACACCGCTCCGTGCCTCAGTTTTCTCACCTGTACAAGGAGGATAAAAAACTTACTTTTGTCTCTTTAGACTTCAAACGTTTTGTGGCAGGGACTGTCTCTGGCTGTGTGTCTGGGCAGCTCCTGGCACAACAGGGCCCCAATCTCAGCTGGGGCAAGGACTGTCTCTCACTGTGTCTGGGCAGTGTCTGTCACAAGGGGGCCCTGATATCAGCTGGGGCAGGGACTGTCTCTCTCTGTGTCTGGGCAGCACCTGGCACAATAGGGCCCTGATCTCAGCTGGGCCATAAGACATGACCATGACACGTGGGATATAGTAATAATGACCTTGCAGTGTTTAGCTTTATTCAGCATTGCAGCTTCCTGCCTCCCCAGGGAGACCTGAGAAGCTCCCAGGCCAGCCGCTTATTGCTGCATTCCTTGATCTGCCCATCTTAATGTCAGAAGGGACCTTTATGCCCACACAGTCTGCCCAGCCCAGTGACCACCTCCAGGGATCCCGGCCTCCAGCCCAGATCTGATGGTCGAGCTACAGCAGTGCTTTTAGGGATGTCTGATCTCCATAGAAAGACTCTGAGGGCTGGAGACTCTGTCATGTCTCTGGAGCAGTCCTTCCCAGGGTCAGTTCCCCTCCCTGGGGAAGATCTGTCCCTTATTCCCAGTCTCGATTTCTCTGGCTCCATCCCCCAGCCATCAGCTCTCACTCTTCCCCTGTCTGTTTGGTTAATCCCTCTGCTCCCCAAAACCTCCCCCAGGGAGGTGCTGACAGACCGGGATCTAGTCCCCTCTGAGCCTTCTCTGGGTTAAACTCACTAGATCAAGCTCCTTGAGTGCTTGGCTCTTGGGCAGGTTTTCCAGCCCTCAGATCATCCCCGTTGTTCTTCTCCGACACCTCCCCCATTTCCGGACACCCCCTGTTTGCCGTGCGGCCCCCCAGAGCTGGACGCAGTCTCCCCAGTGTCACGTCCAGCGGGGATCCCAGCTATTCCCTTGCTATTTCCCTGTGTCATGCTTGGCCAATGAAGTGATACCACCACCCTCCTCCCTTGGAAGGAGATTTGGGGGCACAGAGGGCTCTTTAACCCAGCTGACAAAGGCAGAGCGAGATCTGATGGCTGGAGGATGAAGCCAGACAAATCCAGACTGGAAATAAGAAGCAGATTTTCCCCAGGGATGGAGCAGATTTTCCAGCCCTTGGAGGCTTTCCATTGAGATTGGGCGTCTCCTTCTAAAAGCTCTGCTCTAGCTCAGCTACCAGACATGGGCTTGTAATCTATGAAGGGCGTGGAGTTGACAGCACACATGCAAGGGCGCAGAGTTGAGGGTACTCTAGCTCGACCCCCAGATCTGTGCTGGAGGTGTGGGGTGGCGCAGCATGGATGCTCATAATAGTCCCTTCTGGCCTTAGGTCCTGTAAATCTCTGAGTCCTGCCTTCCAGCCCGCCCCCTCCCCCATCACTGCTTCTAACCACTGGGCTTTATCGTCTCCTAAACAGCAAGTCTCTCACCCTTGGGAGGCAGGAAGTTTCTCTTGGCTCCTTTCCCCAGGGTGGGAGGCTGCAGAAACACATGAGGAGGGATTATTTTTATCGGCCTTGACCCCACTGCCTCCATGATGAGTGTCAGCGGTGGGATCAGCCCAGACAACCAGCTGCTCTCCCAGCTCTGGGGGTAGGTGAGAGCTGCTCTTAGATCTCACCTCCCAGCAGCTTACCCTAGTCTGGGCCAACAAATGTCATGTTTAGGGAACACCAAAGGCTCTTTGTGTCTGCAAGGCGGATCAGAACAGCTTCAATGGGAAACAAGTATCAAAGAGTGTTTTTCTGAGCTGGCAGCCGACTGACGCATCCCACCTCAGCAGCAGCTGACTGAACGCACCCCGTGGGGCATATCTGTGAGGCTGTGAAATAGCTGCTGCCCCTCACCCCAGAGGTGGCTGCATTTCAGTGGTGCGGGAATGGGTCACCAGGTTCATACACTGTGGAGTGTTTTGGAGAGACACCAGATTAATCTATAATTGTAGTGTGTGAACAGCAAATTCATTAGAGCGGGGGGTGGGGGTGGGGAGCCAGGATTCCTGGCTTCTATCCCTGGGTAGGGACTGTCTCTCAATGTGTCTGGGCAGCGCCCAGCAATATGGGGCTCTGATCTCAGCTGGGGCAGGGTCTGTCTCTCGCTGTGTCTGTGAAGACTCACCATGTTGAAGTTTCCACACTCACAACTCTCACCAAAAGCATTAGAGGAATTCTCAAAGAACAGGTTTCAGAGTAACAGCCGTGTTAGTCTGTATTCGCAAAAAGAAAAGGAGTACTTGTGGCACCTTAGAGACTAACCAATTTATTTGAGCATAAGCTTTCATGAGCTACAGCTCACTTCATCGGATGCATACTGTGGAAACTGCAGAAGACATTATATACACAGAGACCATGAAACAATACCTCCTCCCACCCCACTCTCCTGCTGGTAATAGCTTATCCAAAGTGACCACCCTCCTTACAATGTGTATGAAAATCAAGGTGGGCCATTTCCAGCACAAATCCAGGTTTTCTCACCCCCCACCCCCATACACACACAAACTCACTCTCCTGCTGGTAATAGTTCATCCAAAGTGACCACTCTCTTTACAATGTGCATGATAATCAAGGTGGGCCATTTCCAGCACAAATCCAGGTTTTCTCGCCCCCCACCCCCAACTCACTCTGGCCCACCTTGATTATCATACACATTGTAAAGAGAGTGATCACTTTGGATGGGCTATTACCAGCAGGAGAGTGAGTTTGGGGGGGGGGGGGACGGAGGGTGAGAGAACCTGGATTTGTGCTGGAAATGGCCCAACTTGATTATCATACACATTGTAAGGAGAGTGATCACTTTAGATAAGCTATTACCAGCAGGAAAGTGGGGTGGGAGGAGGTATTGTTTCATGGTCTCTGTGTATATAATGTCTTCTGCAGTTTCCACAGTATGCATCCGATGAAGTGAGCTGTAGCTCACGAAAGCTTATGCTCAAATAAATTGGTTAGTCTCTAAGGTGCCACAAGTACTCTTTCTCAAAGAACAAGCAGCCGAGGCCCCTGTTTCAGCCCCATCTTGACAGGGAGTGCGTGCGGGGGAGGGCGGGGGAGTGGGGGCGGGTGTTGGAGGAGGGGAGCTCTCCCAGGACAGCTGGGTGGTCAATGTGGTGGCTGATTGGAAAAGATCAGGGTGTCGGGGGGAATGGTTTTGGGACGAATGTCTGTGTTTTCAGGGATATTTACCTTTTACCCCATTATACAACCCCATACACCCCCACTGCTTACCTATCCATCCCCATCCCCCCTCCATTATCCATCCCCATCCACCCCCCATTATCCATCCTCCCCTGCTGCCCATCTATACATCTCCATCCACCCCGCCATTATCTGTCCCCATCCACCCCCACTGCCCATCTATTCATCCCCGTCCTCCAACCATTATCCATCCCCATCAACCCCCCTTTACCCATCCCCCTCCACCCACCATTATCCATCCTCCCCGCCACCCATCTATCCATCCCCATCCACACTCCATTATCTATCTCCATCCACCCCTTCATTATCCATCCCCATCCACCCCCCTTCGCCTATCCATCCCCATCCACCCTCCATTATCCATCTTCCCCCGCTGCCCATCTATCCATTCCCATCCACACTTCATTATCCATCTCCATCCACGCCCCCCCCATTATCCATCCCCATCCACCCCCACTGCCCATCTATCCAACCCCATCCACCCCACATTATCCATCCCAATCCTCCCCCACCATCCCTTGTTATCCATCCCCATCCACCCCCACCACCTATCTATCCATTCCCTCCACCCCCACTGCCTATCTATCTGTCTCCATCCACTCCCACCGCATATCTATCCATCCCCATTCACCCCCCCCCATTGTCCATCCCCATCCACCCCCATTATCAGTCCCCATCCTCATCCACTGCCTATCTATCCATCCCCGTCCACCCCCACTGCCTATCTATCCATCCCATTCCCCATCCACTGCCTATCCATCCATCCCCATCCCCATCCACTGCCTATCTATCTATCCCCATCCACTGCCTATCCATCCATCCCCATCCACCCCCACTGCCTATCTATCCATCCCATTCCTCATCCACTGCCTATCTGTCCCATTCCTCATCCACTGCCTATCTATCCATCCCCATCCACCCCCACTGCCTATCTATCCATCCATTCCCATCCACTGCCTATCTATCCATCCCCATCCCCATCCACCCCCACTGCCTATCTATCCATCCCCATCCCCATCCATCCCCACTGCCTATCTATCCATCCCCATCCCCATCCACCCCCACTGCCTATCTATCCATCCCCATCCCCATCCATCCCCACTGCCTATCTATCCATCCCCATCCCCATCCATCCCCACTGCCTATCTATCCATCCCCATCCCCATCCACTGCCTATCTATCCATCCCCATCCCCATCCATCCCCACTGCCTATCTATCCATCCCCATCCCCATCCACTGCCTATCTATCCATCCCCATCCCCATCCACTGCCTGTCTATCCATCCCATTCCCCATCCACTGCCTGTCTATCCGTCCCCATCCCCATCCACTGCCTGTCTATCCGTCCCATTCCCCATCCACTGCCTGTCTATCCGTCCCCCTCTACTGCACAGCTATCTATCCGTCCCCACCCACCCACCACCGCCTATCCATCCATCCCCATCCCCATCCACCCCCACCACCTATCTATCCGTACGCATCCACGGCCCACTATCTCTCCCCACACATCCCCCACTATCTAGCCATCTATCGAGTGGGCGCCTCCCCTAGGCTGGGTGACCTTCTCTGAGTCACGCAGGTGCTGTGTTTATGCTCCTACAACTAATGACTCTTCACTTCCCCTTGTGTGTCGGGGACTAAAAGTATCGTTGCTATAAAAGCCTGCGGGGCAGGGCGCAGTCGCTCTGGGTCTGTGAGCTCGCAGCGCCGCAATCAGTCTGTCTTCAGTGGCACCGTTGTTAATAGAACCCAGGCGATCTGCTCCCAGCCCCTCCCGCTGCTCTGACCCACCAGACCCCACTCCTGCGAGGGCAATGATAGAACTTGGCTCCCCGCTCTCCTGGCTCGCTCCCACTAGCTCCACTCCCCTCCCAGAGCTGGAAGCAGTGGACAGACAGACACAGAGCCCCTGCCTGGGGCCGGGAGAGGGGCGTGGGGGGGGGAAATACCCCAATGATTTGTCTGTCGCAGATTCACCAGCGATGTGCTGAGTCACTATTGATGACTCAGTACCTGGGGACCCGCTCCCTGCCCCATTCACGGACCCTGCCGCACTGATTCCCTTGCCCGCCCCTCACCCTACAGGCAACAGCTTCATTGCCGCAGCGAGGAGCATTTCCACCCGACACCACGGGGTGGCGCTACTCGGCAAACTTGGGCCCTTGGGATGGATAGATAGATAGTGTCCCATAGAAATAGCCTGTTAATTAGCATAGACCGATGGAGAGGGAAATTTTCCAATAAGGAGTGTCTAACTATCTCTATCCTTACTCCTGGGTTCTAACCCCAGCTCTTGGAGGGGAGTAGGATCAAGTGGTTAGAGCAGGTACTGGGGACAGCCCTCTGCTTCTCCAGACAGGAGAGAGCAATGGGGCAAATGCAGGAATGAAAGACTCCCCTCCTCAAAAGCCAAGACCACTCAAGTTACAGGGAAGAGCTGGCACCCCCAAGAAGGGAAAAGCCCATGCCCCATTCCGCGCCCCCCCAGCCTGTCCCCTGCCCTGAGGCCGGATGGGAGCCATCGCCCCCTAGAGGGGAGAGGCCCCCTGACCCATTCCCTGCCCCCTCCCCTTTAAGTTGCTTTTTCTGTCTCTTTAATTTTCTGGCTCTTCTCTTACCACTCACTAGTTGCCGTGGGAACCAGCTGCGTCGCACCTGGAGCCGGTCTCTGATTGGCTGCCCATGTGGGAACAAGCGGTTACCTCATAGGGAACCTGTGGTTACAAGTGGGTGTCGTGTATTTAAAGGGGCCCCCTGGGAGAGGCCGCCAAGCAGCAGTGCCTGGGCGCTGGCCCGTGGCGTGGGGAACACCCCAGGGCTGGGGGGAAGCTCCCGCCCCCGCCCTGACATACTGAGCCCCCTGAGCAGTGCGCCCGCCTGGTGTCACTTCTGCAAACGCGGTCATTGGGAACTCTGATGTCATGCATGGGGAACCCCTCCTCCCAGAGCTGGGAAGAGAACACAGGACGCCTGGCTCCCAGCCCCGCCCCACTTCTAACCGCTAGACTCCACTCCCCTCCCAGAGCTGGGCATAGAACCCAGGAGCCCTGGCTCCCGCGCCCCTCCTGCTGTAACCACTGAAGCCCCCCAGAGCCAGGAAGAGAACCCAGGAGTCCTGACTCCCAGCCACTGTGCTCTAAGTGCTAGACCCTACTCCCCACCCAGAGCTGGGGAGAGAACCCAGGAGTCCTGACTCCCAGCCCCCCTGCTCTAACTCACTAACGCCACCCCCCAGAACCCAAGAATCCGGGCTCCCAGTGATCTGGGGACAACCAGACTGTTATTTAGTTTTAGCCCCGCCCTGCTGAGGGGGTGGGGAGATGTCACTCTGGCCAGCCTCGGAAAACAGGTGGTGTTTCCTCTTCAAGGGGCGGAGCGGTGCTTGCCCCCTATAAGCCGGGACGCGCAGCTGCTGGGCTCAGTGGGGCAGTGAGCTCGCGGGGAACGGCGGCTGGGGGGCATGCGCTCTCAGAAAGGTGAGTGGGGGTACTGGCCCTTTAAGAGAGGGGCGTGGCTGCTTTAGGGAGATACATCGTTTCTTCTTTGCTCCTATTACCAGCCGCTGAATAAAAGCGGGGTGCTGTGACTATAAGGAGGGGTGTCTATATGGGACCAGTCGGTATACAGACTTGCTTAGCTGTCCCATGAGATATACAGCTATTCTAGACCGGGCTGTATTGGCTCAGTATCTCTCTGCCTGAGGTGCAGCTATGGTAGAGTGGGCTATATTGCTCGGGGGGCTGTATTGGACCGGTATTACTGTGCATAGGGGCTACGAATGGACCAGTCTCGCGGTGCCTGGGATACTGCTGTCATAGACTGGACTGTATTGTGCAGGAGGGGCTCTATATTGGACCGGTATCGGTGGGCCTGGGACATAGCTATCATACACCGGGTGTAGGGGCCTTCTATATTGGAGCAGTCCCTATACAGAACAGGGTAGCTGATACCTGAATTACAGCCATATAGACTAGTCTGCATTGAGCGGGGGAGGGGAAACTATATTAGACTGGTGTCAGTGCAGACCATCAGAGCTGAAACAGGGCTATAATACGTGGGGTGGGAGGAGTTCCTAGCGCTGCATGGTCTCTATAGACTGGTGCTGTAATAAGGACTGGCTATGACCAGTTATTAGGGCAGCTGGTGCCCAGACTGCAGCGGTATACGCAACAGGGGGGTAGGTGGTTAAGGGTTGCGTGGACCTCCTGGGTTCTGCGCCACCCCCCCCCCCCCGGGAGGGGAGTGGGGTCTAGTGGATACAGCAGGAGAGGCTGGGAGCCAGGATTCCTGGGTTCTATCCTAGCTCTGGGCGGGGAGTGGGGTCTAGTGAGTCAGAAGCAGGGGCGCTGGGAGCCAGGACTCCTGGGTTCTCTCCCTGGCTCTGGGACGGGAGTGGGGTCTAATGGGTGGAGTGGTAAAGGGATCTCCTGTGACGCTGGGGGGGGGGGCTGTCCCCTCTCCCCTGTGGGCCTGACCGTCGCAGGGCAATGGTGCGTGGAGCGGAATCCCCGAGCAGTAGCTCTGCGTCACCGGGAAACCCCTGCCGGCACTGAACCCTGACGGTGGGGAGGAAACAGCCTCTCCAGCGGACAGCCAATGACGGGCCTCGAGCCCGAGGGGGAGCGGAGGGTCTGGGGAACCCTCAATCCTTCCCAGCCACCGCTGAGGGTCTCCCGGGAGCAGAGAGGGACGGACGGTCCCTGCGCTATCCCTGGTTTTGGTTGAGGAATCCTGTCGCAGGAGCCCTGACTCTCAGCCTCCCGCCCCCGCCCCCTGGTCCAGAGACAGGGATAGAACCCAGGAGTCCTGACACCCGCCCCCCGCGCTTTACCGTCCCACACCCGTTTCCAGGACACACTGTCTCATTGTCCAGTGGGTCGGTGTCATCGGGGTGCGACTGTCTCAAATTCAGTCTGGGTTTGAATGTGGGGGCGGGGGAGGCGGAAACGAAATCGACTGGGGTTCGGGGGCGAGCTAGGACGGTGCTGGGGGAGCTTTGGGGTGGGGGTGCTGGGGTATTCTGGGAGAAGGAGGAGGGCAGGACTGAGGCCAAGGAGTGGATGAGAAGTAGGGAGGGGGCAGGGAAAGGCGGCAGCTCCAGAGTGGAAGGGCAGGCAGGGGGTGAGGTGCCCCCCCACCCAGAAGAGGAGCACTGGCTGGGACCTCTGACTGGTCAGATGGGGACCACCCCCCACACAGGAGTGGGTTGGGAGCAGCAGTGGAGAAGGCTCTTGGGTAGCAGATGGGGAGTGGGGTGGGTCACAGGGCTGGGGGGGCACTAGGCTCTTGTCAGGGGGCTGCCCCCTCTCCCCCCCTCAGGAATGGGGACTCCGTTCCCCCCCCGCCACCCTGGGCTAAACCACCCCAGAAACTGACTCCCCCTCCCCCCCAGTCCTGGGTGTGTCAGCCCCAGCTCTGGGGGAGAGGTCTTGTGGTTGGAGGAGGGAGGGCCTGGACGCCTGGGTTCTGAGGGGAGTGGGGTCTAATAGCCGGAGGGGGCTGGGAGCCAGGACTCCCGGGTTCTCTCCCCAGCTCCAGATACAGGGTGAGAGCTGGGCAGAGAAACCAGGCACCCTGACTCCCAGCCCCGCCCCCACCTGTCGCTGGGTCACGTCACTTCCCCGGCGGGCGGCGTGGGGGCGAGTGAGCTGTTGCTTTCCAGCATGGAAGGAACACGCCGCCGGGTGGCAGGGGCAGCCCTGCCGGGGGCACGGGGCGGGCGGCGGCAGCCGCAGCCAGCAGCAGGGGCCTTTGTCTCTCCGTGTCTCAGACGGTCCATGACACGTTTTCCTCCTGGGGCGGCTTGGAAAGGAAAAATCCGCTGTGTAGGCACCGGCCTGGGTGGAAACGATTGCTCCATGGTTGTGGGGAGGGGCGGTCGGAGAGTGCCTGAGACATCCCATTAGTGTCCTACCTACCACTAGACCCCAAAGCTGAGGAGACAACCCAGACGTCTTGGCTCCCTGCCTGTAACCAACTAGACACCCCCCACCCCCCTCCTTCCCTCCCAGAGCCAGAGAGAAAACCCAGGAGTCCCGCCCCCCCCACCCCAGCTCTAACCACTAGACCCCACTCCCCTGTCACAACCAGGGGATGGAACCCAGGAGTCCTAGGCTGAGTGCTTGGTCTCCCTTCCCCTCGCCAGGCGGTAGAGGAGACAGAAGCGCGGTCCCACCCCAGACAGTGAAGAAGCTTCTGGAGCAGAAGAGACGGCAGCAGACAGCACTGGGCTATGCAGCCAGCTCTCAGGTGAGCCCCTCTGCCCTGCCTCCCCCCGCCCCATTTCCCTGCGTGTCTTGGTCACAGCTGAGACTTCTCTAGCCCTGGACCTCAGGTGTGACTCCTGGTGTGTGCACCAAATCTCTTCGTGTCATTTCCATTCTGCCCCCCAAGGCACATGCTGCAGGACAGGCGTCTCCTTTATTTCCTGGCCACTCACACGGTGTTATGTGCAGTTGTTACCTGGCTGTTCTGCCCCAGAGGTGGCTGCATCTTGGCTCCAGACAAGCCATCCTGTGGCTCATCAGCAATTTCTGGTTTGTTCTTTTTCCCTCTCTGTAGGTCCCAACAGATGTCATTGACTCTTCTCAGACAGGTGAGTGAAAAATGGACTCCCCCCATTGCAGCTTTCCCCCAACCCTAGATACCCTTTGATTCCCCTGGGGTCCCCACTCCCTGCCTGTGGTATGACAACCCCAGATCCTCTGATCCCTCAGGAGTGCCATCCTCACACCCTGGGACACCCATGCTGTCTCTCATCCCCCCCCCCCCCCCCCCGCATGCTTTGCACCCACCATCCATGTCTCTCTCCCATCCAGATGATTGCCCGGAGCCCATGGGGCTGGGAAGGGGATCTGGGGGGGAATCTGCTCCTGGGCCCCCCCTGGCTCCCTACCCACCCTGGCAGGTCGACCCCTCATGCCATGCGACCTTCCCCGACTGCCACTATCACTGCTCGACCACGGCCAGCAGCTACCAGTCCCCAGGACCCATGTACGAGGCAACAGACTCCTACGCCTCTGTGGGGACCGGGGTGTTTGGAGCAGGTGATCCCTACAGCACCATGATGGCAGCCACGGGGGACTTGGAGGTGAGATGGGGGCTGCGGGTCAGGAGTGAGGGGTAGCGGCAGATCTGTGGGGCTGAGTTAGCAGGGGCGGTGGGTTGGGAAGCAGGGGCACCGGCAGAGCTGTGGGGCTGGGCTAAAAAGGGGCAGCGGGTCAGGAGGGGGCACCGGCAGGGCTGTGCTAGCAGATGGCTGTGGGTCGGGAGTGAGGGGCACCAGCAGAGCTGTGGGGCTGGGCTAGCAGGGCGCAGTGGGTCGGGAGTGAGGGCTGTAACCCCCCCGCTCTCTCCCCTCACCAGGTCCCTGTACCACCCCCCTCACTGGGCCTGTTCCCAACTCTGCAGGCATCCTCTGCCCCCTGGATGCAGCCCATCCGGAGCACCCCGTATTCTGACCCCCTAGAACTGGGCAGCTTTGGGGACCCGGTTGGGGTGCTGGATCCCGGGGAGCTGGCCAGGGCCCGAGCCGAGATCCGGAGCATGGACCCGGTGCGGCTGCTGCATCAGGATGAAGATGGGGACACGTGAGTATCTGGGAGGACCCCAAAACTCACCCTAGCCCCCCACTCCTGGGAGTGGAGGGAATGGGGCTCCTCAGCCCCCCGCCTCAGATGGGGTGTGCGGGGGCTGAACTGCTGTGTCCCAGGGAGGATAATGGATAGAGCTGGCAGGGGGGGGAAATAGGACTGGGGGGGCATATAGTGGGGGGTGGGATGGGATGGTCTGTCGGGGGGGGGGGGGGGGGTTGGGTAATGTTAGTGAAAGCCTGGGTGGGAATGGGGCAGGGGCAGTGCAAGCAGCAGGGAGGGTGGCACAGAGGGGGTGGGGGATCTCCTGGGCTTTAGGGAGGGACAGAAAGCAGGTGGCACTGGGGGGTGCAGGAGGCAGGTGGGGGATCTGCAGGGGTGCAAAAGCGTGTGAGACTGGGTAGGGCGGTGCATGGGCAGGTGTGAAGAGCTGTGGAGGTGCAAGGGTGGTGGCACTGGGTGGGGGATCTGCAGGGGTTTGGGGCAGTGGTGAGCTGGAGCTGGTTCAGAACTGGTTGTTAAATTTTGAAGTCGGTTTAGAACCCGTTGTTAAAGGGGTGGGCAAACTTTGGCCCATGGGACTGTTGTGTCCGGCCCGCCTGAGCTCTTGGCTGGGGAGACTCCCCTGAGAATCCCTTTTTAATTTTTACTCACCCAGCGGTGCTCCGGGCCTTTGGCGGCCCTGAAGGACCCGCCGCCGAAGACCCAGAGTGACTGAAGGGACTGGTTCTTCAGCTTTTGGCAGCTCCTCACTGGTTTGGGGGGTGCAAGGGGGGTCACTGACATGTCTCTCCCCCCCCGGCAGGATCCTACACCTGCTGGCTGCCCGGGGGCTGCGTCACTTTGCCCAGGCAGCTGCCGAGGCCTTCAAGGAATGCGGGCAGCTGGAGATCAAGGAACACAAGGGCAAGGTGAGCCAGGGGGGTTCCAGGGGCGGGGGGCTGGGCTGGGCCCCCAGCTCAGGGCAGGAGAATGGAGCGACTGTGGGTCAAAGGTCGCGGTGCTGCAGGTGGATGGTAAGGGTCATGCAGAGGAGTTGGCCAACCGTGCCAATGGGCTCAAGGAGCACGCCAAGGTAGGGGTCAAGGGTCACTGGGTGGTCAGGATAAGGCCATTACTGGGGATCTAGGTTGGGGTGGGAAAACTTTTTGGCCTGAGGGCCACAATGGGGTGTGAAACTGTGTATGGAGGGCTGTGCCTCCCCAACAGCCTGGCCCCCGCCCCCTATTTGCCCACTTCCCGCCCCCTGACTGCCCCCCTCAGAACCCCCCGACCCATCCAACCCCCCCGCTCCTTGTCCCCTGACAGGCCCCCCTGGACTCCCATGCCCTATCCAACCCCGCCTGAACCCTGACTGCCCCAGAAACTCTGCCCCATCCAACTGTCTCCTGACTGCCCCCCAGGACCCCCCGCCCCTAACCTGCTCCCTGTCCTGACTGCCCCCTGGGACCCCCTATCCAACCCTCCCACCGTCAGGTGTGTGCGCCACTCAGAGCGGCAGGAGCTCGCAGCCCCACTGCCCGTGCGGCAGCTTGGCTGCAGGGGAGGGGAAACAGGGGAGGGGCCGGGGCCAGCCTCCTGGGCCAAGAGCTCAGGGGTCAGGCAGGACAGTCCCGCGGGCCGTAGTTTGCCCGCCTCTGGTCTAGGGTCATGCCGTGGGCCCCTTTTCTGCCTTCTAACGCTGGGGTCTCCCGGCTTCCCCCCTCCCCAGACCCCACTGCTGGTGGCTGCCACAGCCAACCAGGCCGAGCTCGTGCGGGACCTGCTGGTGCTGGGAGCCGATGCCAATGCCGCTGACCACAAGGGCCAGACGCTGCTGCACTTGGCAGCCACCTACGGGTTCCCCAACGTCCTCATGGTGAGTGTGTAGCCGAGAGGGAACCCAGGTATACGGGATCACAGGCCCCCCGCCCTCACTTCTCAGAGCTGGGGATCAAACCCAGAAGTCCTGGCTCCCAGCCCCTTCCCCCCACCCCTTTAACCACTAGATACCACTCCTTCTACCCAAATACAATGTCTGAAATCGGTGTCAATTTACTCTCCCCCCCCCCCCTCGATTTAACTGAACCCAGTTTCTCTCCGCCAGGCCGTGATGGCGTCTGGGGTCCCTGTCAACGTGGAGGCCAGGAACTTTGAAGGTAGGACACATCCAGCTGGGGGGACGTGGGGAGCGAGGGAGTGTGCTGGGGGCGGGGATCTGCCGGCCTCTCCCAGCAGGTTTTGTTGACCTCCCCCAGCAGGGAGTGCTGTGGGAAGAGGGGTGCTGGCTGTGGGGGGGGCTGCTCTCACCCCTCCTCTTGGTGCCCCCAGGGCAGACCCCTCTGCACTGTGCTGTGATCTCCCACAACAAGGCCTTGCGGGCACTGGGTGTCGGGACCCCGACCCCAGAGCGGCTGCAGGACATGCTGGCCTGCATCCAGGCCCTGCTGCACATGGGGGCAGATTACACCAGCCAGGTAGGTGACCGGGGGGAGAGGGAAGGGGGGGTTCTGTGCCTGTCCCCCAGGGCCTGTAAGCCTTGACCTGTGCTTGGTGCAGGGTGGGGGAGGATGGGTGGGGAATTTGCCAGGAGGTCAGATCTGCCTCCTAGCTACCCAAGGCGTCCCCATTCCGTTCTGCCCCCCCTTCCCCCCACCATGCAATTGACCTTGCTGATATCATGGGGCAATGCTGGGAATTCCTTGTCTTCCTGCCCCCCCGCATAGCACCAGCTGTTCTGGCCTTCCCAGGGCTGTGTCAGTCTTCCATCTTGACTGGGGGTCGGGGGGGGGGGGCAGGCTGCCCAGGGATTTGGAGAGCAGGATCTGGTCCCCCTCCACCCCCATCCTACGCTCACCACCCTCCCATCCCTGCCCTCTCAGGACATAAAGAGCAGCAAGACGGTTCTGCACCTGGCCGTGCAGGATGGGAACCTGTCGCTGGTTCAGTTCTTCCTGCAGCTGCCTGGGCCAAGGCAATTCGTCAACATGAAGGTGAGGAAGGCAGGGGGTCTCCTTGCTTGGGGGTGGGATTGGATGAGGGAGAGGCCATTCTGAAGGGGGATGGGGTGGGACATGATGGGGGGGTGTTTGGGCAGGGGAAGCTGGACTGCAAGGGCTGGGGTGAGCTCAGCCAGGTCTGCTGGGGAGGGGGTGCTGTTCTGGTGGGGGGCAGGGGCTGTGTGTGACCCTCTGTCCCTCCCCTCCCCCCCAGGCCCACGGGAACACGGCCCTGCACATGGCTGCAGCCCTGCCGGGCCCACCCTGCCAGGAGAGCCTCGTGCGGCTGCTGCTGAGCCGGGGGGCTGACCCCAGCGCTCGCAACCTGGAGAACGAACAGCCAGCCCATCTGCTGCCTCCCGGGCCCGGGGGAGACCAGGTGAGACCCCCAGGAGATCCACTGCGCCTCTGACACTGCCCACCCCCCCCCCCCCGGACACCTGGAGTGAAGCGCCCCCAGCCCTGGCAGCTGGGCCCCCAACGGAAGCAGGTGCACCCCAGCCTGCAGGGGGGACACAGTGTGTGGTTGGGGGTTTTCCAGTGTCCCCCTAACTCAACCTCTCCTCTTCTTCCCCCGCTAGCTGCGCCTCTTGTTGAAGAGCCGGCGCCCACCCCCTGGTGCTGCCCGCCGTCCCGCCCAGCCCCCCTAGACCCATGGCTGCCAAAGGAAGTGGGCGGTGGGGGACTCGTCTGGTGCCGCTCAGTGAAGAAGGCTGGGGGGAGAGGATTTGGCATTTCTCTGGAAAATTGTCTGTAATATTTTCTGTATTTAACTAACTTATTGTATTAGGGCCCTCCGGACGCCTGGGTTCTCCAAGTCCACTGCTCCCTTGTTGCTTGGACCCCCCACTGGGTCTCAGCAGCACGCAGTATGGCCAACCAGATGCCTGGGTCCACTGCTGCCTGCCATATGAGGCTGCAACACTTGGGGGCTGAGCCCCTTGCCTTCCCCCTCTTGGGGCTGAGTGTGTAACTGCCCCTACTGGACTGATGTGTGGGCTGCATGTGCTTGTGCCGATGCAGTGGGTGGCAGCTGAGGGGAAGGCCAGGGACAGCCCCAGCTCTAGACCCCACTCCCCACCCAGAGCCGGGGGTAGAACCCAGGCGTCCTGGTTGCAGCAGCCTCCTTCACACCCAACCCCACGGGGAGGGAGGTTGGTTGGCCCCATTAACCTTTCCTCTGCTGAGCATTGACTCAGCCCAAATTTCTATCTGGGGGCAGCCCCACACCCCCTCTTGTGGTGTCCCCCCCCATATTGCTGGGGGGGTGCAGCAGAGGGTCCTGTGTTAATTTCAGCCCCAGGGATGGCTGGGGGAGATCCCCTGATTTCTATGAAATCATGTCTTGGTTGGGCATTGAACCCAGGTGTCCGGCCCCACCGAGGGGGGGGAGGGGGAAACTACCTCCCACCCTCCTTCAGTCATATCATTTCTGTGAAATGAACTTTTATGAACCACAGTGGTTCACATAGAGGGGGAGGGAGAGTGAGGCAGGGTGTGGGGCGGACCCCGGTGTCCGACTGGCTTTTGACCCACACCCTGTGTCTGCCCCTACCCTCCACATTATCACAGTGCCGCATCCCCAAACAGGCTTGAGTGACTGTGATAAGGGTGATGGCACGGCGGTGCCCCCTTCAGGCAGCAAGCAGAACTGCTGCCTGTGTTTCATAGCCCCTGTATTGCCAAGGGCCATTGTCCTTGGGAGGCAGCGGGCTGGGGTCCAGCGCTGCTATTATTACCCCCTCCCACAAAGGGGGGGTCCCAAGTTTGTTCCCTTGTTGGAACATGAGACGTTTCGTTGAGAAATAAGGTTTAGTGCTTCTCGCCTGTTCAAACTTCCCGCACAGCATCTGTGTTACTGGAAACCTGTAGGCCAGATACCCTGGTTCAACTTATAGCTGGGCCCAGTGGCCCTGCCCCAGCAGTGGCTGCATCTCAGCACTGGGCACACTGTTTATATGCAGCTGTTCCCTGGCTGCCCCACCCCAGAGGTGGCTGCATCTCCGTGCAAGTCCCCTGAGCTCTGACTATCCAAGGTGGGGAAGGGCAGACTGTAAACTCCTTGAGGGGCAGGACTGTATTTTTGTTCTGTGTTTGTACAGCCCTTAGCACCATGTGGGCCAGGATAGTGACTAGAACTCCTGCCAGTTGCCACGAGGGAACTAAGACAACTGCTTGTCCAGAGCCAGGGGGAATCAATGGGCCCTCCTAGCTAAACCCCTTTTCCTCCCCCCACCCCCTTCCCAGTGACAGCCAGGACTGTTCTGGCTCTAGGCAGCATAATGCTGGGGCATTGGGGCCAGCCCTGCCTGTTGGGGGAAGGTGTCCCCTATCCAAGACCCCTTTTCACCTGTCTGGGGATAAACATTAGAGCTGCTCCCCTTAATCCAGCAGCTTCCCTCCCCATGGTGACTCCTGTTCCCAGTGCCCTTAGTAGCCCCCAGCTAGCCAGCAACAACCCCACAGGGGCAGAGATCCTAGCTCCACCCTTGGGGGCAGGGAGCAAACTTTGGTCTGGGGGGGTTACATCTCCCACAAGCCAGCCTGGGGGGGGGGGTGCACCTGGGCAGGTGCCTGTTGCTTTGTGTTAGGTGGGGGGGAGCCAGACAAATAGTAAATGGCTATTGACATCCTTCTACCTGGCTTGCAGTCATTGAGAAGGGCAGGCGCCGAGTGGGGCTGAGAGGACAGACAGATAATGCCCCGCACTGAGCCCCTCACATTACTCCCCGTGGTTCCCCACACAACAGCGGTCAAGTCCAGGTAGGGTGGGGTTCAAGGCATTTATTCTATGGTCAGACAGACACCTGGCCCCTGGCCTAGCCCCCCTCACACTAGCTCCCCCTTTAGCTCAAAGGGCAGCCCCTCATCTGCCCCGGGGGGGAGCATGTCTGCCACCTGGTTGTAGATCCTCAGGGGGTCCTCAGAGCCAGCCAGGGACTGGCCCCTCCATGGATAGGCACCCTGGGAAGAGAGAGAGTCCGTCACCCCAAACCTGCACTGAGCCAGGCAGAGAACCCAGGAGTCCTGACTCCCAGCCCCTCTCTGCTCTGACCACTACACACCACTCCCCTCCCTGAGCCAGGAACAGAACCCAGGGGTCCTGTTGAAGCTGGGCAGACGGCCACTCACCGTATAGTCCTGGCAGGGTAGTGCCCCTGGGCAGAGTGGGGCAGGAGCTTGCAAGTGCAGGGCCCCCAGTTCCTCATAGATCCCAGGCTCCATCACGTCCTCGTATTCGTGGGGGGCCAAGGGGCCGAGCCAGCGTGCAGGGAACCCAGAGTCTGGAACTGCCACGGGACCTGTGGGGCCAGGACACAGCAAAGGACTATGGAGCCTTTCCCCTCTAGGGGGTGCTGGCTCCCATCCAGCCCCAGCGTGGGGACTAGCTGGCATGGGGGAGTGAGGACAGGCCCCCGGCCCCCTTCCCCTCTAGGGGGCACTGGCTCCCATCAGGCCCCAGCGTGGGGACTGGCTGACTTAGTGGGGCAGGGAGCCTGTCACCTCTAGGGGCACAAGCTCTTACCCCTCACACCCACCTGTGGTGCTGGTGTCCGTCTCCCCCTCGGCTCTCTCGGGGTGGGGAGGCAGCCGGGGTCGATACTCACGGCCAGGCATGTACCCTGGCCAGGTGCCCATGGAACTGCCCTACAGGGGAGCCAAAGAGAGACCCTGTCACACACCAAGGGAACACTCAAAAATAGCCCCCTCAAAATAGAACCCAGGAGTCCTGGATCCCACATCCCCCACTGTGACTGCCTGACCCTGCTCCCTTTTCACCAGTGTACATGCCCCAACCCTGTTTCTTTCCCTCCCTGCCAGGCCAGATACAACCCCTACATGTCAACTGAGCCCCACCCCACAGTACCCCCTGCTGAACCCCCACCCTGCTTCCCGCAGCACAGCGGCCCCTAGTGACCCCCCACCTGGCTCTCTGTGGCACAGTGCCCCCTAGTGAGCCCCCTGCTGAGCCCTCACCCTGCTCCCATGGCACAGTGCCCCCTACTGAACCCCCACCCTGGTCCCTGCAGCACCTCACCCCTGCTGAGCCCCCTCCAGCACAGCACCCCATACTGAGCCCCCCACCCCCTGCTGAGTCCCTCAACTTGCCCCTGCAGCATGGTGCCCTCTACTGTGCCCCCTGCCCTGCTCCCTGCAGCCTGCTGCTGAGCCCCCCACTCCCTCATCCTCTCACCCCAGAGGACGCACTCCTCTCTGAGTAACTGTCCAGGAGCGTCTGCCATGCCGCTGGATTTACCGCTTCCCCCAAGCTGTAGTCATTCCCAGCACTGGGCTTCCTCCTGAAAGGCAAAGGGTGGGAGCCAGGACTCCTGGGTTCTCTCCCTAGCTCTGGAAGGGGAGAGGGGTCTAGTGATTGGAGTAGTGGGCGCTGGGAGCCAGGATTCCTGGGTTCTCTCCCCAGCTCTGGGAGGGGAGTGGGGTCTAGTGGTTGGAGCTGGGGTGGCCGTGTGTCTGTGTTAGGTTGTCGTAGTGTGACAGAATACACAGAACTGCCTGCCCTCCACACTCACCTCTTCTTGGCCTCCTCCCGGACACCTGCAGTCAGAACCAGAAAACAGCAAGGATCAGCCTGGGCTGGGATAGGGGTAGGGCCTCATTGTGCGGAGGCTGTTTGGTGCTGTGAGTTTCCTCAGGGCAGAGCCCCTTCTGTGGGGGGATTACCTGCCTGGGCCTGGCGCCGTCTGAACAGGCAGGCAAGGAGGGTGGCGTTGGAGAGCAGTAGCAGGGCTCCCAGTGCGCTCAGCCCCCCAACGAGGGCCGGGGGCAACACCGGGCCTTCTGGGAAAGCAAAGGAGAGTGTCAGAGAGCAGCCAGGAGCCAGCGTCTGCCAGAGGGGAAACACGCGGGGTCCCATTCGCCACCCCCTGAGCCAGCCGATCCCCCACTCTGACCACCAGACCCCACTCCCCTCCCAGAGCTGGGACAGAACCCAGGAGGCTGGGCTTTCCGCCCCCTTCCAGTACCCACCTGTTCGGGGCACTTCAGGGTCCACAACTGGCGGCTCCTCTAAGGGCAGCTCTGAAATGACATCAGCTCCATCAGGGGTGAACCCCACAGACTCCCCCCCCACACCAATGAGCCCTTGCCTCTGTGCAGCATAGCCCCCGCCATCCCAGCACAGGGCCCCCACTACAGCCCCTGCCACCGCACGCTGCCCCCTGCTGAGACCCCCATTCCTCTAGCCTGGCACTGAGCCCCTGACCCCCCAGCACAGTGCCCCCTACCTGCGGTGGTGACGGTGACGCTGGGGCCCTGGGCGCTCTCCCCCAGGGCGTTGTGGGCGCTGACGCCAATACTGTAGGGGGTGTCTGGGCTCAGCCCTGTCAGGGTGAACGCGGGGGTCTGGGCGGGGAACACGTCCATGTACAGAGCACTGGGGGCGCCCGGCCAGCGGTACCTGTGGGCACAGAGGGTGAGGGACCCCAGACCCTGGGGAGGCCCCACCTCATCCATCCCCACCCAATGGCTTCCACCCATGCGAGCCCCCCCAGCTCTGAGCACCACTATCCCTGCCCCCCAGCCCCATCCTCCTCCTCCCCCCACCCACACCAGCCCCCCAGCTCTGAGCCTCACTGTTCCCAGCCAACAACACCCTCTTCATCCTCCTACTGCCCATCCAGAGTCCCCTCCAATCCCCTCCCTGCCTCCTCCACCCCACACCACTGCTCCCCACCTGATGCGGAATCTCTGGGGCAGCCCCCCATCGAACCCGGGGATCCACTCCAGGGTGGCTGAATTGTGGGTGATGCTGACGACCTTTAACCCCGTGGGGGGGTCAGGGGAGCCTGCAGAGACGGGGGAAGAGAGAGAGAGAGATCACCCTGTTCTGCCGCTGCCCCTCATTCCCAACCTGTAGCCTCTGCTAGCCCAGCCCTGGACTCCCCCAACCCCCCATCAGCCCCTCACTCCTGACCCGTAGGCCTCCCGGGCCGTACTGGTGCTGAGGAGCTGGATGTCCAGTCTGTCTGTGCCCAGTGCATTGCTGGCGCGGCAGGTGAAGGTGGCGTAGTCGTGCGCAGCACTGACATTGGCGATGGTCAGGGTGCTGCTGTGCCAGGTGCCCTCATGCCAAGTGTGCTCCGTGTACCTGTGGGGGTGGGGGGTGGAACTGGGGTCAGGTCAGAACCAGGACTGGCCCAGACCCAGGGACTGAATCAGAACCAGGGACTGACCCAAAACCAGGCGCTGAATCAGAGCCAGGGACCAGCCCCGACCCAGGCACTGAATCAGAACCGGGACTGGACTAGAACAAGGATTTGATCAGGATGGAGACTGGATGAGAACCAGGAACCAGATTAGAAGCAGGATGGAAGCAGCAAACTCAAGGGGTGAGGGTAGGTCAGGGACCCCACTGGTATTCTAAGGGGGAGGGGTTGTGGGGGGGCACTCTCCAGGGTTGGGTCTCAGTGTTTGGGGGTTACTGGGGTGCCCTGTGTCCAGGCAACGAGGGGCACATTAGAATGGGGGTCTGCCCCCGCCAGCCATTACTGTGACAAAGCAGGAATTTTCTGTGACATTTTTATGAAGCTACTGCCTCCCTCAGTTTCCCTCTCTGCTTCATGTTGCTCTCCAGGGGGTGCAAAAAGGCTAACATGCTGCTCCTAGGGCAGCGTCAGAGCCATGGGGCACGTGTGTCAAGAAGTTGGCTGGGGTGGGTTAAAGGACTGGCTGGAACCAACCTGGGTCCCCAGAAGCTGATTATCTTCAAGAGACCCCAGTGGTGAAATCAGGGTGCCCTGGCTGGGAGCAACAATTCTCAACAAAGAATCTTTTTCTCTCCTGGCCTGGCAGATTTGTAGTTTTGGTACTTTTGCCAGACAATCACAATGTTTATTTTAAAGTATTTTTTCCTATTTTTATCAGCTGACGTTTTCACAGTTGTGGGAAATGAGGGGGGAGGGGAGGAATCATGATTTAATGCCAGTAAGATTCCAAAAGTGAAAGCTTGATTAACTGTGAAAACACAAATTGCCAAGGTCACCTGCCAAAATATGCCAAACAACTTGCTGAAAAGCAACCTCTCCCAAGGTCGCAGCCAGCATCATTCGTAAATCCCTGGGCATACTGCTGCAAAGATCTTGCCCTTGGCTGGGGCATGGGTGGTGAAATCGATGGTGATCAGCATTTAGGGATGAAAGTCGGATCCTTCCAGCCCTCTCCACTGGCAGGCAGGCAGGCATAAATTCCAGCCGCTCAGGAGGGAGAGTTTTTGTAATGGAGCCAATTGACAGGGTCCCCAGTGAGCTCCGGCTGGCAGAGGACATGCATGGGTCTTGGGTGACCAGACGTCCCAGTACTAGGGGTTTTTTCTTATAAACGCAACTATCCTCCCCCACCCCCAATGAAAAAAAGTGTCCCGATTTTTCATGCTTGCTGTCTGGTCACCCTACGTGGGTCCTGGGGTCTGCAGGAGATGGAGAACCAGCCACCAGATGCCTGGGATAAAGGCCAGCTTTTGGAGCGATGCCCAGCTGTGCTCTGGCGCTGCCAATGAGACACATCTGGAAAAGGACAGAGCCAGGTGGGGGCTGTGCAGGGTTGGCCTGGGTCTCTGACTTTGCTTCTCTATGCCAGGCTCAGGGCTTCCTGATGCCTGTGTGCTGGGGACTAATCAACCCCGCCCAGCTTGGCCAAGGCCCCAGGGAGTCTCTGCCCATACTGGCGGGGGTGCACGAATCTGAGGGGTTTCATGTCCCTGCCCCTCCTCACACATGCTGGGCCACCACCTACCTGGGATTGTCAGGGTCCAAGGCTGCTCCGTTCTTGGCCCAGCTGAACTGCACGCTGGGGACCCCCTGGGCGTGGCACTGCAGGACGGCGGGCGAGCTCCTGTCCCCAGGCATGGCCACCTTCCCCAGCCCCATGCCCTTCTCAATCTCTGGCTTGACTGCAGGGAGAGAGAGAGAGTGAAGGGCAGTCTGGGAATCGGGGTGGGGTGGGGTGGGGGAAAGAGTTGGGAGGGCCTTGGAGGGTCAAGGAAGTCCCTGGGGAGGGAGATGTTCTGTGGGGCTCCCCCAGGCCTCAAGGGGTTCCCCAAGGGAGGGGTTTGGGGGAAGGAGGGAAGAGATCAGAGGGGACGGGCAAAAGTCACATCAAGGGGTGCTGGGTTCTGGGTTGTTCTCGGGAGGTGCGTCCCTGGAGAGGGGGTTCCAAGGTGGGGGAGTTGAGGGGGTTCCCAGGATGGAGAAGCAGTGCATGGGGTGGATCCTCAGAGTGGGGGAGGGGCAGAGAGAGGGGAGATCTCTGAGGTGGGGGGGCCAGTGAGTGGGAGGCCCTGGGAGTGGGGATTTCTGGGGGGGGTCCCTGGGGTGGGGGGGAGTCTGCATAGGGCACCCACAGCGCACAATGAGGCGGGCGCTGCCCCGGGCTGGGGGGGGCAGCCCGTTGTCCACGCGGCACTCATAGAGTCCAGCTTGTGCCCGCCGTGCCCCCTGGATCCGCAGCCGCCCCACGGCCCCCACGGCCTCTGGCTCCAGCTCCAGCTCCTCCAGGCTCCGCTCCTCCGCCCCCTGCAAGAAGGGTAGGGTCAGTGGGCAAAGGCAGGGGGACATACTAGGGAGGGCAAAGGTCAGAGGGGCAAAGGTTACCACAGAGATAACAAAAGTCAGAGCGGGGCAAAGGTCACCCTGACATTTGCATGGCTCAAAGGACACACTGGGGAGGTCAGCAGTTGAATGGGCAAGAGCAAATGTTAAAGGTTAGAGAAAAATGAAAAGTCAGCAGGGGGTCGAAGGGCACAGGTCAGGGAGGGGAAGGTGCAAAGGTCATGGGGGCAAAGGGTAGAACCGGGTAAATGAGGGTCAAAGGTGACAAAATAAATTAAAAAGGCCGGGGAAGGACAAAGGTCACATAAGACATCAAGGGTCAGAGTTCAGTGCAGAGGTCAAATAGGAGAGGGCAAAGGTCAGAGTGGAGACAAAGGTTGCCACTGGGGCAGAGGTCGCCCAGATAATTGCATGGGTCAAAAGCCACCTTGTGGAGGTCAACAGCCAGACAGATGACAGCAAACCTTAAAGTTTGGAGAGAGTGGTCAGAGGGCACAGTTCAGGGATGGGAAGGTGCAAAGGTCACAAGTTGGAGGGCAAAGGGCAGATCTGTGTACACGAGGGCCAAAAGTCAAAGATCATAAGCTAAATCAAAAGATCAGAGGGGGCAAAGGTCACATAAGAGATGTCAAGGGTCAGAGGTCAGACAGGAGATGGCAAAAGTCAGATGGGGAGGCCAGGTGGCAAAGGTCACAGGTGGCTCGTGCCTCTCTGAGAGAAGCGGCCAGAGACGCCCCCCCTTACCAGCCACGTCCACTGGAACATGCCCACAGGGGTGGGGTTGGCGTCAGCTATGCATACGAGCTCAGCCGTGGCACCCAGATCCACGTAGACAGGGTCTCTCAGGCTGCGGATGGAGGGGGCATCTGGGGGTCAGAGAAAGGTGGGGGTCAGAGGGGGGCACTGACATCAGGGGGCAGCGGGATGGGGGGGTGGCACTCACAGTGCACATCCAGGTGGAGGTGGGTCTCGTTCTGCCCCTCAGGGTTCTGGCACCTTGCCCGGTACTGACCCACGTCGGCCCGGCTCACATTCCAGATGGCCAGGCTGCCCCCTGCCTGCAGGTGGTGCCGGGGGGACCCCTCTGTGAGAGAGACAGAGAGAGGAGTCATAAGGGGACCCTATGCCCATCTTGGGCAGGGACAGCGCCCCCCCGGAGACTCCCCCACAGCCAGTCTTAGCACCTCTCCCCCCCACACACACACCTGGTCTCAGCACCTCCCCGCCCACACACCTGGTCTCAGCGCCTCCCCTCACCACACACCTGGTCTCAGCGCCTCCCCCCGACACACCTGGTCTCAGCGCCTCTCCCACACACACACACACACACACCTGGTCTCAGCGCCTCCCCGCCCACACACCTGGTCTCAGCGCCTCCCCCGACACACACCTGGTCTCAGCGCCTCCCCCCGACACACCTGGTCTCAGCGCCTCCCCTCACCACACACCTGGTCTCAGCGCCTCCCCCCGACACACCTGGTCTCAGCGCCTCTCCCCCCCCACACACACACACCTGGTCTCAGCGCCTCCCCACCCACACACCTGGTCTCAGCGCCTCCCCCGACACACACCTGGTCTCAGCGCCTCCCCCCGACACACCTGGTCTCAGCGCCTCTCCTCACCACACACCTGGTCTCAGCGCCTCCCCCCACCACACACCTGGTCTCAGCGCCTCCCCCCGACACACCTGGTCTCAGCACCTCCCCTGCCACACACCTGGTCTCAGCACCTCCCCCCGACACACCTGGTCTCAGCACCACCCCTGCCACACACCTGGTCTCAGCACCTCCCCCCGACACACCTGGTCTCAGCGCCTCCCCCCGACACACCTGGTCTCAGCGCCTCCCCCCGACACACACCTGGTTTCAGCACCTTCCCACGGAAGCTCCAGCTGCAGCTCATTTCGGGGGGGTTGGCGGAGACGTGCAGGGGGAGCTCCACGGCTCCGTGTTCCACACCCTGGACCATGGACGGCTGCTCCGACGAGAACTCAGGTGGATCTGGGGCCCACAGAGGGGGCAGCAGCAGCTGAGACCCTGCCCTGCTCAGTGACCCCTGCTGAGCCCCCTGACTGCTCCCTGCAGCCCAGAGCCCTCTGCTGAGCCCCCAACCCCTGCAGCACAGCGCCCCCGGCTGAGCCCCCTCCCAATCCCTGCAGCACAGTGCCCCCGGCTGAGCCCCCTCCCAATCCCTGCAGCACAGCGCCCCCTGCTGAGCCCCCAACCCCTGCAGCACAGCGCCCCCGGCTGAGCCCCCTCCCAATCCCTGCAGCACAGCGCCCCCTGCTGAGCCCCCAACCCCTGCAGCACGGCGCCCCCGGCTGAGCCCCCTCCCAATCCCTGCAGCACAGCGCCCCCTGCTGAGCCCCCAACCCCTGCAGCACGGCGCCCCCGGCTGAGCCCCCTCCCAATCCCTGCAGCACGGCGCCCCCTGCTGAGCCCCCAACCCCTGCAGCATGGTGCCCCCTGCTGAGCCCCCGCCTGCTCCCTGCAGCACAGCGCCCCCTGCTGAACCCCCCTTCCTGCAGCACAGCACCCCCAGCTGAGCCCCCTCCCAACCCCCGCAACGCAGCGCCCCCAGCTGAGGCCCCAACACCTGCAGCACGGTGCCCCCAGCTGAGCCCCCGCGCTGCTCCCTGCAACACAGCGCCCCCAGCTGAGCCCCCAACCCCTGCAGCACGGTGCCCGCGGCTGAGCCCCCGCCTGCTTACTGCAGCCCAGTGCCCCCGGCTGAGCCCCCGCCTGCTTCCCGCAGCATGGCGCCCCCTATCCCCAGGCAGGGGAAGCTCTCACACAGGATGTTGAGCTTGTAGAAGGTGTTGACAGTCTCAGCCAGGACGGAGCTGTAAGCTTGGCACGTTACCCGCTGCCCATTGTCAGAGGACGACGCTACCAGGGTCACCTTCCCCGAGCTGGAGAGACCCCCGAACTCTGCCGGCTTCTGCCCCAGATCCACACCCTTCAGCCTGAAAGAGCAGCACAAGATGGAACAGCAGGGGACTGTGGGTCGGGAGTGAGGGGCACCGGCAGAGCCGGGTGGGGGGAGCCCAGGGCTGGGACAGCAGGGAGCTGTGGGTCGGGAGTGAAGGGCACCGGCAGAGCCGGGTTGGGGGAACCCAGGGATGGGACAGTAGGGTGCTGTGGGTCGGGAGTGAGGGGCACCGGCAGAGCCGGGTGGGGGGAGCCCAGGGCTGGGACAGCAGGGAGCTGTGGGTCGGGAGTGAGGAGCACCGGCAGAGCCGGGTTGGGGGAGCCCAGGGCTGGGACAGCAGGGTGCTGTGGGTCGGGAGTGAGGGGCACCGGCAGAGCCGGGTGGGGGGAGCCCAGGGCTGGGACAGCAGGGTGCTGTGGGTCGGGAGTGAGGGGCACCGGCAGAGCCGGGTTGGGGGAGCCCAGGGCTGGGACAGCAGGGAGCTGTGGGTCGGGAGTGAGGGGCACCGGCAGAGCCGGGTTGGGGGAGCCCAGGGCTGGGACAGCAGGGAGCTGTGGGTCGGGAGTGACGAGCACCGGCAGAGCCGGGTTGGGGGAGCCCAGGGCTGGGACAGCAGGGAGCTGTGGGTCGGGAGTGAAGGGCACCGGCAGAGCCGGGTTGGGGGAACCCAGGGCTGGGATAGCAGGGTGCTGTGGGTCGGGAGTGAAGGGCACCGGCAGAGCCGGGTTGGGGGAACCCAGGGCTGGGATAGCAGGGCGCTGTGGGTCGGGAGTGAAGGGCACCGGCAGAGCCGGGTTGGGGGAACCCAGGGCTGGGACAGCAGGGAGCTGTGGGTCGGGAGTGAAGGGCACCCTCTCTTACTTCTCTGTGTCCTTGAACCAGGCCAGGGTGGCAAAGGGGTTGCTGCTGCCGGTGATGCAGGTCAGGGTCAGTGTCTGGCCACGTCGCACCTCCTTGGCCATGGTTGTGATCTTCACGTCTATGGGAGAGACTGGGTGTGGGGTGGGGAGCAAAGGGGCAGAACTGAGACTGGTGCGTTGTTGCCACCACCTAATGGGGGCACTGTGCCCTTAAGGGGCGGGGTTACTTGGCTCCGCCTTATGTACAGACCACCCCTCCCTCCCTCCCACCCCCGCTGAGGGCCGAGGACGCACACTGGACGAAGAGGCGGGTCTGGGCCGTGAGTGCCGGACTTTTGCTACCGTTGGAAGCATTGCAGCGGTAGATGGCCAGGTTGTCGCTGGGGCTGGTGGTCAGGATCAGCTCTTTGGAGACAATCTTGCCCGAGGCCACCTGGGTCCCCTCCTTGAGGGACTTGGTGTCCTGTCGGGAGAAAGCCCAAAGCCCAGTGAGCGACCCAGAGATGCAGCCACCTCTGGGGCGGGGCAGCTAGGAAACAGTTGCATATAACGCCCCATGGGTAGGGCTCACCCATCACAGAGATGCAGCCACCTCTGGGCTAGGGTGGGTCTCATTCCAAAGGGACACTGCCCCCCACTGAGACCCCTGCCCCACTGCCCACAGCATGGTGAGCTGAGCTCCCCACCCCACTGCCTGCAGCACAGTCTCCTCACTGAGCCCCCTGCCCTGCTCCCCACAGCATGGCGCCCCTGCTGAGCTCCCCACCCCACTCCCCACAGCACAGCGCTGAGCTCTCTGCCCCACTCCTCACAGCACAGCACCCCCTGCTGAGGCTCTCATGGCCCGGTGCCCCCTGTTGAGCCCCCGACCCGCAACCTGGTGCCCCCCCCATGACCTTGATCCAGATGAGGCGGGGGGCCGGGTTCCCCCCACTGGCGAAGCAGGTCAGCCTGACCTTGGTGCCGGCCCGGAATCGGCTGTCAGGGGGTGGGGCCTCGATCCACACCTTCTGGGGTGGGTCTAGGGGGGATGGGGAACAAAAGGAGGGTTAATGGCAATCAACTCCTGTGTTGCCATGACAACCTGTATCAGCCCCCCCCCACCATCCCCCTCCAACAGCACCACAGGGAGTGCAGCCCCCCCCCCCCCCCTTTCCCCAGGGCCCCTCTCCACCCATAGGTCTGGCCATGAGCCCCAGGCTGGGGTGAGATGGGGCTTCCACAGAGGTGGGGGGTCTCAAGTCTCCACAGGGAGCTGTGGGGCAGAACGAGGGGCGTTTCCCCACCCCCTGTCCTCCACTTCCTCTGCCCCCAACCTCCTCTGCTCTCATTCCAGCCCCACTCCCATTCTTCCCCCTCCCTCACTGCCCCCTTATCGCTCCCTGCCCCCTCCCCTTCCTCCAGCCCTCCCCGCCGCCCCCGCAGCCTGGCCAGCCTCACCACCCATTGGCACCCCCCTGTCCCGGGTGGGGGCTCACACTGCACGCTGAGGGACAGGCTGGCACTACGGGTGAAGAGCACAACCTCGTTGAAGGCCTCGCAGGTGAGGGGCAGCCCGTTCTCCTCGCGCCGGGCCATGTGCGTCAGGTTGGAGACGGTCACTGTTCCGCCGTGCGCTGCCTGCGGGAGAGAACCCGGTACTCAGCCCCTGCTCCTGGGGCCTGGCAGGCTGGGGGGCAGGGAATGGGGCCTGGGGCCTGTTCTCTCCAGGTGGCGCCAGCCCTGATCTGTCCCAAGATGGGGCCTGGCTGGCTCAGGGGGCCAGGGAATGGGGCCCGGAGCCTGTTGTCTCCAGGGGGCGCCGGCCCTGATCTGTCCCAGGGCGGGGCCTGGCTGGCTCAGGGGGACAGTGAATGGGATATTCACTAGTGTTATGCAGAGAGGGAAACTGAGGTACCCATAATGGGAGGAGATCAATGAAATTCACAAAGGATTCAGAGAGAGAACCCAGGAATCCTGGCTCCCGGCCCCTCCCAGTTTCCCCTGGCTCAATGTTTCCTCCTTTGGTGGCCGTGGGGGCAGCAGGTGGGGCATCTCCGGGGGTCCATGGCTTGGGACTGACCTCGGTGACGGTGACCTCGGTGGTGGTGAGCTCCCGCCAGCCCAGCCACCAGCGCAGCTGCACCGGGGGGTTGCTGGGGGTGGTGGAGCAGGAGAGCGAGATCTGCTTGTTCTCCGGGGTGCTGCTGGAGCCCAGGATGGAAACCTCTGTGGGGAGAACTGGGGAGGGGAAGAGATCTCAGACCCCCCAGCCACTGCCAGGAGGGGGCACTGTGGGGAGAGGCACAGGGGCACCAGTTGGCGGGAGCTCCCAGCTCCTGGCTACTCCAGCCTGACCCAGCCTGAGGTGCTGTAGGGGGCAGACACAGACCACGCATAGGGAGTCACTGGCCGGCAGGGGGCGCAGGGTGCTGGGGGGGTGGGGAGGTCATTTGCAGACCACACGCAGGGTGACACTGGCCAGCAGGGGGAGCTGGGGGGAGCAGGGAGGTGGGGGTGCTGCAGGGCAGAGAACTCACAAACCACACGCAGGGAGACACTGGCCAGCAGGGGGCGCTAAGGGGAGCAGGTGGCTGGGGGGTTAAGGCTGGGGTCAGTCTGGAGGCGCTGGGGGGGTTGCTGGGGGGTGGGGATGCAGCACTCACAGACCACACGCAGGGTGACACTGGCCATCAGGGGCAGGGGTGACACCTGGTTCATGGCTTCGCAGCGCAGCTGAGCCCCATTGTCCTCGGGTTTGATGCTGAGGGTCAGGAGGCTGCGGGAGGCGCCCCTGGCATCCTCTGTCTCCCAGCTGGTGGAAACCACTTTCCCGTTCTGTGGGGACATGGGCTAGCGTCTCACATGGCTCTGCTGGTGCCCCTCACTCCCGACCCGCAGCCCCCAGCTAGCCAAGACCTGCCCCCACCAGCTCTGCCGGTGCCCTCACTCCTGGCGCGCAGCCCTCTGCTAGCCCAGCCCTGGGCTCCCCCCACCCCCAGCTCTACCAGTGCCCCTCACTCCCGGCCTGCAGCCCCTGCTAGCCCAGCCCTGGGCTCCCCCAGGTGCCCCTCACTCCTGACCTGCAGCCCCTTGCTACCCTAACCCTGGGCTCCCCCGAGCTCTGCCAGTACCCCTCACTCCCAACCCACAGCCCCTGCTGTCTGTTCTCCTTGTTACCTTTAGCCATTGCAGCGTGGCCAGTGGGTTCCCGCTCAGCGAGATGCAGGTGAGTTTCAGGGTCTCTCCAGCTTTGATTTCGGGGCGTTTGTACCCTTCAATGGTGGGTGGCTGAGGTGGGACTGGGGGGGAGAGACAACAATGGGTGGTGGGGGAACGCAGGCACAGCCTGTGCTCAGGGGCACCCCCTTGTGGCATGACAGTGTCATGTCCTGCCACTGGGGTGGGGAGTCAGTGGGGCCAGCTTGAGGGCTGGGGAGGCGGGCGTAGATGGGCCCAGTCAATTGGAGCTGAAACATGCTGCCCCCCACCCCGCTTTGGGGGCAGTCAGATCTTGTAGCTGTGTATGGGGGGGGCAGTATGGGCTGGGAGCTGACTTGGGGCATCGGAACAGAAGGAGGGTGGCAGGGGGAGACAGAGAAGGGGGTGGACCTGGTCAGACAGACAAGGGGATGGGCAGGATGTGTGAAACACACACAGGCCTCTCCCCACTGCAGGGCCCCCTCCATGGCCTGGGGCCCCCTGCAGCTGCTCACTCATCAGGGTGCTTGGGGAGGGGAACAGCCCAGAGTACTGGGTGCGTAATTAGGGTAATTAACGAGCTGACTAATGACTCTCATGCTGGGAGACTAGGGGACGTGGAATCACCCCCCCCCATCAAATAATCTCCCCCACCCCTTTCGCCAACTGGGGGGCAGAGCCCTATGCCTCTGGGTGTTCCCAGAGTGGGGTTGGAGCAGGGAGAATTCCCCACCCCCTCCATCCCCACACCAATGTATCCCATGTTCCCGGAGCCAGCTAGAGACAGACCCTCCTAGCATCTCTGGCTCCTTGATGCTGTATGGGTTAATGGGTTTGGCCTTCTATACCCAATTAATCTCTTCAGCACTCATAGGGTTAACGGTTGAGGGGTCGACTTATATACTCAGATACAGCTCCTTGGTGCTCTCAGCATTACTTATTGAAGGGTCAACTTATGTATGTCAGCTCTTCCCCTTCAGAACCTCAGTCTTCTAAAGTTTGATGGTTAAGGGGGTTGACTTATATAGGGAGTGAAGTTAATGGTGGTGGGGTGATGGTCACATCCTCAGCTTTGACTCTCCATTGTTTTAAGGAGTAACTGAGGAGTGGTTGACTGAGACACAGGCCTCAGCTCCTTGGGGCTGTAGGGGTTAAGAGGTGAGGGGCCAATTTATATACACTACAGCTCATTCTCCTGAGAGTTGATCACGGAAAGGGTCAGCTTATAGAGTGAAGAGATCCCACATCTTGTTCTGAGGGCTCAAAGTACATCCATGGGCCAACCTCAGCTCTTCAGAAAATCATTGCTCTAGGGATTACCAGTGAGTCACTTCCTCAGGGCGCCACGGGCTACGGCTGAGGGGCCAACTGAAATACTGTAGACCCAACTCATCTTCCCCTTCTCCTTCAGTGGCGGTTCCTTGTCTTCCAGTCCCCATTGTTCTAACAGTTAAACATTGAAGGGCCAACTTATATACACAGGTCTTTGTAGCCTCATTGTCTGAAGGGTTAAACTTTGAGGGATCAACTTATGTACATGAGCCAACAGGAGTCTCCAGGACCTCATTGTTTTAAGGGTGAGCCATTGAGGATTCACTTATATACATGTCACCTCCTGATCCTTGACTTCTCATTTTCCTAAGGGTTAATGGTTGAGGTGTCGATTTATATACATGAGTCTCCTTGATGAGTTAACTGTGGTAAACCAGAAAGCCTGCAAATAGGAAGAGCCAGAGGCAAACACTACAACTGGGTGCAGGCTATGGAACAGAAGACACCCAGGAGAGAAGAGGGTGAGGCTTATATTTTAGGTGAGGAGCCACTGCGGGTCAGCTGATAGGTGGAGTTGATGTATATGGAGGAGAATATGACTGTGGGGATCTTTTTAACCCTTTCACTGGTGTCCCCAGAGAGATTGGAGGGACGACCAGAGCATGGTGGGCCTTACTCACATAGGATGTTCATGGTGAAGCCAGCTACCACAGGGTCCGAGACAGCCTCATTTGTGGCTGCACAGACCAGACGCTTCCTGTTGTCCAAGCTCTGTGGGGTGACCCTGGAGACAGAAGGGGAACGGGCTATACCAACTACCACCTACAAGGGGCTGCAGATTGGGAGTGAGGGGCACCAGCAGAGCTGGGGGTTGGGGAGCCCAGGGCTGGGCTGGCAGGGGGCTGCAGGTTGGGATCGAGGGGGACCAGCAGAGCTGGCAGGGAGGGGGAAGCCCAGGGCTGAGCTGGCAGGCGCTGCAATCGAGAGTGAGGGGCACTGGCAGAGTTGTAGAGGGCGCAGGTCTCCTAGCTGAGGTTGGGGAGGGAAGGGGGCACTGCGCTGGTGTCTCAAAGGGGCACTGGGGGCACCTGGCTGGCTACACCCTGGGCTAAGTCAGGGCCCCCCTGCTCCAACGGGGAAAGGGACCTGGAGCGGGGGAGTGTCCCCTGGACCCTCTCACCTGAGCACGGCCTCGGTGCTGAAGAGCTTCTCGCTGGACCCAGAGTGCACCTGGTGTGACACATCGGAGAGGGGGCTGCCATCTGGGGGCGGGAGGGACCATGAAGGACAGGGGGTTCCCAGCATTCCCACCCCTGCCAATATATCACAGCATCGCTGAGGGCACCCCCATTGCCGCGCGCCCCGGGAAGAGATGCCCAGATACCAGTGGATGGGCTGGGGTCATTGAGAGACATCCCACAGCTGTGTGTCCTGGGGAAGAGATTCCCAGATACCAGGGGGATGGGCTGTGGTGACTGAGAGACACCCCATGGCTGCGCACTCCGAGGAGAGATGCCCAGATACCAGGGGGATGGGCTGCGGGTTACTGAGAGAAACCCCACAGCCATGTGTCCCGAGGAGAGTGCTTAGCTACCTGGGGGTGGGCTGGGGTCACTGAGAGACATCCCATGGCCATGCACCCTGGGGGACATGTGCCCAGATACCAGGGAGATGGGCTGGATTAGATAGAGGGGTATATATGGAAAAAGAAAGACCCTCTCACATGGTCCAATACAGTGAGTGCTGGCCGCATATAATAGCCCAGCCCCCACCCTCTAGATCAGACCCACGGGCCCCTCCAGCCCAGCCCCCCCGATCAGACCCATGGGGGGCACTCACCATTGCTGAAGAAGATCTCTGCAGCCGGCTTGGCGTCCCCGGAGCTGCAGGTCACCCTGTACTCCACACCGGCCACCCAGGTCACGATGCTGTTGACCTCGTACTCCTTGAAGATGGGTGTCTTGGGGGGCACTGTGGGGGAGGGGAAAGGAGAAATGGTCCTGAAGAGTCACCCCTCCCCCAGCTCCCCAGAGCCAAGGCTACCCTCCCACCCCCATCCTGGCAGCTCACCCAGCACACTGAGCAGTGCCGTGCGCGACACAATGCCCGGGCTATCCTTGGAGCGCCCCACCTGGCACTCGTAGCCCCCGTCGTCTGCCAGCCGGCTGCCCACGATCCGCAGGTGGTGCTCCCCTGCTGGGCAGAACACAGAGGGAATGGTGAATCTATATGGCCCGGACACCTGGGTTCTGTACCCAGCTCTGCTCCTGGCTTGCAGGCCCGTTCTAGCCACTGGACCCCACTCCCCTCCCAGAGCTGGGGATAGAACCTAGCTTCCTAGAACTGGGCTAGCCAGGGTTCTCACACACATAGGTGTCCCCAGAGCTGGTTCACAGCCACAATGGCTAAACTGGGGGTGGGAGGGATAGAGGAACTCAGCCCCATCTGGCTGTCTGGAGGCCAGACCGACCCACTCGCCTTTGCTGGGGTCTCCCGTCATACTGTAGCGGGGGAATCCGGGGATGTTTGTGTTCGGTCCTAGCAGCAACCCATCCTTCACCCACTGGACCATGCCTGAGGGATTGTCCACCACGCACTGCAAGACAGCCACAGCCCCTTCCAGGACTGTGATGTTATCTGGCTCCACTCTGAAAGCCTGCTGGGGGCTGGCCCCTGAGAGAGGAAACACAGGGGGGACTTAATTAACCTCTAATTTTTAAAGATTTCATGTCAAAATTGAGTATTCATTAATTATTCCAGGAAACCACACACCAGAATCCCCTACTCTGGCCCACCTTCTCGCCCAACCTCAGAAAAATACAATATGCTGAAGCACCATGCCACTTTAAATCCCTTGTTCCATTTTCATCCAACTTGGCCTGTTGTTTAGATGTTCCTGTGAACTCCAAAGCGAGCCAAGATTGAAGGAAATTGGCCCAGCTTTTCTCATTTGACTTACATGCAAAATTTCTGATGGGATCATTGGTGGAAATAGAGATGGAAATATCCATAACTTTAAATCCCTTTATTACATTTCTCATCCTGCTTGGCTTGTTGTTTAGATGCCAGTGAGAGCTCCAAAACAAGCCAAGTTTGAAGGAAATTGGTACAAGTGTTTTGGCATGACAGCTGGGCAAAAAAACCTAACATTGATTACTTTTGGGGCTTGGGATCCTCTGGTTGTAACTCAGAAAAGCTCAGACAGATTTGAACAAAACTTCCAAAAAATGGTGCCCTCTGGAGTGAGACCCATCATGGAAAACTTCAGCCTGGCAGGATTTTGTTTGGGAGAATTGTGAACAATGGGGAACGGGTGGCTGGGTGGCAGGGGAAAGTCGGTCCATGTCTGGCTCTTGTCACTACTTGGAGATTATCGTCTGCAGAGAACTCTCACCTCTTGTGAAGGCACCAAGGAGAAGACAGAGGAACATGGTGGCAGGTCCCTTGGACACCATTCCCACCAATGCTGCTGGGACAGGCTGGGAGGATAAACTGGGACCACGGTGGATGGTTGCAAATCTGAAATACAATTGGAGATATACTGAAATAGCTCACAAAAGCTTATGCTCAAATAAATTGGTTAGTCTCTAAGGTGCCACAAGTACTCCTTTTCTTTTTGAAATACAACTGTGTCCCATCTTCCCAGCCTGGCACTAGGGGGTGCTACACTTCAACCTGGCTGTCCCCAATCTCACCAGCCTGGCGCTAAGGGGCGATGCTCTTCATCCCCTGGCCAAGCCCCATCTCCCCCTGGCACAAGAGGGCTTTGCTCTTCATCCCCATCGCTGTGCCCCTTCTCCCCAGCCTTGCACTAATGAACTCTGTCCTTCTTACCCCAGCAAAGACTCATCTCCACAGTCTGGCCTAGGGGGGATGCCCTTCATCCCCCTGGCCATGCCCCAACTCCCCACTCTATCGATAGGGGGCTCTGTCCTTCTTCCCTTTGGCATTACACCATCTCCCCCTCCTGGCACTAGGAGACAGTACCCTTCACTCCCGTGGCTATGCCCCATATCCCTGCCTGGTGTTGGGGACCCTGCCCTTCATCCCCATTGCCATGCCCCATCTCCCCACCTGGCACTAGGGGGTGCTGCCTTTCATCCCCCCCAGGCCATGCCCCACTTCCCCCACCTGACACTACGGGGCGCTGTCCTTCATCCCCCTGTGTGACGGAGTAGGGAGTGGGGAGTATTGACCTGGTAACATTGCTTTGGTGCTGGATGGTGGTGGGATATCAGGGTGTGACCTCACGTGATGATACCTAACCTGAGCCCAGGAGGGGGCTGGGGCCAGGTGACACCTTCTGCCCAGGAAACTGGACAAAGGCTGGAGGAGGAGCCGGGGGTGTGGCTGCAGGGAGACTGCTGGAAGGGGTTTCAGTTTGGAGCTGGCAGGGGAAACAGAGGGAGGCCCAGCACCAGGGTCTGGGCTTTCTAACCCCCAAGGTGGACCTGACTCAGGGGTCCTGTTTTCTGTACCTACAAGCTCTGTTTTGGACTGTGTTCCTGTCATCTAACAAACCTGTTTTACTGGCTGGCTGAGAGTCATGGTGAATTGCAGGAAGTGGGGGGTGCAGGGCCCTGACTCCCACACACTCCGTGACACCCTGGACCTACCTCATCTCCGCAGCATGGTGCAAGGGGCACTGCCCTTCTTCCACCTGCCCATGCCCCTGTCCCCAGCCTGGCATTGGGGGCACTGTCCTTCATCCCTCTAGCCATGCCCCTGTCCCCAGCCTGGCGCTAGGGGGTACTGCCCTTCATTCCCCCAGCTGTGCCTCATATCACCACATGGCATGAGGAGGCGATGCCCTTCATCCACCTGGATGTGCCCCATATCCCTGCCTGGCGCTAGGGGCAATGCCCTTCATTGCCCTGGCAGTGAGCCATCTCTTCAGCCTGGTGCTATGGGGCGCTGCCCTTCTTCCCCCAGGCCATGTCCCATCTCCTCAGCATTGTGCTAGGGGGAAGTGCCCTTCATCCCCCTGAACATGCCTCATCTCCCCAGCCTGGCACAATGTAGTGCTGCCTGTCATCCCCCTGGCTGTGCCCCATATCCCCGCCGGACACTAGGGGGCGCTGCCCTTCATCCCCCCTGGCCATACCCCATCTCCGCAGCCTGATGCTAGTAGGTACTACCCTTCACCCCTCTGTCTGTACCCCATATCCCTGCCTGGCACTAGGGGCAATGCCCTTCACCCCCCCCCCGGCCATGCCCCATCTCCCCAGCCTGGCCCTAGGGCACACTGCCCTTCACCTCTCTGGCCATGACCCATCTCTGCAGCCTGGCACTAGGGGATGCTGCCCTTTATCTCCTCCGTCTGGTGACAGGGCACACTGCTATTCATCCCCTTGGCCATGCAACATTTCCTGAGCCTGATGCTAGGGGGCTCTGCCCTTGATTCCCTTCGCCATGCCCCTGTCCCCAGTCTGGTGCTATGGGGCTGTGCCCTTTATCACCCTGGCTGTGCCTCATCTCCCCAACCTGGCACAAGAGGGTGCAGTCCTTCATCCCCCTGGCAATGCCCCAACTCACCAGCCTGGCTCTGGGGGGTGCTGCCCTTCACCCCCTGGCTGTGCCCCTGTCCCCAGCCTGGCACCAAGGGGCTCTGACCTTCATCGCCTCCCCCCGGCCTTGCCCCATATCCCCATCTGGCGCTAGGGGGCGCTGTCCTTTATCCCTCTGGCTCTGCCCCATCTCCCCTGCCTGGAGGCCAGTCCTGCTGCCAGGGGGGAGATGCTGGGGATGTAACCTGCTTCCCTGCCCACCCCTGATCAGACCCATGGCCCGTATCCTCCCCTCCCATCAGACCAATAGGCCCGTCCTGCCCCGTATCTCCTCTAGGATCAGATATGGGCCCATCCCACCCTATATCCTCCACATACACCCCCAATCAGACCCATGGGCCTGTCCAGCCACATATCCTCCCCCATCCCCACCTGATCAGACCCATGGGCCCATCCCATTCCGTATCACCACCCCACCATCAGACCTATGGGCCCTGCCCCACCCCATATCCCCGCACTTACCCAGTGCCCAGGCCCACAAGTGTCCCCAGCTCTGGGAAGAAGAGTCCCCGTGGGGCTACACCAGCCTGTGTGTGCCCAGCCTCCGGCTGCTTGCAGAGTGAGGGGAAGGGACAAGCTTCCAGCCCTGGGTGACGCCCCCTGCCCTCCCCCCGTCCCTCCCGCTAGCTGGCACCAGCTGGGACATCTCCCAGCACTGCCCCCGCTGTCCTGTGAACTCAGCCCAGGGATGCGGCTGGAGTTCCTGGAGGCAGCTCAGTTTATTACAGGATGAGGCAGAGGCCAGTGAGGGGCTGGCTAGGCCCAGAGTTCCTCAGGGCAAGAGCTCAGCACTTGTCCCCACCCGCCCCACTGCTCAGGGATCAGCTGCAGGAGAATCCCCTGGAGCCAGGAGCAGTACAAGGGGTATGACACACAGAGCAGGGCTAGTTCCATTCAGCAGGGGCATACGTGCCTGCCCACGCGCGCACACACGCACACACAGAGCAGGGCCCGTTGCCCAGGTGATGGGATCCTGGCCCCAGTCTAGCATTACAGTCATCAGCATCCATGGCATCGCCATGCTTTGGGTGGCACCAGGCCCCCTACTGTCCACTGCCGGTCCTTATATAGACAGGAGCTGCAGGCTCTGGCCAGGGGTGGGTTGTCCTGGGATTTGGGGATGGGGACAGAAAGCAGAGCTTGGTGGCTGTATGTGCAGGCACCTCCCCCCGTCCTCCATGCCTCGCCACCTCCCGTGTATCCGCGATTCACAGTGCCATGGAGTCAAAGCACCAGGAGAGCCCAGGCTGGGGCCACCACAGAACCCTGGATAATGAGCCCCGTAACCTTAGATTGGAGCATTTCAGGCCTCAGGAAACTCAACTGCTGAGTGCCGAGTCAGAGAACAGGAGGAACTGAGGTGCCCTGATGCCCGACCACCTGCCACAGTGGGGAATTGGCTAGGTGAGAGCTGCCTGGGAGAGCCACGCCCTGCAGAGACAGGTATAAAAAACCCCAAACCCCTACCCCAAGGTTCCTACCAATCTGACCTGGGGGGTCATCCCTGCCCCATCCAGAGTCTGATGATCAGCCTTCCCTGAGCACGTGCGCAAGACCCACCAGCCAGGCAGCCAGAAAGAGCTCCCTAGTAGTGGGTAACCCTGCCCAGTGTCCTGTCCCCAGCTGTGGCTGATCCCTGAGGCTGCAGAGGAAGGCCAGCGGGGGGGAGGGGGGAGAACAGAAGCCATCTGGCCAGTTGTGCATTTGGGGGGGGGGGGGTGCAAAACTCTTCCTGACCACTACAGGTGCTCGGCTGCCACCCTGGAGCATGTGATTGGCTCAGAACCAATGATATGACAGCCGAGCTGCCAATGTAGGAGCATGTGAAGGACAGTGCAGGCTGCCTTGCTCTCCCCAAGGCCCGGGAAGGTAGGCCAGGCCCAAGGTTCTGCTATCCCTGCCTCTCCTGGCCTGCGCATTGCAGAGCCCTTAAACTTTTCCCTCTCAGGGAGCTGTTGGGAGGGGGGATTCTTGTGACTGGCCCAGCTGCATGCCCAGTGCTATGCCAGATGCTCTGCCTTCCCGTCCCAGACATTCTCCTTCTTTTCCACAGAGCTCTGGAGTTACTGGGGCTGTGGGCAGGAATTTCATTCCCTTGCCTGCCCAGCGTTTTCCCAGGGTGTTCTGAAGGGGTGAAGAATTCGTCCACCTGGACCTCTGGGGGATGCCCGGCTTTCATGGCCCCTTGCCACAGCCTCCCTCCAGCCATTAATTATTTAAGCATGTAAAGAATTTGCTGTGAGACAGGCCCAGCGGGTGGGAGTCACCCGTCATCGCCCTACTTGGCCATCAGGTGGCGGCAAAATGCCAACAGGTTTGGGGGTGTGTGTGTGTGTGTGTGTGCCTGCGCGCACGCAAGTGAACATAATGGCACGACATATGCCCTGTGCAAATGGGCTGAGGGCTTAATCCACCAGCAGAGCGAGGGGTTTAAGGCTGCGTGCTTAAACCGACCGACTGTGCGAAAATCCACAGCTAGGAAATACGGATCAATGGGCAGGATCGTCCCCCTCAGCCCCTCCCGCCTTGTTTCCAGCTGGTGCCACCTCTCACCACAGCCCCCCCCGAATACCTGCCCCCGCCCCACATGAACAATGACAGTCTGGTGACCTGGCACTGCCAGCCAACCCACCCTCGCCCCTCACCAGCCTCTCCTCTCCCTGTCCCCTTTTCTAATTAATTGTAAGGATTGTTGGCAATCAATCAGCTTCTCTTAACAAGATTACAGGATTAGTGAGGGGCCACCTGCACCTCCCCCCAACCCCAAACACATCAGCCGCTTGGACGGTGGGCATGAAATTGGACATGTGACCAGACGCCAGGGTGAGGGATGTTGTGGGGCAGGGGCCATAAGGAATCCACCATCCACCTTTAGCTCCCCATGCTGGGATCTCTGGGTGGTTGGTGGAATCCAAACAAATTACAGGTCATCCCAAAATTTTGAAAGATCCCCCCATGAGGAAAATGGGATCCTGCCACCCCATCTTACCCCTCTTCACCCCCCCCACCCTATCCTGTAGCTTTGCCCTGGCCCCGTCACTCAAATGAGGCCTGCTGGTGTGATGAAGCCACCCCTGGGGTATTTCCCCCCAGCCCTGCAATAGGCCTGCCCTGCTGGGCACCATGACCCTGGCTGGGGTATTGGCCTTCATCTTCCATCCATTCGAAGGGATTAGAGAGCTTCCTGAAAATCCAAATTAAATACTTCCCAGCAAGCTGAGCATGGACAATGATGCCGCTGCTGGGAATGAAGGGGTCCCCTGTGGGGTGAGCCTGTTTCTGTGTCTCCCACCACACACAGCCCCACGCGACTGTAAGACCTACCCATCAAAGTGGTTGGGGAATGGGAGATGGGGCCTTTCTCCTGCAGGGGGCGATGGCTGTAATCTGGCCCTGGGGTGGGGGCATTGGCTGATTTAGGGGGTGGTGAATGGTACACAGGCCCTTTCTTCTATGGGGGCACTGGCTGTAATCTGGCCCCAGGGCAGGGAGAGGAGTGACAGCCATTCCTGTCTCCACCATCTATGAAGATTTTGGGTGAACTACATTTTGCTGCGGCCTTTAACAGATGCCACATTCTATAGAGAAGCAGCGTATTAGAGTGGGCCATGGAGACCGACATGCCTGCACTCCAAACAGACAGGGCAGATAGATAGATAGATAGATAGATAGATAGATAGATAGATGGGGGGGGTGTGTCTGGGGATAGACAGAGGGGGTGTCTGGGGTTAGCTAGATCCATAGCTCGCCAGTCCCCGGGCTCCTCACCACAGCGGGGGAAGGAGGCCACAGGGCAATGCCCAGAGGAAGGCAGGCAGGCCCAGCTACGCAGCCCCCCATCTCCTCCCTCCCACACTGCCAACATGTCAGGAGGGAATGAACGCGGCAGAAACAGATGGTACTTTTGTGACCCTTGCTGGGGATAATGGTGCTGCGGGCTGGGAGCGGAGGGGGAAGGGGTGGGGGCGGGGGGCCAGGATTAATAGACTATGCAGGAATGTCCAAACCACACTTTTAATGAACTCCGATCAAGATTTAATGAAGCACAACGTGGCAGTACAATCGGGGTCCCCGACCCCACGGAGGGGGCCAGAGGTCGTCATGGTGAGAGCGGCCCCACCCCCCCGCCCGCCTCACCTCACAGGGACAAAAGGGGGAGGAGGGGCCGGCGCTTGGTTATACAGTAAACCAACTGCCAGGATAGATAGATAGATAGATAGATAGATAGATAGATAGATAGAGGGGGTGTCTGGAAATAGATAGATAGATGTGCCTGTGGATGTGTAGGCAACGGGTATGACTCCCCACAATCAGGGCAGGTTCAGTCCCCATTGTGGACACGAGGCCCATGATGGCCGCCGAGGCCTAGTCCCATCTGGAGGCCTCCACGGCCCACAGCGAGGGCAGACAACTCGCAGCCCGTCCCCACACAGGGAGCACATCTATAGCTAGTTGGGTGAGGGGCAGTTCCCTGCTCCCCGTCCCAGGCGCAGATATCCAGGTGGGGATGGGCAGCCCTGGGGGCTCTGGAGCCCTGCGAAGTGCTCGTGAGAAATTAAAGTCCCAGCAGCCCAACCTACGTGCTAAGGGATTGGGGCTGATCGCAGTCTGTCCTCCCCCCACTCCAACACAAGAGGTGCTTGGTTAATGGCAGGGGGAGCTCAGTGTTGTGCTCACAGCTGCTGTCCAGCCTCTGCTCAAGGCTGGAATTCCCCATCCTGCTTTGGGTGACTGTGACAAATTCACAGATGGGGAAACTGAGGCACAGCGTAGGCAGTGGGTTCTACAAGGTTACAGCTGAGAACAGACCTCAGGAGTCCTGGCTCCCAGCTCCTCTGTTCTAATCACTAGACCCAGGTCCCCTCCCAGAGCTGGGGATAGAACCCAGGAGTCCTGATTCGCAGACCTCCCTGCTCTAACCCACTCGGCCCACTGTCTGCGGCAGGTACATTGGACCGTAACTGAAATGGGCAGCTCATGAGATACTCCTGGAGGAGGAATGGTGGGTTAGGGGACAGGGCCTGGCATGGAGAACAGAGGGGAAGCCTGCTGCAAAGCCCAGCACCCTGGCTTCCTCCCCCTGACACCCAGGATGTGCCCCTCATCAATCTGCCTATGGGAGCTCGGAGCCAGGACCCCTGGGTTCTGCCCCCCTGGCTGTGGGAAGGGAGTGGGGTCTGGTGGTTAGAGCAAGGGGAGGCTGACAGCCAGGACTCCTGGGATCCCTTCTCTGATCCCAAGTTTCCCCTGTGAGTCGAAGGAGGCTGTGGGGATCACATCAGCATCCATGTTGCCCCGCTGTGGGGCAAACGTTAGGACTCCCCACAATCAGGGCAGGTTCAGTCCCCGTTGCGGACAGGAGGCCCATGATGGCCGCCGAGGCCTAGTCCCATCTGGAGGCCTCCACAGCCCACGGCGAGGGCAGACAACTCCCAGCCCGTCCCCACATGGGGAGCAGATGGCCGCCACACCGTCCATCACCGACTGTCAGCCCCTGAATGGCAACAGGGCGCCACAGGCAGGTCAAGCTGAGGTGCGGGGGAGCGGGGGGAGGAGATGAGGGGCAGGGTACCCAGTGAGTCTGGGGGAGCAGGGAGTCTTGGGGCTGCAGTGGGGGGGAGCACAGTGGGGGCAGGTTATATGGAGATATATGGGGCTCTGTATATTGGGGGGGAGTGGGAGCAAGGTACATGGGAGATATAATTGGCCTGTGTATATTGAATTGGGGTACACTTGGGGCAAGGTATATGGAGATATAATGGGGCTGTGTATATTGAGGGGCAGGGTACATGGGGATATAATGGGGCTGTTTATATTGGGGCACAGTGGAGGGTAGAAGGGGGAAGAAGGATATAGTGGAGGTGCAGTGGGAGGCAGGGTATACAGGGGTTCACTCTGGTTCCAGCTAGGGGTCAATCTCCTATCAACCACAAGCTGTGACACCAGCCCCCCCCCCAGGCATATAAATGCCCCCCTTGTTCCCTGCACTCCACCCACTAACCACCCCCACCCCGCTACCCCAAGGGTCTCCCATCCAACCCACAGTCAGTGCGGAGAAGCCCTGGCATGCTGTCCCCAGGCGACTCATGGAAGATGCTTTAATTAGCTCCATCGCCAGGCGCTGTTTATTTTCCACAGGTTGTGCTCCCCCTGGACCCAGTGCCCTGGCCACAGCCTCGGCTCCGTGCGTGGCATGAAGCCGGCCTCCCGCTGGAGATAATTACCCTCCGCGCTCTGCCCCACTTTCTTCCATGATCTCATCCCGCAGGTCCCCCCGGGCGTGCGCTCGGAAAAAAGCTCCCAAAGGGATATGACGCTGTGGCCTGTTAACCCCAATCTCCAGGCTGATGCCCTCCCCCCCCCCACTACTCACACACACACGCACGCACTGGGGTTGTGCTTAGGCATGGGATTGTTCTTCACTTCCTGCCCCAAACCCTCACTGTGCGGTTGTTCCCCAGCTGCCCCGCTCCAGAAGTGGCAGTATCTCAGTGCTGGGCAAGAGAGGGTCAAAGGCGAGGGAAACCTTCTGGGGTGGGGAAGGAGCTTTCTCCCCTTATTCCATTCAGCCCTTACCTTCCTGCTCAGGGGCCCAGCTTAGTATCAGCTGGGCCCTTGTCATGAATCAAACTGGGGTGTGAGAACTCACTGACTCATTACAGGGCCTCACAACAAACAGGAAGCCTCCCAAGTGGTGGGAAGAACCATCACCTAAGAATCAAAAGACATCAAGGCATAGATAGAACCCAGGAGTCCTTGCTCCCAGCCCTGCTGTTCTAACCCACCAGACCATGCTCCCCTCCCAGACCTGGAGTGAGAACCCAGGAGTCCTGGCTCCCAGCCTCCCCTGCTCTAACCCAGCAGACCCCATGCCCGCCCCGCAATAGAAAGAGAACCCAGGCATCCTAGCCCCCAGTCCCCTTACTCTAACACCTGCATCCCATCTCCCTCCCAAAGCTAGAGAGTGAACCCATGTGTCCTGGTTCCCAGCCCCTCTGCTCTAACCCACTGGACCACACTCCTTTCCCAGAGCTAGGGAGAGAACCCAGGAGTCCTGGCTCCCAGCCCCCTGCTCTGGGCAGGGGCTGGTGATTGGCGGGACTGCCGGGCAGCTGCGGGACGCGGATCTGGGTGGGAGCGCAGCCACATGTTGCCGGGGCTGAGGGGGGAGGGGGTCCCTTGGCTTTTTCACACTCCTCCCTTGGGGACTTTGTCCCCCTCCTCCATCGCCTGCCCTCAATAGGGCCGCAGCAGGCTCCGTTCCCACAAGGCCCCGTTACCGGGGCAACGGGCCCTGCTGGGCCTGGGAAGCCCGACAGCTTTTCCTGACGCCCGCGGCAATTGATGGGCCGCTCACTATTCAGATTTGGGGGGATGGGGGGCAGGTGTTGGGGGGACAGTCCGTCCCCCCCACCCCTGCACTGTGAGCCGATGGCACCAGTGAAGGATTGGGACCTATGGTGGTCTCTTAGGAAGAGTTTGTGTTGCCAGGACTCCTGGGTTCCATCCCCAGCTTGGGGAAGGCTGGAGTGGGGAGAGGGAGAGCTGGGACGCCTGGCTTCTCTCTCTAGCTCTGGGAGGGAAGTGGGGTGCAGTGGTTAGACTCAAGGGACCTGGGAATTGTATGTTGGAGTCCTGCCTCCCAGTGCCCTGGGAGCTCTGGTGTGGCTGGGCCCTGCCCCCAGCCCCAGTGATTTCCCCTCCCCCACTCCATACAGATGCCAATTTTTTTCTGTTTAATCCCCAAATCTTCAGAATATTCTTTCCAAATCCTCTTGGGACGGATTCCAACGGCGGCTCACTGGGTACATCAAGCTACACCCCCACTCAGAGCACTCCGCCACAGTCCTCTGGACACACCCAGAGCCAGACACAGTCCTGCTCACTGACCCCAGAGATACAGCAACACCAATGCACACACTAGGGCGTGGTACATGCAGAGCTACACACATTGCACAAACACACCGAAACACATGAACAGACAGAACTATACGCACTGCACAAACACGCCGAAACAGAGGTGGGGCCTTAAATCTGTCTAGCAAAGAAGACACAAACCAGCAGAAATCCCCTTAAATCTCCCCCCCTCCACACACACCCCAGCACAATCTGCTTCCCATTCACCCACATCACCCAAGGGACTGGCAGGGAAGGCATGTGTCTGCAGCATTGCCTTGCACAGGGAGCAGGGGGGTCTGGGAGCCCGGACTCCTGGGTTCTATCCCCAGCTCTGGGAGTGGAGTGGGGGGCTAGTGGGTTAGAGCTGGGAGCCAAGATGCCTGGGTCCTATCTCCGGCTCTGGGAGGGGGCAGTCAGGAGTTCTGGGGTCTAGTAGTTGGGGGGGGGCTGGAACGTAGGATGTCTGGATTCTATCCCCCTGTGTGGGGTGAGTCAACTCCCTGAGGTCTCAGCTTCCCCCATTTCCCCTGTTGCACAAACTCCCAAGAGATAATTGGGAACAGATGGGGGTGGAATTCCCAGCCCCATGGCATTTCCACTCCTGTGGGAGCAGGACTTCCCAGGGGGCAGGGTCACAGAGCTGGGGATGTGCTCTGTCAGTGGGTGCTACCAGGCAGAGAGAGGTGGCATGAGGGCTAGCAGCTGGGAAAGACCAAGAAAGAACAGGGGCAACCAGAGAAAGACGGTGGAACCAAGGAGGGGGAGCAGGCCAGGGAGAGGGAGCCAGCTGGGCCGGGCATTTGGGGGCTGGGGCTGAGGAGCCAGCCAAGCAGGCTGTGCCTGGTGAGGAGCTGGCAGGAAGCCGGGGGTTGCGTCAGGTTGTTGTGCAGTGGCTGTCCCCCGGGATTCCCAGTCCCTATTCTTAGGCCTCCCTGCCAGGGGTGGGGGAGCAACCAGCTCCAGTTGTGCTCACACTGCACACAAAAACAGCACACAGTGCACACACCTACTGCAACACATGGGCACAGCGCAGAGACACACAGACACCCAGCATGTGCACACATAATGAATCTGCAACTCACACACATCCCGCTATGCACAGCAACACTGCTGCACTAACACAACCCTCACTGCACACACACAGGGTCACACCCCTGCTGGGGTTGTGGAGGTGCACGTGTTGTGTGCCCACTTTCCCCTTTACTGTTCTTGTGAGCTGGCTTGATCCATGCATGTGTGCATTGTGTTGTGTAACACACCTACCTACCTACCTACACACACCCCATATCCCCTAATGCCCTTCTCATGCCGTGGGGAGCACCCTCTGTCTGGGATGAGGGGCTCACCCCACCCCGCCACTCAGCTGCAGATGACCCAGTCCCCGTGTGTGTGATCTTTTTTATTAATGAGAGCGCCTGCTCCACCAATCAGCGCCTACCCTGGGCGGGGCCTTCCTGCTGCTGGCCTCAATGAGTCGCTATCCCCAGAGCTGAAGGACTCCAGAGCATCATCAGCCTGGCTGTGCAGAGTGGGTCCTCGGGATCGAGAGAGAACCCAGGAGTCCTAGCTCCCAGCCCCCTCAACTACTAGTCCCCTCTCCCAGAGCAAGGGATAGAACCCAGGAGTCCTGACTCCCAGCCCCCGCTCTAACCACTGGACCCCAATCCCCTCCCCTCCCAGAGCTGGGAATAGAACCTAGGAGTCCTGGCTCCCAGCTCCCCCAACGACTAGACCCCCGTCCTCTCCCAGAGCTCGAGATAGAACCCAGGAGTCCTGGCTCCCAGCTTCTGCACACTCTAACCACTAGACCTCCCTGAGTTGGGATAGAACTCAGGAGTCCTGACCACCACCCTCCCCCGGTGCGTGTAGAGGAATCCAGAGCAGAGCTGCAGTGTGGATTTATCGATCCCTGTCCCAGTGCCAGCAGCGGACCGGAACCTGGAGCTGGATCCCCAAGGGGCTCCCCAACCCAGCATGGAGATGTCAGCCCTGCTCCCCTGCATCCTGGCCCTGAGCTGCCTCGCTCACATAGGTAGGAGCTGGGGGGTGGGGATCTGGGCTTGTGGGGTGGGGATCAGTTGAGTCCTCCTGGGCCTATCCCTCACTATCCCCGAAGTGGGCTGAGCAATGGCTGGTTTTGGAGGGGTCTTCTTAGCCTTTCTTCCCAGGACTCTGCAAACACACCACTGGCTACAGTGGGGGGCTGGGAGCCAGGACTCCTGAGTTCTTTCCCTGGCTCTGGGAGGGGAGTGGGATGCAATGGATTATGGGGGGGGGAGGGAGGGGGGCTGGGAGCCAGGACTTCTGGGTTCTCTCCTCACCTCTACTACTGGCATCCTGACCTTGAGCAAACTCCTCTGGCCTTTGCCATTCAGGATGATGGTGCCAAACTGTGTGTTGGGGGGGATACGTATGTGTCTGGGTGTGTGAGCGTGTGTGTGTGTGGGGGGAGTGCACTAAGTAAATGCACTAAGCCCCTTCAGGATCTTACTGGGAAGGAGCCCCAATGAGCACCCATAGTGGGGTGCTGTGATATAGCCCCCATGGGGGGGAGAAGGGGAGCAGGCAGTGGGGAACTGTCCCCCAGCCTCTCCTCCATCCCATGGGGCGCTCCAGGGAAAGAACTAGATGAGTCCTGCGAGTCTGCAATTTCCGGCATCATCCCCTACAGACTTCCAGGGGAGGTGATTTCTGGGTTCTGTCCCAGCTCTGGGAGGGCAGTGGGGACCAGTGGTTGGAGGGGAAGGGCTGAGAGCCAGGACTTCTGGGTTCCATTGCTAAATCTGCCTCAATTTCCCCTTCTGGAGGCCCAGAGCATTGTGAGCCATCCTACGCTCTGGCAGGGATACAGAGAGGGATGGGGGAGAGCAAAATCTCAACTCCATTTCCCCCCGCCCCCGCCTGTTCCAATGTGTCTGTCAGTGTCCCAATGTGCCTTTCCTCCTGCACTGACAGAAAAAGGAGCAGACCTGTCCTGGGGCAGGTGCGGGGGTGCCCAGGCACGGCTGGGTGCTAGTCTCCCCCAAGGTGTGTCTGTGTGGCGGGGGGTGGGGTTTCTGGAGGTGTCAGGGGAGCTGAGCTGAGCTTACACTTACACGCCTGGTCAGGCCGCTGGGCCCCCCAGCTATGAATTCCCTTTACAGAAACACTAATGAATCCTGAGAGGTTCGGAGCAGGGTGTCTGGGTGTGTGTGCGGGGGTGGGGGTGGGGGGGTGGATGCAGTAGGGAGTGTCTTTGCCTTAGGGCATCGTTTTCCATCCACTCTGCTCAGAGGGGCTGGGTGGGGGCCTAGAGGAGTGGGTTTGGGGTCTGACAGGGGAGGGATGGGGGCCCAGGTGCTTGTGGGGGAAATCGGGGGGGGGGGTTATGGGACTCGGGGGGCATTGGGGTCTGAGAGGGGAGAGATGGGGCACAGGTGCTTGTGGGGGAAATCAGGGGGTTATGGGGCTGGGGGGCATCAGGGTCTAACAGGGGAGGGATGGGGGCTCAGGTGCTGGTGGGGGAAATCAGGGGATTACAGGGATGGAGGGATCAGGGTCTGATGGGGAGGGATGGGGGCACAGGTTCTAGTGGGGGAAATCAGGGGGGTTATGGGGCTGGAGGGCATTGGGGTCTGACAGGGGAGGGATGGGGGTGCGGGTGCTTGTGGGGGAAATTGGGGGGGTTATGGGGATGGGGGGATCAGGGTCTGATGGGGGAGGGATAGGGCCCTAGGTGCTTGTGGGGGAAATCGGGAGGGTGCTTGTGGGGGGGTTTCCAAGGCTGCTTGAGATGGGTTGGTGGGAGGGGTCAGGAGAGGGGACTGTAACTGTTCTGTAGCAGCTCTCCATGGCCCATCCAGCCCCATATCTGCCCCTGCCCCAGATCAGACCCACGGACCCTGGTACCTGCTGCTCCCTGCTTCCCTGCTGCCCAGGATGTCAAACCCAGAGGCCCTGATGGTCTGGCCTGGCGGGCTCAGTAACTAACCCACTCTCTGGTGATACTTCCTGTAAGGATCAGGACGCCTGGGTTCCATCCTCGGAAAGCAGTCGGTCTAGTAGGTTACAGCAGTGGGGCTGGGAGCCAGGACTCTTGGGTTCTTTCCCCAGCTCTAGGAGGGGAGGGGTGGGGTGGCTGGGAGCCAGGACTCCTGGGTTCTAATCCCTGTCTGGGGGGGTTGCCTTTCCTCTGGGCATGGGGGAGGGGCCGGCTTTGCAGACACACACACAAAATTAACATCTGTTGGCTGTTTGGAAGTGACCTAATTTCTGGGGGCCGAGCTGGTGCCAGCCGGTGCTGGCAAACCTGCCAGGGGGTGTTCTGCTCATTGCCAGGCTGGCTGGGGGGCAGGTGGGGCATGTGCCCCCCACCTGCTGCCATGGGGCGCCCGGCGGGGTTTTTTCATGCCAGTGGGGTGGCCCTGTGCAGCTGCAAGACTCCCCCACACACACACAGTAAAAGGGGGAGAGGCAGTGGAGAGAGAAGGTGCAGGGTTTGTTTGTCTATCCATCCATCTGCATACACACGAACACCCATCCATTTATCTTTCCCTATATCCCGCCCTGTGCTCCCCCCACTTTCTCTCTCTCTCCTGCTGCCCCCCTTTAGCCAGTGGGCTGTGCTGTGCTGTGGTGGTGGCAATGCTGGGCTGTGTTTTGGGCAGTTGGGAGGATGGAGGCGGGGGCCAGGTCAGCAGAGGTGGAGCGGGGGCCCAGGCCATGGGGAGCCAGGCCAGCAGATGTAGGGGGGGCGCAGGCTGGGGGGTTGAGGGATCAGGCTGGCGGAGGTGGGGGAGGTGCAGACCATGGGGAGCCAGGCCAGCATAGGTGGAGGGTTGCTGGCTGGGGGACTGGGGGGTCACAGGAAGTGGGGGGCCAGGCCGGTGGAGATGCCAGGCTGGCGGAGGTGGGGGGCCAGGCTGGCGGAGGTGGGGGGTGCAGGCCGGTGGAGAGTGGGCGCAGGCTGTGGGGCCAGAGGGCCAGGCTGGCAAGAGGGAGAGTGGCCAGCCCTGCTCTGGGCTGCCAAGACAGCAGGCATTGGGGTGGCTGCATGGAGGAGGGGGGATGGGCGCTGAATGAGCCCTGGCACAAAGGGGTCCATTGTGGGTCCTGGCAGCTCCCACTCTCACAAGCTGCCTGTCCCAGGGTGGGGCCCCCTGCTTTCCTCCCTGCCCCGCACCCTCCCACTGCCACTCCCAGCACAACAACACTGGCTTTGTGTGGGCCCTACATTGACCCCACAGGCCCCCACAGCCTGGCCTTGGTTTGCCTGGCCCTCCACTGCCCTTGCACACCTCATCCACCCCTCCCTGTCCCACGACAGAAAAGATACTGGCCCTGGAGCTAATGGGTGGCTCAGGCGGGTGGGGAATTGGACAGCCTCCTGGAGCTGCCCCCTCTGTCTGTCACTCTCATTATCCCCTTTATGTAGATGGGGGAAACTGAGGCATAGAGAAGCAACAGGACTTGTCCAAGATCACCTGGGCAGCAGTATGGGGCAGAGCCAGAGAGAGAACCCAGGAGTCCTGGCTCCCAGCCCCCTGAGCTCACGTGGTGGAGTCTGTGATTCCTGACTCGCTGTCCCGTGCTCTAACCACTCACCCACCCTGCCTCTGGCTATTTCCATCCTGGGAGGCTCAGCGTTTTCTGCTGGCCCTTTCCCCCATTCTGTCCCCCCTTCTGCATAGGGTGGGGGTTACTGGGGGGCAGGGGGCCCGGCCAGGCTGGGATCAGCAGGGTCCCACATTCTGCACAGAGCTATTTGCTGGAACTGCGCTGCATCCCCAGAGCCAGGCACACAATGGGCCGAGATTTCACGCCTATTAGGGGGCAGGAATCTGAGGCCTCTGTGCAGCTTCCAATGGGATTTGCTGCTGAGTGTGGAAATGCAGCTGAGTATCTCTGAGTGCAGGGGGTGGGAGAACTGACAAGTGGGGAAGGAGGGATGGCGAGAGAACCCAGGCATCCTGACTCTCAGCCCTCCCCTTCCCCCCTGGCTCTAAGCACTAGACATCCTCCCATCCCCAAGCCAGGACAGAACCCAGGTGTCCTGACTCCCAGCCCCCCTCTTGCTCTAACTCCTGGGAATCATTCCCCCTATTTTCAGCTGTGGGTCAAGAGTGGGTTCTAGTGAGGACTCCTGGGTTCTATCCCTGTCTCTGGGAGAGGAGTGGGGTCTGGTGGTTAGAGCGGGGGGGCTGGGAGCCAGGACTCCTGGGTTCTCTCCCCAGCTCTGGTAGAAGAGCGGGGTGCTGTAGCAGGGGTCTTCCCCCCCATGGGGGGCTCCATGAAGTGCCATGATGTATCTGCTCTCCACAGGCCGGGAGTGGGGGCACGGGGCTAGCCCGGTGAGCTGAGCGCTGGTGGGCGGGTGTGCCAGGCTGTGGGCATCAGCCTGAAGTGCTGTGGCTGTTGCCGTGGATCTGCGTCACAGGGTGTGAATGTTCTCGGGAGCCTGGGGGTGAGTCCGGGTCATCCCTAGAGTGTGTGTGTGTGACCCCAGCACCAGTGTGAGTCTGTGCGTGGCTGTGTCCATGCCGTGCGGGGGAAGGGGTGAGCCTGTGTGGGGGTGTCAGGAGGGGTGAATGTGGGTCAGGGTGTGCATGATCCCTTGTGTTTCTGTAAATCTGGCAATGTCACGGAGTGTGTCTTAGTCAGCGTGTGATGGGGAGGGGGTCAGTGTCACTGGCTACAGAGGAGAGAGGTGTGTTTGTGTATCAAGCCAAAGCTAGGTGTGTCAGTGAGCAGTGTGTGTATGGGTATCAGAGCCCTGTGTGTGTGTGTGAGAGAGAGAGAGAGCCCTGTGTATGCAGATCTGTGTGTCTGTCTCAGCTCTGTGTGTGTGTGTCGAGCCCTATGTGTGTGCATGTATCTGTCACAGCTGTGTGTGTGTCTCCGTGTGTGTGTGTGTCACATCTGTGTGTGTGCATACATAACCCCCTCTGTCTTCCCCCGATCACCAACACACTACCAGCCCAGCCCCCCAACCCGCTGGGCATTGCAAGTGGGTGAGAATGTAGTGCCCATCTTTCCCTGCTCCGTGGCTGGTGTCCGTCACCTGACACTGTGCATGGGGGGAATCCCTCATGCATCTCCCCCCCACCCCAGAAATCCCATTAACTCTCCCTGAAATTTCAGAGCCACAATCTAATTAGTGGGGGTGGGGGGGGAGGGAGAGGATTCAGTATCAGTGAAGCCAAAACAAGTCAAAGGGTGAAATTAAGAAGGGGGGCTGGAAATTAACCAGGACATCATCCCCCCTCCTAATTCTGTGGAGGGTCATGACTCCATCACTCTTCCCCATCATTCTTCCCTGCCTGCTCCTGGAAACCAGCTGTGCGCCCGGACACCTGGGTTCTATCCCTGGCTCTGCGGGAGGGAGTGGTGTCTAGTGGGTTGGAGCAGCGGGGGCTGAGAGCCAGGACTTCTGGGTTCTGGCCCGGGCAGTGGGGTGTAATGGGTTAGAGCTGGGACTCCTGGATCCTCTGTGCTACAGAAAGCCTGGCATATGTGCATCTCCCTCTGCTTTGTTCTCTCCTCCCTCCAGCTCTGCCATCCCACCCCCAGCCCCTCCTGACCCTCCTCAGAGGATTATCCCCTTATTCAGATCCTGGTTTATTGGGTAAACTTGGAAACAATCGGGACAAAGGGCGGTGTTATTGGATTGGAATTAAGAAGGGTTTAGCCAGGAGATCAGAGCCAAGGAATCTCAGCGACGCAGAAAGGATCTTTCACCCTTCAGCCTCTGGGCTCCTTTCCCGAAGAAATGGAGCAGTTCCTGTCCCAGGGGTACCGGGGCTGGGGCACAGAAGGCTGGTGCGGGTGTCTCGGGCAAGGCCTAGGGGGAATGGGGCAGTGGGGAAGAGTCCACAGGGCAACTGGGGGGCAGAATTGGGTGGGGGGAAGGTGTATCTATCAGGGCTGTCCTTAGGCACATGCGGCTGCGTAGGGCACCCGAAAATTTGGGGCATCACCTGCACAGCAGGTAAGAGCAGGTTGGCTCCCGCACACCCAGCACGGGCTGCAGTCTCCTTAGGCAGGGGCCATATTCACAGAGCCGAATGCACCAGCACGGCGCATGCTGCACGAGGGAGAGGGTACGGGGCAGGGAACTGTGACTCCACTGCCCTGAGGGGGGCCCAGGCTGCCACAGCTGTGTAGGAAGCTCGGTGTGTGTCAGCAATTGGTGGGGGAGGTGTTTCTTCTGGGGGTCTGTGAGTGGGGGTGGTGGCTGTGCCCCAAGTTGGGCATAGGGGCACCAGTTTAATAATACTGCATAGGGCCCCATCAATCCTAAGGACAACCCTGGTATCTATAGTGGGATGGGGTGGACAGTTCGGGGTTGCTGGGGGAGTGGGTATCTGTGGGGTTGGGCTAGGGAACAGTCCCTGGGGAAGGGCTGGGGGGACCCTGGGGGAGAGTGTGTCTGTGGGGGGTGGAGCTGGGGGGCCCAGGGGAGAGGGGCACTTCACCATCCAATCTACCCCCACCTTGTGGGGGGCAGATAGCCCTGAGTACATTGCGGGGGTCTCTGACTCCTGTTCCCAGCCCTAGCATCATTTGGGCCCTAACACCTACACCCCCCCCAACCAGCCTTCCAGCCCTACAGAAAGGCTGGGCCAGCTCCGTGGGGATTGGTACCACAATGCCCTTACAACCCTGTTTAAGGTGCCCAGGGCAGGGAGGTTGGCAGAGACCCCATAACCCCCTCTCTCCCCTATGGAATTCTCGGGGGGGGGGGCAGTCCAGGTGGACCAGCCCCCCCGCAGCCAGCCAGGCCCCTGCCCTGGGTCCAGATCACAGCTGGCACCCACTACAGGGGAAAGGTCCCAGACCCCATTTCCTGCCCCGCCGGCAGCCACAGCAGCTGCCCTTCCATGCACCCCTCTCTGCCTGCCCCTTCTGTCTCCCTGCCTCACTCCCTTCACTGAGCTATCCCTCCCCAGCTCCCTCCTCCCCGCTGCTTGAAACCCCCATGCCCCCCTCCCCTGCTGACAGGATCCCCCATTCCCCCCAACTGTGCTACTCATGCCCCCCTCCCCTGCTGCTGGGATCCTCCACCCACCTCCATCATGCACTCCCCATGCCCCCCTCTCCAGCTGCTGGGATCCCCCATCCCCCCCAGTCTCTGTTCCCCACGCTCCCTCCCCTGCTGCCTAGATCCCCCATCCCTCCCGGCCTGCGCTCCCCACACCCCCTCCCCTGCTGCCAGGATCACCCATCCCCCCATCCTGCGCTCCCCACGATCCCCTCCCCTGCTGATGGGATCCCCCCTCACCCCCAGCCTCTGTTCCCCATGCCCCCCTCCCCTGCTGACAGGATCCCCCATTCCCCCCAACTGTGCTACTCATGCCCCCCTCCCCTGCTGCTGGGATCCTCCACCCAACTCCATCATGCACTCTCCATGCCCCCCGTCACCTGCTGCCTGGATCCCCCATCCCCCCCAGCCTCCATTCCCCCCATCCCCCCACTGACAGGATCTCCCATCCCCCCCAGCCTGCAGTCCCCATGCCCCCCTCCCCCACTGCCGGGATCCCCCACCCCCCCAAACTGTGCTACCCACACCTCCCCTGCTGACAGGATCTCCCATCCCCCCCAGCCTGCGCTCCCCATGTTGCCCCTCTTCCCCATCCAATCTGCCCCCACCTTGTGCTCCTGTTGGGAGCCTTCCCTCATGAATTCCCCTCCACTCCCCTCCCCAAGCTGAGATTGAACCCAGGAGTCCTGGCTCCCAGGCCCCTCCATAATCCCTGGGCCCCCATCTGGTGACCTGGGTGGGTAATGCTTCCCCCCCCCCTCCCACCAGGCTGGGGGGTGTATTTCTTTCAGCAGCCCATGGACCAGGTGATCGTGGCGGGGCAATCGGTGACGCTGGCTTGCGTGGTTGTGGGCTACCAGGGTATGGTGCAGTGGACCAAGGATGGCCTGGCACTGGGTGGAGAGCGAGACCTGCCTGGTATGTACACGGCTGCAGGGGGAGGGTCAGCAGGGGGCGTTGTGCTGGGAGGGACCACAGGGTGCCGTGCTGCAGGGGAGGAGAGTGGGGGTCCCCAGAGGGCACTGTTCTGCAGGGGGGAAGGGACCAAGAGACCCCCATAGGGTGCCATGATGCGGGGGGGAGGAACTGGGGCTCCCTGGGGAGCGCCGTGCTGCAGGAGAGGGGACTGGGGGTGCCCAGGGGAGCTGTGCTGTGAGGCGGGACTGGGGGTTCCTAGAGGGGTGCTGTGCTGCAGTGGGGGACTCGGTCCCCCTGTGGGGTGCTGTGCTGTGAGGGGGACTGGGGATTCCTGGGGACATGATGCTGCAGGGGGGGAGACAAGGGGTCCCTGGGGGGCGCTGTGCCAATCCCTGCAGTCTGTCCCTCTCTCCCGCAGGCTGGGCCCGGTACTCCATCGTCGGGGATCCAGCGGCCGGGCAGCACAACCTGAGGATCGAGTCCGCTGAGCTGGGCGATGACGCCATGTACGAGTGCCAAGCTACGCAGGCGGCACTGCGTTCCCAGCGTGCCCAGCTCACGGTGCTCCGTGAGTGTCCCCTCCTGCCCAGCTGGGGCACCGCCCTGGGGACGCTCACAATACTGGAGCCCTCTCTCCCCACAGCTGGGGCACCGCCCTGGGGACTCCCACCCCATCGCTGACCCCCTGTCTCCCATCTGCCCCCCCAGTACCGCCCAATGACCCCGTGATCCAGAACGGCCCTATCGTCCGGGTCCAGGCCAGCGTGCCCTACAATCTGACCTGCCAGGTGTCTGGCGCCAAGCCTGCCCCTGAGATCAGCTGGTACCGCGATGGGCAGCTGCAAGGCTCTGCCCTCTATGCCAAGGTGAGGGGCCAAGGGGCAGGGCATTAAAGGGAAGACACAGGGTATGTGTGCGGGCAAGTTATTAAAGGGGCAGCTTGGGGTGTGGGGGCAGGGTATTAAAGGGGCAGAGGTGTATGGGGTGCAAGGAATTAAAGGGGCAGTCCAGGTGTGCAGTGGGAAACAGGCTATTAAAGGGGCAGTCGGGGGGCAGGGGGAAGGATATTAAAGGGGAGGTGGGATATGGCATGAAAGGACAGCCCAGTGGGGGGTGGGTGATTCTCCCTCCAGCCCCCGGACCCATTGGGAGATGGGTCTAGTGGGCCCCAAGCTGAGGCCTGACCTCTGCCCCCACAGGCCCTGATGGAGGATGGGAAGCGGGCAACGGCCCTCAGCACCCTGCTCCTCACACCCAGCACCCAAGACATGGGCAGTGCCTACACCTGCCACGTCACCAACCCGGCCGCGCCTGCCGGCAAGCAGACCTCCATCACTCTCGACGTGCTGTGTGAGTCCTGACTTGGGGGGAGGGGGTGTTGCGCTGTGGGGGGGCAGGGCCAGGTCTTGGCATGGGGCACCGTGCTGCGGGGGAGCTGGCAGGGACACCATGTTGTGGGGGGCCAGGCAAGGGGCTCAGTGTGGGGTACTGTGCTGCGGGGGCTGGCAGGAGGCTCAACGGGGGCACTGTGCTGTGGGGAGCAGGCGAGGGTCTGGTGGGGGGCACCGTGCTGTAGGGAGTGGGGGGCCAAGCAGGGTGCACTGTGCTGTGAGGGGCAGGGAGGGGACTTGGCGGGGGGCAGGTGAGCCCCACCCCAGAGCTGGTCGCATGTCTCTGACCGTCTTCCCCTTCCCCCCTCCAGACCCCCCCACGGTGATCCTCTCCGTCCAGCCGCAGACCGTCGCGGAGGGGGCCAAGGTCAGCTTCCTCTGCACCGCCACTGCCAACCCCGAGGTGACCGGCTACCGGTAAGAGCCGCTGGCTGACCCCGGCGACCGGGCGCCCTGGGCGGCCCCGGGGGCCCAGCCAGGGGTGGGGGCGGGGCTGCACTGCCCTCTGGTGGCTGCAGTGGGGACGTGCAGGTCCCCTCCCACCGGCTCTCGCTGCCTTGCCTGCCGGGAGCAAAGGGGAATCTGGGCCCCCTGGTGGTAACAGGCGGTACTGCCCCCAGCTGATGGCTCCCCCTAATTCTGCGTCTCCCCCCGACCACACACCGGCTGTGGGGCAGGTGGGCAAAGGGCGGCGTGGCCATCGCCGAGGCCAACGGGCACAGCTATGAGGCCAGGGTGGATCACTCCTTCTTCACCCAGCCCGTGTCCTGCGAGGTGGCCAACGCCGTGGGCAGCACCAACGTCAGTACCCTGGTGGATGTGCACTGTGAGTTGGGGGGGGCGCTGTGAGGGGGTGGAGGGGCGCTGTGAGTGGGAGTGGGGGGATGTGCACTGCGAGTGGGGGATGGGGCTGTGACTTGGGGGGATGGGCGCTGGGGGGTTGCAGGGGAGGTGGCGGATAGGTGCTGGGGGACAGGATTTGGGTTGGGTGTGGGGGGAAGGGTGTTGGGTGCTGTCCGTGCAGGGGGTGGGGGAGAGGAGAGGAGCAGGCTGGGGATGGAGGGAAGGGCACACTTGGGGAGCCGGGCTGTGGTTGCTTCAGGGGCTGGGCACTGGGCGGTGGGAGGACAATAGAAGGGGGGCAAGTACGGGAGAGGGGTACAGTATTGGCAGGGAGCCATAGGGGGTGGGGCTGGCAGTGTGGGGAAGATGCCCCAGCTCCCCAGAGCCCCACCCCTGCACTCACTGGATCCTCCCCCTGCAGTTGGGCCCCACCTGGTCTCCCAGCCCAAGCCCCTCACCGTGGATGTCGGGGCTGACGCCTCCTTCACCTGCACCTGGACCGGGAACCCGCCCCTCACCCTGGCCTGGACCAAGAAGGGATCCAGCGTGGTGAGTGACCTGCGTGGTGCAGTCCTGGCTCCTGCCTCCAACTGCTAGAATCCACTCCCCTCCCAGGGCCAGGGATTGAACCTAGGAGTCCTGGCTCCCAGCCCCACTGCTCTAACCACCAGACCCCCTCCGCTTCCAGAGCCAGGGTTTGAACCCAGGAGTCCTGGCTCCGAGCTCCACTGCTCTAACCACTAGAAGCCACTCCCCTCCCACAGCCAGGGCTGGAACCCAGGCATCTTGGCCCCCCGCTCTAACCCCTGCCATGTGGCTGCAGGTGCTGAGCAATGGCAACACCCTGCACCTAAAGGCTGTGACACAGGAGGACGCTGGCACATACGTGTGCAAGGCCATCGTGCCACGCATCGGCATGGCTGACAAGGAGGTGACGCTGGCGGTCAACGGTGAGGGCAGGGGTGGGGCATTGCCTGGGGGTGGGGCATCCTAGGGGGCATTGCCTGGGGGTGGGCATTGCTTGGGGGGGAGGGTATTCCCTGGGGGCGGGGCATCCTAGGGGGATTTGCCTGGGAACTGGGCATTCCCTGGGGGCGGGGCATCCTAGGGGGCATTGCCTGAGCGGAACATTACCTTGCGGGTTGAGCATTCCATGGGTGGAGCCTCAGGTGGCCCATCCCCATGGGGTTTCTCGTAGGGTGTGGGGAAGGTGTCTGGGGAGGGGGGGGTCTCTGTCCTGGGGGAGGGGTATGAGTAGGTGCTGCTCCCCCTAATTCTACCTTCCCCCATTGCAGGGCCCCCCATCATCACCACTGAGTCTGGGCCACAGACAGCGCTCGGGGACAAGGCACGGTTGGAGTGTCTAGTGAGGAGCACGCCCCCCCCTGACCGCATTGTGAGTACTGTCCCCTGCCCTCACTGACCCCCCAGACCCCCAACCTGCCCCCGAATGCATCATGACTGCTGACCCCCCCCAGCCCACCAACCTGCCCTCGACTGCATTCAGTGCTGCCCTCTGCCTGCCCCCCAACTCACCCCCAGCTCCCCAACCTGCCCCCAAATGCATTCTGAGTGCTGATGGCCCCAGGCCCTCCAATCTGCCCCGACCGTATCATTAGTACTGCCCCCCCATCTGCCCCCTGACTGACCCCCTGAACTCCCCAACCTGCCGCAAATCGCATTGTGAGTGCTGCGGTCCCCCGCCCATCCCCCACTGACCCCTCCCCAACCTGCCCCCTGCTGACAGGGCCTGTGTCTTGGTCTCGTGGCAGGTGTGGGCGTGGGGCGAGCAGGTGCTGGACAGCGGCTCAGAGGAGCGCTTCACAGTGGACACGGCGCTTACGGAGCGGGGGGTGCTCTCGGCCCTGCTTATCCAGCCCACGCGCACGGAGGACTTTGCCTTGCCCTACAACTGCACGGCCTGGAACCGCTTTGGGGCCCGCTCGGCGGCTGTCACACTGCACCGGCAGGGTAAGCCCCGCCCCCTGGCCCATAGCCCAGCCGGCCCTGCCCACACGCAACCCTGCAACAGCTGCACAGACTGGCACCACTTAGCCCCATGCTGACAGGGTGGGTCCCATGGGTTCCAACCCCTGACCCAATTGCTCCACCCTCCCACACCAAACCGGCTACAGTTTACCCAGATGCCCCACTCCAGAGGTGGCTGCATCACTGGATGAACTGTCCCCATGAGGCATTATGTGCTGCTGCTCCTTGGCTCCCCAGCCCCAGAGGTGGCTGCATTTCAGTGCTAGGTGAGTCATTCCTGTGAGGTGTTATGTGCAGCTTTTCTCCTGTTAACCCCACTCCCCAGAGGTGGCTGCATCTCAGTATTGGGCGAGCTGTCCTTGTGCTTTAGCAGCAGGGGCCTGCTCTCACCTGCTCTTTCCCTTACAGAGGTCCTGCCCATCATGATAATCGGGGCCTCAGCCGCAGCCGCTGCCACCCTGCTGCTGGTCTTGGCCGTTGGCGTGTCTGTCTGCTGCCTGCGCTGGTGCCCCGGGAAAGGTGAGGTCACTGGCTAGCTCCGCCCCTCCCCATTTACAGATGTGATCACCCAAAAGGCTGACATGGGCCTTTCCTCCTTCACATGCAGACACACTTCTAACAGATGTTAACAGGCCTGGGCTAATACGTGGGTCCACACACACCTCGACATGGTACCACACAGACCTGTGCTTCTGTGCATAGGGACACATGAGGACACACATGGACATGCTGGTTTAGATACAAGCACCCACGCGAGTTGGTGTTAGCAGTCTTGTGGTGTCATGGACAGGCTTCATGCTCCCGAGAACATCTGTACAGGCATGAAACATGTGTCCCATGTAAAGGTCACACAAACATACCCTTACATATGTGGGCAGCCCCTTTAACATGTGCCTAGGCCCCCAATACATGAACATACGAGTCATTCCCATGGGCACCTGGAGCCATGACGTGTCTCAGACACGTCTGCACTGATGTGGTAACCCCGGTGCATGTCTCTTTTAACACGTGTGTGACTGGATCTGGACAGCTCGCTGGCCAAGTGTAGCCTCTCCCTCCTGTGTCTGGTGCAGGATAACAGCCCTCTAGTGCTACCCACCGATGGAGTGACTCCTTCAGTTCCAGTGGCAGTTTCTGCATCTCAGTGCTGGGCAAGCTGTTCCCATGCAGCATTATGTGGGGGTGTTCCCCAGCTGCCCCGCCCCAGAGGTGGCTGCATCTTAGCACCAGGGGAGTCATCCCTGTGCGGTGTTATATACAGCTGTTCCCCGGCTGCCCTGCCCCAGAGGTGGGAGGGGGGACCACACCAATGGGGCACACAAATTCCCCCCCTCGAGCCAGTGGTGGGTGGGGCCCATAGGGGAGCTGGGGACCCAAGAGAGGTTCACACCCCTGGGTCTGTCTGTGTCCAGCAGCCAAACGAGGCACCAAGCTGTCCAAGACAGATGTCCTGGTGCAGATCACCACGAGTGACAGCAGCCCCAGCCGGCCCAGCGATACAGAGGAGGACGTCAAGGAGCCCATGGTGAGCATGGCATGGTGTCCTGTACTGAGCCCCCTCATCATGGCACTGCGCCCCCTACTGAGCCCCCGCAGCACGGCGCCCTGTACGGAGCCCCATGGTCCCCACAGTACTGTGCCCTCTACTGTGCCCCTGCCCCGTGGCATGGCCCCCTGACGAACCTCCTGCTCGCATGGCACAGCGTCCCCTACAGAGCCCCTCACTCCGCTCCCTGCGGCCCGGCGCCCCACAATGCCATGCTGGGCAACGCATCCAGATTCAGTTGGTTCCTGTCGGGGGGAAGCCCTGGGATCTGGCTGCGGGGGACGGGGGGGTGATAAGGCTGGATACCCCTACCCTGAGACTCAGCCCCTCCCCCTCCTCCCCCCCACCCCCACAGGCCACGAGCAGCGAGTCCCCAGCCACCTCGCACACAGAGCACAGCGAGATCCTGGAGGAGGAAGAGGACAGCCAGGACAATAAGGTTGGCGGCCCTGCCCCTGACCCAGGCCCCACCCCCTTTCCCCCAAGAGGCAATGCTATGGTATCTCCTCCCCCTCTCTTAAAGGCACAGTGGCCCTCCTGCACTTTCCCTGGCCCCCTCCTGCCCCACATAGAGTGCCCTGCTGGCATGGGGCTGGGGGTCCCCCCCGGCTAGGCGGGCTGGGAATTCACACCTCATTGGGATGCACACAGCAGCTCCTCTCTCCCCAACAGCAAGGGGCACAGGCTCGCTGCAGACTCAGGCAGCGTCACTGTGTCGGTCGGAGTTGGGGCAGTTCCCCCACTCTGAGGGGCAGCCCCCCACTCTCCCCTCCCCCCTCTGGCTCATTGATGTCTCTCTCCTACTCCCCCCACCCAGGACCCTACCAACGGTTACTACAAGGTCCGTGCTCATGAGGAACCCCACCTGTCTGGCAGTTTCTTGGAGTATGCCCCAGCCCCGCGCACCCTCTACACCGGGTCCCACGCCACCATGTTCCCCCCCTCAGGGCAGCCCTACAGCCACCGCTATACTCTGGGGGCACCCGGCTCCCGCACAGCCTACGAGCCCCACTACCCGCGGGATGGGGTGTACGGGGGGGGCTACCTCACAGCCCCCTACACCCGGGCCTTCACCAGCTACGTCAAGCCCAGCACCTACGAGAAGGCAGAGAGTGGCTATGAACAGTCAGACCAGGCCAGCAAGGTGTCGGGCGGCTCCCGCTTCTCCTATACCTCCCTCTCGCAACAGTCGGACTACGGGCGGCCTGCCCAGCAGCGCATGCAGACACACGTGTGACTCTTCCTCCCCAACACACATCAAGCCATTGGGGGACAGACGCCTAGGGCCATCCCTGTTGTGGGAGGGGGTTGGTCCGGCTTAGCCAACTGTCTCAAAATGGCCAATAGGCCAGCTGACTTGTGCTGCTGGAGGTGGAGATGAGTGGCCATCGGCTAGGGGAAGGGGGTTCAAGATGGCTAACAAACTGGGTTCAAAATGGCTGTCTCCCCAATTGACTTTTGCTCCTAGAGGCAAGGATGAGTGGCTATTGGCTGGGGTTAGGAATCAGGGCATGGGTTCAGAATGGCTGACGAGGGGGGTTCAAAACGGTTGACGGCCCTGTTGACTTCCTCCATTGGACCTGAGGATGGATTTGCACTGGATAGGGGAGAAGTCATGATGTTGGATACACTAACGGCTATTGAAAATGGGTTCAAAATGGCCATTGAGTTGGGTTCAAGATGGCCAATGGCCAAGCTTACTTCTTTGGTTGGGCCTGGCGATGAATCCCATTGGCTAGGGAAGAAGTCAGGCTTATCCCTGGGATGTTGAGATGGGTTCAGAATGGCTGATGATCCCATTCACTTGGTGAAATCAGCCGGTTTGCTTAGCCCAGGGCTGCCAAGATGGATACAAAATGGCCACTAAAAGGGGCACAAAATGGCTGATGGCCCAATCAGCTTCCTACAGAGACTAGTGGAGGGAGGAGCCAGTGGATGTTGGATTTCTGAGTGGCTTCCCCCACTGCCGCTGGCCCTGGATCAGCTAGGCCTGGACGCAAGATGGTGACCACCGGGCCAAGATGGCGGCTGGTGCTAGGCCCTGCCTGCTGGTTTTGCAGGCCCAGTAAAAATGGTAGCTCTCAGCTTTCCTGTGGGGCCCGATAATGGGGCTCATGGGGGGCAGTGGATGTATGCGTGAATCCACCCGCTGGCAGCACCCTCCCACACACCACCAATGCGGGAGCTGGGTTTGCTGCCCTCTGTCCCACACCACTGTTCCCTCTAAGCTGTGCGCGTGTGCACGCACGCACAGATCTGAAACCCCACGCACACAGCGAAACACTGCGCTCACAAAAATTTGCCCAGAAGCACAAAAATTTGCACAGAAGAAATTTTTTGCGCACTAAGCCTGTCAAAAATTAGAGGGAACATTACCCCATACCCACCCTCTGCTGGGGTGGGGCTGGTAAGGGCCCCACAGAGGTGTGGGGCTGGGAACTAAGAGCCCATGGGGATGCTAAGGGCAGCTTCCCCCTCTCAGAGCATGCAACCTCAGGCATGTCCCAGGGTAGCTGCCTGGCTGGCTTGGCGGGGAGGGAATGGGGCACAGGACCTCTCACCTCCAAGGGGCACCAGCTCTAATTCCCCATTGCCAGGTCACAGGGGTGAAATGTTGATGTTATAGACAGCCTCTGCCTGGGCCAAATCGATTCAGGTGGGGCCTGGGTTTTTCCTGCCATTAAAAACACCCCGTTTCCCGGCCATGCCCAGGCACTGGGGTCCCCGCCAGGGGGGATGGGAGTTCTCAGAGTGAACCCCGCCCCGCCACTGACCTGTCAATCTCCTGTTGCAATTGCGCAGCACCGAAATAATTTATATTTAATAAAACATATGGAAAGATGCCGTGAGACTTTTATTGGGGAACCAGCCTGACGGGCCCCCTAGATCTGACCACCACCTGCCCCCTCCCTGCCCCACAGATCTAACCCATCCAGCCTGGTACCACCCACCCCACAGAGCCAACCCATCCAGCCTGGAACCTGCCCCTTCCTGCCCCCCCAGAGCCGACCCATTCAGCCCAGTACTTGCCCTCTCCCTGCCCCCCAGAGTTGACCTATCGAACCCGGTACCCGCCTCCCTCCCTGCTCCATCCAGCTGGTACCCGCCACTCCCTGGCCTCACAGAGCCGACCAATCCAGCCCAATACGCATCCCGTTCCTGCCCCCCAGAGCCGATCCATCCAGACTAGTACCCGCCCCCTCGAGCTGACCCATCCAACCCGGTACCTGCCCCCCAGAGTTGACCCATCAAACCCGGTACCCACCCCCTCCCCGCCCCCTGGAGCCAACATATCCAGCCAGGAAACCACCCCCTGGACCTGACCCATCCAACCTGGAATCATAAAATCATAGAATATTAGGGTTGGAAGAGACCTCAGGAGGTCATCTAGTCCAATCCCCTGCTCAATGCAGGATCAATCCCCAACTAAATCATCCCAGCCAGGGCTTTGTCAAGCCAGGCCTTAAAAACCTCTAAGGATGGAGATTCCACCACCTCTCTAGGTAACGCATTCCAGTGCTTCACCACCCTCCTAGTGAAATAGTGTTTCCTAATATCCAACCTAGACCTCCCCCACTGCAACTTGAGACCATTGCTCCTTGTTGTCACCTGCCACCACGGAGAACAGCCGAGCTCCATCCTCTTTGGAACCCCCCGCTTCAGGTAGTTGAAGGCTGCTCTCAAATCCCCCCTCACTCTTCTCTTCTGCAGACTAAATAACTCCAGTTCCCTCAGCCTCTCCTGGTTAGTCATGTGCCTCCACTGGACTCTCTCCAATTTGTCCACATCCTCCTGCAGTGTGGGGACCAAAACTGGATGCAATACTCCAGGTGTGGCCTCACCAGTGCCGAATAGAGGGGAATAATCACTTTCCTTGATCTGCTGGCAACGCTCCTACTAATACAGCCCAATATGCTGTTGCCCTTCTTGGCAACGAGGACACACTGCTGACTCATATCCAGCTTCTCCTCCACTTAATCCCCAGGTCCTTTTCTGCAGAACTGCTGCTTAATCAGTCGGTCCCCAGCCTGTAGCAGTGCATGGGATTCTTCCTTCCTAAATGCAAGACTCTGCACTTGTCCTTGTTGAACCCCATCAGATTTCTTTTGGCCCAATCCTCCAATTTGTCTAGATCACTCTGGACCCTATCCCTACCCTCCAGCATATCTACCTCTCCCCCCAGCTTAGTGTTATCTGTGAACTTGCTGAGGGTGCAATTAATCCCATCATCCAGATAATTGATAACGATGTTGAACAAAACCAGTCCTAGGACCAATCTCTGGGGCACTCTGCTTGATACCGGCTGCCAACTAGACATGGAGCCGTTGATCACTACCCGTTGAGCCCAACGATCTAGCCAGCTTTCTATCCACCTTATAGTCCATTCATCCAATCCATACTTCTTTTACTTGCTGGCAAGAATACTGTGGGAGACCGTATCAAAAGCTTTGCTAAAGTCAAGATATATCACATCCACTGCTTTCCCCATATCCACAGAGCCAGTTATCTCATCATAGAAGGCAATCAGGTTGGTCAGGCACGACTTGCCCTTGGTGAATCCATGTTGACTGTTCCTGATCACCTTCCTCTCCTCCAAGTGCTTCAAAATGGATTCCTTGAGGTCCTGCTCCATGATTTTGCCGGGGACTGAAGTGAGGCTTTAGTTCCCGGGGTTCTCTTTCCTCCCTTTTTTAAAATGGCACTATATATACACCTTTTTCCAATCATCCAGGACCTCCCCCGATCACCATGAATTTTCAAAGATAATGGCCAATGGCTCTGCAATCACATGAGTCAACCCCTCAGCAGGCTTGGATGCATTTGACCTGGACCCCTAGACTTGTGCATGTCCAGCTTTTCTAAATAGTCCTTAACCTGTTCACCACTGAGAATCCGCCCCTCCCTGCCCCCTAGAGTCGACCCATCCAGCCCAGTACCTGCTGTTAGGATACAAATATTCAGGCCTGTCTGCAAAGGCCTATACTTTAAGAATTTAGGTGTATTCTTATCACTTAACTAGTTATAGAGGTACAAAACAAGAATCATCACTGTGATAGTTTAAGACTTTGTTCTTAGGCTAAGGCCTTTGGCTAAACAGCAGGGGCAGCCATAAGCTGGGAAGCGAAGGGTCACGTCCTCACCAGTCACACTGAAATAAGGCAGTTTCGGGCTGTTAAAAAGATGATCTAATCTATCATCTCCAGAGAAAGGGAAGAGCCTAGAAGATTTAAAGAAAATGTAGTTTGATAGCATCCTGTCTGGCAAAAACTCATTTCTCAATAGCTGGGGTGTGAAATCCTCACTTCTGTGTTTGTTCTGTCACTGTAGTCCCCATTTTCCTATTGTTTGTCTGTATAATCTCTGTCTGGTTCTGTGATCATTTCTGTCTGCTGTATAATTAATTTTGCTGGGTGTAAACTAATTAAGGTGGTGGGATATAATTGGTTAAATAATCATGTTACAATATGTTAGGATTGGTTTAGTTAAATTTCAGTAAAATGATTGGTTAAGGTATAGCTAACCAGAACTCAAGTTTTACTATATGGTCTGCAGTCAATCAGGAAGTAAGGTGGGGAATTGGAATCATGTTTTGCTAAGTGGGGGAATGGGAACAGGGACACAGGCATCAGAGCTGGGAAGGGGGACACTGAGGAAAGAAATTGGAATAATTGCTTGCTGGAAGTTCACCCCAATAAACATTGAATTGTTTGCACCTTCGGACTTCGGGTATTGTTGCTCTCTGTTCATGAGAGAAGGACCAGGGAATGGGAGGGTGAAGGGATAAGCCCTCTAACACCTGCCCCCTTCCTGCCCTCCCAGAGACAACCCGTACAGCATGGTACCCACACCCACCCTGCCCTCCAAAGCCGACCCACCCAGCCCGTTACCCAAACGCTCCCTGCCCCCCAGAGCTGACCCCTCCAGCCAGGACTCCACTGCCTCCCTGCACCCCCAGAACTGACCCACCCAGCTGGGAACCCACCAGCTCCCTGACCCCCAGAACCAACCCATCCAGTCAGAAACCCACCGCCTTCCTGCCCCCCAGAACTGACGCATCCAGCCCAGTTCCCATCCCCTCCCTGCCCCCCTATCCAACCCGTCCAGCTGGTGTCACGACTCCCAGGCGTGCCCACTCTTGGCCCCGTATGGTCGATGGGGGGGAACCCCCTTCACTGAGACAGCCCTTTTTGGGGGTCCACTCTCTCTTGGAGGTTAAGCCCCTCTGCCTCTTGGAACCGCACCTCTTTGAGCCTTAGCACACCTGTCTCTCGCTGTGGGCCCCTGCAAGGAGTCCACTCACTCTGGACCCCCAGGGCCTCCACTCCAAGAGGGAATAATGCCCCCTGTTCTCTAGACCGGAGCAACTATCAGCCAGCATAAAACAGGAGGGTTTATTGAGCATCTGAACCTAGCATAGGAAACTCTCAGGGCCTCAGGCCTGGCCTCCCTCAGCACAGCTCATCTAAGTCTCCCCTGCATCCAGGTGGGCTCTGCCTGCTTTCCCTCTCCAGTCCTGAGACCCTGCGCTTTCCAGCTGGGCATCTGATATCACCAGCCCCACGTCCCACCTCTGTCCATTGTCTTCTATCCAGGTAAACAGGGTCAGCTGGGCCTCCTCTCCTCTCTTCTGTCCTTTGTACCCCAATGGCTGGAACCAGCTTGTCAGGTCACCAGGGTCCTCTCTCTGCAGGCCATTGTCCCACTGGCCAGAACTGGCTGTGACTCCCTGAGCTGGGCCTCCCGGTCACCAGTCGCTGGGGTATTCATTCTCCAGGGAAACTGCATTCCACCCCCTCTGCATGCAAACCATTGAAAAAACCAAGAAATCCTCCCACTTTGTCACATCTCTGCCCCTTCAAGTCTGAACTGAGCGGGGTCACTTAGCCAGTGACCTGGGGAAGTTCAGGGCCCCATGATAAAGCATGGGCTATAACATTGGCACTCCCCCACACACACTACCTTCATGTCATAACCCTGGAGGAGCAGGCCCTATCTCAGCAGCTTGGCATTAGCCCCTTTCATTTGGTGCAGCCACATCAGGGGTGAATGGTCAGTGTACACAGTAAAGTGCCACCCAAATAGATACAGCTTCAGCTTTTTAAGGGCCCACACCATGGCCAGGCGTTCCTTCTCTATGGCTGCATAGTGCTACTCCCGGGGCAGCAGCTTCTTGCTCAGGTACACAATGGGGTGTCTCTCCCCCTTAGTATGAGTTTGCATCAGCACCGCACCCAGCCCGGTGTCTGAGGCGTTGGTGAACACCAGGAAGGGTTTGTTAAAATCCGGGTTTACCAGCACCGGGCTTTGGATAAGTGCCCCCTTCAGCGCTCAGAGAGCCCTCTGGCACTGCTTGGTCCAGACCATCTTGTCTGGCTTTCCCTTCCTACAAAGCTCTGTGAGGGGAGCTGCCAGGGAGCTAAAGTGGGGCACAAACCTCCGGCAGTACCCTGCCATCCCAATGAAAGTCTGGACCTGCTTCTTAGTCTGGTGAGCGGGCTAGTCTTTGATTGCCTTCACTTTGGCTGGCTCTGGCTTCAGGTGGCCTCTCCCCACCTTGTGGCCCAGGTATGTCACCTCTGCCATCGCCACCTTGCACGTTCCAGCTTTTATAGTCAGTCCTGCATCCTGGAGGCAACCCAGCACCCTCTTCACTTGGGACACATGGTCCTCCCAGGTCTGGCTAAAGACATAGATATCGTCAATATACGCTAGAGCAAAGTCCTCCATCCCCCTTAGTAATTGGTCCACCAGGCGCTGGAAGGTGGCAGGTGTCCCCTTAAGGCCAAAAGGCAGGACCAGGAACTCGAAGAACCCTATTGGGGTGGTGAAGGCAAACTTCACCTTGGCCTCTGGGTCCAAAGGTACCTGCCAGTAGCCCTTGGTGAGATCCATGGTAGTGAGGTACCAGGCGCCCCCCAACTTGTGTAGGATCTCATCAGTCCCAGGCATGGGGTAGGTATCAGACTTGGTGATGGCATTGAGCTTCCAATAGTCCACACAGAACCAGATCGACCTGTCCTTCTTGGGGACCAGCACCATGAGAGAGGTCCAGGGGCTGGAGGACGGCTGGGTCACCCTTGAAGACCTGGTGGGACTCCTCTCTCGCTGGAATATATTCCCATCTCAGACCAACTAATCCCTGCCCAAGAAGCAGAGATCAGAGAGATGTTGCCATAAAGAAGGAATGCCTGGCAATGGTGTGGGCCCTTCTTGGGGACCAGCACCGTGGGCGAGGCCCAGGGGCTGGAGGATGGCTGTACCACCCCTAAAGCCAGCATGTCTCCAACCTCTCTCTCGAGGTCCTGGGCTGCTTTCCCAGTGACCCTGAATGGGGAACACCCGATGGGAGGGTTGGCTCCCGTCTCCACCCAGTGGACAGCTCAATTAGTGAGCCCAGGCCGGTTGGAGAACAGCTGCTGGTATGAATGCAGCATCTCTCTGATCTATGCCTGCTGGACAGGGGCTAGCTGATCTGAGAGGGGAACTGATTCCAGGAGGAGTCAGCCCCCGCCTGAGGGAGGAGTCCCACTAGGGATCCTCTCCTTTCTCCTCCCACTGCCCACGCACAGCCAGCACCAACTTCTCCCTGTCCCAGTATGGCTTCGTAATGTTGACATGGGGCACCTGGTGGTTGTGTGCCTGACTGGACAGTTCCACTACATAGTTCACCTTGTTTACCTGTCTGATGACCTTGAAGGGGCCGTCCCAGACAGATTGCAGCTCGTTCTTCCTCATGGGGATGAAAAGTGTTGTCAGATGTCACCGGTGTGGTGCTCTGCTCTGTTCAATGTTGATAACAGTCAGCTGCGTGTGTGTGTTTCCTCCGTGTGATGCCCTGGCTCTGCGCAGATCGCTGACACAGCAGACCCCGAGAGAACCCCCAATGACCACAGACTCCAATAAGGTACAAAGACACCGGCCAGGTTTATTGCCAAATGAAACACAGTCTCTAGCTCCCAGGATCAGACGTCTGTGGTTCTGCTAGTACATATGTGCTCCCGGACAATGGACCGGCTCAGTCAGTGGTGGGACTCTCCACTGCCCCCTGGGCTGGACAAAGACAGCCCTCAGGGGTGCATCTCATACACAGGTACAAACAAGTTACCCATCACTCCTGACACATCGAGGTACAGCCCCTCTACGCGTTAGGGTGCTGTCTCCCTCCTGGTACATGTTGGTTCGAACAAACAACTCTATCCATCATATTGTCCTTTTGACCCTGTCTTTAGGATGGGTCAGCCTGTTCCTCATTATCTCTGTGGAATGTGTTCATACCAGAATGTTCTGGTGCCATCCTGGCACATGTTCATCCTATTAGGACTCGATACCTTTTAGATATGTGTGTACGTGCAATTAGCAGCTTCCAACTTGTGTGAGCAGGGCCTGCCTCTGGCTCACAGCTTAACTTTGCTTTATGTTAGCAAAGTCTTCACCATTACTATAGTTCAGGCCTCAGGCCTCACACTAGGCCTCTTATACGAGGATTTATGTGTCAAGGCCTCATCTTACTACAAGAAGCATCACCTAGTCCCCGGTAGCATAGGAGCAGCACGTGCTGAGCAGTCGTACCAGACCTTCTGCTTCCTCTGTGCCCTGGCTAGGTTTCCCCTGGCCATGAGCTCAGCGAGCCTTTCCCGGAAGGTCAGGAGATATGCCACCACTGATTCTCCATCGGGAAAGGCCTTCCCCTCCCACTCGTCTCTCATCAAGTCCAGGGGTCCCCTCACTCTCCTCCCATACAGCAACTCGAATGGGGAAAACCCTATGGATTCCTGGGGCACTTCCCTGTATGCAAACAGCAGGTGGGGTAAATACTTGTCCCAGTCCTGCGAGTGCTGGTCCATAAAGGTTTTCAGCATCATCTTTAGGGTCCAGTTGAACCTTTCCACCACCCATTGGACTGAGGGTGACACGCCGAGACCTAGGTATGTTGGACCCCACACTTCTTCCACAAGCACTGGAGCAGGGTTGACGTGAAGTTGGACACCTGGTCTGTAAGGACCTCCTTGGGGAACCCCACCCTGCTGAAAATGGTCAGTAGCGCGTCTGCCACGGTGTCTGCCTCGATAGAGGACAAGGCCACTGCCTCACGGTAGCGCGTAGCGAAATCTACCACCACCAGGATGTATTTCTTCCCTGACTGGGTCGCCCTGCTGAGGGGCCCCACTATGTCCACAGCCCCCTTCTGGAAAGGCTCCTCTATGATGGGCAAAGGTCTCAAAGCTGCTTACACTTATCCCAGGCCTTCCCCCGCTCTGGCAGGAGGCACAGGACCTGCAATACTGTTGGATTGCGTCAAAGACCCCGGGCCAGTAAAGGTTCTGCAGCAGCCTCTGCCTGGTGCGCCGGATGCCCTGAAAGGGGGATATCGTGGGCCAAGTACAACAGTCTGCGGCGGTACCTCTGGGGGACCAACTGCCTCCTGGCCTCCCAAGGTTCAGTTTGCCCCGAACGCAGCCCATTCCCAGTACAGGAATCCCTTCTCCCACAGGAATCTCTCCTGGCATTCCTCCCCCTGGATTCTTCACCACTGTGGCCAGCAAGGGCCCTCAGCTTCTCTAAGGAGGGATCTTCCTGCAGCCCCATCTGGAATTCAGCTGCTGGGTTTGAGGGTACAGCCCTGGTTGGCGGTGCCTCAGTTTCCCCACCTTGGGATGGAGGCTCCGGTCCAGCCCTGTCGAGCCGTACCCTCAATGCTTTGGTCCCCTGCTTTGGGAGGTCCCACATCCCTCACTGGCTCTGGCTCCGGGTAAGGACCAGGTCACTTTAAGTGCCATCCGGCCAGTCCTCCAAGTCATTACCCATTAGCACCTCTGTAGGCAGGTGATTGTGCACCTCAACCTCTTTCGGTCCCTCCTTAGCCCCCCATCTCAGGTGTATCCTCTCTCTAGGCACCTTGATGGAGGGCCCGAACACTCCCCTTAGGGTCATGTAGGCATTGGGCACTAGCTGGTCTGGGTCCACCACCTCGGGCTGCGCCACTGTCACCTCAGAGCCCATGTCCCAGAACCCCTGGACGCTCCTTCCCCCCACCTCTATGGGGATGATGTGGTGATCATCCCCCGGGGCCTGTCCCATGCTCACCTGACAGATTGAGTACGGGCGCTCTGGACCTGGGGCCCCGCCTTCTCCCTTGGGCCTGGCCTGGCGGTACCCTCCCCCTGGAACAGCCCTATCGACTGCAGCCCGCAGGCCCGGCGGTGCCCCCTCTCAGTGGGCTTCCACCGAGTTAACACCCCACGGGTTCTGTTTGGCAGCCATTTCCTTCATCTTCAGGCATTGCGCCACCTTGTGTCCCTTTTGGCCACAGTAATTACATTTCAGGTCCCTCAAGTCCCATGACGGGGGTCACCTGCCCCAGCATTCCCGGGCACCCCTGAGTTGGGCTTCCTGGAGTCCCACCTTTGAGAGGTCTCTGGGTGACTCCCCTTCTGAGTCCCCAAAGTGGATCTCCCTCCTCCCCCTCAATCTGCTGTCCACAAACTCATCCGCCCATGCACCCACACTGCGCAGATCTTTGAGCTTCCGGTCATAGAATCATAGAATATAAGGGTTGGAAGGGACCCCAGAAGGTCATCTAGTCCAACCCCCTGCTCAAAGCAGGACCAATTCCCAGTTAAATCATCCCAGCCAGGGCTTTGTCAAGCCTGACCTTAAAAACCTCTAAGGAAGGAGATTCTACCACCTCCCTAGGTAACGCATTCCAGTGTTTCACCACCCTCATAGTGAAAAAGTTTTTCCTAATATCCAATCTAAACCTCCCCCACTGCAGCTTGAGACCATTACTCCTCGTTCTGTCATCTGATACCATTGAGAATAGTCTAGAGCCATCCTCTTTGGAACCCCCTTTCAGGTAGTTGAAAACAGCTATCAAATCCCCCCTCATTCTTCTCTTCTGCAGGCTAAACAATCCCAGCTCCCTCAGCCTCTCCTCATAACTCATGTGTTCCAGACCCCTAATCATTTTTGTTGCCCTTCGCTGGACTCTCTCCAATTTATCCACATCCTTCTTGAAGTGTGGGGCCCAAAACTGGACACAGTACTCCAGATGAGGCCTCACCAATGTTGAATAGAGGGGAACGATCACGTCCCTCGATCTGCTCGCTATGCCCCTACTTATACATCCCAAAATGCCATTGGCCTTCTTGGCAACAAGGGCACACTGCTGACTCATATCCAGCTTCTCGTCCACTGTCACCCCTAGGTCCTTTTCCGCAGAACTGCTGCCTAGCCATTCGGTCCCTAGTCTGTAGCTGTGCATTGGGTTCTTCCGTCCTAAGTGCAGGACCCTGCACTTATCCTTATTGAACCTCATCAGATTTCCTTTGGCCCAATCCTCCAATTTGTCTAGGTCCTTCTGTATCCTATCCCTCCCCTCCAGCGTATCCACCACTCCTCCCAGTTTAGTATCATCCGCAAATTTGCTGAGAGTGCAATCCACACCATCCTCCAGATCATTTATGAAGATATTGAACAAAACCGGCCCCAGGACCGACCCTTGGGGCACTCCACTTGATACCGGCTGCCAACTAGACATGGAGCCATTGATCACTACCCGTTGAGCCCGACAATCTAGCCAGCTTTCTACCCACCTTGTAGTGCATTCATCCAGCCCATACTTCCTTAACTTGCTGACAAGAATACTGCGGTCCACTAACCACATCTTAAGGTCTGGAGGGCAGATGTCATACAGCTGCTCCAACCCCACCTCCCTGTCCTCCGGAACCAACCCATCCAGCCCGGTTCCCGCGATCTCCCTACCCCCTGTATCCGACCCATCCAGCCTGCTACTAGCCCCCTCCCTGCCCCTGGAGCTGACCCATCCAGCTGGGAACCCACTGCCTCCCTGCCCCCCGGAACCAACTTATATAGCCCGGTTCCCGCGACCTCCCTGCCCCACGGAACCGACACATCCAGCCCAATACCTGCCCCATCCCTGCCCCTGGAGCTGACCCATCCAGCTGGGAACCCACCACTCCCTACCCCCTGGAACCGACCCATCCAGCCCAGTTTCCGCAACCTCCCTGCCCCCTGGAGCCGACCCATCCAGCCTTGTATCGCCCGCCCCCCGAAGCCAACCAATCCAGCATGGTACCCCCCGCTCTCTGCAACCCCAGAGCCAATGTATTCAGCCGGTACCCGCCCCCTCCCTGCCCCCCAGAGTCAACTCATCGAACCCGGTAGCTGCCCCCTCCCCGCCCCCCATATCCCACCCAGCCAACCTGATACCCGCCCACTCCCTGCCCCCCAAAGCCGACCCAACTAGCCCAGTACTCACCCCCTCTCTGCCCCCGGAGCCAACCCATCCAGCCTGGTACCTGCCCCCTCCCTGCCCCCCAGAGTTGATCCATTGAACCCAGTACATGCCCCCTCCCCGACCCCCAGAGCCAACATATCCAGCCAGGAAACCGCCCCCTGGACCTGACCCATTCAACCTGGAATCATAGAAGATCAGGGTTGGAAGAGACCTCAGGAGGTCCTCTAGTCCAATCCCCTACTCAAAGCAGGACCAACACCAACTAAATCATCCCAGCCAGGGCTTTGTCAAGCCAGGCCTTAAAAACCTCTAAGGATGGAGATTCCACCGCCTCGCTAGGTAACCCATTCTAGTGCTTCACCACCCTCCTAGTGAAATAGTGTTTCCTAATATCCAACCTAGACCTCCCCCTCTGCAACTTGAGACCATTGCTCCTTGTTCTGTCATCTGCCACCACTGAGAAAAAGCCAAGCTCCATCCTCTTTAGAACCCCCCTTCAGGTAGTTGAAGGCTGCTCTCAAATCTCCCCTCACGCCTCTCTTCTGCAGACTAAATAACTCCAGTTCTCTCAGCCTCTCCTCATTAGTCATGTGCCCCAGACCCCTAATCATTTTCGTTGCCCTCCACTGGACTCTCTCCAATTTGTCCACATCCTCCTGTAGTGGGGGGACCAAAACTGGATGCAATACTCCAGGTGTGGCCTCACCAGTGCTGAATAGAGGGGAATAATCACTTTCCTCGTTCTGCTGGCAACGCTCCTACTAATACATCCCAAAATGCCATTGGCCTTCTTGGCAACGAGGACACACTGCTGACTCATATCCAGCTTCTCCTCCACTTAATCCCCAGGTCCTTTTTGTGCAGAACTGCTTCTTAATCAGTCGGTCCCCAGCCTGTAGCAGTGCATGGGATTCTTCCTTCCTAAGTGCAAGACTCTGCACTTGTCCTTGTTGAACCTCATCAGATTTCTTTTGGCCCAATCCTCCAATTTGTCTAGGGCCCTCTGGACCCTATCCCTACCCTCCAGCGTATCTACATCTCCCTACAGCTTAGTGTCATCTGCGAACTTGCTGATGGTGCAATTAACCCCATCATACAGATCATTGATAAAGATGTTGAAGAAAACCAGCCCCAGGACCGACCTCTGGGGCACTCCACTTGATACTGGCTGCCAACTAGACATCGAGCCGTCGATCACTACCTGTTGAGCCCGACAATCTAGCCAGCTTTCTATTCACTTGTTTTGGTTTGGTTTGTGTTTCCCAGACTAACAGGACTTAGGTGGGAAGGCTATGACAGATACAGAGGCAGCAGTGGTAATGACCCAATCAGTGGAAGACACAATGAAGATGACTGGATGTGGAAGCTGCGGCATGTACATGATCCTGGTGGGGGGACCTGAAAAGAGTTTTGTCTGCATGAAGTGCTGCCTGATAGAGCTGATGGAAGAAAAGATCCAAGGATTGGAGACGCAGGTGGAAACTCTAGTTGAGTTTAGAAGGGGGTTTGAGCAGATGATGGAGCAAAGACATGAGGAGGCTGAAGGGAAAAGCTCAGACTTGCAGATGGAAGCAGGACCAAGAAAGAACTCTGAGGGGAGACTGCTGGGTGAAGAAAATGGACAGTGGAAGCATGGGACTAAGAGAACCAGGCAGAGGAAAAGACGAGCTAGTGAAGGAGAAATAGAGCTCAGGAACAGGTTTGCGGAGTTGGAAAATGAAGAAGGGGCACAGCAGGTGGTCACTGAAGGTGAGAGGGCAAGGAAGAAGAGAAAAGCAGCTAGTCCTATAGGAAGAGGGGAAGAGTCAATGGAGATAACAACACTAAATATGAGCCCCAGGAGGAAATGGGATGGGTTGCAGAGGATTGCAAGGGAGAATAGGAATTGAGAGGATTTGCAGGCAGAGGGAACAAGGGATAGACCAGAGAATTGCACCATCACTAGGAAAAGGCAGGTCTATGTGACTGGGGACTCCTTACTGAGAAGGATGGACAGGCCTGTAACCAGAGCTGATCCAGAGAACAGACGGGTGTGCTGTCTGCTGGGTGCTAATATACGGGATGTGGACCTGAGGCGGAAGAGGATCCGAACGGGAACAGGAAAGAATCCACTGATCGTCCTTCATGTGGGAACAAATGATACAGCTGGATTCTCGCTGGAATGTATCTAGGGAGACTGTGCCAGGCTGGGGAAGACACTTAAGGAAATCGAGGCTCAGATGATCTTCAGTGGGATTCTGCCTGTTCCTAGAGAAGGGCAACAAAGATGTGACAAGATTATGATGATCAACAGACAGTTGATCACGGCTCAGGCAGTGGTGCTATAAGGAGAGCTTTGGGATGCCACTGGAAGGCATTCATGGACAGAGGACTGTTCTCTTAGGATGGACTTCACCTGAGTAGGGAGGTGTCGCGGAGTGTGGGGGAGTCCAGGCCCTGCACCCCTCTTCCTGGGATCCACTGAGACTCTCAGCCAGCCAGTAAAACAGAAGGTTTATTGGACAACAGGAACACAGTCCACAACAGAGCTTGTGGGTACAACCAGGACCCCTCAATCACGTCCTTCTGGGGGAGCAGGGAGCTTAGACCCCAGCCCTGGGGTTCCCTGTGTTCCTCTCCCCAGCCTCCCAAACTGCCAACTAAACCCACCCAGCAGGTTCCCTGCTGCAGCCTCTGTTCACATTCCTGGGCAGAGGTGTTACCTCCCCCTCCCCCTCCTGGCTCAGGTGACAGGCTCTCAGGTCTCCCATCCCCAGGGCACATTCCCAGGTCAACACTCCCCCCTCCCTGCTGAGTCACATCGTCACATCTCTCCCCCCTTCGAGACTGAACTGAGCGGGGTCACTGTGACCAGTGACCTGGGGAAGTTCGGGGCCCCCTCTCCGGGACAGCGCATCCGCTATCAGGTTGGCACTTCCCTTCACGTGGACCACGTCCATGTCGTAATCCTGCAGGAGCAGGCTCCATCTCAGGAGCTTGGCGTTGGCTCCTTTCATCTGGTGCAGCCAGGTCAGGGGAGAGTGGTCGGTGTAGACGGTGAAGTGTCGCCCGAAGAGATAGGGCTCTAGTTTCTTGAGGGCCCACACCATGGCCAGGCACTCCTTCTCGATGGCCGCGTAGTGTTGCTCCCGGGGTAGCAACTTCTTGCTCAGGTACACGATGGGGTGTCTCTCCCCCTTTTCATCCTCCTGCATTAACACCGCCCCCAGTCCCGTGTCGGAGGCGTCGGTGAACACCACAAAGGCCTTGTCAAAGTCCGGGTTCGCCAGAACTGGGCCACTGACCAGAGCCTCCTTCAGCGCCCGGAAAGCCACCTGGCACTGCTCGGTCCAGACCACCTTGTCTGGCTTCCCCTTCTTGCATAGCTCAGTGATGGGGGTGGCTATGGCGCTAAAGTGGGGCACAAATCTTCGGTAGTATCCTGCCATCCCAATAAAGGCTTGGACCTGCTTTTTGGTGTGGGGAGCGGGCCAGTCTCTGATCACCTCCACCTTGGCTGGTTCCGGCTTTAGGCGGCCGCTCCCCACCCGATGGCCCAGGTAAGACACTTCCGCCATCCCCACCTTGCACTTCTCCGCTTTTACAGTCAGCCCAGCCCCCTGGAGTCGGTCCAGCACTTGTCTAACCTGGGACACGTGGTCCTCCCAGGTCTGGCTAAAGACACAGATGTCATCAATATACGCCACGGCAAAACTCTCCATCCCCCTCAGGAGCTGGTCCACCAGGCGCTGGAAGGTGGCCGGCGCTCCCTTGAGGCCGAAAGGCAGGGTCAGGAACTCATAGAGCCCCAGAGGGGTGATAAAGGCCGATTTCAGTCGGGCATCTGCATCCAGCGGCACTTGCCAGTAGCCCTTTGTAAGGTCCATGGTGGTAAGGTACCGAGCTCCTCCCAGTTTGTCTAGGAGCTCGTCCGGCCTGGGCATGGGGTAGGCATCAGATACAGTGATGGCATTGAGCTTCCGATAGTCCACGCAGAACCGGACCGACCCGTCCTTTTTGGGGACCAGCACCACCGGCGAGGCCCAAGGGCTGGCCGATGGCTGGATCACCCCCAAAGCCAGCATGTCCCAGACCTCTCTTTCCAGGTCCTGAGCAGTTTTCCCTGTGACTCGGAAGGGGGAGCATCTTATCGGCGGGTGCGACCCTGTCTGCACCCGGTGGACAGTCAGATTAGTGCGTCCAGGCTGGTTGGAAAACAGCTGTCGGTACGGATGCAGCACCCCCCTGACCTCAGCTTGCTGGGCAGGGGTTAGCTGATCCGAGAGGGGGATTGTTTCCAGGGGGGAACCAGCTCTGGTCCCAGGGAATAGATCTACTAAAGGGTCATCTCCCTGCTCCTCCCACTGTCCACACACGGCCAACACCACATTCCCCCTGGCATAATATGGCTTCATCATATTCACATGGTACACCCGGCGGTGGTGCGCCCGGTTCGACAGCTCCACCACATAGTTTACCTCATTGAGCTGCTTGACGACCTTGAAAGGGCCCTCCCAGGCGGCCTGTAGTTTGTTCTTTCTCACAGGGATGAGAACCATCACCGGATCCCCGGTGGCGTAGGCACGGGCCCTTGCCGTGCGGTCATACCAGACCTTCTGCTTCTTCTGGGCTCTGGCCAGATTCTCCCTGGCCAGGCCCATGAGTTCAGCCAGTCTCTCTCGGAAGATCAGGACATACTCCACCACTGACTCTCCATCGGGAGTGGCCTTCCCCTCCCACTCGTCTCTCATCAGGTCCAGGGGGCCCCTCACCCTCCTTCCATATAACAGTTCGAAAGGCGAAAATCCGGTAGACTCCTGGGGCACCTCCCTGTACGCGAACAGCAGGTGAGGTAAGTACTTGTCCCAATCCTGCGGGTGCTGGTTCATAAAGGTTTTCAGCATCATCTTTAGCGTCCCGTTAAACCTCTCCACCAGCCCGTTGGACTGGGGGTGATAAGCTGAGGCCCAGTCGTGCCGGACCCCACATTTCTCCCACAAGCACCGGAGCAGGGCCGACATGAAGTTGGAGCCTTGGTCTGTCAAGACTTCCTTGGGGAACCCCACTCGGCTGAAAATGGTCAGGAGCGCATCGGCCACGGTGTCTGCTTCAATGGAAGCTAAGGGCACTGCCTCGGGGTAGCGGGTGGCAAAATCTACCACCACCAGAATGTATTTCTTCCCCGACCGGGTCGTCTTGCTGAGAGGCCCCACGATGTCCATGGCCACCTTCTGGAAAGGCTCCTCTATGATGGGCAAAGGTCTCAAAGCCGCTTTCCCCTTGTCCCGGGCCTTCCCCACCCTCTGACAGGGGTCACAGGATCGGCAATACTGCCGGACCGTGGTAAAGACCCCGGGCCAGTAAAAGTTCTGTAGCAACCTCTGCCGGGTGCGCCGGATTCCCTGGTGCCCTGCGAGGGGGATGTCATGGGCCAGGTACAGGAGCTTGCGGCGATACTTCTGGGGGACCACCAGCTGCCTCCTGATCCCACAGGACTCTACTTCCCTTGTGGGAGCCCATTCTCGGTATAGGAACCCCTTCTCCCACAGGAACCTCTCCTGGCAGCCTCTCCTCATGGTCCGTACCACCCTGAGGTCGGCCAGGTCCCTGAGCTTCCGCAAGGAGGGATCTTTCCTCAACTCGGCCTGGAACTCAGCAGCTGGGGAAGGGATGGGGACCGGTTCCCCCTCAGTGGCCAGGTCTGAGGCCTCAGCCTCTCTGAGCCGTGCCCCTCGGCCCTCCCTTCCCACCAGGGTAGGGTCCTGCGCCTCCGGTGCGGTACCCTCCCCGAGGTCAGGGAGCAGTGGCCCTCGCCGGCTCTGGCTACGGGTCACAACCAGGGCGGTCTGGGGCTTGCTTGGCCAGTCCTCTAGGTCTCCCCCCATCAAAACTTCAGTGGGCAAATGGTGGTGTACCCCCACATCCTTGGGGCCCTCCTTGGCCCCCCATTTCAGGTGTACCCTTGCCACGGGCACCTTAAATGGGGTCCCGCCCACCCCTGTCAGGGTCAGGTAGGTGTTGGGCACCACCCGATCTGGGGCCACCACCTCGGGCCGGGCCAGCGTCACCTCCGCGCCCGTATCCCAGTATCCATTGACCTTCCTCCCATCCACCTCCAGGGGAACAAGGCACTCTCTCCGGAGGGACAGCCCCGCGCCCACCCTGTAAACTGAGCGCCCTGAGTCCAGAGCCTCCAGCCCTCTGGTGGAGCTGGCCTGGGGTACTCTTCCCTCCTGAGCAGGTGGTAAACTGGTAGGCCCCCTTTCCTGGGTCGTCTGCCCCTCGTCCAGCTGGGTCCCTACCCAATTAACCCTGGGTAGGTTGGGTCTGCTCAGTTTGTCCCTGAGCCCAGGGCACTGGGACCGTATGTGGCCTCTCTGGCCACAGTGATAGCAGCTCAGGTCACGTTGGTCCCCTCGAGCGGGTCGGAGGGGCCCGACGCCAGGCGTTCCCCTTTGGAGGGGGTTCTCCCTATTTCCCCGCTGGGAGGCCCCCTGGTGACTCTCTCTCTGCATCGGGGGGGGCCTGTTCTTTTGGGACTCCTCCCGGCTACCCCCTGACCGACTGTTCACAAACTCGTCGGCCAGCTGCCCTGCGTGCTGGGGGTTCTCGAGCTTTTTGTCCACCAACCACAGCCTCAGGTCGGAAGGGCACTGTTCATACAGTTGCTCCAGTACAATTAGGTCAAGCAGGTCCTCTTTAGCTCGGGCCCCAGCTGTCCACTTGCGGGCATACCCCTGCATCCGGTTGGCCAGTTGTAGGTAGGTGACCTCAGGCGTTTTACGCTGACTCCGGAACCTTCTCCGGTACATCTCGGGGGTCAGCCCAAACTCACGGAGCAGGGCCTGTTTGAACAGTTCATAGTCCCCTGCCTCCGGCCCTGTCATCCGGCTGTACACCTCCACGGCTTTGGGGTCCAGTAAGGGGGTGAGAAACTGGAGCCTGTCTGCAGGGTCAACCCTGTGCAGCTCACAGGCATTCTCAAAGGCCGTCAGGAAGCTATCTATGTCCTCCCCCTCCTTACGCTGGGCCAGGAAGCACTTATCAAAGTTCCTTGCAGTCTTGGGTCCCCCCTCATTCACCACAGCCGGGGCCCCACTGCTCTTCAGCCTGGCCAGCTCCAGTTCATGCTGTCTTTGTTTCTCCTTCTCCTGACGTTCCCTCTCCTTCTCCTGACGCTCCCTCTCCTTCTCCTCCTGCTCATGTTGACGTTGTTTCTCCTTCTCCTCCTGCTCATGTTGACGTTGTTTCTCCTCATGTTGACGTTGTTTTTCATGATCCTCCAGCTCCCTCATTTTCATCTCCCTCTCCCATTCCAGCCGCCTCCGCTCCAGGGATGGGGAGCTCCGCCGGGAGGATCCCCTGCTGGGTGCTGGGGTCAGGGTGCCCTCGGTATTCGCTGGGCTTCCCCCAACCCCTCCCCCAGGCATAGGTAGGAAGGGTCTCGGGATGTCCTCGGCAGCAGTCTGACCCCTCCCAGCCCGGTCAGGCCCCGGGGCCCACGCTGCGTCTGCCGGGCGGCTCCCCTCAGGGACAGGGATCGGGTCATCCAAGCGATCCCTCTCCTCCAACTGGGCAATCAGTTGTTCCTTGGTGGACCTCCCGATGCGCAGCCCCCTCTGCCTGCACAGCTCCACCAGGTCACTCTTAAGGCGTTTAGCGTACATCTCCCTGCTGGCCACTCGCAGGCCGGGCAGCTTCCCACGGTTTCCAGGAAAAGCCCTTAGTGTGCCAGTCCTTCTTGAGGTCACCACCTCTTTGCCAGGGTCGAGCTGCAGACTCCTCCGCCCCTGGGACCGCTCACTGCAATCCCCCGGGGGACCCTGTTACTGCAAAAGTCTTTCTCTCTGGTCACACATTCCCAGGGGTTAGCCGCCCCCCGAAACCGTCTCTCTCTGAATCTTCAGCACGCCTGGTCCCCGTCAATTCCCCTTCGTTTTACTGTTCCCCAGTCACTTACTGCAGGAAGCGCCGTTCACGGGGTGCAGTAGATCCCACCGCTGCCACCAGTTGTCGCGGAGTGTGGGGGAGTCCAGGCCCTGCACCCCTCTTCCTGGGATCCACTGAGACTCTCAGCCAGCCAGTAAAACAGAAGGTTTATTGGACAACAGGAACACAGTCCACAACAGAGCTTGTGGGTACAACCAGGACCCCTCAATCACGTCCTTCTGGGGGAGCAGGGAGCTTAGACCCCAGCCCTGGGGTTCCCTGTGTTCCTCTCCCCAGCCTCCCAAACTGCCAACTAAACCCACCCAGCAGGTTCCCTGCTGCAGCCTCTGTTCACATTCCTGGGCAGAGGTGTTACCTCCCCCTCCCCCTCCTGGCTCAGGTGACAGGCTCTCAGGTCTCCCATCCCCAGGGCACATTCCCAGGTCAACACTCCCCCCTCCCTGCTGAGTCACATCGTCACAGGAGGGAAATAGACTTCTAAGATGGAGGATGGCATAACTGATTAAGAGAGCTTTAAACTAGGAATTTGGGGGAGATGGTTGGGAGATATCCAGGTAATCTCCACGTCGGATTTTAACATTGAGAGGGAAGAAAACGAAGTAAGAAAGGCTACAGCCGTGGGTAGGAGAATGGACATAAGGAGGAAGGGCAGTGTGGATACCAGTCTAATAGGTGATACTGGCAGTAGAATGGCCATGCCTAATTGGGTAAAGAATGTGAGCAAAGCCAAACAGCAAAAATTAAGATGTTTGTACACTAATGCGAGGAGCCTAGGTAACAAAATGGAGGAACTAGAGCTACTGGTGCAGGAAGTGAAACCAGATATTATAGGGATAACAGAAACATGGTGGAATAGCAGTCACGGCTGGAGTACAGGTATTGAAGGGTATGTGCTGTTTAGGAAAGACAGAAATAAAGGCAAAGGTGGTGGAGTAGCATTGTATATCAATGATGAGGTAGACTGTAAAGAAATAAGAAGTGATGGAATGGATAAGACAGAGTCTGCCTGGGCAAAAATCACATTGGGGAAGAAAGCTACTAGAGCTTCCCCTGGGATAGTGCTTGGGGTGTGCTGTAAACCGCCAGGATCTGATTTGGATAGAGACCTCTTTAATGTCTTTAATGAAGTAAATCCTAATGGGAGACTTTAACTTCCCAGATATAGACTGGAGGACAAGTGCTAGTAATAATAATAGGGCTCAGATTTTCCTGGATGCGATAGCTGATGGATTCTGTCATCAAGTAGTTGCTGACCCAACAAGAAGGGATGCCATTTTAAATTTGGTTTTGGTGAGTAGTGAGGACCTCATAGAAGAAATGGTTGTAGGGGACAACCGCGGTTCAAGCGATCATGAGCTAATTCAGTTCAAACTAAATGGAAGGATAAACAAAAATAGATCTGCGGGTTTTTGATTTCCAAAGGGCTAACTTTAAAAAATTAAGGAAATTAGGCAAGTGGATTGGACTGAAGAACTTGTGGATCTAAAGGCGGAGGAGGCCTGGAATTACTTCAAGTCAAAGTTGCCAAAACTATCAGAAGCCTGCATCCCAAGAAAGGGGAAAAAATTCATGGGCAGGAGTTGTAGACCAGGCTAGATGAGCAAGCATCTCAGAGAGGTGATTAAGAAAAAGCAGAAAGCATACAAGGAGTGGAAGATGGGAGGGATCATCAAGGAAAGCTACCTTATTGAGGTCAGAACATGTAGGGATAAAGTGAGAAAGGCCAAAAGCCATGTAGAGTTGGACCTTGCAAAGGGAATTAAAACCAATAGTAAAAGGTTCTATAACCATATAAATAAGAAGAAAACAAAGAAAGAAGAAGTGGGACCGCTAAACGCTGAGGATGGAGTGGAGGTTAAGGATAATCTAGGCATGGCCCAATATCTAAACAAATACTTTTCCTCAGTCTTTAATTAGGATAACGAGGGGTTTAGGGATGATGGTAGGATGACAAATGGGAATGAGGATATGGAGGTAGATATTACCACATCCAAAATAGAAGCCAAACTTGAACAGCTTAATGGGACTAAATCGGGGGGCCAGATAGTCTTCATCCAAAAATATTAAAGGAATTGGCACATGAAATTGCAAGCCCATTAGCAAAAAATTTTAATGACTCTGTAAACTCAGGGGTTGTACCGTATGACTGGAGAATTGCTAACATAGTTCCTATTTTTAAGAAAGGGGAAAAAAGTGATCACAGAATCATAGAATATCAGGGTTGGATTGAACCTCAGGAGGTCATCTAGTCCAACCCCCTGCTCAAAACAGGACCGATCCCCGACTAAATCATCCCAGCCAGGGCTTTGTCAAGCCTGACCTTAAAAACTTCTAGGGAAGGAGATTCCACCACCTCCCTAGGTAATGCATTCCAGTGTTTCACCACCCTCGTAGTGAAAAAGTTTTTCCTAATATCCAACCTAAACCTCCCCCACTGCAACTTGAGACCATTACTCCTTGTTCTGTCATCTGCTACCACTGAGAACAGTCTAGAGCCATCCTCTATGGAACCCCCTTTCAGGTAGTTCAAAGCAGCTATCAAATCCCCCCTCATTTTTCTCTTCTGAAGACTAAACATCCCCAGTTCCCTCAGCCTCTCCTCATAAGTCATGTGTTCCAGTCTCCTAATCATTTTTGTTGCCCTCCGCTGGTCTCTTTCCAATTTTTCCACATCCTTCTTGTAGTGTAGGGCCCAAAATTGGACACAGTACTCCAGATGAGGCCTCACCAATGTCAAATAGAGGGGAACAATCACGTCCCTCGATCTGCTGGCAATGCCCCTACTTATACATCCCAAAATGCCATTGGCCTTCTTGGCAACAAGGGCACACTGTTGACTCATATCCAACTTCTCATCCACTGTAACCCCTAGGTCCTTTTCTGCAGAACTGCTGCTGAGCCATTCGGTCCCTAGTCTGTAGCGGTGCATGAGATTCTTCCGTCCTAAGTGCAGGACTCTGCACTTCTCCTTGTTGAACATCATCAGATTTCTTTTGGCCCAATCCTCCAATTTGTCTAGGTCCCTCTGTATCCTATCCCTACCCTCCAGCATATCTAACCACTCCTCCCAGTTTAGTGTCATCTGCAAACTTGCTGAGGGTGCAATCCACACCATCCTCCAGATCATTTATGAAGATATTGAACAAAACCAGCCCCAGGACCGACCCCTGGGGCACTCCACTTGATACCGGCTGCCAACTAGACATGGAGCCATTGATCACTACCCGTTGAGCCCGACAATCTAGCCAACTTTCTATCCACCTTATAGTCCATTCATCCAGCCCATACTTCTTTAACTTGCTGGCAAGAATACTGTGGGAGACCGTGTCAAAAGCTTTGCTAAAGTCAAGGAACAACACATCCACTGCTTTCCCTTCATCCACAGAGCCAGTTATCTCATCATAGAAGGCAATTAGATTAGTCAGGCATGACTTGCCCTTGGTGAATCCATGCTGACTGTTCCTGATCATTTTCCTCTCCTCTAAGTGCTTCAGAATTGATTCCTTGAGGACCTGCTCCATGAGTTTTCCAGGGACTGAGGTGAGGCTGACTGGCCTGCAGTTCCCAGGATCCTCCGTCTTCCCTTTTTAAAGATGGGCACTACATTAGCCTTTTTCCAGTCATCCGGGACCTCCCCCGATCACCATGAGTTTTCAAAGACAATGGCCAATGGCTCTGCAATCACATCCGCCAACTCCTTTAGCACTCTCGGATGCAGCGTGTCCGGCCCCATGGACTTGTGCTCGTCCAGCTTTTCTAAATAGTCCCGAACCACTTCTTTCTCCACAGAGGGCTGGTCACCTCCTCCCCATGCTGTGCTGCCCAGTGCAGTAGTCTGGGAGCTGACCTTGTTCGTGAAGACATAGGCAAAAAAAGCATTGAGTACATTAGCTTTTTCCACATCCTCTGTCACGAGGTTGCCTCCCTCATTCAGTAAGGGGCCCACACTTTCCTTGACTTTCTTCTTGTTGCTAACATACCTGAAGAAACCCTTCTTGTTACTCTTAACATCTCTTGCTAGCTGCACCTCCAGGTGTGATTTGGCCTTCCTGATTTCACTCCTGCAAGCCCGAGCAAATTTTTATACTCATCCCTGGTCATTTGTCCAATCTTCCACTTCTTGTAAGCTTCTTTTTTGTATTTAAGAGCAGCAAGGATTTCACTGTTAAGCCAAGCTGGTCGCCTGCCATATTTACTATTCTTTCTACACATTGGGATGGTTTATCCCTGTAACCTCAGTAAGGATTCTTTAAAATACAGCCAGCTCTCCTGGACTCCTTTCCCCCTCATGTTATTCTCCCAGGTGATCTTGCCCATCAGTTCCCTGAGAGAGTCAAAGTCTGCTTTTCTGAAGTCCAGGGTCTGTATTCTGCTGCTCTCTTTTCTTCCTTGTGTTAGGATCCTGAACTCGACCATTTCATGGTCACTGCCTCCCAGGTTCCCATCCACTTTTGCTTCCCCTACTAATTCTTCCCGGTTAGTGAGCAGCAGGTCAAGAAGAGCTCTGCCCCTAGTTGGTTCCTCCAGCACTTGCAGCAGGAAACTGTCCCCTACACTTTCCAAAAACTTCCTGGATTGTCTGTGCACCACTGTATTGCTCTCCCAGCAGATATCAGGGTGATTGAAGTCTCCCATGAGAACCAGGGCCTGCGATCTAGTAACTTCTGCGAGTTGCCGGAAGAAAGCCTTGTCCACCTCATCCCCCTGGTCCGGTGGTCTATAGTAGACTCCCACCACGACATCAGCCTTGTTGCTCACACTTCTAAACTTAATCCAGAGACTCTCAGGTTTTTCTGCAGTTTCACACTGGAGCTCTGAGCAGTCATACTGCTCCCTTACATACAGTGCAACTCCCCCACCTTTTCTGCCCTTCCTGTCCTTCCTGAACAGCTTATATCCATCCATGACAGTACTCCAGTCATGTGAGTTATCCCACCAAGTCTCTGTTATTCCAATCACATCATAATTCCTTGACTGTGCCAGGACTTCCAGTTCTCCCTGCTTGTTTTCCAGGCTTCATGCATTTGTATATAGGCACTTGAGGTAACCTGCTGATCGCCCCTCATTCTCAGTATGCGGCAGGAGCCCTCCCCCTCATGCGCTCCTGCTCGTGCCTCCTCCCGGTATCCCACTTCCCCACTTACTTCAGGGCTTTGGTCTCCTTCCCGCAGTGAACCTAGTTTAAAGCCCTCCTCACTAGGTTAGCCAGCTTGCTTGCGAAGATGCTCTTCCCTCTCTTCGTTAGGTGGAGCCCATCTCTGCCTAGCACTCCTTATTGGAACACCATCCCATGGTCAAAGAATCCAAAGCCTTCTCTCCGACACCACCTGCGTAGCCATTCGTTGACTTCCACGATTCGACGGTCCCTGCCCCGGCCTTTTCCTTCCATCCTCCACGGGGAGGATGGATGAGAACACCACTTGCGCCTCAAACTCCTTTATCCTTCTTTCCAGAGCCACGTAGTCTGCAGTGACCTGCTCAAGGTCATTCTTGGCAGTATCATTGGTGCCCACATGGAGAAGCAGGAAAGGGTAACGATCCGAGGGCTTGATGAGTCTCGGCAGTCTTTTCGTCACATCTCGAATCTTAGCTCCTGGCAAGCAGCAGACTTCTCGGTTTTCCTGGTCGGGGCGGCAGATAGATGACTCAGTCCCCCTGAGGAGAGAGTCCCCGACCACCACCACCTGCCTCCTTCTCTTGGGAGCGGTGGTCGTGGAACCCCCAACCCTAGGACAGTGCATCTCATGCCTTCCAATCGGCGGAGTCGGACTATGATCCGGGAAACTACAGGCCTGTTAGTTTGACATCTGTAGGATGCAAGGTCTTGGAAAAAAATTTTAAGTAGAAAGTAGTTAAGGATATGGAGGTCAATGGTAATTGGGACAAAATGCAACATGGCTTTACAAAAGGTAGATTGTGCCAAACCAACCTGATCTCCTTCTTTGAGAAGGTAACAGATTTTTTAGACAAAGGATCTAATTTACCTCGATTTCAGTAAGGCGTTTGATACGGTTCCACATGGGGAATTATTAGCTAAATTGGAAAAGATGGGGATCAATATGAAAACTGAAATGTGGATAAGGAACTGGTTAAAGGGGAGACTACAATGGGTCATACTGAAAGGTGAACTATCAGGCTGGAGAGAGGTTACTAGTGGAATTCCTCAGGGATCTTTTTTTTATTACTGACCTTGGCACAAAAAGCGGGATTGTGCTAATAAAGTTTGTGGATGACACAAAGCTGGGAGGTATTACCAATACAGAGCGGGACTGGGATATCATACAGGAAGATCTGGATGACCTTGTAAACTGGACTAATAGTAATAGGATGAAATTTAATAGTGAGAAGTGTAAGATCACGCATTTAGGGATTAATAACAAGAATTTTTGTTATAAACTGGGGACGCATCACTTGGAAGTAACAGAGGAGGAGAAGGACCTCGGAGTATTGGTTGATCACAGGATGACTATGAGCCGCCAATGTGATATGGCTGTGAAAAAAGCTAATGTGGTCTTGGGATGCATCAGGCGAGGTATTTCCAGCAGAGATAAGGAGGTGTTAGTACTGTTATACAAGGCACTGGTGAGACCTCATCTGGAATACTTTCCAGAGTAACAGCCGTGTTAGTCTGTATTCGCAAAAAGAAAAGGAGGACTTGTGGCACCTTAGAGACTAACCAATTTATTTGAGCATAAGCTTTCGTGAGCTGTAGCTCATGCTCAAATAAATTGGTTAGTCTCTAAGGTGCCACAAGTCCTCCTTTTCTTTTTATCTGGAATACTGTGTGCAATTCTGGTCTCCCATATTTAAGAAGGATGAATTCAAACTGGAACAGGTACAGAGAAGGGCTACTAGCATGATCCGAGGAATGGAAAACCTGTCTTATGAAAGAAGACTCAAAAAGTTTGTCTTGTTTAGCCTAATCAAAAGAAGGCTGAGGGGAGATATCATTGCTTTCTATAAATATGTCAGAAGGATAAATACCAGGGAGGAAGAGGAATTATTTAAGCTCAGTATCAGTGTGGACACAAGAACAAATGGATATAAAGTGGCCATCAGGAAGTTTAGACTTGAAATTAGATGGAGGTTTCTAACCATCAGAGGAGTGAAGTTCTGGAACAGCCTGCCAAGGGAAGCAGTGGGGGCAAAAGACATATCTGGTTTCAAGACTAAGCTTGATAAGTTTATGGAGGGGATGGTATGATGGGATAGCCTAATTTTGGCAATTAATTGATCTTTGACTATTAGCAGTAAATATGCCCAATGGCCTGTGATGGGACACTAGACAGGGTGGGATCTGAGTTACTACAAATAATTGTTTCCTGGGTGTCTGGCTGGTGAGTCTTGCCCACGTGCTCAGGGTTTAGCTGATAGCCCTATTTGGGGTCGGGAAGGAATTTTCCTCCAGGGCAGATTGGCAGAGGCCTTGGGGGTTTTTCGCCTTCCTCTTCAGTGTGGGGCACGGGTCACTTGCTGGAGGATTCTCTGCACTTTGAAGTCTTTAAACCACGATTTGAGGACTTCAATAGCTCAGACATAGGTTAGGGATTTGTTGCAGGAGTGGGTGGGTGAGATTCTGTGGCTTGCATTGTGCAGGAGGTCAGACTAGACAATCATAATGGTCCCTTCTGATCTTAAAGTCTATGATTCTATATTATTCTCAAGCTTCCCCAGGAAAGGGGGTGAAGGGGCTTGGGGGAATATTTTGGGGAAACAGGGACTCCAAGTGGCCCTTTTTCCTGAATTTTTGTGTAAATCACTTGGTGGTGGGAGCAATACCATCCAAGGACAAGGAAAGGATTTGTGCTTTGGGGAAGTTTTAACCTAAGCTGGTAGAAATAAGCTTAGGGGGTCTTTCATGTGGGTCCCCACATCTGTACCCCAGAGTTCACAGTGGGGAGGGAACCCTGACAACAGGGGAAGAACTACAAAGCTCTGGTTACTTGTCTGTCTGTAGCCAGACCCTGGAGCTGAGTGGGAAAACAGCCCTGCACAGGGGAGAGGTGGCTCACACTGGCTATGATGTGGCAACCAAAGCAGTGGGCTTACTCCCTACCCTCACTGGGACACGGGTGCTGTGGGTGGTCAGACCCCCAGTTAAGATCCTGTTGTGAGGACACATCTGAATGGGAGCCCTAAAAAGGTTGGGGTGCATGATCAGCTACCTGCAGAGGTGCTGATGGGGGATGGACTGAAGAACTGGCCAGACGGTGCCCTGGTCTTTGCCTGTGGCTGAGGTCAGGGAGGGCCACTTGGCCTGGCACCGACAATCCACCCTGCAGGGGGGCGTGGAACCTCCAATGGAGGAAGTGTGTTGCCAGGGACAGGGCTTTACAGGACTGAGCCGAAGGCCTTGTCCCGAGGTGGGTAAACTAAGGCACAGCAATGAGGGCTGCACCCCAAACCCAGCAGCTGAATTCTAGACCTAGCCACAGAAGCCCAGTGAAGACGGGGCTGGGATGTATCCAGGATGCAGGACGGATGATAGAGGCTGGAAAGGGTAAGATGAGGATGGCAGAGGTGTCGTACCTGGGCCACAAGGTGGGAAGCAGCTGCCTAAAGCCAGAGCCACCCAAGGTGAAGGTAACCAGAGATTGGTCCATTCCTCAAACCAAGACACAAGCCCAGGCCTCTAATGGGATGGCCGGGTACCACTGAAGGTTTGTACCCCACCTTAGCTCCCATTATGAAGATTGGTAAATTGGACAAGCCATACAAGGGGGTCTGGACCGAGTAATGCCAGGAGGGGGCGCTCTTGCACTGAAGGAGGCTCTAATCCAGAGGCTGGTGCTGGTAAACCCAGATTTGGACAAACCCTTTAGGGTATTCACCAACACACCTCACACTCAGGGCTGTCAAGGTTCCTTCCCCACTCTGAACTCTAGGGTACAGATGTGGGGACCTGCATGAAAACCTCCTAAGCTTATTCTTACCAGCTTAGGTTAAAAACTTCCTCAAGGTACAAACTTTGCCTTGTCCTTGAACCCCATGCTGCCACCACCAAGCGTGTTAAACAAAGAACAGGGAAAGAGGCGACTTGGAGACGTCTTCCCCCAAAATATCCCCTCAAGCCCTACACCCCCTTTCCTGGGGAAAGCTTGATAAAAATCCTCACCAAATTGTACAGGTGAACACAGACCCAAACCCTTGGATTTTAAGAACAATGAAAAATCAATCAGGTTCTTAAAAGAAGAATTTTAGTTAAAGAAAAGATAAAAGAATCACCTCTGTAAAATCAGGATGGTAAATACCTTACAGGGTAATCAGATTCAAAACACAGAAAATCCCTCTAGGCAAAACCTTAAGTTACAAAAAGACACAAAAACAGGAATATACATTCCATTCAGCACAGCTTATTTGACCAGCCATTAAACAAAAGGAAATCTAACGTATTTCTAGCTAGATTACGTACTAACAGAAGTTCTGAGACTGCATTCCTGATCTGTTCCTGGCAAAAGCATCACACAGACAGACAGGTTCTAGACTATTGGTTCTAGACTATTTGGTTCTAGACTATTCTCAGTGGTAGAAGAGGACAGGACAAGGAGTAATGGTCTCAAGTTGCAGTGGGGGAGGTTTAGGTTGGATATTAGGAAAAACTTTTTCACTAGGAGGGTGGTGAAACACTGGAATGCGTTACCTAGGGAGGTGGTAGAATCTCCTTCCTTAGAAGTTTTTAAGGTCAGGCTTGACAAAGCCCAGGCTGGGATGATTTAATTGGGGATTGGTCCTGCTTTGAGCAGGGGGTTGGACTAGATGACCTCCTGAGGTCCCTTCCAACCCTGATATTCTATGATTCTATGACAGACCCTTTACTCCCCCCCTCCAGCTTTGAAAGTAACTTGTCTCCTCATTGGTCATTTTGGTCAGGTGCCAGGGCCAAGCTAGCTTCTTAACCCTTTACAAGTGAAAGGGTTCTGCCTCTGGCCAGGAGGGATTTTATAACACTGTATACAGAAAGGTGGTTACCCTTCCCTTTATTTTTATGACACAGGCCAATCCGAAGGGGAATAGACATCCCATTGTGTACCTGAGCAAGAAGCTGCTCCACTGGGAGCAGAACTACGTGGCCAGAGAGAAGGAATACCTGGCCCAGGGATGGGCTCTTATAAAGTTGCAGCTGTATCTATTTGGGCAGCACTTTATGGTGTACACTGACCATTTGCCCTGATGTGTCTGCACCGGATGAAAGGGGACAATGCCAAATTCTTAGGGTAGAATCTGATCCACCAAGATTATCATCTGGGGATGGCTCATGTTAAGAGGAGCGCAAATGTTATATGTGACAGACCCAGACCAGTGGGATACAGGAGTCTGGTCCTATTAGGATCTGGTCTTATTGGGATCCAGGAAGTGGACGGGCAAAGCCCACCCACTGCTAAAGGATCCCCCCCCCAGCCTAAAGGTGGGGGGTCCACAGGACCTGGGAAACCAAATAATGACGGGGGACAACTAATGAACAACAGGGACAGGAGTGCGGTCAAAGGGTCAAACGAAGGGAACCAGACGGGGACACCGAGCAGAGAACCCCGGACAGCGCCCACCGCTCCTCAAAAGCATCAAGGGAGTCAGTGGACGCTGCCCAGAGGAACTCTGCCCGGAGGCGTGAACAGACGGAGGAGCAAAAGTAAGCCCCGCAGTCGCAGGAGACTCCATCAGCCAACCTCCTCACCCTGGTTTTATAGATGGCCACTTTAGCCAGGGCCAGGAGGAGGTTGACCAGGAGGTCCCGCGACTTAGTGGGGCCATGGACAGGGAGTGTGTAGATAAGAAGGTGAAGAGAAAAGTGCAACCAAAACCTTAACAGAATATTGGTGAGGAGCCGGAATAGGGGCTGCAACCTGGCGCAGTCTGTTAGGATATAGATATTCAGGCCTGTCTGTAAAGGCCTATACTCTAAGAATTTAGGTGTATTCTTATCACTTGGCTAGTGATAGAGGTATAAAAGAAAGAATCAAAACCACTGTCTGCCAGTGTAAGGGCCTTCTCTTACTGTGACAGTTTGTGGCCCTGTGCTTAGGCTCAGGCCTTTGGCTAAGCAGCAGAGGCAGCCATAAGCTGGGAAGCGAACGGTCACATCCTCACATTCCAAACTAGTCACATTGAAATAAGGTGCTATTGGGCTGTTAGGCACTATCAGGACAGGATTGTATTCCTATCACCTCCAGAGAAAGGGAAGTGCCTAGAAAATGTAAAAGGAAACTTAGTTTGATAGCATCCTGTCTGGCAAGAACTCACTTATCAATAGCTGGGATGTGAAATCCTCACTTCTGTATTGTTTTGTCATTATAGTTCCCACTTTGCTGTTGTTTGTCTGTATAATCTCTGTCTGGTTCTGTGATTGTTCCTGTCTGCTGTATAATTAATTTTGCTGGGTGTAAACTAATTGAGGTGGTGGGATATAATTGGTTACATAATCATGTTACAATATGTTAGGATTGGTTAGTTAAATTTCAGGAAAATGATTAGTTAAGGTATAGCTAAGCAGAACTCAAGTTTTACTATATAATCTGTAGTCAATGAGGAAGTGACTGGGTGTGGGTGGGGGTGGGCATGTGGGTGTGTGAGATGGGAACAGGGAATGGGGGTAAGAAAATTGGAATCATGTTTTGCTAAAGGGGGAGATGGGAACAGGGAATGGGGGTAAGAAAATTGGAATAATGTTTTGCTAAAGGGGGAAATGGGAACAGGGAATGGGAGTAAGGAAGTTGGAATCATGTTTGGCTAAGGGTAGGAATGGGAACAGGGACACACGTGTAAGGCTCTGTGGTGTCAGAGCTGGGAAGGAGGATACTAAGGAAGGAAACTGGAATCATGCTTGCTGGAAGTTCACCCCAATAAACATCGAATTGTTTGCACCTTTGGACTTCGGGTATTGTTGCTCTCTGTTCATGCGAGAAGGACCAGGGAAGTAAGTGGGTGAAGGAATAAGCCCCCTAACACAGTCCAGATAGACGTGCGCCAGGGTTTCCCTCATGCCGCAAAAGGGGCAGGTGTCCGGGATTGGGGTGAACTGCGCCAAGTACACGCCCGTGCTCATGGCCAACTAATATCCCCGGCGGGCCTCGGAACCAAGGTGGAATATAGGCTGGCCCACCGGGTCCTATTGGGATCTGGTCCTATTGGGATCCAGGAAGTGGGCGGGCGGAGCTCGTCCACTACGAAAGGAGCCCTCCCCAGCCTAAGGGGGAGATCCACAGGGCCTGGAGAGCCAACTAATTACGGGGGACAACTCATGAAAAACAGGGACGGGAGTGCGGTCAAAGGGTCAAACGAAGGGAACCGGACGGGGACACCGAGCAGAGAACCCCGGACAGCGCCCACCGCTCCTCAAAGGCGTCAAGGGAGTCAGTGGACGCCGCCCAGAGGAACTCTGCTCGGAGGTGTGAACGGACAGAGGATCGGAAATAGGCCCCGCAGTCGCAGGAGACTCCATCGGCCAACCTCCTCACCCTGGTTTTATAGATGGCCGCTTTAGCCAGGGCCAGGAGGAGGTTGACTAGGAGGTCCCGCGACTTAGTGGGGCCACGGACAGGGAGTGCGTAGATGAGAAGGTGAGGAGAAAAGTGCAACCAAAACCGTAACAAAAGATTGGTGAGGAGCCGGAATAGGGGCTGCAACCTGGCGCACTCCAGATAGACGTGTGCCAGGGTTTCCCTCACGCCGCAAAAGGGGCAGGTGTCCGGGATTGGGGTGAACCGCGCCAAGTACACGCCCGTGCTCACGGCCAACTAATATCCCCGGCGGGCCTCGGAACCAAGGTGGAATATAGGCTGGCCCACTGGGTCCTATTGGGATCTGGCAGAAGGCAAATATACTGGCCACTGGATGAATAGTTTTCTGTTCCCTGAGTGACCAGAGCAGGGACTGCACTAGAGCAATCACCAATTAAGACAGGCAAGCTAATTAAGACACCTGGAGTCAATTAAGAACATACTAGAATCAATTATGGCAGGCAGACTAATCAGGACACCTGATTTAAAAAGGACCTCCCATCATCTAGTGGGGGGCATACAAGGAGCAGGGAGTGAGATGGTGTGCTGCTGGAGGACTGATCAGGCTTCAGGAGGAAGGTCCTGTGGTGAGGATAAAGAAGGTGCTGGGGAGAGGCCATGGGGAAGTAGCCCAGGGAGTTGTAGCTGTCATGCAGCTGATTCAGGGAACATTGTGGACAGTTGTTATCCACAGGGCCCTGGGCTGGAACCCGGTGTAGAGGGTGGGCCCAGGTTTTCCCCCCTCTCCCTAACTCCTGACCCAAGACAGGAGGAGTTGACCTGGTCTGTGAGCAACACCAGAAAAGAAGGTCTAATTTGGAAAGGGATCTGGCCTGTCCCTGACCCACTAGGTAGGACACCGAGACTGTGGGGATTGTTCTCTGTTTCCTCCATGCTGGCCAGTGATGAGGTTTGCTGAGTGAACGGCAGGTTTGAGCTTCTAGCAGAAGTGGCCAAACTGAGGGCTGCCATGAATCTCTGAGGTGAGCAAATCCACCAAAAACTGCAGGACCCACCAAGGCAGAGGAGGAACTTTGTCAAATATAGCTGATGCTGTGTCCCAGAGAGGGGCTCCTGAACTTCCCCAGGTGGGAAGTGACCCCGCTCAGTTCAGACTCGAAGGGGGAAGAGATGTGAGGCAGTTTAGGATTTTTGTAGTGTTTTACATGAATAGCGTGTGCGTGCCTCAGTTTCCCTGTGTGCTTCATGTTTAAGAAGGTGGTGGGAGAGGGTGTGTTGTTGCAGAGGACCAGGTGTGACCTTGCCTGTCAGCCGGGACCACTGGACAACACCTGGAAATGGGGATCCCTAACAACTGGTGATTAAGAGGTCCACCCCAGCTTGGCAGTCAGCCAGTTCTGGCCAGTGGGAGGACCCTGGTGACCTGACCAACCAGTTCCAGCCAGAGGGGAACAAAGGACGTAGGAGGGAGGGCCCCAGTTACCCGTTTACCAGGGAGGGAAGAAAAAGGACAGGGGAGGAGCTGTTGGGGTCGGTGATATCAGATGCCCAGCTGGAAAGTGCAAGGTCTCTGGACTGGAGAGAGAGAGAGCAGGCAGAGCCCACCTGGATGCAGGGGAGACTTAGATGTATTGTGCTGAGGCAGGCCAGGCCTGAGGCCCTGAGTTTCCTATGCTGGGTTCAGACGCTCAATAAATCCTCCTGTTTTACAGTGGCTGGGAGTCACTCTGGTCTAGAGAACAGGGGGGCATTATTCCCTCTGGGAGTGGAGGCCCTGAGAGTCAGAGCAAGTGGACTCCCTGAGGGAGCCCATGGTGAGAGACAGACATGCTAAGGCTCAGAGAGGTATGGTTCTGGGTGGCGGAGGGGCTTAACCCCCAAGAGAGAGTGGACCCCCGAGAAGGGCTGTTGCACTGAAGAGGTTCTCTCCTCCCCCTCCCCCCCCGCCACCAGGGACCACACAGGGCCAAGAGTTGCCACGACCTGGGCATCCATGACACCCAGTACCAGCCCCTCCCTGCCCCCTGGAGCAGACACTTCCAGCTGGGTACCTAAGCGCCCACCCTTCCCCCCCCCGGAGCCGACCCAACCAGCCCATTATCCCCCCTCATCCTTGCCCCTAGGTCAGATCCCTGGGCCCATCCAGAGCAGCATCCTCCATTGGGGTTGTCACATGCATCACTCATGGGCTCTCCAGGCTGCAGTGTCCAGCCCCACATGTTCCAGACTCATGAGTGTCTGTCGAGATACGAGCTGTGTATTGGTCACCTGCTAGCTGAGGTGCCGGGGGAAGGCTAGAAACTCCCTTGTTCTTGGCAAGTACTGAACCATCCCAGAGCCCCGGGACTCCTGTTGCTGGGGTTTTAAGGAAAACAATAATTGTCACAAGACTGCTGACGAAATCCTGAGAGTTGGGAACCCGACAGCTACAGCTTTTTGCTCTCCAGGTTGCCCACGGGCTGGCCACCTAACAAACCTGCCTGCCCTTCCCCTGCTGGCTGGGAGCCCTGGCAGATGCTGGGGAGGGGGGGGGGGTCGGGGCCCCCTCAGGCAAACTCGCTGGAGGGAGCACCCAGTGAGGAGCAGGGGGCTGTAGGGACCAAAGTTTAGTCCCAGGGGATGGAGAAGCTGAGTGGCTTCCCCTGGTAAAAGGGTGAGACTCCAAGGGGGAATGGCCTGTGGATGCGCCCCCCAACCCCGGGCACCGGGCCTGTGGAGCTGAGACAAGGGTGTTAAGATGCTGATGCAGGCTGGTGGGGTCTGAACAACAGAAAGCTGGGGGCAGGGTGGGAGAGAAGGCTTAAATGGAGAGGCAAGACTTCTGGGCTCTGTTCCTTCTAGAGCTGAATGTTATCCACGAGTGCTCGACCCCACTACCTTGCCAGGGCTTGAGCCCAGGAGTCCTTGCTCCCAGCCCCCACGCTCTAACCACTGGACCCCACTCCTCTCCCAGCTCCAAGGAGAGAACCCAGGAGTCCTGGCTCCCAGCCCCCCTGCTCTAACCCACTAGACCCAACTCCCTTCCCAGAGCCAGGGAGAGAACCCAGGAGTCCTGACATCATGAACACCCCACCACACTCTCAGTGCCACACAACACTTCACAGGGATGGTGTAGTAGTAGGATTTTATGTTTGTATTTTGTATAATTTAGAATGAAAGATAAAGAATAATAATGTAGCATGTACTAAATGTATTGGTGTATCATTTAACCATATCCTGCCAGCCACCCTTTTTGAACAGCAGAAAGGAATGGGCCTAATGGGCCATTGGTAGAGATGTATCTGCCAGAATCTGTGGCTGAGCTGATTTCAAGGCAGTAACAGACCTTTTAGGGTCATCACTTTGTAGGTTTTAGCATTTTAAAACAAGTAAAAGAATACCATGATTGTTTTTCTTTTGCATTGCAACTTGATGATCCTGTTCAAATGTTCTGTGTAAATCAACTCTGTTTTGTGTGTGAATGAGGAATGTGTGTGTTGGAAGATAAGTGTGAAGGCCATCACCAAATCAGATGGTCTAAGGAGGAACCAAGGACCGACACAAGGGCGCCAGAAGATTACAACACGCCCTATTGAAATGTCAGAAGAGGGCAGATGGTTGATGCTAAAGATGAGACGGGCACCTATCAATGGGGACAAGATAGCTGTGATCATAACCAGCATGGGGTAACTCCCTGAGAGACTTGATGAAAGAACAAGAGAGAGGATGAGCAGGACAATTTAAGAAAACAAGCACTTGTCAAACAACAATTGATTACAGCACGATGGTGCAAAACTCAATGGTCCCAATGAAGGAAAATCACTATATAAACAGGGGGCCTGGCCATGGAACTTTGGGTTCGTCCTGCCAAGACTTCCCTGGAGCATTGTGTCGTGACCGACAGAACCCGGCTCCTCCCTACCTGTGTTCAACCTAGCTGGCCACTAGATTGATCCAGACTCTGGACTGGTAACTATAACACTGATTGGTGGGACAGTGTGTATGTATGGTGTGATTGAATGCATATGCTAATGGTTGTATCTTCAATAAACGCAGCGTATTGCCTTTTCCCCTGAAAAAGATCCTGTGTGCTTCTTATAAGCATGTTTCAGAGTAACAGCCGTGTTAGTCTGTATTCGCAAAAAGAAAAGGAGTACTTGTGGCACCTTAGAGACTAACCAATTTATTTGAGCATGAGCTTTCGTGAGCTACAGCTCACTTCATCGGATGCATACCGTGGAAACTGCAGCAGACTTTATATACACACAGAGAATATGAAACAATACCTCCTCCCACCCCACTGTCCTGCTGGTAATAGCTTATCTAAAGTGATCATCAAGTTGGGCCATTTCCAGCACAAATCCAGGTTTTCTCGCCCTCCACCCCCCCACACAAATTCACTCTCCTGCTGGTGATAGCCCATCCAAAGTGACAACTCTCCACACAATGTGCATGACAATCAAGTTGGGCCATTTCCTGCACAAATCCAGGTTCTCTCACCCCCCCACTTCCCTCCCAAAAACCACACACACAAACTCACTATCCCGCTGGCAATAGCTCATCCAAAGTGACCACTCTCCCCACAATGCGCATGATAATCAAGGTGCCCATGCACATTCACCAGTTCACAGTTCTGTTCAGACATTGCTTCTTTAGCAACAGTGACAAATTGATCCTAGAATATCAGGCTTGGAAGGGACCTCAAGAGGTCATCTAGTCCAGCCCCCTGCTCAAAGCAGGACCAAGCAGATCCCTAAATGGCCCCCTCAAGGATTGAACTCACAGCCCTGGGTTTAGTAGGCTAATGCTCAAACCACTGAGCTATTCCTCCCCCCCGCTTCTTTTCTTCTGATTGTAGTCTTTTGGCTTCAAGTTTGTTAGGGTAAAGCATGATCAGTCTTTTTTAACTTTATGAAGTTTTTAGGCTCACAAATCTTTCTCTATCATAAGGGAAAGAGAAGAAAAATAGCCTCTGAGAAAAGAACATTAGGAATCAAAATGCTTTTTTCTTTTTCTCTCTATTGCAAAGATTGCAAAATACATGTCTACTCTGGAGCAATTATTTGCAAAACTCAAGATACACTGTTGAATAAGTTTATGGAGGAGATGGTATGATGGGATAACATGATTTTGGTAATTAATTGATCTTTAAATATTCATGGTAAATAGGCCTAATGGCCTGTGATGGGATGTTAGATGGGGTGGGATCTGAGTTACCCAGGAAAGAATTTTCTGTAGTATCTGGCTGGTGAATCTTGCCCATATGTTCAGGGTTTAGCTGATCACCATATTTGGGGTCGGGAAGGAATTTTCCTCCAGGGCAGATTGGAAGAGGCCCTGGTGGTTTTTCGCTTTCCTCTGTAGCATGGGGCACGGGGCACTTGCTGGAGGATTCTCTGCTCCTTGAAGTCTTTAAACAACGATTTGAGGACTTCAATAGCTCAGACATGGGTGAAGTTTTTCAGGAGTGGGTGGGTGAGATTCTGTGGCCTGCGTTGTGCAGGAGGTCAAACTAGATGATCATAATGGTCCCTTCTGACCTTAGTATCTATGAATCTAAGTCTCTGCATGGGCATGGAAAAGTTATAAAGGTAAAACGGATTCATAAAGAAAATGTCAGGTGGTATTTTCTATGTGAGACCCAACTCTGAAGGATATAGGAGTGTGGGCAAATAGTGGTAGAACCTGTGGTGTGTTTTTTTCGTTTTTAAAGTTTAAAAGGAATCAATCCAAAGACAATACCTCCAAGTGGGGAGAAGAAAGATCACTACCTTTTGCTCAAGAGATTACTCCTTTTAAACAGATTTTGCTGTGTTAAACCAAACTCTGAAGAATATAGGAGTTTGGGTAGTGTGGTTTGTTTGAGTGATTGTTGTGATTTTCACAATTAAGCAGTTAAAAATCTTTAAGAAAAGGGACCAGGAGGAGTGGGGGGGCTAGTTGAGGAGCCCACCCTCCTTGCTAAATTGGTAGTGGAACAAAACCTGTGTCCATGAAAAGGGATGGTTAAGCGAGGAAAGCAGGATTGGGCCCAGAGAAGCCAGGCAGGAAATGGATAGAGATTGGAAAACTTGCTGGGAGCCCTGAAGGGCATAGTGGCAGGAGTAAGGGAAGCAGTAAGCACAGGCATGGGGATTTCAGATCCCTGGTGAAGGTGTCATTTTGGGAGATAAGCAAGTGATTTAAGGAAAGAGACTGAGAAGTTAACTCTGCAGAGGCTGGAGGGAATTAAGCAGTTAAACTTTGTGAAAATCTTAAAAAAGAAAAGTGTTATAGGGAGAGAATTATTGGTTTCTTTGCAGCCATTCTGAAGGAAAAATGGGCTCTTTTCCAAAGAAATGTCTGTAAATTGTCTCTTTGCCTGGATTATCTGATTTAAATAATTTGACTATGGACAATTTAGTCAAATTTGCTAAAAACATAAGGGACTTCTATTGGAACTTAACTGCCTCCAAATGTATAAAAGAAGATGTAATTTATGTATAGCCATGTAAATAAATTATTAGAGCAGTGTAAGGGATGTTAAGAAAAGTGTGTGTGTGTGTATATATATATATATATATATATCTGTGTGTGGTGAATATTGTGTATAAATATATTGTGTAAATATGTGGAGTGTTTAGGACCTAAACCAGCACTCCTAGCTTGTAAAACTCTTTTGTAAGTTTAAGATAAATTGGTTTTTGTTTTGTTTTTAAATAATACCACTAAAAATCCATTTGAATCTTTCATTCAAAGTTGCAAAACTGACTGACAGACACTTCTTGCCTGACACAGGTAAATAGTGGTGTTTGGCTTTGGTATTCAGCATTTAACTCTTAAGGTACCTCAGTGCTTTATAAAGTTCAATATCTCTTTTTAAAGACCAAAGTCGTGGCTGCAGCAGGGCAGTCAAACCCAGGAGAATGGGAAGAGATTCTGGATTTGTTTTTTGATAACAAAATAGCAGATAAGAGCTGTAGTAAAAGAATAAGAAACTTAAAAAAGACAGTGCCCCTCTGGAGCAACAGCAGGGGTGAAGTGCACAAAACAAAAAAAGCAACATTAGGAACACTGAGCCTTAAGGTGGCTCTGAGTTATCAGACTGTCACTTTGATAAGGGTACATGAAAACTGAGCCAAACAAGTTTCACAAAAAGAAAAGGAGTACTTGTGGCACCTTAGAGACTAACCAATTTATTTGAGCATGAGCTTTCGTGAGCTACAGGCTGGCTGGTTGCCCTTCAGCCAGGCTCTCCCCTTTGATCAGTGCTTCAGTCACTTGGTGGTGGTGTCTGTGGATATAGATGGAAGAGAGAGCAAACAAAAAACCGTTACACCTTATGTAAAAATTGATATGGCTAATACAAGTTAAACTATGAAAGGAATGTGCATTTTTCCCAGGACATGTGCGGTCTACATTGTAGAAGGGGTAAAAGAAATGCAAACAAAACATGCTACTTAATTAAAATCCTGTTAGGGCTCCAAAGGGAACAACAATAGGTTCTGTTTTCTTTTTCAGATTGCTGTGTGTTTTGGAAGCAGGAGTTGAAAGTGGAGAGAAATCAAAACTCTAGTGGAAGCTGATTGTATCCCTTTTAAGACAGAGTCTCTGAGCTCTGCTGATGGCTTTGGATCCAAAAGCAAGCCAGAAACCGTCTGTGTTGATGCAAATTTCCTCTCTGATAGAGGAAGGAGAGAAGTGCCCATAAATGGCAGCACAAAGGAGCTGCAGATAATGGACATACCTGGTCAGCAAGCAAACTACCTGAAACCAAAAGGCTCAAATTATGACCCTTCAGAGGAAGGTGGAAAAAGGAGTCAAACCTAAGAATACGAGGGACAAGTTAACCCTAAGTAGACAAAAATATTTCTTTTCTTTGTGTAAGCAATGCTGAAATCTGAAGACAGGTACAAAAGGAGTCAGCTTATATGCATAACACCCCAACCTTTTTAATTCACCAAAACCCCAAGGATATAATTCATGGTATAGCAAGATACTTTTAATGGATTTGATACATTTTTATCCCAATGTTTAATATTAAGGTTAATGAGTACCCCTGTAACCATGAATAGTGTGTGTGATTTTTGGACGTGGGGGAGGGGGAAAAAACCCCTTTAAGGTCATATGGTAATGATGCTTCTCATTTATTACCTGTGAATAAACTTAAAGTTCAGCACAGCAGAAAAAAACAATACAAACCTGGTCTGCTGTATAAGAAGGAAAACTGAGGTACATCACCTCATGAATTTAATAATTGAACAGTGAGAACTCACCCTAAACCCTTAAGCTATAAGCCATTGAAACCTGGCCTGCCTACAGAACGAAACACAGGAACGCATGGCGGTAATTCCTCTGCTTTGCCTGAAATCAGCAAGACAAGACTGTCTTGTCTCCTCATTGGTCATATTGGTCAGGTGCCAGCAAGGTTATCTTTAGCTCCTTAACCCTTTACAGGTGAAAGGGTTTTTTCCTCTGGCCAGGAGGGATTTAAAAGTGGTTAGCCTTCCCTTTATATTTATGACAGGCTCATTCACCTGCACATCTACCAATGTGATATACGCCAGCAATACCCCTCTGCCATGTACGTTGGCCAAACTGGACAGTCTCTACGTAAGAGAATAAATGGACACAAATCAGACGTCAAGAATTATAACATTCAAAAACCAGTCGGAGAACACTTCAATCTCTTTGGTCACTCGATTACAGACCTAAAGGTGGTAATTCAACAAAAAAAAACCCTTCAAAAACAGTCTCCAACAAGAGACTGCTGAATTGGAATTAATTTGCAAACTGGATACAATTAATTTAGGCTTGAATAAAGACTGGGAGTGGATGGGTCATTACACAAAGTAAAACTATTTCCCCATGTTTATTCCCCCCTCCCCGCACTGTTCCTCACACGTTCATAGAATCATAGAATATAAGGGTTGGTAGGGACCCCAGAAGGTCACCTAGTCCAACCCCCTGCTCGAAGCAGGACCAATTCCCAGTTAAATCATCCCAGCCAGGGCTTTGTCAAGCCTGACCTTAAAAACCTCTAAGGAAGGAGATTCTACCACCTCCCTAGGTAACGCATTCCAGTGTTTCACCACCCTCATAGTGAAAAAGTTTTTCCTAATATCCAATCTAAACCTCCCCCACTGCAGCTTGAGACCATTACTCCTCGTTCTGTCATCTGCTACCATTGAGAACAGTCTAGAGCCATCCTCTTTGGAACCCCCTTTCAGGTAGTTGAAAGCAGCTATCAAATCCCCCCTCATTCTTCTCTTCTGCAGGCTAAACAATCCCAGCTCCCTCAGCTTCTCCTCATAAGTCATGTGTTCCAGACCCCTAATCATTTTTGTTGCCCTTCGCTGGACTCTCTCCAATTTATCCACATCCTTCTTGAAGTGTGGGGCCCAAAACTGGACACAGTACTCCAGATGAGGCCTCACCAATGTCGAATAGTTCTTGTCAACTGCTGGAAATGGCCCACCTTGATTATCACTACAAAAGGTTTTCCGACCCCCCGCTTTCCTGCTGGTAATAGCTCACCTTACCTGATAACTCTTGTTACAGTGTGTGTGGTAACACCCACTGTTTCTTGTTCTCTGTGTATATAAATTCTCTCCACTGTATTTTTCCACTGCATGCATCCGATGAAGTGAGCTGTAGCTCGCGAAAGCTTATGCTCAAATTTTAGTCTCTAAGGTGCCACAAGTACTCCTTTTCTTTTTGCGGATACAAACTAACAAGGCTGCTACTCTGAAACATGAATCTACTGTTGCAACAAAAATTGTGGTTGTGTTTTGTCTTGTTGCTAGCATTGTTTTGTATTGTTACAAAAAAAACCCAACATTCTGAATTAGGCAGAAAAGGATTAATAAGCATTTTAACTGTATTTACAGAAACCAATGTTGCAGATGGGCAGAGATCAAGGAATGCCAGCCTGTTAACAGAGATACATCCTCAGGTAGCAGACACCATATTAGGAGGGATTTGTTTTGGAGCCATGTGACAAAGTGGGGGATTTTCTTGTCTTGTTTTTTTTTCCTTGTTTTTTCCAATGGTTTGCATGCAGAGGGGGTGGGATGCAGTTTCCCTGGGTATTACTACTTTAATGAGGTGATGGGAGAGGGAGTTTTACAGAGGACCAGCAATGGAACTTGGGACCCCAGCCAATGGCCTGGAGAATGGACACCCCAGTGACTGGTGGCCGGTAGGCCCAGCTCGGGAGTCACAGCCTTTTCTGGTCAGTGGGAGGACAAAGGGGTGAGGAGAGAGGACCCTGGTGACCTGACCAGCCAGAGGGGGACAGAGGAGAGGAGGCCCAGGCGACCCTGTTTACCTGGATAGATAATGGACAGAGGCGGGGCTTGGGGTCAGTGATATCAGATGCCCAGCTGGAAAGAGGGAGGTCTCTGGGCTTGGAGGAGAGAGGAGGCAGAGTCCACCTGGATGCAGGGGAGACTTAGATGATTTGTACTGTGCTAAGGGAGACCAGGCCTGAGGGCCCAGAGAGTTTCCTGTGATGTGTTCAGACGCTCAATAAACTGTCCTGTTTTATGCTGGCTGAGAGTCGCTCTGGTCCAGAGATCAGGATTGCATTATTCCCTCTGCGAGTCGAGGCCCTGGGAGTCCAGAGTGAGTGGACTCCCTGAAGGGGCCCACAGCGAGAGACAGGCGCGCTAAGGCTCAGAGATGCGGTTCCAGGATGTGGAGGGGCATAACCCCCAAGAGAATGGACCCCCGAGAAGGGCTGTCACACTGAAGGGGTTTCCCCCCCAGGGACCGCATAGGGCCAAGAGTGGGCACGACCTGGGAGTCCATGACCAGGAGGAATTATGAACTCCCTAGGTAACGCATTCCAGTGTTTCACCACCCTCTTAGTGAAAAAGTTTTTCCTAATATCTAATCTAAACCTCCCCCACTGCAGCTTGAGACCATTACTCCTCGTTCTGTCATCTGCTACCATTGAGAACAGTCTAGAGCCATCCTCTTTGGAACCCCCTTTCAGGTAGTTGAAAGCAGCTATCAAATCCCCCCTCATTCTTCTCTTCTGCAGGCTAAACAATCCCAGCTCCCTCAGCCTCTCCTCATAACTCATGTGTTCCAGACCCCTAATCATTTTTGTTGCCCTTCGCTGGACTCTCTCCAATTTATCCACATTAATTAAGGTAATTAAGAATAAGTTAAGTTCTTTGCCACAACTGTAAGATAGCCTCATTCACAAGCAGGCAGATACTACTGTGGACGTGGTACAAATAGGTCTGGGAAACCTGAAAGCAACATGAAGTATATGGTGGTGGCTGAACACCACCTCCTGTCTGTTGTATAAACAACAAATAGAATTAGGGAATAAAACTACCTTGGCAATGGGATATCCTGAGATGCAAATTCTTAGTTTAGCATCACTTGAGCACAAAATGTTTTGTGTAATATTTTGTTCAGGTATTAACGCATCTTTTAAAACAACAGAAAAGGTCCACAGTAGAAAAGGTCCTTGTTTGACACCTCCAAACATGAATGGATGCAATATGTTTCCAGCATGATTAAGCCTGATTTGTTAGTAGGTGAAATTATTGTTAAAATTGCTCATCAACAATCTGTAAAGACAGAAATATGGAAAGTAAGCCCACTCCCCTAATTGACCATGGGATCCTTTTGGCTACTCAGGGTTATGGGTCAGTGGGCTGGGAAAGAGGAGAAATTATTGGATACCCGAGGGTGTATGGAATGGAGCCCTCAGAAATGGGTGTGCTTGTTCCCTACCTGTCACTACAGAACCATATAGCAGAGATACATCATTGAGAATGTGTGTGGGATGAACTAGAAAATGTGTCGCATGTTTTGTACAACAGACAATGTGTATGTGTTACATCCTGGGAAACAGTATTTTGGGAAGATGCAAGTATCAGCCAACCCGCAGTGGATGAACGTAGATGTAAAGCCAGCGTATTATATACTAGCAATCTCACATTCTATTTACCAAAAATAGAAAAAGCATAGAACACTATAACCTCTACCTTGGTTAATTTCTCTGTTACCCTTGGTCTGGATTGGCACGATTTAACTGATCGATCACTTGTCAGAAATAAAGGTGACTCTCAGTTTTTACAACAGCCATGGAGGGATATAGGGAAGCGTGTCATTCAGATATTACAAGCAAATGGCGACATGCTAGACATTGCTAGGTCTGAAAAAACTGACAGCCTATCACTGGTACAATGTTTTTACAGGCTGGTCCCAGACTTCTAAGGGCATATTATCTATTAGGTTTCACCCATTACTAGTTGTGTTAATATTGTCCTGTGTTTGCTTACTAGGAATGTGTTGTATGTGCTGCTGGAGAAAGAGAATGTTTGTTAAATTACAACCACAAGCTCAAATGGCCTTTCAGTATATTGCTATGAAACAGTTGTATAAAATATGACCCACTCAAGAATTGTTCTGGAGGAGTCAAAAGGGGGACATGTAGTAGTAGGATTTTGTTTATATTTTGTATAATTTAGAATGAAGGATAAAGAATAATAATGTAGCATGTATTAAATGTATTGGTGTATAATTTGACAGCCACCCTTTTTGAATAGCAGAAAGGAATGGCCTAATGGGCCACTGGTAGAGATGTGTGTGTGTTAGAAGAGAAGTGTGAAGGCTATCACCAAACCGGATGTTCTAAGGAGGAACCAAGGACAGACAAAAGGGTGCCAGAAGATTACAACACGCCCCTATTGAAATGTCAGAAGAGGGCAGATTGACAAGCTAAAGATGAGATGGGCACCCATCAATGGGGACAAGATAGCTGTGATCATAACCAGCATGGGGTAACTCAGAAGTCGGGGACCTTTGAGGGGAGGGATAGCTCAGTGGTTTGAGCATTGGCCTGCTAAACCTAAGGATGTTAGTTCAGTTCTTGAGGGGGCCATTTAGGGATCAAGGCAAAAATTGGGGATTGGTCCTGCTTTGAGCAGGGGGTTGGACTAGATGACCTCCCGAGGTCCCTTCCAACCCTGATATTCTATTCTAACTCCCTGAGAGATTTGATGAAAGAACAAGAGAGACGATGAGAAGGACAATTTAAGAAAACAAGCACTCGTCAAACAACAATTGATTACAGCATGATGGTGCAAAACTCATTGGTCCCAATGAAGCAAAATCACTATATAAACAGGGGGCCTTGTCGTGGAACTTTGGGTTTGTCCTGCCAAGACTTCCCTGGAGCGTCGAGACTGACAGAACCCGGCTCCTCCCTAGCTGTGATCAACCTAGATTGATCCGGACTCTGGACTGGTAACTATAACATTGACTTATGGGACTCTGAGTGTGAGAATGCATATGCTAATTGTTGCATCTTTAATAAATGAGAAGTATTGCCTTTTCCCCTGAAAAAGATCCCATGTGCCTCTTATAAGGATAACAATGGCTCACCTGGAGCTGGGATGTAGCCACCTGTGGGGTGGGGACCAGCCTCCCACATATTTAGTACAGGAAGTAGACCCTGTCCCCAAGTGGGCCACTTCAGAGAAGGCTGAAGATGTCCCTGGGGCTAGGATAGTGCGAGTACATGTGGGTTCATGGCATGGTTGTTAGGGGAAGAGCCAGGGAATATCTGAGAGGTTGGAGGGAGGAGAAAAGTCTTTGTGCATGAGCAAATTTGCTCCAGGACCATGTCAGCTCAGCTCCTCCCACACACTCTCTAAATGGATTCCCCCTGGGGTTAGCAGAGGCAGCCTCTTTTGCTATCCCCCCCCCCCGAGTTTGGCCTCTAGGGGATATGGTCTCCTTGGGGCCCCAGATGCTTGGGCCAGGGGGCCCCAGGAAGAAAAGAAAGGGAATAATAGCAGATAGGGACAGAGCAGGAGAGACAGACCCCTCCCCCTCCCAGAGCTGGGGAAAGAACTCAGGAGTCCTGGCTCCTAGCCCCCCGTTCTAACTCATTAGGTTCCACTCCCCTCCCAGACGGGTTCCTGTCACAGCTGTAGCTGGAGATGCTTTTCATACTCCATTCCCCAAGCTGGGACAGAGCTAATGGCAGAGGGTGGAGCCATCTTAGCCCCACCCCTATAGGACTGTTGCCCCATGGCTGTGTTTCTGAGTGGGTAGGGTCAGTGCTGGCTATGTAGGGGTGCAACGGGGGCAGGCTGAGGTTTTGGGGTGTATTAGTTAGGGGGCAGCCCCTGTCACTATGGCTGTCTTCCAATAGGGGACACTGGTCTCATGTGGGGGGTCCAGCCCCCTCAGTATGGGGCGGGCACACAGGAGACCGCAAACCAGCTTCTTCCTCCCTCTGCCTTAGTGGGGGCTTGTGCTGTTCTGGCCATGGGGGCTCAGCATGGGGGTGAGGGGAGTGGCTGGCTGGGCCTGCTCTCTTAGGGGGTTGGGGAAGGGCTCTGATGGGGGTTGTGGGCGTGGAGCTGGGGGGACTGGCTTATCCCCATAGTCCAACTAGGCTCCCTGGCCTGGGTCTCCATAGCCCAACTAGCCAACTGTCTAATCACACAAACCCAAATACCCTTGTCCCTTCCCCTGCCCTACCCCTTCCTCAAGGTCCCACCCCCCTCCATCACTCACTCTCCCCCCCCCCCCCACTCACTCTCACCGGGCTGAGGCAGGGGGTTGGGGTGTGGGAGGGGGTGCAGGCTCTAGGCTGGGGGGTGAAGATGAGGGGTTTGGAGTGTTGGAGGGGTCTCTGAGCTGAGCCTGGGGCAGGGTGTTGGGATGCAGAAAGAAGTTTGGGGTGTGGGATCTGAGAGGGAGTTTGGGTGTGGGAGGGGGCTCAGGGCTGGGGCAGGAGATTGGGGTGCGGGAGGGGTTCAGGGCACAGGCTCCAGTGGGGCAGAAAGTACTTTGGGTGGTTCCCGGAAGCGGCGGCATGTCCGGCAGCAGCTCCTAGGCTCAGGGTGGCCAGGCAGCCCTGTGTGCTAGGCCTGCCTGCAAGCACCACGCTCAGAACTCCCATTGGCCGTGGTTCCCCATTCCCAGCTAATGGGAGCTGCGGAGTCGGTGCTCGGGGCAGGGGCAGCGCATGGAGACCACCTGGCCACACCTCCCCCTAGAAGCCACAGTTGGACATTCAGGCCCCTTCTGGGAGCGGCACAAAGCTGGGGCAGAGCGGGAGCCTGCCTTAGCCCAGCTGCACCACCGGACTTCTAGCGGCCTAAAATATCCCAGTTCGACTTCAGTAGCCTCCGGGAGATCGAGCCCAATTCTGGGAGACTCCCAGCCAAACCGGGAGGGTTGGTGACCCTAAGCCAGCCCCCTGGTCTAACTGCTGCCCCCTGTGGTCTCTGTCCCTGGCAGGGGCCTGGTGGGGTCTGTGAGGACACGGTCATGACTGGGGGCATCCAGGTGCCCCAGCTTCATTGCCCTGGCCACCATTCCTTATTGCCGGCCTCCTGGTCTGGCAGCTGCTCTGGGAGTACCTGGAGCGGAAGGGCTAGGAGCCAGGACTTCTGAGTTCTCTTCCTGGCTCTAGTGGGTTAAATCAGGGGTCAGACTCAGGTAATGGCCAGGGTCTACTGGTTTGAGGGAAGCAGTATGGAGGGTGTCATGGGCGTGGAGGGGCTACTTGGTTGGTGGTGTCAGGGGATCCCTGTGAGGTGGGGGGGTGGGAAGCAGCTGCCTGTGCTTGGTCCCCTGCCTTGCCCAATTGCTCTGTCTCCTGCTCTCACAGTTAAACCTGACCCAGATGCTGGGGTTCCTAGCCCCATGGCTCCTCCTGACTGGCCTTCCTGCTCTACAGTGGCCGGTTAACCCTTTCCGAACTGAGCTACTCTCTGGAGCTGGAGGTGCCTGGGTCAGCCACCTTCCAGGGGCTGGCAGACTTTGTGGGAAAGCCTGTGAGCAGCACCCCCTCCTCCCTCTGCCCCTCACCCAGCCTCCTCTGCCAGGGAGAGGCTGTAAGATCCCTGCCACTAAGGGGCACCACCAACCCACATGTCCTACTGTGCACCAGAAAGAGCAGGGCCAGAAGATTAGAGCAGGCGGGCTGGGAGCCAGGACTCTTGGGTTCTATCTCCAGTGGGAATCTAACCCACTTTCCTTTCTGTCTTGTTCCCAGTTGAATGATCCCTACAGCAGGATCTTTGGCCTAACTTCTTCAGGGCTTCTGCTGTCACAGCCTTCAGGTGAGTTCCCCAGCTGCCCTACCCCAGAGGTGGGCGCATCTCAGGGATTCATCGACCCATCTCTCTCTCTGTCTCTCTCCGCAGCAATGGCAGCATCCTCTGCTACATCTGGCTGCGATTCGAGGTGCCAGCACCTGCTGCCAACCTCCTGACCCCGGCCATGGGGGCCCTGCTGGACGTCGCTCCGGACCATGTCAGCCTGCTGCAGACCCTGCACATTGATCGCAGGTGTCCAGCTCTCTGGTGGGTGAGATGCCTGGGTGGGGCTGGCATGGGGAGGGGGGAAATTGCCCAGATTCTGCCAGCTGGAGCTAGGGCATGGGGGTGCTGTGGGGAGTTAATCACTGCACCAGGAAGGGGTTCAGTGGGGTGGAGGGGCCGGGAGCAGTGTTGGGGGAGTCCCAAAAAGGGGGGACATGGGAGAGGGGTGCCTAGAATACACCAGGAGGGGCATTGAGAAAGGGGGGGTGAGATTGTGAGGTGGGGGGCCACTCTGGGATGGGGGGCTCTATGGGACTGAGGCTCTGGTTTTCCCAGCCTGTGCATGGGAGGGGCTGCACCAGGGATGCGGGGTTCTCTCAGCTGGACTTGCCCCCTTTCCTCTCCTCAGCTGCTGACCCCTGCACCGTGAAACCACTGGGTGACTGAGTGCTCCGTCCCCAGCAGGAACCCCCGAAACACAGGGACATGGGGGTATTTCTACCCCAGTGTCCTGGGGCCCCTTCCTCAGGGCTGAACAGTGAGGGTAGGGGCAGAGACTTCTGGGGGGTCTGAAACTGCAGGACCCCAGGCAGAAGGGAACCCCTTAGATACAGCTGTGCAGTGATCCCCCAATGGCTCCTTCTGCTTCTGATTGGGGCAATCCCCCCAAAAGCTGGCTGCATTTGTGGGGGTATATGACACCCTGAACCCCAGCCTCTGGAACTTCCTTGTCCAATGAGGGGGGTAGGGGAGGCTTGGGGGACACCGCTGGGGTATGGGGGAGGCATTGCGGGGGGACTCAGTGAGGGGCACCTTGGGGGGGGCACCGAAGGGTGGGGGGCTCATTAGGGCCTCCGGTGGGGTGTGTGTTTTAATAAGTTATAAAAGCAAACTCTGGATGCCTGGAATTTCAAGACTTTCTCCCCAAGTGCCCTGGTGTGAACCCAGGTGTCCTGGCTGGATGCTACAGGGTGTAAGTCTCTGCTCACTCCCTAAAACCCCCCTTTGGGTATCCTTCACTTCCTGTCCCGAGCTTCTGCAGCTCTAACTCATCTGTACCGCCCCAGAGATGGCTGCATCTCCACGCCAGGCGAGGGGTCCCTGTATAACCAGCCACCCCTTTTCAGAGCTGGCTGCATCTCAGAGCCTGGCAAGCCGTCCCCACAGCTTGTTGCTCAGTAGCTCATGGCAGTCCCTGGCGGGGACTGATCTAAGATCCCCTCTGTCTCCCCAGGCACTGTGGGCAGCAGCCAGTCCCCTTGCCATCATCCCCTTTGGGAACATAGTCCTTGTGGCTTTTGTCTCGGACCAGAGCTACTGGTCCCCTGGCTTCCAGGCTGAGTTCTGGCAGGAGCTCAAAGCCCCATGTGAGGAGTACTGGCTTCTAATGGGTTGGTGGGGTAGGGCCAAGTTGTCTTGTTAGGGGGTGCCCCTCTGCTGGGGCTTGGAGTCAGGACACCTGGGGTCTATCTCCAGCTCTGGGAAGGGAGGGGAGTCCCGTGAGTTACAGTGTGTGTGGGGAGGGGGGCTGGGAGCCAGGAATCCTGGCTTCTGTCCCTGGCTATGGGAGGGGAGAGGTGCGGTGGGACTCGGGACTGCTGGGTTAGAGCCCCAAGTCTATAAGGCAATGGTGCCCATTATCTGCCAGGCCTTGCTCAGTGTCCTGAGAAGAGCACAGAACCACATTGACCTGTGGAACTCCCTGCTACAGAGTGTGTGGGCCCTCGGTGCAGGCCCCACATTGCAGTGGCTGGAGCCTGTGTCATGACTCCCTTGCTTGGGGGGTGGAGAAACTGCCCCCATCTGTGTGTCCATCCCTCTCTCGGGGCTGCATGGTCTCCCCACACACCCACCTTCCCGGACCAGGTCTGGCTTGGTCTGCGTTGCTAGGACCAGTGTCCCTGGCCTGAGGGGGGGTTGGGCTGCCACATCCCCAGAAGCGGGGCTTCTCCCCGCTGTGGGTCTGGCGAGGGCGGGGTCTGTCCCTGCTCCCTGGCTGTCGGGAGGGGGGTTCTGTGCGCCTGTCGCGGGGGGGTGTCCGGGCTGGGGGCGGGGCCGGGGGGGCTGCAGCAGCCGGGAGCCGCCGCAGCTGGCGGGCCAGGCTCCTCCTGTCACAGCCCAGCCAGGAGGGAGCCGCAGCGCCGGGGCTGGTACATCCGCGGCGAGCTTGGGGAGAGCGCCGAGCCGAGCCGAGCCGGGCGGGGCGGGGCGGGGCGGGGCGGGGCGGCCCGGCTGAGAGCGGGGAGCTCAGGTTCGCCTGGCCGGCTCCAAGCGCGGCGAGGCGAGCGGGAGGCCGGCACTCGCGGGGCAGGGAGCTCGCCGGGAGCCGCGGCCATGGCTCTGCCCGCGGGGCTCTGGGCAGCCTGGATCCAGCTGGTGCTGAGCGCTGGAGCCGCCAGCCAGGTGAGGGGGCTGGGGGCCTCCAGGGTTATGGGGGTGGGGCAATATGGACGGGGGTGGGGGGTGCCTGGTTGGGGGTGGCGAGGGGGGCACAGGCAGCGCCCTGTGGAGGGTTTGCTGGAGGGGGCGTTGTTCCTGTGCAGCCATAGGAGGCCGGGAGGCGGGTGGGGGTCAGATGGAGGTGGGGGGGGGAGCGAAGAGGGGTGTAAATCACCCAATTCCTTCACCTGGGGCAGGCCACGACATAGGCTGAGCCGCCCGTCCCTGTGTGTGGTGGGGGGAGGGTTCTTAGTGGGGGCTCTCCAGATGTGACTGTTCATGAAGGTGGTTGGGGGGCGGAAGTGAGGCACAGAGGGACTTACCAAGGTCACCCCATGAGCAAGAGAGAGAACCCAGGAGTCCTGGCTCCCAGCCCCCTGCTCTAACCCACCAGACCCAGTCCCCTCCCTGACCAAGGAGAGAACACAGAAGTCCTGGCCCCCTACTCGCTGGTGGTGCCCCACCAGTGCCCTGTTGTGATAGGGAGTAGCAGTAGTGGTGGACCCCCAGCTCCAGGTCTCATGTGGTCGAGGTCCCCCTCGCCACCCTCAACCAGGCATCCCCCACCCCCATCCATATTGCCCCAGCCCCATCCATCCGTCCTGCCCCTCAAGCCCCGCATCACCCCCTTTCCTCAGGTGTTCCCCATTACTCCATTCTGGGACCCAGTGCTCGGGCCTCACAGCCCCACAGCATAGGCGGGTCTGGCCTGAAGCTACCCTTTTGTCCCCCATAAGAGTTTCCTGGGGGGGGGTGGCTGTGCCCCATGCCAATGGGGCAGCCTGGTGGCTTGGGGAGGGGAGCCTACCTCCTTGGATAGCACGATCACTGCTGAGCTGTGAGCCCCCCCTCTGGACTTTTGGGGCTCCAGTCCTGCACAGGGGAGCCCCCCTGAACACCAGCTGCTGCTGAGTTCCCCCGGGAGCTGCCAGTCTCTGGTGATGCCCCCGTCTGACCCCAGGCAGGCCTGGTTAGCACTCACGTCACTGGTGCCACCAGCTGGCACTGCACATGGGGCAGCACCACAATGGCCATGCTTGTCCTGTTGCCAGTGGGCCCCGGGGATGGTGGTAAGTGGGCCTCGTGCTCGCTGGGCTATGGAGCCATGTGGGGATCTTCCCCCCCGCCCATATCTTCCTGGGCACCCAGCTCTATCCCATGCCAACTGCTGGCTCTGGCTCAAGCCGGGTGGAAGGGCAGCTCTTGGCTCTGGGCCCCTTGATACCAGAAAGCCAAACTGGAGAGAGGTGAGGAGGCCTGGGTGTGGAGCCAGGATGCCTGGGTTCTATCCCTGGCTCTAGGAGGGGAGTGGGGTACAGGGGATAGAGCAGGAGGGATGGGGACCAGGACTCCTGGGTTCTATCCCAGCTCTGGGAGGGGAACGGGGAGGGTGTGTGTGGGGAGGGGGTTCTTCTGTAGTGGGGGATGCTGCTCCCCATGGCTTTGCTCCCCCCATGAATTTGGGAAGATCCTTCCGTCTGCCCCTTGGTCCTATGTTGCTGCTAGTTTCTTCCCCCCCCCCTCCCCCAGGACACGGGCTCCAGCTTGCCATCTGGTGCTTTAATGTACTGATGGATGTAGCATGGATAATTCATGGGCTGCGGGGAGACAAGAGGTGGGGATGGAGGGGGTTGGGGGAGGGACAGAAAGTAGGGGGAAGGGTGGATGGGGTGGGAAGGGGATGGGTGAGGGGCACAGCTCGTAATTTTCACCCTGGCAACCTCCATTCCTTCTGTTGTCCCCCGCCCCCACTGGTCCCTCTCCTGCCGCAGCCCTCCATCCCATTAGCTGCCCCAGGTAACATCTACCCCCCTGTTGCTGCCCCCCACCCCCACCCCAAAGGTACTGGACTGATGGGAGGCCGGAGTCAGCCCAGGCTAAATCGCAGCAGCTGCTGAAAAGCCAACAGTGAGCGGCTTAGCCAGGGAGAGCCGGGGTAATCCGGGCTGAACCAGGGCCAGGCCCCTCTGGCATTCCCCCACCAGTGCCAGCCCTGCCCCTCCCACACTGCACAGACACAGCCCCCTGCCCAGCCAGTGCCCCTCCCCCACAGAGACCCTGCCCCCGTCCCCCACGGTTGCTGCCCAGCCAGTGCCCCTCCACAGCTCCCTACCCCACAACCTCAGTGTCCCTCCCCCACAGAGACACCGCCCCCTGCCCAGCCAGTGCCCCTCCCCAAGACACAGCCACATGCTCCCCCACCTCAGTCCTCATCCCCCACTGCATCGACACAGACCCCTGCCCTGCCTCCACAGACACACAGCTCCCTGCCCCCCACTTCTCTTGCCCATCTAAGGGCTCCCCGTCTTCCATGCACCCCACAGAGAGATGAGGGTCACCCTACTGGGGATGGGAAGGGAAACACTCTGCACCCCTCCGCCACCGAAACCTGATACTCCTCCCAGTGGGTACCCAAGTGGGGGCTGAGAAAGGAAGAGCCCTCCTGACATATGGGGGGATCTGTGTAGGCCCCCCAAAACCCTGGGGTCTCTGACCTTCACTGGGGCATCTGAGCTTGGGGCAAGGGTGAGGCCCTTGGGATTATGGCTCAGTGCCACAAAACAGGGCAGAGAATCCTGACCCGCAGCCACTGCTAGCCCAGCCCTGCCCTCTACCACTCTGCCAGTGCCCCTCACTCCCAACCCACAGGCCCCGCTAGCCCAGCCCTGTTGGTGTCCCTCATTCCCGACCCGCAGCCCCTTGGCTGCCCTGGCAGGGTGAGAATGAGCCTTTGTTGTTGTTGTTTAGATTGGGCCGGGTGAGGCTGTGAAAGGCAGTTTGTTAAAGGGCCAAGGCTGGCACTGTGCCTGGTGGGGGCAGGGATGGCACCTGGTTCCTCAGCCCCAGGGCTCCGTGGGGGAGGGGGGATGACCTGCATGCCCTGCTAGGAACCTTCCTCCCTGGGGAAGATGGGGGGCATTGGGGCAAATGGGGGGTGGGGATCCCATTTCTTCAGCACTGATGAGGGGTAATGGTGGGGGATGGGGGAATGAGTGAGACAGGGAGGGGCTGGGATGGGGGGAGGGAGGGCTGGAATGCGGGAGGGTGATCCTGGGGGGCAGGAGGTGGGGAGAGGGGCTGGGATGGGGGAGAAGGAAGGGTGAGTGGAGGGGGGCTGAGATGGGGGAGGGTGATCCTGGAGGGGGCTACTGGGGGGGAGGGAGAGGATGATGTGGGGAGGGTTATTTAAAATTCCTTCTGGGAGACTGTCTCCATGGCGACCAGGAAGATCGGGCAACTCCATGGGGAGCAATTACCACAGCAACAACATCCCGGTTGTTGCTTGGGAGAGAGAGAGAGATGGATGGGGGGGGAACAAATGTGTCATTTAGCCACCCCCAACGGTCCCCCAGCTCTAACAGTGCCCCCCAACCCAACCCACAGCCCTCCAGCTGCTGGCCTAGAGGGAAAAGGCCCCATGTCCCATTCCCTGCCCCCGTAAGCCTGCCAGTCCTTGCACTGTGCAGATCGCAGCCAGCGCCCCCTCGAGGGGAAAGGCCCCATGTCCTGCCCCTGTCCTCAGGGGGCGATGTGCAGGGACAGCTGGGCCAGTGCAGTCGGGTTTGTCCTGCCTGAGTCTCCAGGCCCCGGGTTCAGACTCTGCTCAGTGCACACCGAAGGGGAAGAGGGGCGGGATCGGCTGGGGGCCCAATCCGGCATCAGGATCAGGGCTCCCCCACCTGGCCGCTGGGAGCTGCATCTCCTGCTCTCATCCCAGCAAGATGGGCAGGGTGCAGTGGGGTTCGGGTGCAGTGGCAGGGCAGGTTCGGGTGCATGTTCGGGTGCAGTGGGGTTGAGTGGGGCAGGGGCAGGGCAGGCTGGGGACTAACCCTTCCTCCCATGGCAGGCACTGGGTGTGGCGAGGGTGGAGCAGTGCAGGGACTAACCTCTCCCCCGTGGCTGGCACTGGGCGTGGTGGGGCAGGGCCGGCCAGGTGCTAACCCCTCCACCCATGGCAGGCGTGGGCATGGTGGGGGCTGGCCAAGCACTAAACCCTCACTTCGTGACAGGTGCTGGGTGTGGCAGGGGCGTGGCTGGATGGGCACTAACCCCTGTGGCAGGTGGGGGTGGGGCCAGCCAGGTTCTAACCCCTCCCTCCATGGCAGGGGCTGGGCATGGCGGGGGTGGGGCTGGATGGTTACTAACCCCTCCCTCCATGGCAGGCGCTGGGCATGGTGGGGACATCTGTGTCCGAACCCCAGGTGGCCGTGTTCTGTGGGAAGCTGACCATGCATCGAAACCTGCAGACAGGCAGGTGGGACCCCGATGCTGCTGGTGCCCGCAGCTGCTTCCGCAGCCGCCAGGAGATTCTCGCCTACTGCCAGGAGGTACCTGCCCCATGGGCCCCTGCCCCACGGTTCCCGCACATCCCATGGGCTCTCTCTGCACCCTGCCAGGAGATATTCTCCTACTCCTAGGAGGTACCTGCCCCATGGCTCCCACACATCCCATCCTTTTCCCCCTACACCCTCCGCACTTGCATCCTGCCCAGAGATCCTCGCCTACTGCCAGAAGGTACCCACCCCCTCTCTCCCACACTCCTTGACACACCCCCACCAGGTCCTTTTCCATAGTCTGTTTCCTCCCCCCCCCCCCAGTGATGGGGTCTCCCCATGCTGTGCTCTTCACACAACAGTGCAAAGGGCTGAAGATATTTGGGGGTGGGGAGCTGCTCCATCCCTGGGGGAGACCCAGGGTGAGGAAAAAGGGACCGAGACCCCTATTGAATCCTTGCTGTCCCATGGTTCCTCCCCACAGCCCCTGCTGTCTGCCCCCATCTTTGGGGGGGAGGGCAAGATTTTATGCCTCTATTGACCCCACTGGTGATAACTGCCATACCCCCGTCTGCCCCACAGGTGTACCCTGAGCTGCAGATCACCAATGCAGTGGAAGGCACCCAGCCAGTCACCATTGACAACTGGTGCAAGAAAGGACGTCCCCAGTGCAAGGGACATCGGCACATTGTGGTCCCCTACAGGTGCCTGGGTGAGTGGGGTAGGGCGCAGGATGCCTGGGTTCCATCCCTGACTCTGGGAGGGCCTGAGGTCTAGTGGGTAGTGTGTGTGGGGATGGGGGGTGAGAGCCAGGACTTCTGGGTTCTCTCCACAGCTCTGGGAGGGGAGGAAGGTCTGGGGGTGCAAGCAGGGTGTGGGGGGGCCATGCTGACCACGTGTGTGTGTCATTCCCCACCCCCGCAGTGGGTGAGTTTGTCAGTGAAGCTCTTCTTGTGCCTGACACCTGCAAGTTCCTGCACCAGGAGAAGATGGACTCATGTGAGAGCTACATCTACTGGCACGGCGTGGCCAAGGAGGTGAGTGTGGGCAGGGGTGCCAGAGGATCCCCATGTTGCCCCCGGGCCACCAGTGCACCCCCCCTTGGGAAGACTGCCCCTTGCAGGCACCAGCACGTACCACTGCCTTCTGGGAGAGTTGGGGATGGGGTTCTCGGGAGATACCACTCTCATGGGGGTAGGTAGGGGTTCAGGACAGACAATGGGGGGAGGGGCTTGGGAGATACCACTGCCATCTGGGGAAGGGGTTCTTGGGAGATACTATTCCAGGGAATTCTTGGGAGATACCATTGTCATTTGGGAGCAGGGAGTTTGTGGGAGATATCGGGGTGGGGGCAGTTTTTGGAAGATTCCACTGCTATTAAGGGGGATATCATTGCCATCTGGGAAAGGTCTAGCGCAGGGGTTCTCAAACTGGGAGTTGGGACCACTCAGGGGGTCGCAAGGTTATTACATGAGGGGTTGTGAGCTGTCAGCCTCCACTCCAAACCTCGCTTTGCGTCCAGCATTTGTAATGGTGTTAAATATATAAAAAGGTGTTTTTAATTTATATGCGGGGTCGCATTTAGGGGCTTGCTGTGTGAAAGGGGTCACCAGTACAAAGGTTTGGGAACCACTGGTCGAGTGGGATACTATGGCCATCAGGGAGGGTTGGTCTGAGGGTTGGGGGAGGGTAAGTCTGGGGACATACCATTGCTGTCGGGGAGTGGGCAGTTTTCAGGACATACCATTGCCGGGGGGAGTTCTTGGGGAAAATGTTGTTGCTATTTGGGGGTGTTAGGAGATACCACTGCCGTTGCAAGGGGGGAGCTCTCAGGAGATACCATTGCTATTGGGAGATTCCACTGCCCTGGAGGTAGGCAGGAGGGTGCTTGTGGATATACCAATCCTGGATTGTGTAGGGGTGTCTGATGCTGCTCTTTCTCCCCCTCCTCCTCCCCCTTCCAGGCCTGCAGCAGTGAGGGGCTGGAGCTGCACAGCTATGGGATGCTGCTGCCCTGTGGGGCTGACCGCTTCCGGGGCGTGGAGTACGTGTGCTGTCCCTCACGCCCCCTCCCTCTCCAGCTGGAGGAGCCCACCCCAGGCCCCCGCAACATGGCCCATCTGAAGGAAGAGCCCAAGCGCAGGTGAGGCACATATAGGACACTGCTATGGGGGAGCTTGCACCCTGTCTCCTTTGCTTGGGGCACTGCTGGGAGGGAAGCTCACAGAATTCCCATCCCCTGCAGCTCAGGGCACCGCTGTGAGGGAAGCTCACAGCCCATCCCTGATTCTTGCCCCTCAACTCTGCTGTAGTGAGAGGCTCCCAACGGGCCGGGCCCCCACAGAAGAGGAGACGCTGGAGGCAGAGGGGGATGGGGAGGAGGATGTTGAGGAGGAGGAAGAGAACCAAGGCCCCAGGGACAGCGCAGCTGACACCGACCCTTTCCCCGCCACCTGGGATGACTATTTTGTGGAGCCCGGTTACTACGATGACAGCATAACCCCGACCACCATCACCACCACCATGCGGAGCACCGAGGAGGAGAACAAAGGTGAGACACAGTCCCCAGGCAGGGTGCAGCCGCATTGGGTGCGGGGGGGCGGGTCATCCACAATCCTCCAGGGCAGATGACTGCAGCGGCAGAGCTGGAAGTGTCCTACAGTCCCCCAGGGGCAGGGCATTGGTGGGGGGGAAAGAGCTGGCGGTGTCCCAGAATCCCCTGGGGCAGGCATTGCTGGGGAGGGGGAGCTGGCGATTTCCCAGAATCCCCTAGGGTGGGGTACTTCTGGTAGTTTCCCAGAATCCCCTGGGGCAGGTGCTGCTGTGGGGGGACCTTTTCAGGAGGGGCAGGAGTTCCCAGGCGAAGGGGCATGGCACAGTCTGGCATGGAGCTGATGCACCTGTGAATGGGGGGGCGGGAGATGGGATGCTCAGCTGCCTGGGCTGTTTTCATCTCCTCCCCACATCACAATGCGACTCCTGTTCTGCGTGGCGCAGTGCCCAGCTGTGCCAGGCTCAGAGGCAGCTGCCAGAGACCCTCCACCCTGCCCGGGCTCAGAAGAAACTGCAGCCCAATGCCCAAGTGCAGTGCTAAGGGGGCGCTCAGCTGTAGGGGCAGGGGCTCGGCAGAAGGTGCTGTGCTGCGGGGAGCGGGGCAGGAGCTCGGCGGGGGGCGCTGTGCTGCAGGGTGGAGGGTGCCGTGGTGTGGGGAGTGAGGAGGGGCGCCGTACTGCAGGGGCAGCAGGGCTCGGCAGGGGGTGCTGAGCTGTGGGGCATGGTCTGATGGGGGCTCATTAGGAGGCACCATGCTGACAGCTCCTCTCCCCACAGCCACTCCTACCCCACGCCCCACAGATGGCGTGGATATCTATTTTGAGATGCCAGGTGATGGGAGTGAACATGCTAACTTCCTGCGAGCCAAGATGGACCTAGAGGAGCGCAGGATGAAACAAATTAATGAGGTGCTTGGGGGGGAAGGACTCGGGCCCCCCACATCCACCACCCTGCCCCCCCTTGGTCTTCCCCGGCACAGTAGCCCACACATGGGCTCCACCCCCATGTCCTCCGTGGCCAGTTCCGCATGGCCAGGGCTGCCTCTGACTCACCTGTCAGCAGGTCCTTGCTGCCTTGGGGCATGTTATCATGTCCGTAAGTGGTCCATGTTGGTGGCCTGTGCGCCGGCGAGCATGGAGAACATGCCCCATCCCGAGCTGGACTGTGGAGTTTGCAGGCCTGGGGGCTGAAGGCTGACGACAGGGAGGGAGCTGGGCATAGGGCCAGGCTCCCCATTCATCCCCGGTACCCCCCCCCAGGTGATGAAGGAGTGGGCCGAGGCGGACAACCAGGCCAAGGAGCTGCCCAAGGCTGACCGGCAGGCGCTGAATGAGGTGAGGCCCATGTCTGCAGGGAGAGCAGGGTGGGGCTGCCCCCCCCGACCGGTTCCTGACCCCGCCCCCTCTATGGCTGCTCACTCCTGACACCCAGGGCTGTCCCACAGCCACCCTGCAGTGGCACTCAAGTCTACCTGAGGGGTTGGGGGACCCCACTCACTCGCCCCTGCCCCACTGTGGCCCCTCACTCTTCCCCTATGGGTTCCTGGCCCCGCCTCCACTGACTAGCCCTGCCTCCTCTGACCTCCCTGGCCTCATCCATTTGAGTTCTTGACCATGGACCCGCTGCCCCCCATGGAGGATTCCCTGCCCCACCTCCAGTAACCTTCCCCCTGGATTCTCAGCCCCGCCCCCTTGAGGGCTCCTGGCCCAGCCCCTGCTGACCCCCGGCCTCTCCCCAAGCAGCATTTCCAGTCCATCCTGCAGACGCTGGAGGAGCAGGTGGCGGGCGAGAGGCAGCGGCTGGTGGAGACACACCTGGCCCGGGTGGTGGCCCTGCTGAACGACAATCGGCGCGTGGCACTGGAGAGCTACCTGAGCGCTGTGCAGAGCGACAGCCCACAGGTGGACCAGGCAGCCTTGATCCGGGAGCACTGGATCCGGGGGGGGGGAGGGGGGGCGGCAGGTCAGCCCAGAATTGTTTCTAGAGCAGGGGTGCTAATTGGTTGGCTCAGATGCCACCTATGCCCTGGGATTGGCTGCCCCAGCTGGGGCAAGTGCTGCACAGGTTGGTGGGGTAAGCCAGACTAGAACAGGTTCCAGAAGGGGTTCTAGAGTTCTGATTTGCCAGCTCTGACTCCTCCTCTCTCCTGTATTTCGCTGCCCTAGTTAGAGCAAGTGCTGCATGGATTGGTGGGAGTGGGCCAGTCTTGAACTGGTTCTCAAACAGGTTCTAGAGTTGGGATTTCTATTGGTCAGCTCTGACTCTGCCTCTCCCCTGCGATTGGCTGCCCAGCCAGAGCAAGTGCTGAGTGTATTGGCAGGGGTGCGCCAATCTAGAATGTGTTCTAGAGTAGGGGTGCTGATTAGCCAGCTCTGACTCCGTCTCTCCCTTGCGATTGGCTGCCCAGCCAGAGCGGGTGCTGCAGGCGCTGAGGCGGTACGTGCGGGCGGAGCAGAAGGACCAGCGGCACACGCTGCGGCACTACCAGCATGTCTGCGCCGTCGACCCCGAGAAGGCCGAGCAGATGAAGTTCCAGGTGGGGACCCCCCTGTGCCCTCAGCCATCCCCCACCCCCGGTGGGCAGGGGAGGGGCATGCCTGTCCTAGCAGCCCCCCATCTCTCTGTCCTCCTCCATCTGTTCCCAGGTGTACACCCACCTGCACGTCATCGAGGAGCGCATGAACCAGAGCCTGGCCCTGCTCTACAAGAACCCTCGGCTCTCCACGGGACTGCGGGACCAGATACGTAAGTATCCCGATGGCCCTTCACCCTTCTCTCCGTGGGGCTGCGGGACCAGATACATACATACCCTGATGGCCCTGGGCCGCTGACATCCCTCCCCCAGACAGTCCCCCTGGCTCTCCGTGGAGCTGAGGGACCAGAAACATACATACCCCAACGGCCCCTCCCCCAGCTCTCCGCAGGGCTGCGGGACCAGATATATACGTACCCCAATGGCCCCCTGGGCCCCTGACATCCCTCCCCCATGACAGCCTCCCGGCTCTCTGTGGGGCTGAGGGACCAGACACCTACGTACCCCAATGACCCCCTTACGCCCCCTGATATGTCCTCCCACGATAGCGCCCCTCAGGTCTCCGTGGGGCTGCGGGACTAAACATGAACATACCCCGACGGCCCCATCCCCCTGCCGGCCTCTCTGGCTCTCCATGGGGCTGCAGGTCAAGATACGTACAAACCCTGATGGCCTGGCCCCCCGACATCTTTTCTCCTGATGGCCACCCCACAACGTCCCCAGCATCCCAAAGGCCTCTGCCCCTGATGGCCACCTGACACCCCTCCCCACAATGTCCCAGTCCCCAATGGCCAGTGTCCCCGATGGCCAAGCCCCGCTGATGCCCCCTTCCTCTTACATCGCCTTCCCCCAGCAACCCCCCTTAACATCCCCTTCACCCACTCCTGGCTCTTGGAGGAGCTGTGGGACCTGTGTGTACCTTCCTGCCAACTCTGCCCCCAATACTCCCCCCACTTTCTCCCCATGACACTCACCCCACCAGCTACTTGCACGTGCTGCCCTCGCCCGGCTCTCAGAGGGGGTGTGGGAATACGTACATGCCAGCTCCCACACCTAGGGGCGGCGAGTTGTATGGGCCCGTGGTTCCACCAATATGTGAGCATGGGGGCCCCGCTCCACCAAAGTTCGGGGCCGGGTCTTTCCCCTGGCCCCGCCTGCCACCCCCAGGCAATTTAAAAGCACCTGGGGCCCCTGCTGCCACCACTGGCAGCACAATGGGACTAAGCCCATTCCACTTCCGGAAGTGGCCAGAACGTCCCTGCAGGGGGTGAGGGTGTCTCTACGTGCTGCCCCTACCCCGCGCGCCAACTCTGCCAACAGTGGCCAATGGGAGCTGCGGGGGCGGCGCCTATGGGCAGTGGTGCGTGGAGACCCCTTCGTCCCCCCGCCTAGGAGCTGCTGCCAGAGGGTTGCCGTCGCTTTTGGGAGCAGCCCGAGATAAGGGCTGCACCCCTCACCCTCTCCTGCACATCTGCCCCAGTCCAGACCCCTCACCCAGACTCCCTCCGAGCCCACCCCCCCCTCGCACCCTGTCCCCAAACTCCCTCCCAGAGCCTGACCTCTCCCGCACCCAAACTCCCTCCCAGAGCCTAAGGCAGGTGTGTGTGGGGGGGGGGATGGGACTTGGACCCATTCTGGGCACCACCAAAAATTATACAAACCCGCCGCCCCTGCCCACACCCACCTGGGATGCCTCCTGCCCTGACACCCTCGTGCTCAGCTCTGGGAGGGGAGTGGGGTCTAGTGCGTTAGAGCAGGGAGGCTGGGAGCCAGGACTCCTGGGTTCTATCCCTGGTTCTGGGAGGGGAGTGGGGTGATGGGTTGGGTCACAGAGACCCCCATGGGACTGTTACCTGATGTGATGAAACTACCTCTGAGCCCGTTTTCCCTGCCAGCTTGGGATTCCAGAACCCTGCATTGTTGAGCAAGACACACTACTCTGCTGCAACACAGACCCAGGGTCTGAACCACGCCTCCCAAAGCTGCAGGCTCTAACCAAAAACCGCTCAGCGAGTCACCTATGTCCAGCACCCAGACCCCCAGTTCCCAATGGGATCCAAACCCCAAATAAATCTGTTTTACTCTGTATAAAGCTTATACAGGGTAAACTCATAAATTGTCCACCCTCTCTAACACTGATAGAGAGAGATGCACAGCTGTTTGCTCCCCCAGGAATTAATCACTTATTCTGGGTTAATGAATAAACAAAAGTGATTTTATTAAGTATAAAAAGTAGGATTTAAGTGGTTTCAAGTAATAATAGACAGAACAAAGTAAGCTACCAAGCAAAATAAAATAAAACACGCAAGTCTAAGCCTAATACATTTAAGAAACTGAATACAGGTAAATCTCACCCTCAGAGCTGTTCCAATAAGCTTTTTTCACACACTAGACTCCTTTTCAGTCTGGGCCCAATCATTTCCCCAGTACAATTCTTGTTAGTTCCAGCTCAGGTGGTAACTAGGGGATTTCTCATGACTGGCAGCCCCCTTTGTTCAGTTCCACCCCCTTTTATAGCTTTGGCACAAGGCGGAAATCCTTTGTCTGTCTCTGGGGTTTCCACTCTTCCTTTTAAATGGAAAAGCACCAGGTTTAAGATGGGTTCTGGTATCATGTGACATATTCACATGTCCTGTGAGACTTCATTACTCACTGGCTGGCACCCACAGGAAGGCTTACAAGTAAACAGAGCTGTTTACAACCAATTGTCCTAGTTAATGGGAGCCATCAAGATTCCAAGCCACCATTAATGGCCCACACTTTGCATAGTTACAATAGGACTTCAGAGTAATACTCCATATTTCTAGCTTCAGATACAAGAATGATACATACATACAAATAGGATGAACACACTCAGTGGATTATAAGATTTGTAATGATATCTTACAAGAAACCTTTTTTATGAAGCATATTCCAGTTACATTATATTCACACTCATTTGCACTCTATATGTTTTATGGAAATATGCTATGTCACATGGGATCTAGTGGTTAGAGCAGGGGGGCTGGGAGCCAGGTCTCCTGGGTTCAATCCCCAGCTCTGGGAGGGGAGTGGGGTCTAGTGGTTAGTGCAGAGGCGCCAGGTTCCCAAGAGGTGGGGTGGGGGGGGCTGCTTCTTGCTGGGGAAGGTCTCTCCCTGCTTTGACCCATGTCCCCGTCTCCTCAGAGGAGCTGCTGCGGGCAGAGCGGGCAGGGACCAGCAGCCTGCTCACAACATCCATCTCCGAGACACACACCACCGAGGAGTTCCTGCCACTGGACAGCAGTGAGGACCTGAACCCTGAGGACCATCCTGACCACCTGGGAGCCGGGGACCTCTTCCAGGGGGAAGGTGAGGGGGTGGGGCCAGAACCTGGTGGGGGATGGATCCTATGGGGGTGGGGTCAGAACCTGCAAGTGTGGGGCCAGAGCCTGTGGGGATGGATTTCATTGGGGCTGGGGTCAGAGCCTGTGGGGGTGGGGTCAGGTCTTGTGGGGCAGGGCCAGAATCTGCAAGGGCAGAGCCAGAGCCTGTGGGGGTGGATCTCACAAGGGTGGGGCCAGAGCCTGTGGGTCAGGAACTGATCAGGACTCCACAACCTGCTGGGACAGGACTAGAACCTACAGGGTTGGGAGTGTAGAGAAGGTGAAAGGTGCAGGGCCAGGGCCAGAACCTTTGGGGGTGGGGCCATGACCCAAAGCATCAGGCCAAGGGCAGGGAAGGGGCTAAAGCTGGTCGGAGCGGTGCTGTGGGGCAGGGAGGGGGATTTGAAGGGGGATACCCCCCCATGTGCCTGTGCCTACCCCAGGCTGTGTGTGTGGAGACAGGGCAGCTTGTTTTCCATGGGGGAGAGGTCAGGATGGGCCCCCCAGCCCCCACTTCAACACATCTGTTGTCTCTGCTCTGTCTCTCTTTCTGTTGCTCCTCCACCCAACGGGCCGTCTTCTTCTGCCGCTCCCGCGGGGACCCCTCCTCGGCAGACTCCCAGCCAGTCGAGAAGAAAGGTGAGTGCCTGGGGGTGGCTGACTGCACCTCATCCCCTTGCAGGGGTCAACCTGCTTGACCTTTACACACCAGGACTACTTCCCCCACTGCCTATGGGACTCTTTTCTTCCCCACAGCCTCGGGGATGGTGGCGGAGTATGACTACCTCACCAGCGAGAAGACCCCATTGGGCGAGGATGAGCAGAGGGTGAGCAGGACTGGGGACTCGGGGGCCACCCCACATTAGTGAGTAGGGGTGGGAGGGGAACAGCCACCCTGGGGTGCACAAGACCTTCCCCTGGATGGAATGAGGGCACAGCTTGACATGACCCCCCCCCTCAGCTGGAGATGTGGGTGCAATGCATGATGGGAGATCTGCATTGTGGGAGCAGCTTGATGTGACTCCCCCTGAATGGAATGAGGGCACAGTGCATTATGGGAGACATGATCTCCTCTAAGACTGTATGATGGCAGTGTGGAAGGGGTGTGCGGCTAAGCACCATTTACACACAGTACTTTGCACCCTGTTGCCATGGAGGGATAGGTGCTCCCTCTCAGCTCTAATGTCTCTATCTCCCCATACCCCCTAGGTAAACATTTCCATGGGGGACATCAAGGAAGTGGTGTACAAGTCCCCGGAGATCCAGCGCGACGAGCTGGTGAGCAATTGCGACATCCGCAACGGCAGCGCTGCCTCCCCCCACCCCGCTGTGTGCACTCTGGAACTGTGTCCCCCTGCAGCGCTCCCTGTCCCCACCCGGCTCTGACGCGTGTGCCCTACATCTGTGCCCCCTGCAGCACTGCCTACCCCCACCCCCCGCTGTGTGTGCCCTGCAAGTATGTCCCCCTGCAGTGTACCTTCCCCCACCCCGCTCTGCTGGGTGTGCCTTTGTGCCCCGCAACTGTGTCCCCCTGCAGTGCTGCCTCCCCCCGCCATGTGCGCTCTGAATCTGTGTCCCTGTGCAGTATTGCCTTCCCCCCTGCTGTGTGCACTCTGCAACTGTGTCCCTCTGTCGCGCTGCCTCCCCCCACCTGGCATGCGCCTTGAAACTATTGTCCCGCAGCGCTGCCTTCCCCCCACTCTGCCACCTGTGCCCCACATCTGTGTCTCCCTGCAGCGCTGCCTTCCCCCCCCCCCCCCCGCGCCGTGGGGGACCTGCAACTGTGTCCCCCTGCAGTGCTGACTTCCCCCCCCCCCCCCCGCTGTGTGGGACCTGCAACTGTGTCCCCCTGCACCATGTGCATTTTGAAACTGTCTCCCCCTGTAGTGCTGCCTTCTCATGGCCCTGCCATGTGCTCTCCGCATCTCAGGCCCCCTGCAGCATGGCCTCCCCCATGTGGTTCTCCCTTAAGCCCCTCCACTCCCGCGTGCGCACACAGCTGCCTACATTCTACCACAATGTCCCCCTTTGCATTGATGCCCCCACAGCTGTGTGCACCCTTTAGCTTGCCGCCCCTGCGATGGTGCCTGCTGCTCACTTGCCCCTCCACCACCACTGGACACAATCCCCGTCTAGTAACACCTCTTCCTATAAGCTCATGCTCAAATAAATTGGTTAGTCTCTAAGGTGCCACAAGTACTCCTTTTCTTTTTGCGAATACAGACTAACACGGCTGTTCCTCTGAAACCTCTTCCTATAGTTGCTGCTGAGTGCTTCCCCCCTCTGCAGCCCCAGTCCTTCTGCTGTGCACCCCCAGCTGCTGCAACCTCGCCCCATCACGAACCCTAGAAAGTCTAGGGTGTCCCTGATCCGCACACCCCCCCTCAGAGGGGATGGGGGGTGAGACTAACCTGAACCCTAAACTGGGGCTCCTCCGTCTAAGGCTGTGGGACTCCCACCTGCTAAGCCCCCCAGCCTCCCCCAGTGAGTCTACCAAGAAGGGGGAGGTGGAACATGACTCTCTCTGTCCCCCACAGGAGCCGGACACCCTGGTAACCATTAACAGGGGTGCCCTGATTGGCCTGCTGGTGGTGGCAGTGGCAGTCGCCATGGTGATCATCATCAGTCTCTTGATGGTTCGCCGGAAGCCCTATGGGACCATCAGCCACGGCATTGTCGAGGTAACGACCCCTTCAACCCCTCACAGGGACTGCTGCCCTCATAGGGGACAGGGTGGGGTGGCACAGCCAGGCAGAGCCAAAGGTGTCCTGGCTTCCAGCCCCTGGCCTTGCTCTGACCCACTAGACCCCACTTTCCCCCAGAGCTCGGGACAGACCCAGGAGTCCTGGCTTCTAGACCCCCACCTCGCTCTGACCCACTAGACCCCACTCCCCTCCCAGAGCTGGGGAGAGACCTAGGGGTTCCGGCTCCCAGCCCCACTGTGCTGCCTCCTAGCAATGAGGTTTGGGAGTAGTCACCCTAAATCTTTTCACTTGTGGGGAAAGGGGGTGGAGCCTCCAGCCCCGACACCCCTAACCTCTGTGTCTGTCTGTCTCCATCCCTGGGGCAGGTGGACCCCATGGTGAGCCCCGAGGAGCGGCAGCTCAGCAAGATGCAGAACCACGGCTACGAGAACCCCACCTACAAATTCTTCGAGGAGATGCACTGAGAGGCTGACTGCACCATGGGCGGGAGGGGCAGTGGGGGGGACACAGCGTGAAGCATTCACAAACCCTCCCCCAACACTGACAGGAGAGGATTAAATCCGCTTCCCCCCCCCATGCCTTCCCGTCCCATCTCCCCTTTGCCCACTGCCCCCCACAATGCTACCCACCCCCACAGTGTGTCTCCCTCCAGTGTTTTCCCAGCCCCTGACAACCCTACCCCTAGTGCTTCCCACAGCCCCTTTCCCCCTCCCCCGCCCTGGTTTCTAAACAATCCACTCAACCCACATGGAATCATGTCCCTACAACGAGGAGAGCTTTGGGTGGGCTGTGAGGGTCGATCCCATCAACTGGGCTGTTCAGGGAGGTGTTTTTTCTAGGTGTTTCTAATGTGTGTGCGTGCACACAGCACCCCAGCTACACACAGCACCCTATCAACGTTCACCCACTCCCACGGGCAACGCTGAGCCCTATGCTCACACAGCGCAGACATGGCACCATAACCTACAGCCAACCCTGCACACAGCAACACTTGCATCCAAATCCATGTGCTGTTAGCTCACCACCTGGCTGTTAGGTACACCCATATTATGCCCCCCCCTTCACTAGCTGTACTTAGTATCAGAGGAGTAGCCATCTTAGCGTGTATCCACAGAAACGAGGAGGCCAGTGGCACCTTAAAGACTAATACATGGATTTAGGCATAAAGTTTTGTGGGTAAAAAACCACTTCTTCAGATGCATGGAGTGAAATGCCTGTATGTGTAATTTTCACTCCATGTATCTGAAGAAGTGTTTTTTTACCCATGCAAGCTTATGCCCAAATAACTGTTAGTGTTTAAGGTGCCCCCAGACTCCTCCTTGTTTTAGTTGTACTTTAATTTATTTCAAAGCTGGATGGGGGTTGGATGGACATACACAGAGCAGGGCTCATCCCCTCCAGTAGGGGGTGGCAGGGACACACACACCCCGCTCCCCAAATCCCCCACTACTATATTCAGCTGCACTTTAATGGGGAGTCAGAGAGGGGTGGATAAACCCATCATTCTCAACTCCACCGTGGGGAGGGCTTCACGGGGCCAGTCCATTCAGTTGGTGGGATATGAACTGCCTGTGGGGCGGGGTGGTGGTTGGGGGGGAAGTGGGATGGGGGAATGGGATAGGGTAAATCCACCTCCCATGACTGGAGAGCACGGTGCCTGGAGGAGGCAGGACCAGACAGCGGCGCCCTGGGTCTCCAGAGCCTACACTTGCCCCCTGCCCTGCCAATTTGTATGAACACGTGTGTTCAATCTAACTCCACACACGTAAACTCCCCAACTCAGTAGAACGGCGGAAACAGGATATACCATCTTACTCCCTGCAGGGAGGGGCGGCATTGGGGATATACCATCTACCCTCTGGAGTGGTGGGGGGAACAGTTAGGATATCTCATCGTGCCTGCTGCGGGTGGGGGGTATTTGGGATATACCATCTTGTCGCTTGCCATTGGGGGTGGGAGTGTATTTGGGACATACCATCTTACTCCCTGCAGGGGGGTAGATGGAGGGGTTAACGAAATAAAAAATGAGGGTAATTTATTTTCTCTGCGTAAAATTCCGTGCACACTGGGTTTCGTCCTTTGTTCCCTCTGCGTTTCGTACCAGTAACGGAGCGCCCATGGTCCCGAGGTCTGGGGGATTCGCCTTTGCTCTGGGGCTGGGTTTTATTGTTGGGAGGAGTCTGAGAGGATGTACCACCTGCCGCATTTAGGGGGTATTCGGGATATACCATAGTGTCACCTGTAGAAGGCACAGATTGATACAGGCGGGAGCTATCATTTTACACCTGTTTCAGAGGAGCAGCCCTGTTAGTCTGTATCCGCAAAAAGAACAGGAGGACTTGTGGCACCTTAGAGACTAACACATTTATTTGAGCGTGAGCTTTCGTGAAAGGTTATGCTCACATAAATGTGTTAGTCTCTAAGGTGCCACATTTTACACTTGCCGTGGGATATACTATCTTGCCCCTGGAGCGGGGGGTTGCATTGGGGATTTACCATCTTATCCCCTGGAGCAGGGGGTGTTGCAGGAGCTGCATCAACTTCATCGCTGGGAGGAGGGAGATTGCAGTGGCGCTGGCACTTCCCACCTGCGCTCCTTGGAGGAGGGGGGGGCAAACCAACGACCATGGGGACTTATCCCTCTCCCCACGAGTGGCACCCCAGGGGGAGGGGTCCCCTTGATCATTCCACCCCTTATATAGCCCCCCCAGCTGTTGGCATGCCCCTATTTCGTATGTCTGTGATTAGAGAAGGGAGGGATGACAGGAAGAGGGTGTTTGCCCACCAAACACACCTACCCACCACGTCTCTGCCCCCCCCACCCATGTGCCTGCCTCTCTTTAATCCTTCTGTGCCCTGGCTGCAGAGCACCAGGTGTGTGCTATTTCCCAGGCTGCTCGCTCTCCTTCGCACTCTTCGGGGCTCACCCAGCTGGGAATGGCGAGATGCAGAATATCACCCGCTGGGAGCGGGGGGGGGGGGGGGTTTGTACCACCCGGCCGCCACCCCAACTAATAAAATATTGTCACTTCCTGAAACCCACCTTGTGCCTGGACTGTCTGTGCTGCTTGAAGTTGGGGGAGGCAGGGCAAGGAGAGATGCTGCCACATGGGGTGTTAAAGCTAGGAGGCGCTGTGATGTAGGGTGTTCAATAGGGAGCATGGTGCTGCAGGGAGGGGGCGGGGGCTCGGCGAGGGGTGCCATGCTGCAAGGAGGGGGGGGCAGGGCTCAGGATGGGTGCTGTGGTGCAGGGAGCAGGTGGGGGGGTTCAGCAGGGGTTGCCTAGCTCAGCAGGGTGCACCAGGGGGCTCAGTAGGCTCGCTCACCTCTTGCTGGCCCAGTACAGCATTAGGGGACGCTGTGCTGCTCAAGCTATTAGGCAGGGGTGGCCAACCTGTGGCTCCGGAGCCACATGCAGCTCTTGTCTAGGCACCGACTCCAGGGTTGGAGTTACAGGCACCAACTTTCCACTGTGCCGGGGGGGCTCACTGCTCAACCCCTGGCTCTGCCCAGGCCCTGCCTCCACTCCACCCCTTCCTGCCCCCTCCCCTGAGCCTGCCACGCCCTCACTAGTCAGGACTCTGGGGAAGTCTCCTCTCCATGAGCAGACTGTCTCCAGGACACACAGCTCACACAACTTCCACCTTCCTGGGTCTGACCTTGGAGCATTCAGCATCCTCTGCCCCTCCATGCGCTTCCCACAGCGAGTCCGCCCAGGCGGGATCCTGGGGAAGCCAGAGGGTCCTGCCCCCCAACTCCACAGTTAGACGTGACTCTCAGCCAACTGGTAAAACCAGGTTTATTAGACGACAGGAACATGGTCTAACACAGAGCTTGTAGGTGCAGAGAACAGGACCCCTCAGCTGGGTCCATTTTGGGTGGCCGTGAGCCAGACAAACACGTCTGCCCTTCACTCCACATCCCCAGCCAGCGCTGATTGGCAGGGCTGCCGGCTGGGAGTGGGGTGGGTGGGACCTGACGTGGTACTGGGGCTCTTTGGCAATGTACATTGGTACATCCTGGCTCCTTCTCAGGCTCAGGTTGGCAGCCCCAGCTCTTCGGGTTGTGTTGGATCCGAGGGGAAGGAGCTCTCTGCTGGGAGCCTGGGCTCAGCCTAAGGCCAGCAGGTCTTCTGTCCAGGAGCACCACAGCCCCAGTCACTGACAAGGCCCTGTCCCTGCTCATTCGGGCAGCCATGGCCTACTGCTGTCTTAGCCGAGGTTGCTGCCCAGGCCAGGACAGACTCGGAGCCACCCCCATGTGCCACCTTTCAGATGGGATGTGCTCTGACTTGGAGCTTTGGGCCCCTTCCTCAAACTATTACAATGCAGCGGCCTCAGAGAGCCGGGACAAAACTTGTGATTCGTAAGTCCCAAATCCCAGACCCCCGGCTCTAATCCACTAGATCCCACTCCCCTGCCATAGCCAGGGTAGAACCAAGGAGTCTTGGCTCCCAGCTCCAACCTACTAGACCCCCCCCTCCCCTCCCCGAGCAGGGGATATAACTCAGGAATCCTGAATTCAGCAGCCATGAATCTTGGTAATTATCCTGCCACTAGCCTCCCACGGTCACCACCCTCTACTCTGACGTGTGATGAGTTTACAAGACCTCAACATATCCCCATTCACATAGCACCCTGGGTTTGGGGGTGGGGATACAAGACCTCCCCTCCTCAGCCAGCTGCAAACAGGCCTGTATCTGAACTGTGGCATGTTCTGCACCAGGGTGAAAGGGCGGTGCCCAGATGGATCGTGTTCGGGGGAACAATGGGGTGTTCCCGGTGCTGCTGGAGATGCTAAGGACACACTGGGGCAGGAGAACCATTGTGGTGTGCGGGAGGGGCTGCCCATGGGGGTGCCTTCCCACAGTGGTGCCACCCCCCCACGAGCCCGGCTCCCAAACCTATCTCCCTCCCCAGCCCACCCACTGTAGGAGGGACCCATTAACCCTTTGGGAGCTGCAGGGCTGGGGGTGGAGCCTGGCTGGGGTGGGACGGGACTCTGGACCTCTTGCCCCTGGCTGCTAATCAGCCCAGCCTGGGGCTTCCCTCGCTGGCTCCTCCCAGCCAGGTGGGTATAAAGGGGTGGCTGGGCTGGGGCTATAGTCAGCTATTGCAGGAGTGAACAGCAGGTGAGTGGGCTGGGGGGCAGAGCAATGGGTGAGGTGGGGGACCGGGGCTGGGACCTGGCTGATGGGATGAGCAGGGCTGGGGCAGAGTGATGTGTGAGGTGGGGGGCTGGGCTGTGGCTGATTCGGGTGAGGGCAGTGGGGGGATGAGCAGGGCTGGGGGGCAGAGGCAAGCCAATGGGTGAGGTGGGGGGCTGGGCTGACAGGTGGGGAGTAAGGGAGCAGCTGTGTAGGGAACAGGTGGTGCTGATGGGGTTGATAGGAGCAAGGGGATGTACTGGGTGTGGGGGGGCTGTGGGGCATGTAACAGATGTTGGAGGGGTGAAGACTTCTCACTTCTAAGCTCTGGAAGGAAGCCAGGACTCATGGGTTCCCTCCTTGGCTCTGGCACAGGAGTGGGGGCTAGTGGGGAGGGGCTCTGGCTTGGGGGGCTGGGTGTGCCTGGGAAGGGAATCTGTAAAATGCTTGGGGGGGAAGAAATGTGGGGCAGCTGGAAAAACCTGCTGAGCTCCCCTGGGGCCAGAGGAATCTGGCTGGGTGAGTCCCTGGGATGGGCTGCAGTGAGCCCATGGAGGGGGTGGACAGTGAGGCCAGGGGAGGATCCAGACCTCTCTGGCCACTTGTGGGGCTGTGACCCCCTGAAGGCCAGCATTGTGCTGGGGTGCTGACCCAGACTGGCCTTGATGCCTCTGACACCTTCCCCCCCCCCCCCCCCCCCGCCCCAGGGTCTGTCAATGCTTGCTGTGGCTGGCTCTGGACTTGGTGCAGGCTCTGGGGGGTGAGGGGGAACAGAACTCCAGGCTCACTTTGGGGCGGGGGCTTGCATTTGCATAAACTAGCAGCATAAATTAGCATGCCAATTCAGATGCCCCCTCTGCAGGATTGGGGGTGGCACTCGGTCTCTAAACCCCCTTGTCTGTTGCAGGGTCTGAGCTGGCAGAGCCTCCCCCCTAAAGGCAGAACATGATGGAAAAAGGAAACCCCTTTATTGTGGGGTTGCTGATTCTTGGGAACATCATCATCCTGGTGAGGTGGTTGGGGAGCCTGCCAGGCTGAGGGGGGTGGGTATGTGGGGCTTTGGAGGTTGGGGTGTTGAGGCTATTTGGGGGATCTGGGAATTTGAATTTCTAAAGGATCCCCTCACAGCTGGCTGGGCTGGTGCTGTATGCCATGGGGGGTTCAGGGGGCTGGGCCAGACTTGGGAGTCCCAGGGCACTCGTACCCCTTCCCCTAACCCCCTACCCCATAGATGTGTGGCCTGAGTTCTGGGGGGGGGTTGCATGGGGGTGGAGTTTGGGGTCCTGGGGCTCATCCCCCCCCCCCACCCTGCCCCAGACATGCAGTGTAGGGGATGGGTTGGGGGCTGAAGTTCAGGGTCTGAGGGCTCACCCCAAACCCTGTCCCCAGATGTGCGGCATCGCGCTCTATGCGGAGACTGTCTGGGTCACAGCCGACCAATACAAGGTTTACCCCATCCTGGGTGTGTCGGGCAAGGATGACGTCTACGCCGGTGCCTGGATCGCCATCTTCTGCGGCTTCGCCTTCTTCTGTCTTGGCGTCTTCGGCATTGTGGCCCTGGCCAGGGGCAGCCGCCTGCAGCTCATGCTGGTGACTGGGGCGGGGCCATGTTGGGAGGGAGGGCTGTATGGGGGTGCTGTGGGGCAGGTGCTGGGGGAGGGAAATCTGTATGGGGGGCATTGTGGGGCAGGAGGTGGCTGCTTGGGGGGCACTGGAGAGTAGGAGGATTGTGCCATGGGGCAAACGGCTGATTGGGGGGCGGGTGCAGGGCAGCCACATGGTATTACTGACTGGGGGGAAGACCTAAGGGGGAGTTCGAGAGAGGAGTGTCCTGGGGGCAGGGAGGGGTGAAATCAGTGAGGCAGCCTGGGCCATGGGGGGGGCCCTCAGGGGTTCATGCCCCCCACAGCAGTGTCTCACCAGCTCTCTTCTCTTCTCCCCCAGTACCTGGTACTGATGCTGATAGTCTACATCTTCGAATGTGCCTCTTGCATCACCTCCTACACCCACCGTGACTTCGTGAGTGTGGCATCTGGACACCGGGGTTCCCTCCCTGGGAGGGAGGGTCTAGTGTGTAGAGCTGGGGGACTGGGGACCAGGACATCTGGGATGTATCCCAGCTCTGGGGGCGGGGGGAGACTGGGAGTCAGGATACCTAGGCTGGCGGGGCAGGCTGGGGGATGGGCCCATGAGGGCCTCAGCCTGGCCCTGCCCCCATGGGTCCCTCCTGCCCCTCCAGGTGGTCTCCAATCACAGGATGGTCACCAAGCAGATGCTGACATTCTACGCGGCCCCTACAGCCCAGGGCCGGGAGCTGACCCGCATGTGGGACCGGATCATGATGGAGGTGGGTCTAGCCTGCCCTGTGATGCGGCCCCCCCCCGCTGGCTGCTGGTAGTGCAGTGGGCCCAAGGCAGGCTCCCTGTGGCTCCCAGAAGCAGCAGCATGTCCCCATCCAGCTCCTATGTGTAAGGGCAGCCAGGGCTCCACGCAGGGTTGGCTCTCAGCACCAGCTAAGCACGCTGAAGGGGTGGCACTCTGGCTGCAGCACCTCTCCATTGTTTCCCGCCGCGACTCTTCTGACTCAGGGCTCGCTGTCGGCGGCGATTCAGCGGCAGCTTCCTCCAATGTTCCAGTTCTCTCCTCCAGCAGCGTATTCGGCAGGGGTGGAGTTTTTTTGCTGCTTGGGGTGGCAAAATTGTAGAGCTGGTCCTGGGCTCCACATGCTGCCCCCTCCCCAAGCCCCGGCTCGGCAACTCCCATTGGCCAGGAACCATGATCAATGGGAGCTGTGGGGCTGGTGCCTGCAGATGGGGGAAGCACCCAGAGCTGCCTGGCCGTGCCTCTGCGAAGGAGCCAGAGTGGGGACCTGCTGCTGCTTCCAGGAGCCGCCTGAGGTAAGCGTTGCCTGGAGCCTGCACCCTGATGCCCTCCTGCACCCCAGCCCTGATCCCTCACCCCCTCCCGCACCCCAACCCCCTACCTCAGCCTCCCTCCCATACTCAAACCTGTTGGCTCCACCCCCAATCCAGAGACCCCTCCTGCACCCAAAACTCCTCATCCCTGGAACCTGCACCCCCAGCTGGAGCCCTCAGTCTATCCTGCACCTCAGCCCCCTGAGCCAGCCCAGTGAAAATGAGTGAGGATGGGGGGCCTTGGGTGGGGGAGTGAGTTGGGGTGTTCAGTTCTGTGGGAGTAGAAAGTTGGCAACCCTAGCTGGGAGGCCAGCAAGGGGGTGGGGTTTGGGGGGGTTGTTCACCCCAGGGATGAAAGCCTTGGCTAGGAGGGCTAGATTAACCCTTTCTTGTTCCTTTGCAGCAGATGGAGGAGGAGGCCTGATCCTGGGCGGGGTGGGGGCTGTGCTCAGCTTTATGCCCCCTATATTCATGGTGGGCTCTGGGGCTCAGGACTGTGTGGTGGGGTGGAGGGGAGCCTGGCAGAGAAGGGGCGGGGGGGGACCAGGCACGTTGGGTAGGAGGCAGGGGGGGACCAGGCACGTTGGGTAGGAGGGGCTTTGGGAAGGGGGCAGCGCTAACAGGTGTCATCTGTTCTCCCCACCCCCACACAGCAACAGTGCTGTGGCGCGACAGGCCCCCTGGACTGGGTGAACCATACGTCCACCTTCCGCTCCTTCTACCCCGAGGGGCTGGCGCCCTGGCCCTTCCTCTGCTGCAAGCGCGACGCCAACTTTGTCATCCTCAGCCCAGAGGGCTGCCGTGTGGGGCATGTGGATTATATCAACACCAAGGTAAGGGGTGCTGCCCAGCCCTGCCCCCTCAGCTCTGCCAGCACCCTGGGCTCCCCCACCATCTCTGCCAGTACCCCACACTCCCAACCCACAGCCCCCTGCTGTTCCTTGGCACCCAACTACTTAGCTCTGCCTTAGTCCTGGTTTCCAGTCCCTCCTCCAGCCCCCACTCCCTACCCAGACGTCCATCTGTGCGGGACTCAGCGTCTGTCTCCCTAGGGCTGCTTTGAGCACATTGAAAACGCCATTAACAGCTACACCTGGGGCATCTCCTGGTTTGGATTCGCCATCCTCATGTTCACGGTGGGTCTGGGCTCCAACTTGGGCTGGGGAGGGAGGGAGTGTGTGTGTGGGGGGGGGCGAATCCTGCCTGGGAGGGGAGGTTCTAAATACTCTTCAGCATGTGGGATACCAGGGGGGCAGATGGGCTTGGGGGAGGGGGGCAGGTTTGGAAGATGGGATACCAGGGCAGATGGGCCAATGGGCTAGGTGGACTGGTGGGTATGATCTGAGGGTCTCTCTCTCCCCGCAGTGCCCAGTGATGCTCTTGGCCATGTACCATTACACCACGCTGTGACCCCCCCCACACACACTCCTGCTGTGTGGCAGGGCTCCTTTGACCTGCCACCTGTGGAGTCAGTGAGGGGAGGGAGCCAGCCAGCCCCAGCCTCTCTCTCTGAGCTGGGGAGACCATCCTGGTGACCACCTGGGCCCCTGTCAGCCCTGCTCCTGACCCCATCGTGGTGGCTGGGGGTTGGAGGCAGCACCTCAGGAGAGCTGATCACTGTGTAAAACACCCCTGCTGACTTCTGATCTTTTTAAAATGTCTCCATTAAATCCCCTGAAAAATCCATCTGGGTCTGTGTGCTGGGGGGCAGGGAGGGGCGGTGCTGGGGGCCAGGGCCCTGAGGTGGGGTTGTAAATGTCCCTGGTCTGTGACAGCAGGCTGCTGTGCACTGGTGTTGGTGCCTGGGTGGGATGTCCCCTGCCCCAGCAGCATGGGGGCCCTTCCCCTTTGAATGGGAACAGCTGCCTGCTCCCCAGGGGGAGCAGTTACATCCCCTGCCTGGCTGCCCTCAGCTGGGCTGTGAATTTTTCAGCAACAGCTTAGGCCCCCTTTGGGGCTGGCAGCTCCTGGGGTGGCCCCCACCCCATTCTCTGGGGTGAGACTGTGTGGGGAAGTCAGGGCTGGACCCTAGGGGCCCTGGCTCCCAGGGGGGCTCCCCAGCTGCAGCACTTGGGGCGGGGGCAGGAAGTTAGGTGTCACAGCAGCTCTTACCATGCTGCCCTCTAGTGCTGAGCTGTTCCTGCCCAGCCCACTGAGGGCACTGTGGGGCCCTGCAGCCTTGGCCCTGCCCAGCACAGAGCTTGTACTGCGTTTGCTGCATCCTCACCCTCTCCTAGCAATGGCAAGGCAGCTGCTATAGGGTCCCCTGCCCATTAATGTGACTCAGTTCTGAATGCCGCAAGGGTGGGGCACCAGCTCAGGAGCTCGGCCCCAGCCCCGTTCAGCTGGAGAGTGGCTGGGAGCACCATCAGGTGCTGCCCACCCTGATCTGCGGCAGCTCTCGGAGCCCAGGCCGTCTGGCAGCACAGCTCTGCTCCAGGGGAAGCTGGCTCTTGCTTGGGTACATGCTCCGTCATCTGCACCACGCCCAGCCCCGAGGCAGCTGTGAACACCAGGATGGGTGTGGCAAAGTCGGGGGGGGGGGGGGTGTCTCAGAATGGGGCCCGGCTTGGAGCCCCTGGCACTACTCAGGCCAAAGCACCCTGTCCTGCTCCCGCTTCCCCATGGGCACTCCTGGGGGCACACCTCTAGGAGTGCCTCTGCCAGCCTACTTGAGGCCAGTCTCTCATTATCTCCACCTTGGCTCAGGCCAGCTGCAGCTGCTGCCCATTTTGTGACCGAGGTCTGATGCCTCGCCCAGCTCCCGCTTCAGCTAGGGTCAGTGTAGCCCTGGGCCAAGTCCTCCCTCCCCCTCAGTGACTAGCCCACCTGGCACGGACAGGCCTCCCCAGGAGCCCAAAAGGGAGGCCCAGGAACTCACTGAGCCCAACTGGGGTCATGAAGGCAGACTTCAGCCAGGTGGCTGGGGCCAAGGGCACTGGCGGGTGGCCCATGGTGAGGTCAGTGTTGGTAAGGAACCAGGTCTCCCAGCTTGCCTGGAATCTCATCCATCCCAGGCGTGGGGCAGGTGTCAGACATGGTGATGTCCCTGAGCTGCTGCTAGTCCACACTGGATCTGACTGACCCTTCTTTGGGGAAACTCTTAGGGCCAGCATGTCCCTGACCCCTCTCTCCAGGGCCTGGGCTGTGTTCCCAGTAACTCTGAATGGGGATCACCTGATGGGAGGGTTGGCTCCTGTGTCCACCCCATGGACAGCCATGTTAGTGAGCCTAGGCCAGCTGGAGAACAGCAGCTGCTAGGAATGCAGCACCTCTCTGATCTCTACCTGCTGGGCAGGGGTTAGCTGGTCAGAGAGGGAAATTGATTCTATCAGGAGGCTGGCTCACCCTGGTGGATCTCAGGACTATCTTCCTCCTTCTCCCACTGCCCACACACAACCAGCACCAACCTCTCCCTGTCCAAATACAGCTTCAGCCTGTAGACATGGCACACTTGGGGGCTGTGGACCCATTTGGACAGTACCACCATGTAGTTCACCTCATTCAGTTCTGTGAGGACCTTTAAAGGGCCCATCCCAGACAGCTTGTAGCTCATTCTGCTGCACTTGGCTGAGAACCGTCCCCAGTGTGGAGGAGCGAACATGTGCTGTGCGGTCATACCAGACGACCTGCTTCCCTTGGGCCCGGGCTCGGTTCTCCCTGGCCCAGACCATGAGCTCAGTGAGCCTTTCTTGAAAGGACAGCATGTACTCCACCACTGGTTCTCTGTTGGGAGAGACCTTCCCCTCCAATTCGTCCCTCACCAAGTCCAGGGGTCCCCTCACTCTCCCCCAGCAGAGCAACTCAAAAGGATCCCTGTGGGTTCCTGGGGCACTTCCTAGTGTGCAAACAGCAGGGGGGGTAGATACCTGTCCCCAGCCTGTGGGTGCTGGGCCATAGAAGTCCTCAGTATCAGCTTCAGGGTCCCCTTAAACCTCTGGGCCTGCCCGTTGGACTGAGGGGGATGGGCCAGCCCCCATATTTTCCCCACAGCCCTGAAGGAGGGCTGGCATGAAACTGTACCCCTGGTCTGTAAGGACCTCCTGGGGGAACCCCACTCTGCTGAAGATGATTTAGTGGGGGATTGGCCCTGCTTTGAGCAGAGGGTTGGACTAGATGACCTCCTGAGGTCCCTTCCAACCCTGATATTCTATGAAGATGGTCAGCAGCACATCTGCCATGTGTCTGCCTCGCTGGAGAACAGAGCCACCGCCTCTGGGTGGTGAAATCTACTGCCACCAGAATGTATTTCTTCCTGGCCCGAGTCACCCTTCTGAGGGGCCCCACTATGTCCACAGCCACCTTCTGAACAGGTCCCTCTGTGATGGGCAGGGGTCTCCAGGCTGCTTTAGCTTATTCTGGGCCTTCCCCACCCTTTGGCAGGGGTCATGGGACCTGCAGTGCTGCCTGACTGTGTCACACAGGATTCTGGATGTCCTGTCAAAGGCCATGTACAATAGTCAGCAGCGGCCCTTCTGGGGGACCCCCCACCCAGCTGCCTCCTGATCCCCCACCGTTCAATTTTCCCTTGGGAACCCGCTCCAGGAATCACTTCTCCCACAGGAATCCAGCCCTGCTGGCCTCCTTCAGGGGTCCTGCTGCGCTGCAGCCAGTCAGGGCCCTCAGCTCCTCCAAGCAGGGATCCTTCTGCAGCTCCGGCTGAAATTTGGCTGCTGGGGTAGAGGGTGGGAATTGTCCCTCCTCGCTGGCCTGGGGTCCTGGCCCTCGCTGGCTGTGCCTTGGTTTCCCCACCTTAAGACAAAGCCTTGAGCTCAGCCTTGCTAAGCCCGGTAGAGCCGTTCCCCTGGCACCAAGGCGGGGTGGCCGTCTGGCTCTAGCTCCAGGGAAGGACATGGGCACTCTGGACATCACCCAGCCAAGCTGCCAGATCATTCCCCATCAGCCCTGCCTGCATCCCAACTCTTTGGGCCCCTCCTTGGCGCCCCATCTCAGACCCTCGCTACAGGCACTGTAACCGGGGGCCAATCCCCCCCGAATGAGGTATCATTGGGCACTAACTGGGCCAAGCCCACCACCTGGGGCCAGGCCACCATCATCTCAGCACCAATGGCCTGGTACCCCAGGACCCTCCTCCCTTCCACCTCAAGGGGGGATGTAGCGATTGCTTCCTGGGTCTGCCCACCCTGTAAATTGAGTGCTCCTGGCGCCCACCCCTGGGAAGCTGGTGCGCCCCCCACCCCCCCCGGCTGGGCTCCCTCCCCAGTTAACCCTTCTGCTTGGCCACTAATTCCTTAACCTTCGGGCACCGTGCCCACTTGGGCCCTGTTTGCCCGGACTAATTACAGCTTAGGTCTCTGCAGTCTGTCCCCAGTGGCCATCACCCCTGGTTTGGATTTGCCTGACTCCCACTTCTGGGGTGCCCTGAGTGACCCCCCCCAACCTAGGCCAGTCCCCTGTGGGTCTCTTCACACTGTCTGCAAACACAGCTGCCTGCCTGCATGCCCTGCGCAGATCCTTGGGCTTACGGCCCCCCTAACCCCATTGTCAGGTCCCGAGGCTGGATTTCACCCAGCTGCGCCAACCCAGCCAGGTGAAACATGCCTGCCCCCCCCCCCCCCCAGCAATGCTTGCATCCTTGCCCCATTTGCGGAGACGTACCTGGGGTGAGTGAGTGGAGCCGTGCTGAAGGTGCAGCCAGGGTCATATCACAGGCCTTCCCCCCAGCAAGGAGCTGTCTATATGCCCCCTTCTCTCTCCCCCCCGCCCCACCCCCGCACCGCCGGTATCTAGGTTCCCTGTGGAAGTGGCATCTTTCCCAACTTGTCCTTTGGTAGGTCCCTCTGCCTCTCTGCGTCTCCATCGCCAGTTTATGCTTCCACTACTTCTCCCGCACCTCCAGCTCCTTCACTCTCAGCTCCCGGGCGGGGCAGCCAGGGCATGAAACTCCCCTGCCAGATGGGGAACCGGGTCTGGGGGAAGCCCAGCAGCTGCCTCTCCTGCTCCCAGCGCCTCGTGACCCCCCACTTGGGCCTGGAACCTGCTTCTCGGATCGTGTGCCCTTCTGCACCTTGCTGAGCCTCCCCGTGCCTCCCCTTGCTCCCGGCACAGCTGGGGGGAACTGGCTACAGGCCATTTCCCACTGCCAGGCCCTTCAACATCCATCCAGCCACTGCGACCTGTGACCACCTGTCACAGCTCTGCAGGCCTAGTGCCCTGGGGGTGGGCACCCACAGGCCCGCCCCCCTTATGGTCTCACTCAGCCACCAGGGGAAGCCACTTGGCTTCTCTATCCCTTGGGACTGAACCTTAGGGCCTCCTGCTCCCCACCAGGTGCTCTCTCCAGCAAGTCCGCTGGTGGGATCCCAAGGGCAACGTGTACGCCCAGAGTGGGCCCAGCCCCAACCAGCTGAGCATCCACACTGGGGCTGTGCAGTGATGCACCCACCTTGTCCCACCACCTAGTTAGCAATGCAGCATACGGGGAAACCGAATGCCCACTCCATCACACTCAGCCCCACTCTAACCCTCTAGCCTTCACTCCTCTCCCAAAGCTGGGGATAGAACCCAGGAATCCTGGCTCCCAGCCCCACCCCTGTAACCACTCGACCCCACTCCTCTCCTGATCCCAGAGCTGGGGACAGAACTCAGGAGTCCTGGCTTCCAGCCCCTACCCCCAAATTGAAGAACATAAGAACGGACATACTAGGTCAGACCGAAGATCCAGTCTTCCAACTGTGGCCAATGCCAGGTGCCCCAGAGGGAATGAACAGAACAAGTGATCCATCCCGTTGCCCATTCCCAGCTTCTGGCAAACAGAGGCTGGGGGCACCATCCCTGCCCATCCTGGCTAATAGCCATTGATGGACTATCCTCCAGGAACTTATCTAGTTTGTTTCTGAACCCTGTTATAGCCTTGGCCTTCACAACGTCCCCTGGCAGGGCGTTCCACAGGGTGACTGTGCGTTGTGTGAAGAAGTGCTTCTTTTGGTTTGTTTTAAACCTGCTGCTTAGTCATTGTATTGGGTGACCCCCTAGTTCCTGTGTTCTGAGAAGGAGGAACTACATGGGCAGTTTGGGGTGGGGTTTTTTTTTGGTCTTTATTAGTTAATGGGGTTGGTTGAAACCATTTAGTACAGAATGGGGGGAGGGGAGGATCTTCAACAAATACACTCACCAGGGGAACAGTCACAGCAGCACCCTGCCCCCCCCCGCCCACGTCAGTCAGCACCCCAGGGCCCTGCAGTGGGGATGGGGCTGAATTAGGTGAACCAGGATTAGCCCCCCCACTATCGGTGGGACTTTGGCTGGGAGGGGGGCGGGGTTTATAGGATTGGGGTGTTGGTGGAGGTCAGCACTCCCAGAGTAACCCCACCCACACTGGGCCCAGCACTGCCCCTTTATCATGGGGTTGGGGGGGGGTTACAGGGTATGGGGAGGTCAAAGGTCATAACTCCCAGGGGATCCCCCAAAGTCACAGTGGGAGTTAGTGCAATAAAATCAGCCAGAGACCACCCTCCCCCAGCAATCGCTGCTTTCAGCCACTGGGTGGGCCAGGGGGTGCCCCCGGTTCCTTCTGCTACCCCATAACATACCCCCCCACACCCCCTGCAGTACTGCCACAACCAGAAAACTACACCCACAGCCACGAACACAACCAAGCACCCACCATCAAGCCCCCTGAGCAGGGCTCAGCGCCTCCAGCAGGGGGCAGTAGGCACCCCCCACACCCCTAGATCTAGGCAGATACTCTGCGGGAGTGGGGGTTGTATGTATGCCCCCACCTCAGCCTATGCTGACCAGGGAGGTCAGACAGGTAGGCTGGGGAGGGATTTTTTTCCTTTAGCCTCCCACCACTACCCTTGGCACCCCCCCTCTCCCTGGGGGATCCCATCTCAGGGCAGGGGTGTTTTAATTGGGTTAATAAAAGGTTAAAACGTTAGAAATCTTGCTCAGCTTTATAGAAAAGCCCTCCTCCCCCCTACACACAGGGGGACAGGGAGGGTCCCCCTATTACCAGGGCTGGCAATGGGGCAAGACCCTGATAGTTTGATGCCCCACACTGGCCCCCCGGGGGGTGTGGAGTCAGGTAGTGACGTCAATCATGGTTCTGGTGATGTCACCACTGCCCCCTCCCTATGTCACACTGATGCGGTCGCTGAGCCTCAGCAGGTGGAGGCCTAGTCAAGGAGGGCAATGATGTCATACTGGGTGTGATGGCAACGGCAGCCTGGTGAGATCATACGGGATGTGGTGATGTCACTGGAGAACAGCTGTTACATCATGGGGGAGCAGCGATGCAATTGGGCTGCCATCACATCAGGTGTTCATCCCAACACCATTGATGGCCTGTTGTGATGTCACTGTACCAGTCGTGTTGCCACTGGTGGCCTCATTGTGATGTCACAGTGCCCATCCTCCTGCCATTGATGAGCCCATTGTGATGTCACTCCAGTCCTGCAGCAGCTCAGGCGTGTCATACAGACCTTGTGATGTCATTGGGGCCTCCTGTGATGTCACAGCCTGACTGTCTCAGCAATGGACCCCAGCCAATGCTCAGATCCTCCACCCGGGGGAGGCGGGGGTGTGTCAGCACCTGGGGGGGGCTCAACACAGGTCCTCCAGCCTCGTGGTCCAGCCTGGGCCCCCCTTCAGCAGTAGCTCCGAGTCTGCCCCTCAGAGCGCACCGTCCAGTTGGGAGCCAGGCACGTGGGTGGCGGGGGGGGGCCCCTCCTTCCTCTCCACATTGCCGTACTGGGGGGGCAGGCGCTTGGAGTAGGGGGGGCAGGGCCCCAGCCGGTAACCGTCCATCAGGCTGGGGCTAAGGAGGGCAGGAGGCCGGGGTGAGGGCTCAGCGTAGGCAGTGAAGGGGGTGGTGCAGCCGGCGGCTGGCTCCCAGCCAGGTGGCGCAGGGCGGTAGAACCGAAGCATGGTGCTGCCGCAGGGCAGCACGTCTAGCAGCTGGCGGTAAAGTCCAGGCACCGGCGGGGGCCTGTAGGCCCAGCCTGGTGCCGCCCGCAGGCCCTGCCTCTGCTTCTGTGGCAGGGCCGGCACCGGGGGGCGGCGCAGGGCGGCGCGGGCAGCGCCAGGGTCAGAGCGGCTGCGCAGGTGCCCGCCCTCCAGCGGAGGGGAGGCCGAGGCAGAGGATGAGGACGAAGGGGGGCTGGCCCTGCCACGGCAGAGCCCCCCGGCCTCTGGCCCTCCCGCAGGACCAGCAAAGGGGACGTTGACGTAGACGGGCTCTGGTGGCTCGTAGTGGACGCGCCCATCCTCAAAGACGGCCCAGAGGGGTGGCGTGGGGGCTGAGGGGCCAGGCCTGGGCCGCTGGAAGACTCCGTAGGAGGCGTTGAGGGCGGCCAGGTACTCGGGGGGCGCTGGGGGTTGCGGGGGGCCCAGAGGCCAGGGCCGGTGGACGGGCGGCTCTGGGACGATCTCGTAGTACAGGTTCTCGGCTGCGGGCTCCAGTAGTGGGCGCTGGGGGGGGTGGGCAGCGCTGGGGGGGTGGGGAGCCAGGAAGCGTGGGCGCTGGTGCAGCTGCGGCTCCGCAGGGTACGGAGGGGCGGCGGAGGGGGGGCCCATCCACGGGGGGGGTGACGCTGAGACAGGCCGCGGGTGGGGGATGGAAGTGCAGGGGGGCTGGGGGCTTGGGCGGGGCCAGCGGGTGGCGGGGGCCAGGGGCCAGTACTTGGGGGAAGGGCAGCGGCTGGGTCTGGCAGGGCAGGTGGCGTGGGGGGTCCCAGTGGTGGGTGGCGGGGGGGCCTTTGCTGTAACGGGGAGGGGCTGCTGAGCTGGCCCTGCCCCCCTCTTCACCCGGGGCAGGGGCTTGGACCAATGGGACCTGTAGCGAGAGAGAAGGGAGGTCAGCAAGGGGGGGTTGACACAGACACATAGAGTTCCCCCTCTAGTCAACCCCCCAGCCTTCCATCACAGCCCCAACCCCAGCAGCCCACTGTACCCCCAGCACCCGCACTGCACCCCCAATCCTTCAGTCCCTCCCATTGCACAACCAATCCCATCCCCCCACCCTGCTGCATTCCCCCGAACAACCCCTGCCACAGCCCCCCACTGCACCCCAATCCTCCAGTCCCTCCACCCAACCACAACCCTTCAAACTGCCCCTGCTGCAGCCCCCAATCTCCCCATCCACCCACCATTGCCTGAATTCCCTCAATGTAGCCCCCCCACTGCACCCCCTATTCCCCCACCCAGCCGCAATCCCATTGAATCCCCCCAGCCACCAAACCTCACCTCAACCTGACTGACTTACTGCCCCCAGGCCAACCCACTGCCCCCCAAACCCTACCACCTATCTGCCCTCCTCCCAGCCCCCCCAAACCTGCCTTGTTCGAACTAGCAAATCCCCCTGCCCCAACCCAGCCACAAATTCCCCTCCCACACCCTAAGGGTCCCTCCCGCCCTATCCCCCAACCAGTGATCCCTTCCCCTCCACCCCCACTCACCTGGGGGCCCCCTGCCCGCTCCTGGTGCTGGCCCCGGGGTTCCCCCTCACTCTCCTGGCGCTGCAGAGAGGGACCAGGGAGCTGGGCAGCAGGGCCAGGGCGCACCACAGAGTACAGGGTTCCCGGCCCCGCTGCTGCCCCTTCCCTGCCACCTTCCAGGGACAGGGAGCGCCGGAACTGGGCACGCTGCTCCCTGTGTGACACCCCCTGCTGCTGCCGGGTGGCCCGGTGTGCGCTCTCCGCCAGCGCCAGTGCCATCAGCCGGGCCGGGTTCTTCGGGGGTGGGGGGGGCGGCACGTGCCGAAGCAGGCCCAGCGCCCCGGGCAGTGGGGGGGAAGCCTCCAACTCAGGACCTGAAGCGGGAGAACAGAAAAGAGGGTGGTCAGTGCCAGCCACACCCAGCAGGGGGCGCTGTAGGGGGGTGGAGCAGGGCGCTGGCTGTGCGGGGAGCTCCTGGATACTCCTGCCCTGGCCTCACCCAGCAGGGGGCACTGTAGGAGGCTGGGGCACATTGGCTGGGGGGTTGTTGTGCGCTCCCCAACTCCCCCAGCAGGGGACACAGGGGGTTCCGTTTGTGGGGGGGTTTTGGCTGCAGCGGGGATCATAGAATCATAGAATCATAGAATATAAGGGTTGGAAGGGACCCCAGAAGGTCACCTAGTCCAACCCCCTGCTCGAAGCAGGACCAATTCCCAGTTAAATCATCCCAGCCAGGGCTTTGTCAAGCCTGACCTTAAAAACCTCTAAGGAAGGAGATTCTACCACCTCCCTAGGTAACGCATTCCAGTGTTTCACCACCCTCTTAGTGAAAAAGTTTTTCCTAATATCCAATCTAAACCTCCCCCACTGCAGTTTGAGACCATTACTCCTCGTTCTGTCATCTGCTACCATTGAGAACAGTCTAGAGCCATCCTCTTTGGAACCCCCTTTCAGGTAGTTGAAAGCAGCTATCAAATCCCCCCTCATTCTTCTCTTCTGCAGGCTAAACAATCCCAGCTCCCTCAGCTTCTCCTCATAAGTCATGTGTTCCAGTCTCCTAATCATTTTTGTTGCCCTTCGCTGGACTCTCTCCAATTTATCCACATCCTTCTTGAAGTGTGGGGCCCAAAACTGGACACAGTACTCCAGATGAGGCCTCACCAATGTCGAATAGAGGGGAACGATCACGTCCCTCGATCTGCTCGCTATGCCCCTACTTATACATCCCAAAATGCCATTGGCCTTCTTGGCAACAAGGGCACACTGCTGACTCATATCCAGCTTCTCGTCCACTGTCACCCCTAGGTCCTTTTCCGCAGAACTGCTGCCTAGCCATTCGGTCCCTAGTCTGTAGCTGTGCATTGGGTTCTTCCGTCCTAAGTGCAGGACCCTGCACTTATCCTTATTGAACCTCATCAGATTTCTTTTGGCCCAATCCTCCAATTTGTCTAGGTCCTTCTGTATCCTATCCCTACCCTCCAGCGTATCTACCTCTCCTCCCAGTTTAGTATCATCTGCAAATTTGCTGAGAGTGCAATCCACACCATCTTCCAGATCATTTATGAAGATATTGAACAAAACCGGATGATTCTGGCTGGGCAGTTCTGGCTGGGGCTGGGCAGTTGTGACTGGGGGGTTCTGGCCAGGTGGTTTCAGTGGGGGCGGGGGTTCCAGCTGTGGGGGGGTTCCAGCTGGGAGGGTCCGGCCATGGGGCTCTGGATGGCGGGAATCCGGCTGGGGGCTTCTGGCCTAGGGAGTTCTGGATAGCGGGGGGTTCCGGCTGGGGCTGGGGGTGCGGTTCCGGCTGGCAGGGGTTCTAGATGGGGCTGGGAGGTTCTGGCGGCTGGGGGGTGCGGATCTGGCCTGCAGGGGGTTCTGGATGGGGCTGGGAGGTTCTGCCGGGGGGCGGGGGGGCGGATCCGGCCGGCAGGGGGTTCCGGATGGGGCTGGGAGGTTCTGGCGGCTGCAGGGTGCGGATCCGGCCGGCAGGGGGTTCCCGATGGGGCTGGGAGGTTCTGGCGGGAGGGCGGGGGGGGGCGGTTCCGGCCGACAGGGGGTTCCGGATGGGGCTGGGAGGTTCTGGCAGGGGCGGAGGGGGGGCAGGCGGATCCGGCCGGCAGGGGGTTCCGGATGGGGCTGGGAGGTTCTTGCGGGGGGGCGGATCCGGCCAGCAGGGGGTTCCGGATGGGGCTGGGAGGTTCTGGCGGGGGGGCGGATCCGGCCGGCAGGGGGTTCCGGATGGGGCTGGGAGGTTCTGGCGGGGGGGCGGATCCGGCCGGCAGGGGGTTCCGGATGGGGCTGGGAGGTTCTGGCGGGGGGGCGGGGGGGCGGATCCGGCCGGCAGGGGGTTCCGGATGGGGCTGGGAGGTTCTGGCGGGGGGGCGGGGGGCGGATCCGGCCGGCAGGGGGTTCCGGATGGGGCTGGGAGGTTCTGGCGTGGGGGCGGGGGGCGGATCCGGCCGGCAGGGGGTTCCGGATGGGGCTGGGAGGTTCTGGCGGGGGGGCGGATCCGGCCGGCAGGGGGTTCCAGATGGGGCTGGGAGGTTCTGGCGGGGAGGCGGGGGGGGCGGATCCGGCCGGCAGGGGGTTCCGGATGGGGCTGGGAGGTTCTGGCGGGGGGGCGGATCCGGCCGGCAGGGGGTTCCAGATGGGGCTGGGAGGTTCTGGCGGGGAGGCGGGGGGGCGGATCCGGCCGGCAGGGGGTTCCGGATGGGGCTGGGAGGTTCTGGCGGAGGGGCGGGGGGGCGGATCCGGCCGGCAGGGGGTTCCGGATGGGGCTGGGAGGTTCTGGCACACTCACTCTGGGCCAGGCTTCCGCTCTCAGCTTGGGTCAGTTTGCGCCGCACCTCGCGCTGGCAGCTGTCAGTCAGCATCCCGTCACCGGCCTGCAGCAGTCGGGAGATCATGCGGGGGGGACTGCGCGTCCCCCGGCGCTGTCCGGGCCTCAGCACACCCCCGGCCTCACCCCCCCCCAGCATCTCCAGCACCTTGGCTGGCAGCGAGATGGCCACGGGCTCAGAGATCTCCAGGGCGGCTGTGGGGGGCTCCGGGCCGCGGGGCGACAGTGCCCGGGCCACCTTGCAGGCGAAGGGAAGGCGGGCGGGGCTGGGGGCCGAGTCGGAGGCGGCGGAGAGTGAGGGGCGCCGGGGGGGGCTGTGCCGGAAGGGGAGTGGGTCCAAATCCAGGAAGCCCGGGGGACTGAGCTCCAGGTCTGAGTCCAGCTCGCCCTCGTCATCCAGCCAGAGGGAGGCGCGGCGATGGGGTGCCAAGTCCGGCAGCACGGCCAGGCTCTCGCTGCAGCCACCGGAGGCCGAGGAGCTCAGCGACTCGCAGGAACGGCAGGGCTTGAGGGGGGCTGGTGGGGACCCGGGGGGGGCCCCGGGCAGGGCCGGGAAAGCGTCGCTGCTGGAGCGTGGGCGCCGCAGGCGGTGGAGTTTGCGCAGGCCTGGGGGACAGATGGACAAACAGCAGGCGTAAACAACCCTGAGATGGCAGGCAGCTGGGGAACAGCCACACATAATGTCGCATGGGGACAGCTCACCTGGCACTGAGATGCAGCCATCTCTGGGGTGGGGCAGCTGGGGAACAGCCGCACTTAACGCCACCTGGCTGAGATGCAGCCACCTCTGGGGCTGGGAATCTGGGAACAGTCACACACAACACCATACAGGGACTGCTCGCCCAGCACTGGGACACAGTCATCTCTGGGATGGGGCAGCTGGGGAACAGCTGTACATAACGCTGCATGGGGACGGCTTGCCTGACACCTCTGGGGTTGTCTTCCCCCTGAATATCCCCTCCCTGACCCTGGCGCTGCCCCTCATACCCGCAGTGCTGGACTGGGACGTGAGTGACTCCTCACTCTTGGCAGATCGCAGCGTGACGGTGTCGGCCCGACGTCCTGCAGGGAGAGGGGAGGGGTGAGAATGTCAGCCCCCCAGTCCTCCCTCAGCCACCCCCGTATCCATCCCCTGCCTGGACCCCACTGATACCCTCCCACTGCTCCTGCCCCCAGCACTGCCCCCAGTCCCCACCTCTGCTCCCGGGAACACCCCAGACAGGCCCCCCAACTCTCCTTCCTTCCCCTGGAAAAAACGGTTCCTGACCTTCCATAACTGCTCTTCCTTGAGGTGCGCTGCTCGTGTCCGTTCCATGCTAGGTGTGTGCGCCCACGGCCGGCTGCCAGAGATTTCTCCCTTAGCAGTGTCCGTAGGGCAGGCTCTGGCACCCCTTGGAGCCCTGTGCCCATTAATGGGGCGTCGCCCCCTCAGTTCCTTCCTGCCAACACTGCCACAGAGGGGCAGGAGGGCGGGTTGTGGGATGGACGTGAGCAGAGCATCCCGAAGAACAGCAGTTACGAGAGGTAGGTACCGTTTTTTCTTCTTCGGGTGCTTGCTCGTGTCGATTCCGGTTAGGTGACTCCCAAGCAGTATCCCTGGATGTGGGCTCTGAGTTCATGGCTGTGCTGCTTGCAACACTGCTCTGCGAAGCTGGCCTTGCCCCGGGCCTGCTGGCTGATGGCGTAGTGGGACGGGAAGGTATGGACCGACGACCAGGTGGCGGCTCTGCAGATACCTCGGATCAGTACCTGTGCGAGGAAAAACGCTGACGAAGCATGCGCTCTGGTGGAATGGGCAGGAAGGATGGCTGGCAGTGACACCTTTGCTTGCTCACAGCAGAGCCTGATGCAGGCAGTTATTCACAAGGAGCTTCTCTGAGCAGACACAGGCAAACCTTTCATCCTGTCCGCCCTGCGATGAGGAGCTGCACTGATTTACAGAAGGGTTTTGTCCACGATGCAGAAGGCTAAGGCCTGCCTAACATCCATAAAGTGTAACTGATGCTTCCTGTTCGCCTTGTGAGGCTTCAGGAAGAAACCCGGTAGGAAGAGGTCCTGATTACTGTGAACTGTGATACCACCTTCGGTAAGAAGGCTGGGTGGGGGCTCAGCTGGACCTCGTCCTTGTAAAATACCATGTAAGGGGGTTCTGACATCAATGCTCTAATCTCAGAGACCCTGTGGGCTGACATGATAGCCGCCAAGAAGGAGACGTCCCACAAGAGAAGCAGCAAAGAACACGAAGTCAGCAGCTCAAAAGGGGGACCCGTGAGCCTCGCTAGCACCAGGTTTAGGTCCCAAGGAGGGACAGGATCCCGAACTTGTGGGTATAGCTTCTCCAGACCCTTCAGGAACCTGATCATCATGTCATGAGCAAAGACTGACCTGCCCTGGATCGGCGGGTGAAAGGCTGAGATGGCCAACAAGTGAACCCTGATTGCCAGACCCTGGTGCTTGAGGTGGAGCAGGTAGTCCAAGATGGATTGTAGCAATGACCGGGAGGGAGAAAGACCTCAATCTGCGGCCCTTAATAGATGAAGCGCTTCCACTTGACCAGGTAGGTTGCCCTGGTGGAGGGCTTCCTGACACTCAACAGGATGTATTAGACTTGCTCCGAGCAGGCCTGCTCCTTTGTGTTCAGCCATGCAAAGCCACGCCATCAGATGCAGTGACGCTAGGTTTGGATGGAGCAGACAGCCTTGGTACTGCGAGAGCAAGTCTGGGAAAAGTGGGACCTCTAGTGGGGTTGCCATCGAGAGGTCCGAAAGCCTGCCGCACCAAAGCTGCCATGGCCATGCTGGAGCTACCAGGATGCCTTTTGCTTTGTCCCCGGGAAGGCATACAGCAGGGTTCCATCCAAGGGTGCAGGAAAGCGTTGGACAGGGAGCAGCCAGCTAGCCTGTGAAATGAGCATAACTGCTGACACGTCCTGTTCTGAGTGGCCATGAAGAGGTCCACCTGGGGAGTCCCTCACTTGGGGGAGATCGTGCTGACAACCTCCAGGTGGAGTGACCACTCATGGTGAGAGGAGAAGGACCTGCCGAGGAGATCTGCCTCCGCATTTCGGGCGCTCGGGAGCGTGAAGCCTTGAGATGACCAGTCTACTGCATACAGAAGTCCCACAGGCGAAGAGCCTCTCGACACAGGGCAGATGAGGCCCCGTCTTGCTCATAGAAGAACATTGCTGCTGTATTGTTCGTCAAGATCTGCACCACTCTGCCTCTTAGATAGGAAGGAATGCATGGCAAGCCGAGCATATCGCCCTAAGCTCCCTGGCCTTTCTGTGAAGAGAACCAGAGACCTTGGGTACTGCAGCTGCCAAGCTGGGCTCCCCACCCCCGATCCGACACATCAGAGACCAACGTTACCGATAGGACTGGTGCTACGAAGGGGACCCCATCCAGAACAGTCACAGGGCTGGGCACCCAACCAGAGACAACAGGACGTTCGACGGAACTGTGACCATTAGTTACAAGTCGTGAGAAGAACGACGCCAGCCACATCTGGACACTGAGCCACAGCCATGCATGTTGCACCACGTCGGTACACACCACCATGTGAGCCAGCCGCTGGTGGCATACTCGGGTGGCTGGGAGCGGCTGGGCTCTGACATGCCAGGAATTAGGACTCTGGCAGGTAGGCTCTGGCGTGGGTGGAGTCAAGCACTGCTCCTATAAACTCTATTCTCTGAACGGGGGACAGAGTCGACTTCTGGTCATTGAGATGCAGGCCTAGATCCCGACACGTGCTGCACGTGAGCCTGGGACCTGCCTCTGACTAGCCAGTCCTCGAGAGATGGGTAGATTTGAATGCCGCAGCACCTAAGGGAAGTGGCCACCACCACCATGCACTTCGTGAAGACCCTCGGAGCAGAAGAGAGGCTGAAGGGCAGTGCCGTGAACTAGTCGAGGTGCTGTCCCACCACCAAATGGGGGAATCTCCTGGGGCCATGGAAGTTAAGAATATGGAAGTGGGCGTACGTTAAGTCGAGAGCAGCGTACCAGCCTCCCGAATCCAGAGAGGGGATGATGGAGGCCAGGGAGACCATGCAGAACTTTGATGTCTTCAGATACCTGTTGAGGCGACACAGGCCTAAGATGGGTCTGAGGCCCCCCCTTGGCCTTCGGGATTAGGAAATACCGGAAGTAAAACCCTTTTACCCTCATGTCTAGGGGAACCTCCTACCCGGCCCGCAGACGTAGGAGGGAATCCCCCTCCTGGATGAGGAGCTGCTTGTGAGAAGGGGCCCTGAAGAGGGACAGGGAACTGGGGTGTGAGGGGGGAATGGAGGAAAACTCCAGGGTGTAGCCAACGGCTATGGTGTTGAGCACCCAGCGGCCTGAGGTGACCTTGGCCCATGCAGGAGAAAGGGAGACAGGCGGTCCCGAAACAAACGGGGAGATGGATCCTGGGAGGAGACGGCAACTCCGGCCTCGGGCACACCCTCAGAATACCTGCCGACGGCCTCCTGAGCAGTGCACAGGACCTGGCTGGGCAGCGGCATCTAAAGCCCCTGGCTCTGCCACTGAGGGCCGGAGAATCTATGCAACTGGAGTCCCAGATGTTAGCACCGTGTCTCCCCAGCAATGCCTGCTGGCTGCAGTCCCAGGTGTTAGCACTGTGGTAGCCCCGGTGATGGTGAGCAGTGCTGGGAGGAACCCGGAGCTGGTGGGGCTCGCTGTAGGCAGAGGGATTTGGTGTTGAGTCTGAGCAGGAGGGTTCCGAGGCCCGTCTGAGAGAAGGGCTTGGAGATGAATGGCCCTGTTCTTCCAAGTGTGCCGTGAAGCCCTGACAGATCTGGCATTTCTCTTTGATGTGCGATTCCCCCAGAATCAGACAGCTGGTGCGGGGTTCACTGACCGGCATAGGTCTATGGCAGACGGCTGGGATCCCGGGGAAGGGGGCAAGCCCTGTGCCGGGGACAAAGTCCCTAAGGGCACTAACTGTCCCCTTACTAAAACTCAGTGGGGGTGGTTTGGTTGGCTAGCTCTCAGAACCAAAAGGAAGGAGAAGGTCAATGGGAAATCAGGACCCTGAGACTGACAGTCCCCCGGGGCAATGGGGAGAGGCCAATGCTCCAGGTCAGCCTGATTGACAGGGCGGGCAGGCTAATGAGGGAGTCAGGAGGCCAGGGGGGTCCAGTCCCCCTAGTGAGCTAGAATTGCCTGGGTCAGACAGAGTGGGGCTGAGCTCAGGAGAGAGCAGGGGCCCGAGTGGAGTGGGGGAGCAGGGCCGCGCTGGCCAGAGGGGCCGGAGAAGCAGCCCAGGGAGCAGGTCAGTGCTGGGAGCAGAGCCACAGAAGCAGCCCACAGAGCAGACCTGTGCTGGGAGCAGAGCTGCAGCAACTGGAGCCAGAGGGGCCAGAGAAGCAGCCCAGGGGGCTGGAGGCAGAGCAGCAGCAGCAGCATCAGTGCTGAGGCAGAGTGGTGGAGCTGGGGCTGGAGCTGGAGCTGTCTGTCCAGAGCCAGAAGCAGCTGGGGAGAGCGAGGGGGACCCTGGGCAGTGGGCCCAGCGCAGGGAGACACCCCCAGCCAAGACGCCTGGCAGGCCAGATTTGGGGGGGGATCGTAACCCCGATGGGGCGGGGGCGACGCTGGGAAGAAGGGTCCTGCCACCTAGAGCCTGGAGTCGTGTGGCCACTGCCAGAGCAAGTGTCCGACCCGCAGCATCCCTGCAGCACAGCCAGGGCCTGGGCAGGGGCCTGGGACGTGTGAGGAACAGACTGAACTGCCCTGACATCCCAGAGACGCTGGCTGTGATGTCCCCGTGCCACAGAGCGGGGCGACGGGTTTTCCTTTCACCTTTCCCATTTTTTCCTTATTTTTTTAATTGGTTGCTGTTTAATAAATTGTATTTGCTTTGAACTGTTTGTAACAATCAGTGGGTCAGGGAAGTGTCCAGTGCAGAGAGAGCATGCAGAGTGGGGACACCCTAGCCCCTGCCCAAAGTGGGGGTGGAGCCCCCCAGGAATCCTGGGCCCAGCCTTATTGGTGTTACGAGGACTCTGCCAGACAGGAGAGTGGAAGGGGAGCCTTTGAGGTCAGGTAGGCCTCTGGGTAAAGGGAGTGGGAGTGAGGACTCAGATCCTTTCGCTAGCCCATATACTGGGGTCGTGTATAAGCCAGGAAAGTTCCCCACAATAGCGGGACCATCCCCCGCTTACACAACTATCTAACCTACTTATTCACCTAACTAACTACTTCATGATCTAGATCCAAATATATCCAACAACTATAAAGTTACACTGCTCGGAGCACTTTGGAATCGCAAAGGGAGACAAGGAACTGAGGCACCCCATATACCGGCGGCACCCCATATACCGGAGCATGGGTGCAGGGCTCCATAGGGCACCAGAGACGGCCCTACGGATACTGCTAAGGGAAAAATCTCCGACAGCTGGGCCCGTGGGTTTGCGCACACCTAGCATGGAATGGACATGAGCAAGCACTCGAACTTACACCCCTCATCCCCACTCCATGGGGCAGGGGGAGAGACAAAGAGAACAGGAGGAAGAGAGATGTGGGGCTGGGAGGTTGGTGTGGAACTGGGGGGAGATTTGTGGGGCAGGGCTGGAAATGGGAGGCTATGTGGGGCAGGGGGAAGCTGGGAGGCTGTGTGGGTCTGGGGGAAGCTGAGGGGCTGCGTGGGGCAGGAGTCAGGGGGACTGCGTGGGGCAGGGCTCACTCACCTGTCTGCCTGCCCGGGCACTGCACTCTCTTGTGGCTGATGGCGGGTGCCCTGCCCAAGGCCAAGAAGGTTTTCCAGCTTCCGCCCCGCGTCTGGCGCCTGTGGAGAGTCAGTGTCAGCCCGATCCATGGCCCTGTCAGCCCCATTCCACACACCCCTGAGGCCACCACCTCCTGGGGCCAGATCGGGGCCGGCACCCCCTGAGAGGAAAGGCCCCCATGCCCCATCCCCTGCCCCCCTGAGCTCACCAGCCCCTACCCCAGAGTCAGCAACCCCAGTGCGGGATTACCTGACATGGGGCGAGTCCAGCATGAGGGGTAGCCTCCCTGGGGGACCCCGTCCAAGCTTGGCCTCAGGGCTTTTGGCCTGGCCAGGGGCCGCATGCTGGGCCTGGGCCTGCGTCCGGGCCTGAGCCTCCTCCAGCGAGAGCAGGCGGGTCGAGGGGCAGCTGCCCAGCAGGGACTTGGGGCGCGGGAGGCAGGAGCGACCTGGGGGACAGGGAGACAGACAGAAGGGGGGTCAGCTGGGCCTGCCCCACAGGAACCTCAGTCCCTCCCTGCAGCACAGCGCCCCCTACTGAGCCCCCAAGCCCCTCTCTGCAGCTCCTCCACCCCACTCCCCACAGCATAGTGCCCCCCGCCTAACCCCTAACCCTGTTTCCTGCAGCACAGCACTCCCTGCTGAGCCCCCCACCCCCGCAGCACCCCCTGCTGAGCCCCCCACCCCGCTCCCCACAGCACAGCGCCCCCTGCTCAGCCCTAAGCACTATGGTGCCCCCTAGTGCTAGCAGCAGGACAGGATTTAACACCCTGGCAGGCCGCAGGGATCCCACTCCTCACACCAGTGAGGGCACTGTGAGCCCATGGGAAGAGGGAGAGGCTCAACCCCGCAGAGAAGCAGCAGCGTAGCTGGGCACTGGGAGCTGTTACCTGGGTGAGGGGCGGGCAGCCAGGTGCCAGTGCAGGGCCCATCCCACTTAGCATGGCCGGGCGCTGGGCTCCGCAGGTCCCAGCTGGTCAGGGGCAGAAGGCAGCTTCCCTGGGATGTGTGTTGGGGGGTTGCCCCCCTCACTGCAGCTCACGTCGGCCTCGTGCCCAGCCACTCTATGGGCCCCCCAATTCCACACCCCACTGCATTTGGTCACAGGATTGTCCACCCCCCCTCCCACCACAGGGCTAGCCTGTCTGGGTACCTCCCAGCCTGTCTGGGCATCCCCAGCACCCCCCTCCCCAGCCTGTCTTGGCACTGCCCCACCTCAGCACCCCCTTTCCCAGCCTGCCGTGGCACCCCCTAGCCTTCTGTGGTGCCACCCAGCACCCCTCCAGCATGCCTTGGCACCCCCCACCTCAGGCCCCCCATCTGCCTCAGCACCCCCCTCCCCAGCCTGTCTGGGCACCCCTCCACTTCAGCATCCCCCTTCCCTAGCCTACCTCGCTGCCCCCGAACATGCCTTGGCACCCACTCATCTCAGCACCCCCCTCCCCAGCCTGTCTCAATGCCCCCAGCACCTGCCTCCCCAGTCTGCCTTGGAAGCCCCCCACTTCAGCAACCTCCCACCCCCACCCCTGCTGGGCTCAGTGTCCCCCCACATCAGGCCCAGTCAATGTCAGCCCCCCCCCCCCAGCAAGTTGTCTCCCCAAGGCGAGCCGCTGGGCGCCGGGCACCATGAATCACCAATGTGGGGCATTGCCAGCTGGGCATTTAATGTTCTCTTGTGCTCAACGGGAGCCAGTTAAACCCAGGACCTGAGCCTCCCTCCCCGGATGGGCAATGCCCCTGTCCTGCCCTGCCCCACCCAAGCTCTGAGAGCCCACAGGGCCCCATGCAAGGAGAGCCGTACCGCCCTGCTCCTGCCCCGCAATCAGCGACCTGGGCCACTGGAACCCCCTGCCACTGGGCACCTCCCCACCATAGTGTCTGGGATCGATGCTTATCTGGGGATGCAGCTGACTGCACCAGGATTTCAGGGGGTCACGGAGCCACACAGCCCAAGTAGAGGGACACGTGGGCATCAGGGAGGGGGTGGGATGCCAGGGTAGAATGGCCCACGGGCGGCAGGGAGGGGGCAGGATACCGGGGTAGAGGGGCCCGTGTGTGGCAGGGAGGGAGTGGGACACCGGGGTGCATGGGTCCATGAATCTGATCCGGGGCGGGGGGATGACCTCCCCAACCCCTCAGTCCCCCTGCACCTCCAGGACACCCTCCACCCTGTCTTGCTGCGTCTCCGGCTCCCTCTGGGCCTTGCTCAGGGCTTCGGGCAGGGTGAGCAGCCGGCCGGTCTTGGGGGGCCAGGCCAGCTTCTGGGACGCCGGCTGGGGGGCTGGAGAGAGAACAGGGTTAGAGGGTGGCCTGGGGGGGCAGCATGCCAGAGCCCAGGGGCACCCCCATGCCCAGAGCAGGGCCCCCTCTCCCTGGGCCTGGGACCCTGACACACAGCAGGGGAGGGGGGGACCAGCCCCCAGACCAGGGACCGGGAGGTAGCTGCTGAGAACAGACTGGCTTGCTACACAGGGAGCAAAGCATGGGGCGGGGGTCGCGGCACTGGCTGCCTTACTAGCTCCCCGTTCCCCACTGCCTCCAGACTTCTCCCAGTGGCCCATTGCCTCCCACCCCTCCAAACCCCACTGCCCCCAGCCTTTCCCAGTGTGATGAAGTAGGAATGTTCTTAATGTTCTCTCTGAAAACTGTGGTGTGCCTCAGTTTCCCCTGTGTTACTTGAGTATCTCGGTGGTGGGATAAGGGGAGTATCTAGGTGGTGGAATAAGTGATTGTTGCAGAGACCCCTACAGGGCAGGTGTGACTGCCGGTGGGCTGCAGAGAACGACACGGTGTATCCTGGCAACTGATGGCCAGGCCCCCTCCTCTGCAAGAACCAGCCGGAGGTGCTGGTGCAGACCAGGGGACCTGCTGGCGCAGGAAAGAGACAAAGGAAGGAGGAGGGGCAGTGGGCAGCTGAAAGGGTCAGTCTCCTGGTTTGGGACTGGGGGCAGGGCGGAGCCCAGAGCTCTGGGCCTCCCCCTCACCCCCCCAGATGGACTCTGTTGAAAGTTCCTGATTTCTGTGCTAACAAGCTCTGTCCTATGCTGTGTTCCCCACGACTAATAACCCTCCTGTGTCACACTCTGGCTGAGTCCCTGTGACTGCGGAGTGGGGGTACAGGGCCCTTTGAAGGGGGTGAGGGTCCCCAGGTGTCCCTTCCAGGTGGACTCACTGCAGGGAGCTCAAACCCCACTGCCCCCAAACTATCCCCATCACCCCAAACCCCACTGTCCCCAGCCTCCCCAATGCCCCTCCACCCCCCCCACTGTTGCCAACCTTCCCCAGCTCCCCCTACCCCTACCTCTCAGAATCCCTCAGGTGTCTCATCCATCCTTTGCTGCCCCCATCCCCCCGATCCCCTTCCTGCGAGACCTCCAAGGACACAAGACAGCAAGATGGCACGAAGCGCAGAGCAGGGTCTGGGGCAGGGTGAGGCAAGGAGACCACCCCCCAAATTCTGCTGGTGGCCCTCCCCCACCCAGGCATCCCACCCAATGCCACTGGGGGCAGGTCCCCACCCTCAGAGCAGCAGCCCCCACCCAGCCCCACCCCAACCCTGCTGCTGGGGGTCAAGGGACAGGTTCCAGTGGGCGGTGCCCAGCAATGCAGCATCACAAACAAGGCAGCAAAGATCCCAGCCTCCTCTAGGGCACAGCCTGCCCCCACCCCCCCCCAGCTCAGCAGCCAGCCAGTCTCTGTATGCCCCCCACTGAGCACCTTGCTACCCCCTGCATGCCCAGAGTCACCCCACGCTGCCCCCCAGCCTGTGCTGTGCTGTCTCCTCCCCTACGCTGCTCCCCCCGGCTGCCCTCTCCACATTGTCCACCCCACACTGTCCCTCCATGCTGCCCCCCTGCACTGCCTCACACGGCCGCCCGTGCCCTCCCCACACCATCCCCCAAGGCCCCCCCACATGCCCCACCTGCGCTGTCCTTGCCGATGGAGGTGAACTTGTCGCTGAACAGCACCTGGACGTGGCTGAGCAGGAACTCGACCACAACGGACTGGACCCGCACCTCGTGGAAGGCCTCCGCCCCACTCAGCCCCACGGCCTCCAGCTCCAGGGACCTGGGAGGCAGAGGGGCGCTCAGCGGAGCAGTCTGGGGGATTGGAGCTGGCGCGTTGGGGGGGGGGAGGGGGGCGCTGGTGGGAAGCACTCAGTGGAGCAGGTTGGGGGGATTGTAGGTGGGGTATGGGCAGGGGATCCAGAAGGGAGCTAGAGGGGGGTCAGAGGGGCAATTACCGGAGCAGGTTGGGGGGATGGTAGTTGGTGCAGGGGACTGGCAGGGGGTCCAGAGGGAAGCCAGGGGGCGCTTACCGGAGCAGGTTGGGGGCCCACACGATGGCCAGGTTCTTGACGTGCATGCTGGTGTCTGGGCTGTGCGTGGCTACCCGTGCCAGGTGCCGCAGCAGGAACTCCAGGGTCCTGAGGGGGGCGGCAGCTGGTGAGGGGGACCCGGCCCCAGCCTGCCCTCCAATTACCCACAATCCCACAGGGCCCTGACCCCCTCCAACTGTTATCTACACCTCTTGGGGTCCCCCAGCCCTCAACCACCACCCAGCCGGGCACTAAGCCCTGCCCCAGTCGTCACCCACGGCCCCATGGGGCCCCGACCCTACCAGTCATCACCCACCCACCCCCAGATGTCACCCACACTGCTGCGGAGCCCTGACCTCCCCCCCCCCACAGCCGTCACCCATGGCCCCGAGCCCCCAGCTGTCACCCACGGGTCTGCAGGGCCCCGACATCCCCACCCAGCCATCACGCACTACCCCGACCCCCCCAGCTGTCACCCACGGGTCTGCGGGGCACCGACCCCCTCCACGGCCCTGTGGGGCAGGTACCTGTAGTGGGGCGGGGGCAGCTGCTGGATGACGTCATGCACCCGCACCAGGCGCTCCTCCTCGCTGGGCACCGCCATGGCCTCCTGCAGGGCAAATGGGCTGTTATCTGGGGGGGGGCCTCAGGTGTTAACATGGGGGTGGGAGGTTGGGGGGCAGGGAATGCAGGGGTAGGGGAATTGGGGGTCAGGCGTTAACGCAGGGGTTGCGGGGGTGGGAGGTTGGGGGGCAGGGAATGCAGGGGTAGGGGAATTGGGGGTCAGGCGTTAACGCAGGGGTTGCGGGGGTGGGAGGTTGGGGGGCAGGGAATGCAGGGGTAGGGGAATTGGGGGTCAGGCGTTAACGCAGGGGGATGCGGGGGTGGGAGGTTGGGGGGCAGGGAATGCAGGGGTAGGGGAATTGGGGGGCAGGCGTTAACGCAGGGGTTGCGGGGGTGGGAGGTTGGGGGGCAGGGAATGCAGGGGTAGGGGAATTGGGGGTCAGGCGTTAACGCAGGGGATGCGGGGGTGGGAGGTTGGGGGGCAGGGAATGCAGGGGTAGGGGAATTGGGGGTCAGGCGTTAACGCAGGGGATGCGGGGGTGGGAGGTTGGGGGGCAGGGAATGCAGGGGTAGGGGAATTGGGGGTCAGGCGTTAACGCAGGGGATGCGGGGGTGGGAGGTTGGGGGGCAGGGAATGCAGGGGTATGGGAATTGGGGGTCAGGCGTTAACGCAGGGGATGCGGGGGTGGGAGGTTGGGGGCAGGGAATGCAGGGGTAGGGGAATTGGGGGGCAGGCGTTAACGCAGGGGATGCGGGGGTGGGAGGTTGGGGGGCAGGGAATGCAGGGGTAGGGGAATTGGGGGTCAGGCGTTAACGCAGGGGATGCGGGGGTGGGAGGTTGGGGGGCAGGGAATGCAGGGGTAGGGGAATTGGGGGTCAGGCGTTAACGCAGGGGTTGCGGGGGTGGGAGGTTGGGGGGCAGGGAATGCAGGGGTAGGGGAATTGGGGGGCAGGCGTTAACGCAGGGGATGCGGGGGTGGGAGGTTGGGGGGCAGGGAATGCAGGGGTAGGGGAATTGGGGGCAGGCGTTAACGCAGGGGATGCGGGGGTGGGAGGTTGGGGGGCAGGGAATGCAGGGGTAGGGGAATTGGGGGCAGGCGTTAACGCAGGGGATGCGGGGGTGGGAGGTTGGGGGGCAGGGAATGCAGGGGTAGGGGAATTGGGGGTCAGGCGTTAACGCAGGGGATGCGGGGGTGGGAGGTTGGGGGCAGGGAATGCAGGGGTAGGGGAATTGGGGGGCAGGCGTTAACGCAGGGGATGCGGGGGTGGGAGGTTGGGGGGCAGGGAATGCAGGGGTAGGGGAATTGGGGGTCAGGCGTTAACGCAGGGGATGCGGGGGTGGGAGGTTGGGGGGCAGGGAATGCAGGGGTAGGGGAATTGGGGGTCAGGCGTTAACGCAGGGGATGCGGGGGTGGGAGGTTGGGGGGCAGGGAATGCAGGGGTAGGGGAATTGGGGGTCAGGCGTTAACGCAGGGGATGCGGGGGTGGGAGGTTGGGGGGCAGGGAATGCAGGGGTAGGGGAATTGGGGGTCAGGCGTTAACGCAGGGGTTGCGGGGGTGGGAGGTTGGGGGGCAGGGAATGCAGGGGTAGGGGAATTGGGGGTCAGGCGTTAACGCAGGGGATGCGGGGGTGGGAGGTTGGGGGGCAGGGAATGCAGGGGTAGGGGAATTGGGGGTCAGGCGTTAACGCAGGGGATGCGGGGGTGGGAGGTTGGGGGGCAGGGAATGCAGGGGTAGGGGAATTGGGGGTCAGGCGTTAACGCAGGGGATGCGGGGGTGGGAGGTTGGGGGGCAGGGAATGCAGGGGTAGGGGAATTGGGGGTCAGGCGTTAACGCAGGGGATGCGGGGGTGGGAGGTTGGGGGGCAGGGAATGCAGGGGTAGGGGAATTGGGGGTCAGGCGTTAACGCAGGGGATGCGGGGGTGGGAGGTTGGGGGGCAGGGAATGCAGGGGTAGGGGAATTGGGGGTCAGGCGTTAACGCAGGGGTTGCGGGGGTGGGAGGTTGGGGGGCAGGGAATGCAGGGGTAGGGGAATTGGGGGTCAGGCGTTAACGCAGGGGATGCGGGGGTGGGAGGTTGGGGGGCAGGGAATGCAGGGGTAGGGGAATTGGGGGTCAGGCGTTAACGCAGGGGATGCGGGGGTGGGAGGTTGGGGGGCAGGGAATGCAGGGGTTGGGGAATTGGGGGCAGGCGTTAACGCAGGGGATGCGGGGGTGGGAGGTTGGGGGGCAGGGAATGCAGGGGTAGGGGAATGGGGGGCAGGGAATGCAGGGGTTGGGGAATTGGGGGGCAGGCGTTAACGCAGGGGTTGCGGGGGTGGGAGGTTGGGGGGCAGGGGATGCAGGGGTAGGGGAATTGGGGGTCAGGCGTTAACGCAGGGGATGCGGGGGTGGGAGGTTGGGGGGCAGGGAATGCAGGGGTAGGGGAATTGGGGGGCAGGGAATGCAGGGGTAGGGGAATTGGGGGCAGGCGTTAACGCAGGGGATGCGGGGGTGGGAGGTTGGGGGGCAGGGAATGCAGGGGTAGGGGAATGGGGGGCAGGGGATGCAGGGGTAGGGGAATGGGGGGCAGGGGATGCAGGGGTAGGGGAATTGGGGGTCAGGCGTTAACGCAGGGGATGCGGGGGTGGGAGGTTGGGGGGCAGGGAATGCAGGGGTAGGGGAATGGGGGGCAGGGGATGCAGGGGTAGGGGAATGGGGGGCAGGGGATGCAGGGGTAGGGGAATTGGGGGTCAGGCGTTAACGCAGGGGATGCGGGGGTGGGAGGTTGGGGGGCAGGGGATGCAGGGGTAGGGGAATTGGGGGTCAGGCGTTAACGCAGGGGGATGCGGGGGTGGGAGGTTGGGGGCAGGGAATGCAGGGGTAGGGGAATGGGGGGCAGGCGTTAACGCAGGGAATGCAGGGGTAGGGGAATGGGGGGCAGGGAATGCAGGGGTAGGGGAATGGGGGGCAGGGGATGCAGGGGTAGGGGAATGGGGGGCAGGGGATGCAGGGGTTGGGGAATTGGGGGGCAGGCGTTAACGCAGGGGTTGCGGGGGTGGGAGGTTGGGGGGCAGGGGATGCAGGGGTAGGGGAATGGGGGGCAGGCGGGGGGCAGCCCGGGCTCACCGCGAAGTTGTGGTAGAGCTGGTAGGTGAGTAGCGGGTTGGGCAGCTCGCGGAAGTACAGCTTGCACAGGGAGCTCACGCAGTGGATGTCCTGCAGGTAGGTCGCCCGGCCCAGCTCTGGCACCCGCTCGCTGTCGAACTCGTGCCTGATGGAAGGGGAGAGCGGGTATGGGTGGGCCAGCGTCTGCCCCCAACCCCTGCCCCCTAACCCAGCCACCCAACCCTGCCCCCCAACCCTGCTCTCCCGTGCCCTGCCCCCTACCCCCTGACCTCAATCCCTCCCCCCAACCCTGCCCTCCTGTGCCCTGCCCGCTACACCCTGACCTCAATCCCTCCCCCCAACCCTGCCCTCCTGTGCCCTGCCCGCTACACCCTGACCTCAATCCCTCCCCCCAACCCTGCCCTCCTGTGCCCTGCCCGCTACACCCTGAGCCCTACAGTCTGCCCCCAAACCCTGCCGCCCTGCCTCCTAACCCAGCCACGCAATCCTGCTCCTTACACTCTGCCCCCCAACCCTGTCCTCTAACCCTGCTCTCCCATGCCCTGCCCCCTACACCCTGCTCCCGTGCCCTACAGTCTGCCCCCAAACCCTGCCGCCCTGCCTCCTAACCCAGCCACCCAATCCTGCTCCTTACACTCTGCCCCCCAATGCTGCCCTCTAACCCTGCTCTCCCATGCCCTGCCCCCTACACCCTACACTCTGCCCCCCTGTGCCCTACAGTCTGCCCCCAGACCGTGCCGCCCTGCCTCCTAAGCCAGCTCCCCCGGGCCCAGCCCCCTAACTCTTCTCCCTGCACCCTTCTTCCCTTGCCCTGCCTCTTCACCTTACCCCCTAACCTTGGGGGCCAGTCTGGTACCACCCCACACAGTGCCCTGAACCCCCCAACCCTTCCCTATCTGTTGCTGTGCCCTGCGTCTGTCCTGTGCCCAAATCCCCCCGCTGCCTGCCACTCCCCTGTGCCCCCCCCCCCGCTAGGCACCCCCAGCTCCCCGGGCCCCACCGCAGCTTCTGGATGTTGGAGGCGACACCCGAGAGGCGATAGATCCCGTCCACCAGGCCATGCTTCTCGATGAACTCTGAGCAGCAGCGCAGGACCTGGGGAACTGCAGGAGGCACGAGGTAAGCAGATGTCATGGGAATGGACGGCGGCACCAAGACCTCCAGCTCCAGGCCGGGAGGGGGTGGCGGGGGGGCAGCATAGCTGGGGGATGGGATGTGGCACCCTGTAGCGCCAGGCCGGGAGATGGGTCGTGGCCAGGGCGCACCCAGGGGGGATGGGAGGCAGTGCCCCGTAGTGCCAGGCTTAGAGACAGGGTGCAGCCAGGATACGGGGTGCAGCCGGGGGGGATGGGAGGCAGCACCCCATAGTGCCATACCAGGAGATGGGGCATGGACGGAGGATGGGGCGTGGTCAGGGGGAATGGGAGGCAGTGCCCCATAGCGCCAGGCTGTGGGAGGGGTGTGGGCAGGGGGATGGGAGGCAGCACCCCATAGCAACAGGCTGGGAGACGGGGTACAGCCGGGGGATTGGAGGAAGTGCCCCATAACCCCGGGCAGGGAGCCGAGATCTGGCCAGGGGGATGGGAGGCAATCCCTCACAGCACAAGGCCAGGAGAAGCAGCGTGGCAGGTGGATGGAGATAACACCCTGTATGCCAGGGGTCTCACCATCGTGCCCCGAGTTCAGGAGGTGCTCCCCCAGGTCGCAGCCGAAGACACGCTCACGCAGGATCCCGCGCTGCTTCAGTCGCTGCTTGCTGGGCCGCGACTTTATGAAGGTGCGAAGGAAACCGAGGAGCTTCCCGTGCTTCTTACACACTGTGTCACGAACTGGGAACAGCCGCACATAACACTGCATGAGGACAGCTTGCCCGGCACTGGGACACAGCCACCTCTGGGGCGGGGCAGCTGGGAACAGCCGCACATAACACTGCACGGGGACAGCTCGCCCGACACTGGGACACAGCCACCTCTGGGGCGGGGCAGCCAGGAAGAGCCACACAACACCGAACAGGGATAGTTCACCCCACGCTAGGACGCAGCCACCTCTTGGGCAGGGCAGCCAGAAACAGTGGCACATAACACTGCATGGGGACAGCTTGTCCAGCACTGGGATGCAGCCACCTCTGTGACGGGGCAGCCAGGAACAGCCGCACATAACACCTCATGAGTATGGTTCACCTGGCCCTGGGACGCAGCCACATCTGGGATAGGGCGGACAGTAACAGCCACACATAACACCACATGGGGACGGCTCGCTCGGTGCTTGGACACAGCCACTTCTGGGGTGGGGCAGCTGGGAACAGTGGCACATAGCCCTACACAGGAACAGATCTCCTGGTTCTGGGACGCAGCCACCTCTGGGGCGGGGCACCCTGGAACAGCCGCACATAATACTACACAGGGACAGCTCGTCCGGCGCTGGGATGCAGCCACCTCTGGGGCAGGGCAACCAGGAACAGCCGCACATAACACCACACAGGGACAGCTCACCCAGTAATGGGACGCAGTCACCACTGAGGCGGGGCAGAGGGGAACAGCCACACATAACCACCACAAGAGGATGGTTCACTTGGCCCTGAGACGCAGCCACCTCTGGGGCAGGGCAGCTGGGAACAGCCGCACATAAACCCGCACGGGGACGCAGCCACCTCTGGGGCGGGGCAGTCACGAAGAGCCACACATAATACCATATGGGGACAGCTCGTTCGGTACTAAGATACAGCCATGTCTGGGGCAGCGCAGGTGGGAAAAGTGGCATATAATGCTGCATGGGGACATATTGCTACGTGCTACCCCAGGGCAGTGGCCTTGTCCTCTATCAAGGCAAACACCGTGGCAGACACACTGCTGACCATTTTCAGCAGAGTGGAGTTCCCCAAGTGGGTCCTTACAGACCAGGGGTCCAACTTCATGTCAACCCTGCTCCCGTGCTTGTGGGAGCAGTGTGGGGTCCGGCACTTCTCGGCCTCAGCGTATAACCCTCAGTCCAATGGGCTGGTGGAGAGGTTCAATGGGACCCTAAAGATGATGCTGAAAACCTTTATGGACAAGTATTTACCCCACCTGCTGTTTGCACACAGGGAAATGCCCCAGGAATCCACAGGGTTTTCCCCATTCGAGTTGCTGTATGGGAGGAGAGTGAGGGGAGCCCGGACTTGATGAGGGACGAGTGGGAAGGGAAGGCCTCCCCCGATGGAGAATCAGTGGTGGAGTATGTACTGACCTTCTGGGAAAGGCTCGTGGAGCTTATGGGCTTGGCCAGGGGAAACCTAGCCAGGGCACAGAGGAAGCAGAAGGTCTGGTACGACCACTCAGCACATGCCCGCTCCTATGGTACCGGGGACCAGGTGATGCTTCTCATCCCCATGAGGAAGAATGATCTGCAAGCTGCCTGGTCATCAGACAGGTAAACGAGGTGAACTGTGTAGAGGAACTGTCCACCGGGTGCTGCATTCATACCCCGTCCCCTGTGTGCCCCCAAACTCCAACTGGCCTGGGCTCACTAACCTGGCTGTTCACCAGATGGAGACGGGAGCCAACCCCCCCATCAGGTGTTCCCCATTCAGGGTCTCTGAGAAAGCAGCCCAGGACTTGGAGAGACAGGTCGGAGACATGCTGGATTTAGGGGTGATCCAGCCGTCCTCCAGCCCCTGGGCCTCTCCCATAGTGCTGGTCCCCAAGAAGGACGGATCAATCTGGTTTTGTGTGGACTATCGGAAGCTCAATGCCGTCACCATGTCCAATGCCTATCCCATGCCTAGGTCCGATGAGATCCTTGACAAGTTGTGGGGTGCCCGGTACCTCACTACTATGGATCACACCAAAGGCTACTGGCAGGTGCCTTTGGACCCAGAGGCCAGGGCAAAGTCTGCCTTTCATAGAATCATAGAATATCAGGGTTGGAAGGGACCTCAGGAGGTCATCTAGTCCAACCCCCTGCTCAAAGCAGGACCAATCCCCAATTAAATCATCCCAGCCAGGGCTTTGTCAAGCCTGACCTTAAAAACTTCTAAGGAAGGAGATTCTATCACCTCCCTAGGTAACGCATTCCAGTGTTTCACCACCCTCCTAGTGAAAAAGTTTTTCCTAATATCCAACCTAAACCTCCCCCACTGCAACTTGAGACCATTACTCCTTGTCCTGTCCTCTTCTACCACTGAGAATAGTCTAGAACCATCCTCTCTGGAAACACCTCTCAGGTAGTTGAAAGCAGCTATCAAATCCCCCCTCATTCTTCTCTTCTGCAGACTAAACAATCCCAGTTCCCTCAGCCTCTCCTCATAAGTCATGTGTTCCAGACCCTTAATCATTTTTGTTGCCCTTCGCTGGACTCTCTCCAATTTATCCACATCCTTCTTGTAGTGTGGGGCCCAAAACTGGACACAGTACTCCAGATGAGGCCTCACCAATGTCGAATAGAGGGGAATGATCACGTCCCTCGATCTGCTCGCTATGCCCCTACTTATACATCCCAAAATGCCATTGGTCTTCTTGGCTACAAGGGCACACTGCTGACTCATATCCAGCTTCTCGTCCACTGTCACCCCTAGGTCCTTTTCCGCAGAACTGCTGCCTAGCCATTCGGTCCCTAGTCTGTAGCTGTGCATTGGGTTCTTCCGTCCTAAATGCAGGACCCTGCACTTATCCTTATTGAACCTCATCAGATTTCTTTTGGCCCAATCCTCCAATTTGTCTAGGTCCCTCTGTATCCTATCCCTGCCCTCCAGCGTATCTACCCTCCTCCCAGTTTAATATCATCCGCCTTTACCTCCCCCACCCCCGGGCTCTTCGAGTTCCTAGTCCTGCCTTTTGGCCTCAAGGGGGCACCTGCCACCTTCCAGCGCCTGGTGGATCAGTTACTAAGGGGGATGGAGGACTTTGCTCTAGCCCAGTGCTTCTCAAGCTCTCTGATGTGCGGGACCAGCAATTTTTTCCCCCAACGTGTGCGCAGACCAGCAGCTGATGGCTCGCGGACCGGCACTGGTCCGTGGACCACAACTTTGAGTAGCACTGCTCTACCGTATATTGACGATATCTGTGTCTTTAGCCAGACCTGGGAGGACCACGTGTCCCAAGTGAAGAGGGTGCTGGGTTGCCTCCAGGATGCAGGGCTGACCATAAAAGCTGGAAAGTGCAAGGTAGGGATGGCAGAGGTGACATACCTGGGCCACAAGGTGGGGAGCAGCCACCTGAAGCTGGAGCCGGCCAAAGTGAAGGCAATCAAGGACTGGCCTGCTCCCCAGACTAAGAAGCAGGTCCAGGCTTTCATTGGGATGGCAGGGTACTGCCGGAGGTTTGTGCCCCACTTTAGCTCCCTGGCAGCTCCCCTCACGGAGCTTTGTAGGAAGGGAAAGCCAGACAAGATGGTCTGGACCAAGCAGTGCCAGAGGGCTCTCTGTGTGCTGAAGGGGGCACTTATCCAAAGCCCGGTGCTGGTAAACCTGGATTTTAACAAACCCTTCCTGGTGTTCACCAACGCCTCAGACACCGGGCTGGGTGCGGTGCTGATGCAAACTCATACTAAGGGGGAGAGACACCCCATTGTGTACCTGAGCAAGAAGCTGCTGCCCCGGGAGTAGCACTATGCAGCCATAGAGAAGGAACGCCTGGCCATGGTGTGGGACCTTAAAAAGCTGAAGCCGTATCTATTTGGGTGGCACTTTACTGTGTACACTGACCATTCACCCCTGATGTGGCTGCACCTAATGAAAGGGGCTAATGCCAAGCTGCTGACATGGGGCCTTCTCCTCCAGGGTTATGACATGGAGGAAGTCCATGTGTGGGGGAGTGCCAATGTTATAGCCCATGCTTTATCATGGGGCGGGGGCCCTGAACTTCCCCAGGTCACTGGCTAAGTGACCCCGCTCAGTTCAGACTCGAAGGGGGGAGAGATGTGACTAAGTGGGGGATTTTCGTGGTTTTTTCAATGGTTTGCATGCACAGGGGGTGGGACTCAGTTTCCCTGGGCATTACTGGTTTAACGAGGTGGTGGAAGAGGGAGTTTGTTGTTACAGAGGATCAGCCGACAGAACTTGGGACCTTGGCCAATGGCCGGGAGAATGGGTACCCCAGATACTGGTGACCTGGCGACCGGGATGCCCAGCTCAGACGCCACAGCCAGTGGGCTGTGCAAAGTGGACCCTGGTCAGCTGACCAGCCAGAGGGGTACAAAGCAGGGCTGAGAGGAGAGGAGCCCCAGGCGACCCTATTTACCTGGACAAAAGACAAAGGACAGAGGCGGGGCTTGGGGGCAGGTGATATCGGATGCCCAGCTGGAAGGAGGAGTTCTCTGGGCTGGCAGTGGAGAGCAGGCAGAGCCCCCCTGGATGCAGGGGAGGCTTAGATGTGCTGTGCTGGGGGAGGCCAGGCCTGAGGGCCCTGAGAGTTTCCTCTGCTGGGTTCAGACGCTCAATAAACCCTCCTGTGTTACACTGGCTGAGAGTCGCTCCGGTCTAGAGAACGGGGGGCATTACTCCCTCTGGGCACGGAGGTCCTGGGGGTCCAGAGCGAATGGACTCCCTGAGGGGGCCCATGGAGAGAGTCAGGCGTGCTAAGGCTCAGAGGTGCGGTTCCAGGATGTGGAGGGGCTTAACCCCCAAGACAGAGTGGACCCCTGTGAAGGGCTGTCTCACTGAAGGGGGTTCCCCCCAGGGACCGTACAGGGCCAAGAGTGGGTACGACCTGGGAGTCTGTGACAATCACCACATGGGAACAGCTCGCCCAACATTGGTACGCAGACACCTCTGGGGCAGGGCAGCTAGGAACAGCATCACACGCCACCACTTGGGGACAGCTTGTCTGGCCACCTCTGGGGCAGGGCAACAAGGACAGCAGCAAATAACACCACGCGGGGACAGCTTGCTTGGCACTGGGACGCAGCCACCTCTGGGTTGGGGCATCTGGGAACAGCCGCATGTAACACCTCACAGGGACAGCTTGCCCACCGCTGGGATGCAGCCTCCTCTGGAGCAAGGCAGCCAGGAACAGCCGCACATACCACCACACGGGTACAGCTCGGCTGGTGCTGGGAGGCAGCCAAGCTCCCAGGCACCCAGGCCACCTCACCTCCTCCTCCTCCGTCTCTGCCTCCTCCCCTGAACGCACCGCATCCCTGCTCCTTCACCTATCTCCCAGTGCTTGCCACCACCAAACAGCTGTAGCAAGCTCTGGGAGGGAGGGGGGAGGAGGGGAACGTGGAACGCTCAGGGGAGGAGGCAGGGAAGAGGCGGAGCCAGGGTGGGGATTTGGGGAAGGGGTTGGAATGGGGGCAGGAGGGGGCAGGGCTGGGGTGGAATTGGGGTGGGACTGGGGGCAGAAGGGGGTCGAGCACCCACCAGCACCAGTAGAAGTCAGCGCCTATGGGGCGGGGCATCCAGAAACAACTGCACATAACACCACATGGGGACGGCTTGCCCGGTGCTTGGACGCAGCCACCTCTGGAGTGGGGCACCCGGAAACAACTGCACATAACACCTCACAGGGACCGTTCGCCTGGCGCTGGGATACAGCCCCCTCTGGAGTGGGGTAGCCAGCAAAACCCGCACATAACGCTACACGGGGACAGCTTGCCCAGCGTTAGGACACAGCCACCTCTGGGGCGGAGCAGTCGGGAACAGCCGCACAGAAACCCGCACAGGGAGTTTCGCCTAGCACTGGGACACAGCCACCTCTCGGGCACAGCAGACAGGAACAGTTACAGATAACACCACACGGGGACAGCTCACCTGGCACTGGGATGCAGCCATTTCTGGGGTAGGGCAGACAGGAACAGCCACACAACACCACATGGGGACGGCTCTTTCTGTGCTGGGACAAAGCCACCTCTGGGGCGGGGCAAGTGGAAACAGCTGTATATAATGCTGCATGGGGACAGCTTGCCCAGCGCTGGGATGCAGAATGTTATTGTAGTGTTTCCCCCTGCCTCCCTTGTTTAGGCCCTCTATACCAGCTGTACTTACCCAACGTCGGGGAGAGGGGCCCCTGAGGCGTGAGGACCCCAGGGATGCTGGTGCCCATCCCGTCTGTGTCTGTTGGGGGGAACAGAGGGGAAGAAAAGGGGTTGGGATGGTGGAGACAGAGCCCCCCCCCCCCCAGCACCCCAGATAAGGGTCACCCTGGGTCGCCCCTCCATGGAGCAGACATGGCCCAGCCCTGCTGAGCACCAGAACCCAAGACGTGTTGCAGAGTGCCGGAAAGACCCTGGAGTCCTTGGGGAGACCCCAGCTAGGGGGGAAAGGATGCCCCCATATACCAACCCCCATATACCCCCTTACCCAATCCCTGAACCCCATCCGCTCTGCACCCTGACACCCCAGTGCCCCCTGCCCCACTGCTATATCCCATCCCCTCCATAACCCACAATCCTGGCTACACCCCTACACCCTGTCCCCTCCATACCCCAACACCCCCTTACCCCACCCCTGCATCCCATCCCCTCCGTACTCTGACACCCCAGTGCCCCCTAACCCCTGTCCTCTCCATACCCCCACATCCTCTGCCACACCCCTACAACCCAAACCCCCGGACACCCTTTCACCCCCTTACCACACCCCACAACCCATCCCCTCTGTACCCTGACACCCCAGCACCCCCTAACACCGTCCCCTCCATACCCCCATAACCCAGCACCCCCTGCCCCACCCCTACACCCCATCCCCTCCATGCACCCACACCCCAGTACCCTCTGCCCAACCTCTACACCCTGTCCCCCCACACTCCTGCCCTACCCCTACACCCCGTCCCCTCCGTGCCCCCAAACCCCAGCACCCCTTACCCGCCTCCTCTATACCTCACAATCCAGCACCCCTTACCCCACCCCCTCCTTACCCCAACACACCATCTCCTCCCAACTCCCTGCCCCCACCCCAGCTTCCCAATATCCCCCATACACCTGCACCCCTCACCCTGTCTCCCCCTAAACACCCTGCCCCCTACCCCCCCAAGTCCCCAAGGCCAGGAGGAGCAGCACCCCAGCTGTGGGACCCAGGCATCACCTGCTTTGAGCCCTAGCGCCAGGCGGTCCGGAAAGAGCTCAACACACTCGCTGGGGAAGAAGCCGACCTGGCGAGACAGACAGATGGAGTCAGGGTCCACTGCCCCACCCCCAATAGCTGAACATGGGGGTGTGATGTATTGACATGAACTGTGACTGTGTAGATCATTGTTGCAACCAATGTCCTATAGTGGCACCAAATCTTGTACAAAGGAGGTCAAGCAAGGTGTCTATGAAAAGGTTATGATCTGTTGGTTATGATTATGCTGTCTATATGCCTGTATCATTTTTTAATTTAAAGTTATAAGTATTGGCTCTATACTGTCTGTATTTCAAACTTGTGCTATGCTGGGTGACACCCCAGACAGTGTGGCATCAGCACAGCCTAGCCTGCTTGATGGCCCATTATGGACCATCAGCTACACAACTGACCCATTGAGAGAAGGTGGATACACCTTAGGACTCAGCAAGGCAGCAGGGACCTGCCTATGGAGAGAACTCTGAGGCTTTCAAGCCGTGTGCTGGCCAGCTTGTGTTTAAAACAAAGGACGCACAGGCTGCATGGTAAGGGACTAGAAAAGGCAGCTGCATCTTCTCCATCTTGTCTTCAATCCTGCTTCTTATCTCTGGAGGAACTGTGCTACAAACTGAAGCTCTGAACGAAGGACTGAATGACCCATCCCAGCTGTGGATGTTCTCCAGAGACTTGATTTGAACCTGCAGCTTATTCCATCGCTGCTACAAGCCTGAACCAAGAACTTTGCCATTACTTTGTGTAATTGATTTCTTTAACGAATTTTAACTCGCATCTATATTTCTTTATTTTTATGAATAAACCTTTAGATTCTAAAGGATTGGCAACAGCGTGATTTGTGGGTAAGATCTGACTTGTATATTGACCTGGGTCTGGGGCTTGGTCCTTTGGGATCGGGAGAACCTTTTTTTGGTTACTGGGGTATTGGTTTTCATAACCATTTGTCCCCACAATGAGGGGCACTGGTGGTGATACTGAGAAGAAACTGGAGTGCCTGAGGGAATTGCTTGTGTGACTTCTGGTTAGCCAGTGCGGTGAAACCAAAGTCCTCTCTGTTTGGTTGGTTTGGTGTGCCTTAGTAGTGAAGGAACCTCCAGCCTCGGGCTGTGACTGCCCTGCTCTAAGCAATTTGTCCTGAACTGATACTCTCAGTGTGTCCTGCCAAAGGCTGCTTTGTTACAGGAGGATCCCCACACGCTACCCCAAGACGGACACCCACTCGTCCCGTGTGGTAAATTCCTGCCCCACCCCCCGGATGGCATGGGGATCTGTCCATGTGACATGATGGAGGCCACTGGACACGATGAACCCCAGGGCTGAATCTGGAGCAGCCAAAGGTGTGAACTCAATGTGCATTCCTTAAACTGAATTAAGCCCCTGGGTGGGTGCTTAGCCTCCCAATGGCAGCAGTTCTTCCTAATCCACTTCCAAAGGGAGTGACGCTCACCCAGCTGCTGCCCACTCCCATTCGGAAGGAAAACGTTGTGATGAAGTGGAGTTTTCCTCCTTGTTACATTGTACATGAGCCTATGTGAGTCTTACTGTTTTGCATGAATATTGTGTGTGCCTCAGTTTCCCTGTGTACTGCACCAATGCCTTGGTAGTGGGAATAAGGGTGTGTGACTTTTGCTGAGACCCTTGGAGCAGTTGAGGCAGCTCCAGCTGCCTGCACATATGTTATGGCTTCATAACTTGAGACCCGGTAGAGGGGTGTGACCAGGGGACACATTGCCCGGGAAGCGAGACAAAGACCAGGAGGGAGGGCTACAGGTGTGTTGGAGGTCAGGTCTCTGGTAGCTGGGCAGTCAGCTTTGGGGGACTTGGAGACGGGGGAGTCCAGGGCATCCTGCCCGGGGTCCCCCCAAAATAGACTTTGCTGAAAGTCACTGATTTCTGTGCTAACAAACTCTGTTCTTTGCTGTGTTCCTGTCGACTAATAAGCCTTCTGTTTTACTCACTGGTTGAGAGTCACTGCTGGCTGCAGCGTGGGGGTGCAGGGCTCTCTGACTTCCCCAGAGGTCCTGTCCAGCTGGACTCGCCAAGGGGAAGTGTATGGTATGAACAGGGATGCTGCATGCTCTGAGGTCAGACCAGGAAGGCCATAGCCAAGGAGGCTCCTTGCTGTGGGCAGTGTGCCCTGAGGGGAGTCACGCCACCCCAGAGTCCTGACTGGCTTCATACAGAGCATGTCCGGCACATCGGGCCTGTGACTCCGTCACAACTTCCACACCGCCATTTAACTAATCCACTTTAACATCCAATCTGGATTAACCTACTACCAGTGAATCCAGATTAACGCACCAATCGCAAATCTGGATTTCTTTCCTAATCCATTTTCCTAGCAAATCTGGATTAACCCACCAACAGTGAATCTGGATTAACCAACCTAGAGTGAATGTATATTACCCCACCAACAGCAAATCTGGATTTCCTGACCTAATCCACTTTAATAATGAATCTGTATTAAACCATCACCAGTGAATCCAGATTTCCTTTCCTAAACCACTTTAACTGCGAATTCGGATTAACCTAACAACAGCAAATCCAAATTAATTTACCAACACTAAATCCGAATTAACCCTCCACCCGTGAATCTGGATGCCCGTTCCTGCGTGCCAATGGCTATGACAGACCCTCTGCCCCCAGAGCCCCCTGGTGTAGATGCAGCCTACGCCAACAGAGGCTCTTCTGCAGGCGCATACATACACACCCAGCACGGCACACCGATGGAAGCCCTCCTCTGTCGACACGGCTGGGTCTGTTCTGCTCTGGCCTGGGATGGGAAGGTCTGACACCCCAGACTGAGGGAGCTGTACCAGGATCAATTTTCAGAGTAGACCAAGCCCAAGTTAAATCGCATTCAGTTCCTCCTCCCAAACTGAAGCAGCCTGAATTCCGTTTAGCTTCATTCCCTTGCTAAGTGGGTTCGCCTCCTTGGGGCCAGGCAACTGCAGTGCAGATGGCAAGCATCCACCTGGACAGCTAGTGAGCAATGGTTAAGCCTGCGTGACGCCCCGTGCCAGGCCTGCCAGGCATCTGCGCCATGGGGGCTCACTGCCGTAGCCGGGGGGGAAGTCAGCCATGGGGTGCGTGCTGGGGGGACCCAGTGGCAGGACCAGGGACCAGACACTGCCCAGACCCCAGGAGCCAGTGGGGCAGCTCAGCCGGAGCGGCGACTCCCCATGCCCCGAGCTGCCCCCCACCCTGCATTCCCACCCCCCCATGTGCCCCCATGCCCCTGGCTCTCCCATGCAGCCCCCCCCCCCACGGTGACCCAGGCATGGGGGGGCAATGTCCAGCAGGAAGCCCTCCCCCTCCCCCTCGCAGACCCTCCCCAAGCCCCACACCCACCTGGAATCCGTGCTTTCCTCGCCACCAGCTGATCTCCTCCTTGGGGGGCATGTCGATTACTGACACAATGTCCCCGACCTGCGCTGAGCAGAGAGACAGTCAGGGGGACCCCGAGCCCCACAGAGCAGTGCCCCAGAGGGGGTTCTGGAGTTGTGAGCTTCCCCAGGGCAGTGCCCTAGCCAGAGCGGGAGGGGGCTCCAGGGCTGTGAGCTTCCCCAGGGCAGTGCCCCAGTCAGAAGGGGAAAGAGCTCTGGTGCTGTGAGATTCCCCAGGCCAGTGCCCCAGTTGGGTTGGAAGGGGGCTCCAGTGCTGTGAGCTTCCCCAGGACAGTGCTCCAGCCAGAGGGGAAGGGGGCTGTGGGGTTGGTGGTGCCCCTCCACACCTCACCTCGAAGGACAGCTCATCAGGGGCCTGGGCCGTGTAGCGCTTGATGACATGGGCGGCCGCGATGGCTGGGACGTTGATAGAGGCCTCCTCGTTCACCAGCAGCCGGTTGCCATGGTTATCGATCTGCAACAGAGGAGGTGCAAGGATGAGCATGTGGCAAGGGGAAGACTGGATGGGGCGTGGGTCTGATCTGGGGGGGTGGGGTGAGCTTTGGGTCTGATGGGGGGGAGGGCAGGAGGGGGCTGTAGGTGGTCAGGGGTGGGGCCGATACTGGGCTGGAAGGCCTATAGGTCTGATGGGAGGGATACAGGGCTGGGGGACTGTAAGTCTGATTGGCAGGGGGGAGGGCAGGAGGGGCTGTGGGTCTGACCAGGGGTAGGGTGGATGCCAGGCTGGATGGGCTCATGGGTCTGATGAGGAGGTGGGGGGATGCTGCGCGGCCTGGGCCGTGTGGGTGTGGGATTACCGGTCTGGACAGGGGCCGGGTCTGGTGCGGGGGTGGCGGGTTACTGGCCTCGACAGGGCCGGGGGTTGGTGTGGGTGTGGATGCGGGGCGGGACAGGCCTGTGGTCTGACGGGGGTGTGTGGGGTTACCGGCCTGGACAGGACCGGGAGCCGGTGTGGGGGTGGATGCCAGGCAGAATAGCCCTGTGGGTCTGACGGGGGTGTGTGGGGTTACCAGCCTGGACAGGGCTGGGGGCCGGTGTGGGGGTGGATGGTGGGCAGAACAGGCCCATGGGTCTGACTGGGTGCGGGTCCCGTGCTGAACAGCCCCTACCTTTCCTGCCCCCCCATCTCACCTCCATCCAGGTGAGGACGGGCCCGCAGTTAATGTTGCTGTCCACAATGGCAGAGAGCTTCTCCAGATACTGCCGCAGGACTGGGGCCAGCATCTAGGGGGCAGAAGCAGAGTCAGGGCCTGGCAACCACCCCCCTCATGTCTGCCCCACAGCGAAGGCTCGTCTTGTGCTGAGATTCAGCCATCTCTGGGGTAGGGCAGCTGGGGAACAGCCACACATAATGCCGCCCAGGGAAGGTTTGCCTGGCACGGAGATGCAGCCACCTCTGGGGTGGGGCAGCCGGGGAACAGCTGCACATAATGCTGAGGGACAGCTCGCCCAGTGCTGAAATACAGCCACCTCAGGTGTTGTGCAGCCGGGGTACCGCCACATGTAATGCTGCCTGGGGACACCTCGCCCAGTGCTGAGATACAGCCACCTCTAGGGCAGGGCAGCCGGGGAACAGCCACACATAATGCCACCCGGGGATGGCTCGCCCAGCACTGAGATGCAGCCACCTCTGGGCTGGGGCAGCCTGGGAACAGGCACAGAGCAAGTCCCCAAGCTCTGCCCAGCACCCCCCATGACTCACCTCAGCCTGTTCCCGGGCCTGGCAGGGCGGTGGCAGCTCGGGCAGCTGGGAGAAGCGGCGGTCGAAGATGCAGCAGTGCAGGTGCCCGTCCAGCCTGCAGAACTCCTCATAGCTGCGGTGAACGGGCCACGTCTTCCCCTGCGGGGTGGGAGGCAAAGTGGGATGTCAGCTGGGGGCGAGGGAGGGGGACACTGGTGAGGTGGGGCTGGGAGGTGCTGTGGCAGCTGAGGACGGAGTGGGGGATGGATCTGGGGGTCTAAAGAAGGAAAGTGGGGAGCAGTGGCACTGTGTGGGGTGCCACTGTGGGGCACGACAGGATGGACCAAGGGGGGACTGCAGGGGAAAGGGGAGGGGGTGGGTCCCCTCTCCCCCTCAGCAGTTGGCATGGCAGAGGGGACCCCAGCTGGAGAGGAGGGACCCAGGTTGGGAATGGGAGGGTCAGGAAGGGGGGGCTCTGGGGAAGATTGGGAATGGGGGGCTGGGAGGGGGGCTCCACTCACCTGGCAGGTGACCTGGACGATGAAGAGCAGCTCCCCGTCCCCCAGGGTACCAGGCAGCCCCTCCCCTTGCTCGGAGGCCAGCAGGAGCTGTGGGCATACAGTGGGTGAGAGGTGCCCTTGAGGGACCCAGGCATCCGGGGCAAGTTGTCTCCCCGGCATCACTTGGAGCATGCTCAGTCCAGATCCCCTGAATGTCCCCCCTTATCCCAGGAGAGAGAACCCAAGTGTCTGGGAGAGAACCCAAGCGTTTGGGAGTTCAGTCCCCAACCCGACACCAAACCTGCATCTGATCCCCAGTTGGGACCCAATGTCTAGGTAGCCCTCCACAGTTTCTGCTCCAGCAAGAGACGCTCCCACCTCCCCAAGGACCCAGCTGTCTGGGAGATGACCCCCCACCTGTCCCTGTACATGGGACCTAGGCAACCAGAAAAGCCCCCCAAATTGGACCCAGGCATCCGGGTGACCAACCATCCTCGCCCAGAAAGGACTCGGGCAGCACCTGGGAAGAGGATTGCCTGGATGGGACTTAGGAGTCGGGGAAGAGGCTCTCTGGGGAGGGGACCAGGGGTACAGGAAGAGGGATTCCAGGGGGGACCCAGGCATCAGGGATTGGGGCTCCCCAGGGGGCCACGGTGGTTGCTCACCTGGATGTGTCCAAAGTCCACGGCCTCGTAGTGGAAGTGGGCGCATTCAGCCAGCTTGGGGAAATGGGCTCGGGTGATGGACAGCCTGGGGGGAGAGGACACCACACTGTACCCCATTGTGCCCCCACAGCATCCTACTGTACCCCACCCCTGCTGCAACCCACACAGCACCACACTGAACCCCACCCTGCTGTACCCCACAAAGCACCCCACCCCCACTGTCCCTAGTCCCCCTGTGTGTTCCACACAGCACCCCACACCCGCTGTACCCCACACAGCACCCCACCCTATCCCCACTGTCCCCCAGTGTGTCCCACACAACACCTCACTGTAACCCACGCCTGCTGTACCCCATACAGCACCCCATCCCCACTGTCCCCACTGTCCCCCAGTGTGCCCCACACAGCACCCCACTGTACCCCACCCCCGCTGCACCCCACAGCACCCCCATTGTACCCCACTGTCCCCACTGTACCCCAGTGTGCCTCATGAAGCACCCCACTGTACCCCATCCCTGTTGTACCCCACACAGCACTGGGTACCCTGATCCCTTCATGGTACCCCTCAAAGCATAGATTACCCCAACATGCCGTGGTACCCAACGATAAATAATCCCACTATTTAGAAGGAGGGTGGGGTGTGACTGAGCAAGAGCCAGGCATCCATGTGGGCTGCTCTCTGCAACTGCGCAGCACCAGAAACCCTTGGGACGGGGACAGATCATCAGAGAGAAAAATCTCGTAACACCGGCGCCGTGTGAACCCCGGGTGCACACGCCCCAGACACTGCCCGGGGACACCGCTGGGGACACCACCACCAAGGGGGGATTTTCCCTTATTATGTTGTATGTGAGTCTTACTGTTTTGCATGAATACTGTGTGTGCCTCAGTTTCCCTGTGTGCTGCACCAATACCTCAGTGGTGGGAATAGGGGTGTGTGACTTTGGCTGAGACCTCTGGGGCAGGTGAGGCTGCTCCAGCTGCCTGCACGTATGCTATGGCCGGTGCCCTTCCTAACCTGAGACCAGGAGGGGGATGCAACCAACTGACTCTTTGGCCGGGAAGCGAGACAAAGAGAAGGAGGAGGAGCAACAGGGGTATCTGAGTTCGGGTCGCTGGAAGCTGGAACTCTACTTGCGGGGACTGGAAGAGGGGGAGTCCAGGGAGTCTGGCCCAAGACTCCCAAAATGGACTTGCTAACAAGTTCTGTTCTACGCTGTGTTCCTGTCGAATAATAAACCTGTTTTACCGGCTGGCTGCGAGTCACTGCTGTCTGTGGAGTTGGGATGCAGGGCCCTCTGGCTTCCCCGGGAGCCCTGCCCCAGCAGACTCACTGCGGGAAGTGCACGGTGTGGAAGGGGATGCTGAATGCTCCGAGAAGGTCGAAGCTTCTTGCCCTGGAGACAGCGTAGCTCACAGAGAGGAGGCTCCTTCAGAGTCCCGGCTGGCTTCATACGGAGCAGTTCCAGAGCATCGCCCGGTGACTCTGTGACAGACACTGCCTGGGGACACTATCCCAGGACACCACCCCGGGGACACTGCCTGCCTGCAGATCCAGGCCCCTGCCTAGCAGAGACCTGGGCAAAGTGCAGGGAAGGGAACAGGGGACGAGGAGAGAGTCAAAGGCCTGGGACTGTTCAGCTTGGAAATGAGCGGATTGAGGGGGTAGGCCAGAGGGCTCTAAAAGCCTGTCTGGGGTGGAGGGAGAGACTGTGGGGTGTTATTTACCCCTTCAGCTAACATGGGCTAAGGGCATCCAGGGAAATTACCAGGCAGCAGGTTTCAGACAAACAGAAGGATGGACTGAGCGCACAGCCAGCTTGGAGAACTCACCGCCAGTTGTGGGGGGGCCAGAAGTGTAACAGGGTTCAAAGAACGAGCTAAGTTCCTGGAGGAGGGGCCGGGCACGCGCTGTCCCTGAGCCGCTGACTGGCAGCCAGGGGCTGGATGGCTCCTGGCCCTGTTCTGTTTCCCTGGCCCAGGCCCCTGCCAGGCCCCGGACTCTGGGCTGCCCCAGCCGGGCTGTTCTTATGACAACACTTAGACAGCACAGGATACCCCAACACTGCTGTACCCCACACACCACAGGGTACACACCCCATGGTATCCCACACAGCTTGGGGTACCCCAACACTGCTGTACCCCAGACAGCATGGGGTACCCACCCCCATGGTACTGGACACAGCACAGGGTACCCCAGCACCACTGTACACCAGACAGCACGACATACCCACCCGCAGGGAACCCCAACACCGCTGTACCCCAGAGAACACATGGGGTACCAACTCCCCATGATATCCTATTCACCATGAGGTACCCAACCCCACGTGGTATGCCAGGTAGCATAGAGTAACCTGACACCCTGACACCCACACAGCACTGGGTACTCCACCCCCCCATGATATCCCAACCCCCTGCTATACACAACCAGGGACTACAACTGTCCACAGAACCCATCCCCCTTCTGTTGTACCCCAACCCCCCAAAGAACCCATCCCCCTTGGCTGTACCCCAACCCCCCAGAACCCATCCCCATTCTGCTGTACCCCACCCCACAGAACCCATCCCCCCTCAGCTGTACCCCAATCCCAACTGGGGACCCCGACAGCAGACAGAACACTATCCTGTTGTTATATCCCACTGTTGTTATATCTCAAACTCCAACTGCCCAGCATACAGCACCCCCAGAATACTCCAAGCACCCACAATATCCTAATCAGGTAACAGCCATGTACCCAACAGCGAGACAGAGCCCAGTCTCTCCCCTGCCCCCTGCTATATCCCAGCCTTGGGATCCCCCCAGCACCCAGATACCCACCTCTATATCCCAGCCCTGGAACCCCCCAGCACCCAGACAAGCCCGCGCTATGTCCCAGCCCTGGGACCCCCCAGTGCCCAGACATGCCCCCCCATATCCCAGGCCTGGAACCCCCCAGCACCTAGACACCCCCCCATATCCCAGCCCTGGGACCTCCCAGCACCCAGACACTCCCAGCACCTAGACACGCCCCCTCTCTATATCCCAGTCCTGGAACCCCAGGACCTAGAACCCCCCCATACATCCCAGCCCCCATGGCACTGAGACACATCCCCGTCCCCGCGCTGTATCCCAGCGCCCCAGACTCCCCGATATCCAGACAGCCCCTTCCTCCCCCGAGCTATATCCCAGCCCTGGGACCCCCTGTACCGAGACACATCCTCCCTTCTGCTATATCCCAGACCCCCAGGCCTCCCAGTACCAAGACACATCCCCCTCCCCGGGCCTCCCAGCACCAAGACATGTCCCTGGCCCTGCACTATACCGTAGCCCCTCGGACTCTCTGGCACCCAGACACAGCCCCATCCTTCCCCTGGAGCTATATCTCAGCCCACATATTAGAGGATGCTGTCCTTTCTATTGTCCCTTTAATTGTCTGTTTCTCTAGCTGGACTCCCATGGGACACGTGCCCCCAAGAGGGGAGCCTGAGATCTGAACCCTCCTTTCCCATCGGTGACCGCTCAGCCCACAGGGACCCCAGCGGAGAACCCACTCACTCCCCCATTGCATGGACGGGCTAGGCACACGTCATGCCACACTCACCAATAGGGGTGCCCCTCCCAGAGCAGGGCTCCCCCTGCTTACCTCTTGGGGGCTTTCCCCTTGACGCTGGTGGCTGTGTTCCCCAGGGGGCGGATCGGCCCATCCCCTGTCCCATCCAGACTGTCCGTGCTGCGGGCCTGCAACGGCAAATCAAACAGACCTCAGCCCCAATTTACCATCCCCCAAAAGGAGCCCAAAGTGCTCACCTGGTGCTGAGTTGCAGCCACCTCACAGGGGAGAAAGCTGGGGAACAGCCGCACATAACACTGCACGGGGACAGATTGTCTGGTGCAGGGATGCAGCCAGCTCTGGGGCAGGGCAGCTGGGGAACAGCTGCACATAATGCTGCACAGGGACAGCTCACCCAGCACTGAGATGCTGCCCCACCCCAGAGGTGGCTGCATCCCTGCTACACGCCAACCATCCCAGTTCTCCCCCCTGCGCCATGTAATCCCATCCCCTTTAGCTTTAGCAGCCTGCGGAGCAACAATCTCCATGGATCAGGTTTCCCGTCAATAGCTGCCTGCTTAGATATTCTTTGCCATGACCCCCACCACTCCCTGCAGCTCCCCATTTTACCCTTTGGGAAAGCACCCCATCAACCCCAAATCCCTGGCACTGTGCAGAGAGGCTGGGGGATTGCTGGGAAAGGGACATCTCCCCTTCTATTTCCACCAGACAGATTTGGGGGCAGGACCTTGTTGAGGGATGGAGAGGTAGGGGTACAGGCATGGGCAAAGGCAGCTCAGGAGGGGTAGAAGTCACCACACCCTACAGCCCCAAATGCATACGGAGCCCCAAACTGCAACCCAAAATCCAAATCAACCTGGGACTGCATCAGAGCTGGCGTCCCACTAGCGGGGAAAGGCCCCATTCCCTGCCCTGGGGCTGGATCGGAGACCACATCCTCTCTGTCAGCTGCATGGATGCTCCGGTTATTGACTGCAAGTGGGGGAGCCCCAATGGCCTCAGAACCGAGTCAGGCCCAGAACCCCGGCCTGGCCCTTCTCTCCAAGTGGGATGGGTGTAAGGGGGGGTGGGAGTGGGGGATGCCATGGGGGGAAGGGGGCGCCTGGGCTCTGTGGGGCATAGCCCGACAGACCAGATCTGGGGAAGGGAGAAAGAAGACAAAGGGTGAGACAGACACAGGAGTGTAACACCCCCACCCCCGCACCTTATCTTCCCATCTCCCCGCAAGGAACTGACCCCCCCAAACACCTGGCCATATCCCTGCTCCCCCACTGCCTCCCTTCCTCTCACAAGAGGTTGCGTAGGAGACACCCCCCCACACTCCCGCCACCTCCACGTTGGGGCGGGGGGGGGGTTAAGACACGTGGTGGGGGTTACATAACAGCTTCTTGCAATGGCCCAGTTCCTCCCACGGGGACCCAGGAAAAGCACAAGGCGCCCCCCATAACCCAGCTCCCTCTTCCCCAGCCCAGCTGACCCCCTTATCTCCCACCCCTACCTAGCTGCATCTCCGATACCTCGGTGAGCTGCTCCCCCATAACCCACCCCCAGCCTATCTGGCCCCCTTATAACCCACCCCAATAGTTTGGGGTTGGGGCTCTCTCCCTGCACAACTCTGGTGTGCGTACTCATTTCCCCCATCTAGCTGCATCATTCAGGGTTAGGGGGCAGAATATCCCCGCACTGGATTAACAGAGACCCTCATTTCCTGTGCAAAAGTGGGGTGCACAACCCCTCATGGGAGGCTAAGATTGGCTGCTAGGTGATTTCAGGCAGAAAGGGGCCAAGACCCCAAAATACAGAGCAAGACAGCTGGAAAAATTATAGCCCCCTCCCAAATAAAAACTGATGAGAGAAACTGGGTGCCCCAAAATACTTACAGCATGGGAGTGGGACTGCCAAATCTTGGAGCATTTATAGGGGAGATTCCCCTGGCCCCCCAAAAGAGGATTTTGAGGGTGTGGGGATTTTGGAACTGGGATTCCCTGCAAAATCTCCTCACAAAAGTGTGAGAGGTGTGCACTGTGTCTTCCCCCCAAATCTTTATGGTCAGGGAGGTTTATGGGGCGAAGACACCCCTAAAACTCCATAACCCCCAATCGGAGAGATGCCCCGAGGTGGGATTGTGGGGTCACGGGAGGGGACCCTAAATACACACTGGAATAGAGCCCCCAACCTGAGAGATGCCCCGAAGAGGGATTAGAGGTGCAGGGGAGGGGACCCTAAATATATATATGGGGGTTGGGATGGGGGTGGGACTAAGGAACAGGTGCATGTGTGGGGAGCGTTGGCGCCGAAGCCAGCCGGGAAGGGCGAGCAGCATTTTGGGGTGGGTAGAGGGTTAAACAAACATGGGGGCACAATCCAATGGGGACCCCTCCCCGTCAGCCCAGACAATAACCCCCCCCCCCCCCACTTACCACCATTGTGTCTCCGGACCGCTAGGAGGAGCCGGGGGTGAGGGCCGGAGCCATGCGGAGGGGAGGGCGGCATCTAGCAGGGACAGGACCCCCATCCGCAGCCCCCCAGGGAGGGAGCGTGGGTGGGGGGGTCAGCTCCCACTGGCCATGGGTGGAGAGCGGCACAATGGGGCGGGAGGGTGGAGAAGCTGGAGAGAGAGGGAAGGAGGCAGACGGGGAGGGGGAGGAGACACACACCGGGGCGGGGGGGGGAGACGGACGGACAGAGGGACGGACGGGCGCTCCTACCCCCAGAACAGAGCCTCGCCGGGCTCCGAGCCGCGGAGCGGGGGAAGGAGCCAGGCGGAGGGATGGGGGGACGGAAGGAGCCAGGCGGAGGGAGGGGCGTGGAGGGGGAGGCGGACGGAGACAGACAGGGGAGCCGGGGAAGGAGGCGGGGAGGGGGGAGCGCGCGCGCGCTGGCAGCCCCCCACCCCGACGCCTGGGGAAGGAGAGAACGGAAAAGCTCCTGGGAGAGGAGGGCGGGGGGCAGGATGCAGGGGTGCCCCCCACGCCCGGCCCCACCGGGAAGGTGCCCCAGGGAGCGCCCCTGGGGCCGGGGGGCTGGGAGGGCCGCGCCCGCTGGTACGTTCCCATTGAGATGCAAAGGGGCAGAGGCACAATGGGCCAGGCGCCAGCAGCTGGGCAACCCGCACAAAGGGGCTTCTGTTAGCCCGGCTCGCGCAGCCCCCCCCCCGCGTCAGGGAGAGAACCCAGGAGTCCTAGCCCCCCCGCTGTAACCACCAGACCCCACTCCCTTCCCGGAGCCAGGGAGAGAACCCTGGAGTCCCAGCCCCCCACTCCCCTCCTGAGGCCCAGGCCCTTGGTGGCAGTGTCGGGGGTGGGAATCCCCGGGGGAGGATGCTCCTAGGTCACTGTGTGCGGCTGCGTTCTCAGCACAGGATACATCAGGACCCCCCCCCCCAGCCTTCCCCCACAGACGACCCCCAGCCCCAGTGTCCCACAGACTGACCCCAACCCCTTCCCCCCACAGATTGACCCCCCAGCCCCCCACAGACTGACCCCAACCCCTTCCCCCCACAGATTGACCCCCCAGCCCCTCACAGACTGACCCCCAGCCCCAGTGCCCCACAGACTGAGCCCCAGTGCCCCACAGATTGACCCCAGCCCTCCACAGACTGACCCCCCCAAATCCTCCTCCCCACCTGAGCCCCCCCCAGCCCACTCTCTACCCAGTGTGAGGAACAGGACAGTTTAGGGTGTGGGGGGTGTCAGTGCCAGGGGTATTTGGTGTGGAGAGGGGATGACACAAGTGAGGCAATTGGGGGCTGCATGGGGGGCATGAGGGTGGGGGGAGTAAGGAGCTGTAGGGTGCAGGAGGGGGCTGTGGGGGGAACAGATCAGGGTGAAGGGAAGGGGAGGGATGGAGGCTACGGGGTGGCCAGAGTATTCCAAGCAGGGCTGCAAGTGATGGGGTGGGTCATGGAGTCTCTAACAGTTGGGGGGATGGAAAGTATTGAGGGTCAGGAGGATTTGTGGAGGGATTGGGGGGCTGTGCAGGGAAGGGGGCCTGTGTGAGTCAGTGAGGGAGTCCCTGCTGCCTCCGTCTGGGGGTCTGCTCTGTGTGGGCTGGGTGCGCTGTCTGGGTTTGGAGTTACCAATCTGGGGAGACTCATCGGGAGGGGGACTGCATATCTGGTTCAGGGCAGAGAAGTTGGGGGGCTGTGCATTGGGGAGAGATCAGGGAGCAGCATTGGGGTGCAGCTCCCAGACCCCTCCAGGAATCCCTGCCTTGCCCCCCAGCACTCACTGTGCCCATGGTGGGGCCGGGGGATGCCGAGTTCCCTTTCTGCTCCCTACCGTGGAGAGCGAGCGCAGACGAGGCATCCACTTCTGCTGGCTGTTGTCCACCAAGGAGAATCGGCGCCGCACACGGGGCTCCATGGTGGGGGGCTGGAGACCCTGAAGCAGGGTGGGGGTCAATTGATGGGGTCCAGCTGTGACCAGGGTCCCTGCCACACAGGGACACTAATAAGAGGTCCCTGTGCAGCCTTACATGTGGCTGTTCCCCAGCTGCCCCACTCCAAAGGTGGCTGCCTCTCAGCGCTGGGTGAGCTGTCCCTGTGTGGTGTTATGCACAACTGTTCTCCAGCTGCCCTGAACCCAGAGGTGGCTGCATCTCAGCACTGGGCAAGTCGTCCCTGTGCAGCAGTGCGGCTGTTCCCCAGCTGCCCCTGAGGTGACTGCACATCAGTGCTGGGTGAGCATCCCCAAAGGTCTAAGCTGCTTGGATCAGATCTCGCTCCTCCTGCAGATACTGCTTCTGCTTCCTGCCCACATTTGGGAACTGCAGAAGGAAGTGGCTGGGGGTCGCCAGATCCTGTTGGCGCTTTAAATCTGGGGACTGTATTCTGAGCTAAGTGTGAGCTGGGTGCAGGCTGGCACGGCTGTGCTCCTGGCACTGAGATCCCCTTGTGCATGCTTACTCACAAGTCTCGCGCCAGCGCCTCCCTGCCACACACGCTGGGCTGGGCCCTGTGCACCTACATCAAGGGTGGGCAAACATTTTGGCCCGAGGGCCACATCTGGGAATAGAAATTGTATGGTGGGCCATTAATGCTCACAAAATTAGGGTTGGAGTGCGGGAGGGGGTGAGGGATCTGGTTGGGGTGCAGGCTCTGGGAAGGAGCCAGAAACGAGGAGTTCAGTGTGCAGGAGGGGGCTCCAGACTGGGACGGAAGGGTGCTGGGGGGGGTGAGGGCTCTGGCTAGGGGTGCGGGCTCTGGGGTGAGGCTGGGCCATTTAGGGATTGGAGCAAAAATTTGGGGATTGGTTCTGCTTTGAGCAGGGGGTTGGACTAGATGACCTCCTGAGGTCCCTTCCAACCCTGATATTCTATGATTCTATGGGGATGATGAGTTTGGGGTGCAGGAGGGTGCTCTGGGCTGGGATCAAGGGGTTTGGAGGGTAGGAGGGGGATCAGGGCTGGGGCAGGGGGTTGGGGTGCGGGGGGAGGCTCTGGCTGCAGGCTCTAGGCAGCGTTTACTTCAAACAGCTCCTGGAAGCAGCGGCATGGCCCTTCTCCGGCTCCGACGCGGAGGCATAGCCGGGTGGCTCTGCTTGCTGCCCCATCCGCAGGCACCTCCCCCACAGCTCCCATTGGCCACAGTTCCTGGCCAAAGGGAGCTGAGGGTGCGGCACAGGTTGCCTCTATGCGTAGAAGCCAGAGGGGGGCCATTCCACTGCTTCTGGGAGCTGTGTGGAGCAGCCCCCGTCTCTGCTCCCTGGCTGGAGCGGGGCAAGCCCCAGACCCCAGTCCCCAGCAGGAGCAGATTAAAACAGCTTGCGGGCCATAGTTTGCCCACCCCTGACCTACATCCTCCTGGGTACACTCACCTGTGCCCAGTGAACAAGGCTACTCTGCCCCGCCATGCACATCCCCCCATGCCTTTTGCACTAGGATGCCCTTCGTGCTCACCACAACTGTCCTCTTTATCAATAGTCCAGCACCACTGCTTACATAGAAGGCTCTCCTGGCGCTGAGATGCAGCCACCTCTGGGGCAGGGCAGCCAGGGAATAGCGACACATAATTCCACACAGGGATGCTCGTCCACTAATGAGATGCAGCCACCTCTGGGATGGGGCAGCTGGGGAAGAGCCACCCAGCGACACCACACTGGGGCCAGCCCTGACTGCAAGGGGAGAGCGTCCCCTGCTGATCCCCCACCCTGGTCCCTGCAGCCCCCTGCAGGTTGTTCTGGAGGTTTCCCCACCCACATCCCTGCCCAGCCCGAGGCTGCAAGATCAGCGCCAGGGCAGCCCCAGCTGGATTGAGACTCGCCAAGCAGGGCAGCAGGTTTCAGAGAGCAGGGCTGGGGCGGTAGCACTGTGGGGCTCTGCCAGGTATGTCTGGGGGCCTGGCTGAGCCTGTCCCACTGTCATGGGCACAGTGCCCTGCGCACCAAGTTTGCAGATGGAACAAGGCTGGGGGGTCAGAGAGCAGAACCCCCTAGCACAGGCTGGGGCTGGATTGAAGCTGGTGCCCCCTGGAAGGGAAAGGCCTCATGCCCCAGTCCCACCCCCCAAGCCAGCTGCTTGTCAGAGTCTCAGTTGTGAGCTAGCTCCGTCACCTCCCACGTGGTCTCTGGCTGTGCTGGTGCCATCACGTCCCACAGAACTTCAGCTTTCACGGGCTGCTAAAGCTTCTGGCCTTAGTGGTTGGGACAGACCAGCGGTTCTCAAACCTTTGTACTGGTGACCCCTTTCACACAGCAAGCCTCTGAGTGCATCCCCCGCTTATAAATTAAAAACACATTTTTATATATTTAATACTATTATAAATGCTGGAGGTAAAGTGGGGTTTGGGGTGGAGGCGGACAGCTCGCACCCCCCCATGTAATAACACCGCAACCCCCTGAGGGGTCCCAACCCCGTTTGAGAACCCCTGGGATAGAAGCTTCCTGGGTTTGCTGAGAGCCTGTGCCCGTCGCTGAGAGAATGGGGAGCTTCCCCACCTGTGACCAACCCAGCAACGCTGCCTGGGTCTGCTGAGAGCCTGAGCCAATCACGGGGTTGGATTGGGGGGGGAGCTGGCCTGCCAGCCTCCTCATGATTTCCAAAGTCCAGTGTCCCTGACATTCACTGTTTCCCCACTGGTGATCTTGGTGGCAGGGGGCGCAAAGGCTGGGTGGAGGGCAGGGCAGGAAATGCAAAAGGAAGAGACAGGCAGAGGGGGAAGTGCAAGTGGGGAGGGTGGGAAAGGAGGGAGACAAAAAAAAAAGGCTGTATAGGGAAGGGGGGTGGGGACAAGGGATTTCCCTCTCGCCCCCCCCCACCCCGCCCACTGGGAAGGCAGATGGGCTGACAGCTGGGCTGGGGCTTTCCCAGGAGGCTGGGGGAGAAAGGACCCCCTCGCAGGAGAGGGGCTGGGGGGCAGTGAGTGACAGACACACATATGGAGGGGGACTCAGCTCCTCCAGCAGCGGTCAGTACACACACAGAGCTGGGCTCATCCCCTATAAGGGGGGGCAGTGTTCACATGCACACACATGCCAGCTGCACAGACGTGGGGTGGAAGGAAACCCCAGTCCCGTGGAGTAGGGTCCCCTGTGGCCCGGGGAGGCAAGAAGAAGCTGCGTCAGGAACCAGAGTGACTCTGGTAGATGTCTGGGAGCAGGGCCAATGGGGGCGGTGTACATGTGCAGATGGATAGACAGACGTCTGCACGTGGGCATGGATGGACAGGCAGATGGAGGGATGGATGGATGGAGGGGTAAAGGATATGTGTGGGCAGGGGCGGAGGGGTGGGTGAGTGGAGGGTGCATGTGGGAGGGCAGATGGAGGGAGAGGTGGATGTGGGGAAGGATGGACGGATGGATTGAGAGGTAGAGGATATGTGTCAGGGAAAGGGGTGGGTGTGGGGAAGAATGGGGGGTGGAGGGTGCACATGGGGGGCAAATGGAGGGAGGGGTGGGTGTGGGGAAGGACAGATGGAGGGTGCATGTGGGGCAGGGTAGATTGGTGGGAGGATGGTGGATGTGTGGAGGGGGGAAGATGGAGGGATCATAGACCCATAGCAATGTGGGGCTGAAAGGGACCTGGAGAGGGCATCCAGCCCAGCCAGGGCTCTGTCTGCCCTGCTTTTAGAAGCCTCCTGCGCCAGGACTCCCTGCTTAGGTTCCTGTCCTGCCCCAGGGCACCTGCCAAGCTCCCCACATACAATGTCCAACCTTAGCTGGCCTCGCGGCACTGCTGCCCTTTGCGCCTGGCCCTGCCAACACGCCAGAGCCAGTGTCTCAGCTCCAGCTTCCCGGCCCCAGGTTTCAGTCTCTCCTCCCAGCCCAGGGGTCCAGCCCTTTCCTCCTTTGCTGCTTTCCTTGTGGCTTTGCCAGCGGCCACATTCACCCCCGTTGCGCAGCACCCAGAACCGGACCCAGGACACTGACCGAGGCCTCCTCGGCACGGCTGCAGAGTGGCTCCTGTCTGGCCCCAGGCCCCTGCTGGCCCAGCTGGAACCACGGGCGCTGGCTTGGCACTAGTGTTACTCTGGTGACCTATATCTAGCTTAACAAATTTATTTGAGCATAAGCTTTCGTGAGCTACAGCTCTCCCCCAGCTCCTTCTCTGCAGGACTCTCCTAGGCTGGCAGCACGAGCTGGCACCTGGGCAGTGGCTCCCCCTCAAACCAGGGCTACACTCAAATCGTGCGGCAGTAGAACCACACCACTGGGGGTGTGAAAATCCCCCCGAGCGAGGCAGCTGCACTGGCCTAACCCCAGTACAGACAGTGCCCTGGAGACTCAAAAGTGCTCCCGGGGACATTCATACCCCGCTCATGGAGGTGGTGCAGCGGCACCAGGCAGCATTGCATCGACCTGCCTTAGCCTTGTGTTTTGCACGTGGCCTCCGTGAATTTCAGCAGGTGTCTCCTGGGCCGTTTTTCCAGATCACTTGGGTTTCGAATCCTGTCCCCCAAAGCACTGGTGCTCCGCCTGGCTGGGTGCTGTCTGCAGACGCTACAAGCTGCCATTAGCCCAATCCCTGATGAAGATAGTGCTCAAAACCGGAGCCAGGCTTGATCCTGGCAGGCCCCACTCGGTGCCAACCACCGACCCGACCCCCTGGGAATGGGCACCTGCCCCCAAGCAGACTCGGCTAGGCTGCGTGGCCCTGATTTGTTCAGTAGGTCACGTGGGACAATATCAACAGCCTCACTGAAGGGGCAATAGCTCATGTCAACCACCCCCCCTTCCCCAAGGATAGGCCCTGTCAGAGGAGAGTGGGTCATGGACATGATTTGTTCTGGACAAACCCATGTGCCCCAAACAGTCAGGTCTCACTACCCCACCTGCTAAGGGCCAATCTCTCTCCCCGACTGGTCTAGGAGCTCCTAGATTGTGCCTATGCACAGACAGGTGCGATGTTTCCCTTTCCAGGCCTTTGGGATCTCTCCTGTCCCCCACCAGTTCACAAAGGTGGAGTGGGCATGTAGATGGATGGAGGGGACGTGTGGAGAGGGGCAGGTGGATGGATGGATGGAGAGGGCACGTTGGGAGGGGTAGATGGCAGGGTGGATGGAGGGGCACGTGCAGCAGGGGAGCGAAGGGCTGCATGGGGAGGAGGCCAGCCAGAGGCCCCTGGCAGAAGGTGTATGGGGAGGGGCAGGAGACCAGCCAGGCACTGCCCTGATGGGCAGCCAGTGCAAATGGGTGCAGGCGGCAGACCAAGCGAGCGGGGCGTGAGCCAGGAAGCGACAGAGCAGGAAAGCCTTCACTGAACAAGCGGGCCAGGATCCCTCGGACTCAGGTGGTGTCTCCACCCCCTCGGGACTCTGCAGCTGGTGCTGCCCAGCCCATGGGACCCAGGCATCCAGGGTACTGGTAGCATCCCCCCAGGCCCTCCTACCTGTGGTGGCTCAGAGCCCGTGTCCGGGGGCACCAGGGGCTCCAGTGTGGGGCCTGGGGAGCTGTGACTCTGCACTGCCTCGGGCCGCCCAGTGCAGGAAGCTGGAACCCACAGGTTAAACCACATTGTCGCGCTGCTTAGAGGGGAAGTCGAGTTGCTGATCCGTTCCTCCCAGGCTGCCTGCAGAGAGCTGCCCTGGGCACCACGGGGGGGCTGGGGGCAACAGGCAGCATCAGCACATGGCACTGAGCTTCCCAGCCCCTACCCTGGGGCCAGATAGGGCTGGCGTCTCTAGAGGGAAAGCCCCCACCCCGGCAGCCAGCCAGTCCCCCCAGTTAGAATCACAGAATATCAGGGTTGGAAGGGACCTCAGGAGGTCATCTAATCCAACCCCCTGCTCAAAGCAGGACCGCTCCCCAATTAAATCATCCCAGCCAGGGTTTTGTCAAGCCTGACCTTAAAAACTTCTAAGGAAGGAGATTCCACCACCTCCCTAGGTAGCGCATTGCAGTGTTTCATCACCCTCCTAGTGAAAAAGTTTCTCCGAATAGCCAACCTAAACCTCCCCCGCTGCAACTTGAGACCATTACTCCTTGTTAGCTGATGACAGTCTAGATCCATCCTCTTTGGAACCCCCTTTCAGGTAGTTGAAAGCAGCTATCAAATCCCCCCTCATTCTTCTCTTCCGCAGACTAAACAATCCCAGTTCCCTCAGCCTCTCCTCATAAGTCATGTGTTCCAGTCCCCTAATAATTTTTGTTGCCCTCTGTTGAACTTTTTCCAATTTTTCCACATCCTTCTTGTAGTGTAGGGCCCAAACCTGGACACAGTACTCCAGATGAGGCCTCACCAATGTCGAATAGAGGGGAACAATCACACCCCTCGATCTGCTGGCAATGTCCCTACATATACATCCCAAAATGCCATTGGCCTTCTTGGCAACAAGGGCACACTGTTGACTCATATCCAGCTTCTCGTCCACTGTCACCCCTAGGTCCTTTTCTGCTGAACTGCTGCCGAGCCATTCGGTCCCTAGTCTGTAGCGGTGCATGGGATTCTTCCGTCCTAAGTGCAGGACTCTGCACTTGTCCTTGTTGAACCTCATCAGATTTCTTTTAGCCCAATCCTCTAATTTGTCTAGGGCCCTCTGTATCCTATCCCTACCCTCCAGCGTATCTACCTCTCCTCCCAGTTTAGTGTCATCTGCAAACTTGCTGAGGGTGCAATCCACACCATCCTCCAGATCATTTATGAGGATATTGAACAAAACCGGCCCGAGGACCGACCCTTGGGGCACTCCACTTGATACCGGCTGCCAACTAGAACACCCATGGGTGCTGCGGGTCAGGATTGAGGGGCACCGGCAGAGCTGGCGGGTGAGGGAGGCTGGGACAGCAGGGGACTTTAGGTCCCCCGCCCTTCTCCCCCCAGTAGCTGTGGGGATGGGAACTGTCCCCGCCCCCGTGCTGCTGGCTCCCACTTCCTGTTTGCAGGCGGCTGGGGCCAAAGCGCCGAGAGCCCAATTTAGCCTCCAGCTTGTGCTCACTTCCTGAGCACGGGACCAAGCTGGGCCCAGCCCCAGAGCGCTGGGGGGAAGGGATCACTCTGCTGGACTAGAGGCAGCTGGAGCAGAGGAAAATCCCACTCTGCTGCCAGCGGGACAGGGTGCAGTACACACAGCGATGCAGCTGGTATCCCAGCCAGCAGAAGGCAGTGAGGTGTATGTATGTGTACACACCCCGCTCTTCCACACGGGGCAGTAGGATACACCCCCAGCCAGGGGCAGTGTCTCACAGCCCCCTCACTCAGCACCCCACTGCCCAGTTCCCCCCAGGGGAGCCGTCCTGGCAGGATGTGGTTGCCATAGGCAGGGAGCGGGGCCCCTGACTTTGTGGTTCCCTGTGGGGTGGGGGCCATGGGGTTGGCAGCACACACAGCCATTGAGGACTGGACACACAAGGGGCTGATTATGAGGGGCTAGGGGAGCCAGGAGCTGGCACTTGTGGGCCTGACACAGGTGCTAGCCCCAGGCCAGGGAGAGCCAGAGTTGGGCACAGGGGGCTGGGCAGAGGGCCAGGCTTCCTCACCTGGGGGGCAGTACAGGAGGAGGGATGGGGCTTCCCCGCTAGGGAGCACCAGCTCTTTCTGGGAGGCAAACTCCCTAGAAAGGAAAGGCCTCCGGCCTCATTCCCTGCCCCCTTGAGCTAGCCAGCCCCCCGTCATGGGGCCAGATAGGAGCTGGCACCCCCTATACCCCATTTCCACATCTCAGAGCCGGCTGCAGACAAGCCCATCCCATGCCAATTAGGAAACACACTTTTATTACACTGCCTAAGAAAACAGCAAAAACCATACACACCCGGCCAGTGAACAGCTCCCCCCAGCACACCTGTGCCCTACAGTGCCCCCCGCTGGACCAGGCTGGGGGCTCCACCCACAGCCAGCGCTCCCGCTGGGCCAATGACCCTACCCCAAGGGGCACGAGGCCCTGGCTGAGGTGCAGGCAGCGCTAGGTAGCCTATCTGGCCCAAGGGGAGCTGGCAGATTCGCCCACCCCTGGCTCTGGGCTGACTCGGCCCTGAGATGGGGGTACGTGGACTCATAGCCAGTCGCCCTGGCTCAGGATATTGTTACCGGCCCCCCAAGGCTGATTCCAGACAGAGCAGGGCTGGAAGAAAGGGTGACCCAGAGACCCTCAGCAGGGGCGGCCGGGCGGCTCAGCCAAGCCCTGAGACATGAGCCTGGACACTGCGATGTCGACGGCCCTGGGGGATGAGAGAGCTCAAATTAGCACTGAGTGTGCCCTGAATAGCTGCATCTCCCAGCCCGGCAGGCCAGCTGCCCCATGGGGATGGCAGCCATCCCCTGCCCTGCCCCACAGCACCCTCTAGTGTTGCGCCAGGGTAATTACCGGAGCTGGCTGCGCAGATCCTCTCGTTGGCCCCGCAGCACCTCCAGCAGTGGATCCTCCTCGAACTCAGTGCCATCTGATTCTGGGGGCGACAGAGAGAGCCCGGCTCATACCCCAGCCATGTCCCCCCAAATCCCACCTGCCCCGCTCACACCCCAGCCAGGTCCCCCCAAATCCCACTTGCCCCCACTCACACCCCCGCAAGATCCCCCTCCCCCAAGATCCCATCCAGTTCCCCCCAGTCCCCACGGGGACCCTGGCTAGATCCCTCCCTAGCCCTGCTCAGAGCCCCTCCACCCTGAAATGAGACCTGAGCAGATCTCCCATTTCCTGATGCCACTCCTCACTGTGCCCCCCCCCAGCCCTCTCCTCCCTACCCGGGCTGCCAGCCACCCCCTGCACCCCCTCACCCTCTGCCTCCTCTAGCAGCTGAGCCGCCAGCTGCAGCAGCTGTGGGTGCTGGGAGCCAGGGACCGGGAGCTCCCCTGCTGCACCCTGCTCTGAAGGAGAGACTGCTCCCTGCCCTGACTGGTGTCCCCTGGTGGGGTGGGGAGAAGCCGGGGGGGAGAACAGCCTCTCAGAGATCACCTGGGAAAGAGAGATACAGGAGGTCACTTGCCCTGCTCTCTGCACCTCTAGCCCACACCCCTATCCTGCTCCCTGCAGCCAGTGCCCCACCCCGCTCCCCAGAGGCAGCGCCCCTACTGCGCCATCACCCTGCCCCACCCCGCTCCCCTACCCCACCCCCAACTAACACCCCGTCTCACTCCCCACAGCCAGGCTCTCTCTGGGTACTGCACCTGCCCCAGGGCACTGTGGATGGAGGACTCCCCCTTCCCGCTCCTCCAGCTGGGGGTGGTCTCTGGCTCCAGGGCAGCTCTGCCTTGCGACGGCTGAGGTTTGGAAGGCTGCTGGGTCTCTTTAAGTATGTTCTGTGCCACACCCACTGCCCACACTCCCCGCCGAGTATCCCGGGAGGCGGCCTGCTCCGCCGGTCCCGGTCCCGCTGCTCGCCGAGCATCCCGGGAGGCGGCCTGCTCCGCCGGTCCCGCTACCCGCCAAGCATCCCGGGAGCTCCACCTCTCTGCAGCTCCTCCTCCATCTCCCTCAGGCTGTGGTGTGCTGGAGGAAGTTGCAACAGATGCCACCTGCCCCAGGACATGAACTGCTATGGGGTTCTGCCTCACAGCTGGCTCAGCACTCAGGAAGGGCACCTCCAGGGGGTGCCCCATTCCTTGGTGAAGCACAGAGGATCCTGGTGCCCACTCCAGGCCAGATCTCACTTCTGGCTCGGCAGCAGGTGCTGGGAACGCAGTGCCATCTCCGCTCTTCCATGCTGCCACACCTGGCAGCAGCCCAAGGCCAGGACGTGTCATGCACGCCCCATCACCCTGCAGGAATAAGGGGAGAGGTGTGCCAATGAAGGGGCATTGCCTGCAACATCCTGGAATAATATTAAGTATCGCTGGAGCTCACTGCATTAAAAACACAAACATTTGTGCATCACCACGGGATCGTCCATGACTTCGCTGGGAGACACACCAGATGGCAACCCTGGGAAATGCTACAAACTTCAAGGCACTCTCCGAATCAATGGGCCAGCCAACGCCAGCTCGGAGTGCCTAGGAGAAGCTCGGGTGGCGGGGAAGGCACCCTCCAGAGCAGCCCAAGGGGAAACCTGCTGTCAACTACTCACCTGCGACAGGAAGCCCTGCCCAAGGGCCCAAGCTGGACAAGGGAGACTCACAGGCGGATGGGGTTGCTCGGGCGGAGCTAAGACTTGCTACAGATTCCTAGATCCCAAGGCCAGAAGGCACCATAGTGATTACTTAGTCTGGCCCCTTCCATAACACAACCTGAGAACTGTTCTGAAGAATTCCTTGAGCTGCGTGGCAATGGGGGAATTTTCTGTCATCTTTTTATGATGCCAACGTGTGCCTCAGTTTCCCCTATATGACGCATTGTTACCCAGTGGGGGGATGGGACGAAATGGGAATGTTCTTAATGTTTTCTCTGAATACTGTGTGTGTCTCAGCTTCCCCTATATCAGGGGTGGGCAAACTACAGCCCATGGGCCGCGTCCAGCCCGTGAGACCTTTTAATCGGCCCTCCAGCTCCTGCCGGGGAGCTGGAGCTTGCCCCGCTCCGCACATGGCTCCCGGAAGCGGCAGCATGTCCCCCCCAAGGGGACTCTGCATGCTGACCACATCCCCAAGCGCCATCTCTGCAGCTCCCATTGTCCGCAAGGGTGGCGCCTGCAGATGGGGCAGCATACAGAGCTACCTGGCTGGCACTGCACCTCTGCATAGGAGCCGGAGGGGGGACATGCCGCTGCTTCCAGGAGCTGGCTGAGGTAAGCACCACCCAGAGCCTCCACCCCATACCACCTCCCGCGCCCCAGCCCCAATCCCCCTCCCACCCTCCGAACCCCTCAGTCCCAGCCCAGAGCACCCTCCTACACCCCAAAACACTCGTCCCTAGCCCAGAGCCTGTACCCCCTCCCACACCCCAACCCCCTGCCTCAGCCCGGAGTCCCCTCCCATACTCCAAACCCCTCTGTTCCACCCCCAGCCCCCTCCTGCACCCCTGGCTCCACCCCAGAGCCTTCACCCCCACCTGTATCCCAACCCCAGCCTGGAGCCCCCTCCGGCAGCCTGAACTCCTCATTTCTGGACCCACCCCAGAGCCCGCTCCCTCAACTGGAGCCCTCACCCCCAACCCCAATTTCGTTAGTATTCATGGCCTGCCATATAATTTCAATACCCAGATGTGGCCCCCAGGCCAAAAAGTTTGCCCACCCCTGCCTTATATGTTACTCAAGTATCTAGGTGGTGGGATGATTGTTGCAGAGACCCCCAGAGGGCAGGTGTGACTGCCGGTGGGCTGCAGAGAATGGCCCACATGGTGTATCCTGGCAACTGATGGCCAGGCCCCCTCCTCTGCAAGAACCAGCCGGAGGTGCTGGTGCAGACCAGGGGACCTGCTGGCCCAGGAAAGAGACAAAGGAAGGAGGAGGGGCAGTGGGCAGCTGAAAGGGTCAGTCTCCTGGTTTGGGATGAGGGGGAAGCGGGGGGCAGGTGGAGTGCAGGGCTCCATACCCCACCCACCAAAATGGACTCTGTTCCAGGTGGATTCACTGCGGGGAGCTCATGGGGTTGAACGCTCCGAGGTTGGCCCCAGGAAGTGCCGAAGCTGAAGATGCTTCTTGCTCTCGTGGAAGGGCCCCTGCAGGGAGACTTGCTACACCAGAATCTGGGCTGAGCTTCACACAGAGCAGTTCCAGAGCACCCAGACTGTGACTCCATCACAGGGGAAAAGGTTTGTTTGCTCTCAGGATGGGCTGGGAAAGGAGACAAAGGTATGAAGGGTGTCCGGGTCCTTCAAAACGACTGGCCAAGGCAGGCCCTGTATCAATAGAAAAGCCTAGAAGAAATGGCAAGCAGTCACCAGGACGCTGCCTGTAGGTGGAAGTGTCCCAGAGGAGACGGATTTCCCCGCCTCTCCACAGGGAGCAGAGCAGAGACCCAGCTGGGGAACAGAAGACAGGGAAAGTGCGAGGTGGGGGGAATAAAGCCTTGGCTGCTGGAGAGGTCTGGGGGCTCTCCCCGGGACCTGACCAAGGAGGTTGGATGGACGGACAGACAGGGTCAGAATGTGGGGTTCATTACAATGTGGCTGGGTTTGGGGTTTGTCACAGAGTCACCGGGCGATGCTCTGGAACTACTCCCTATGAAGCCAGTCAGGACTCTGGGGGAACCTCCTCTCTCTGAGCTACACTGTCTCCAGGGCAAGAAGCTTACACAGCTTTGACCTTCCTGGAACCTCAGCTCTCAGAGCCTTCAGCATGCCTCTCTCTCGCTAATCCCCTTTCATTCTACTGCTCCCCAGTCACTTACTGCAGGATGCTCTGTCCACAGGGTGCAGTTTATCATAGAATCTTAGGGTTGGAAGAGACCTCAGGAGGGCATCTAGTCCAATCGCCTGCTCAATGCGGGACCAAAGCCAACTAAATCATCCCAGCCAGGGCTTTGTCAAGCAGGGCCTTAAAAATTTCTAAGGATGGAGATTCCACCTCCTCCCTAGGTAACCCATTCCAGTGCTTCACCACCCTCCTAGTGAAATAGTGTTTCCTAATAGCCAACCTAGACTTCGTCCACTGCAACTTGAGACCATTGCTGCTTCTTCTGTCATCACTGAGAACATCATAGCTCCATCCCCTTTGGAACCCCTCTTCAGGTAGTTGAAGACTGCTCTCAAATCCCCCCTCACTCTTCTCTTCTGCAGACTAAATAACCCCAAGCCTCTCCTCTTCACCTTCCCTCAGCCTCTCCTCGTAAGTCATGTGCCCCAGCCCCCTAATCATTTTCATTGCCCTCCACTGGACTGTCTAATTTGTCCACATCCCTTCTGTAGTGGCGGGGGGACCGAAACTGGACAATACTCCAGGTGTGGCCCCACCAGTGCCGAATAGAGGGGAATAATCACTTTCCTTGATCTGCTGGCAACGCTCCTACTAATACAGCCCAATATGCCGTTGGCCTTCTTGGCAACAAGGGCACATGCTGACTCGTATCCAGCTTCTGGTACTCAGTAATCCCCAGGTCAGGTCCTTTTCTGCAGAACTGCTGCTTAGCCAGTCAGTCCCCAGCCTGTAGTGGTGCATGGGATTCTTCCTTCCTAAGTGCAGGACTCTGCACTTGTCCTTGTTGAACCTCATCAGATTTCTTTTGGCCCAATCCTCCAATTTGTCTAGGTCACTCTGGACCCTATCCTTACCCTCCAGCATATCTACCTCTCCCCCCAGCTTAGTGTGTGAACTTGCTGAGGATGCAATCCACACCATCATTCAGATCATTAATAAAGATGTTGAACAAAACGAGTGCCCCAGGGGTCAGTCCTGGGGCACTCCGCTTGATACCAGTGGTCAACTAGACATCGAGCTGTTTATCACTACCCGTTGAGCCCGACAATCTAGCCAGCTTTCTATCCACCTTATTGTCCATTCATCCAATCTATACTTTTTTAAACTTGCTGGCAAGAATACTGTGGGAGACCATATCAAAAGCTTTGCTAAAGTCAAGACATATCACATCTACCGTATTCCCTATATCCACAGGGCCAGTTACCTCATCATAGAAGGCAATCTATCCCACCACTGCCACCAGTTGTCACGGAATCCCCGGGCCGATGCTCTGTAACTACTCCCTACGAAGCCAGTTAGGACTCTGGGAGAGCCTCCTCTCTCTGAGCTATACTGTCTCCAGGGCAAGAAGCTTACACAGCTTCGACCTTCCTGGGTCTGACCTCAGAGCATTCAGCATCCCCTTCCACACCGCCTGGGCGGGGAGGCCAGAGGGTCCTGCACTCCAACTCCGCAGTCAGACATGACTCTCAGCCAGCCAGTAAAACAGAAGGTTTATTCGTCAACAGGAACACAGCATAGGGCAGAAATCAGTGATTTTCAGCCAAGTCCATCTTGGGGGGGAGGGGAGCCCAGAGCCAGGGCTCTGGTTCTCCCCCTGCGTACCAAACCAGCCAAGACCAACATGCTTCCAGCTGCCTGGCCCCTGCCCTGCCATTGCTCCTCCTCCGGCCTTTGTCTCACTTCCTGGGCCAAGAGTCTCCTGTTCGCATCCCCCTCCTAGGTCTCAGCTTACGAAGGGGCGGCCATAGCATCCATGTGGGCAGCTGGATCAGGCCCCGCAAAAGTCACACACCCTTATTCCCACCACCTAGACATTGGTGCGATACACGGGGAAACTGAGGCACACACAGCACTCATGCAAAACAATAAGTCTCACATACAACATAACAAGGGGAAAATCCCCACTTTGTCACAGGGTTGACCTGGCTACGATAAATCACCCCTTCACCTTCCCTTCTTCGTTAAGCTATAATCTCAGGCTGCGGCTATGTTACAAAAAGGACATCAATCTAACTTACATTGGCATGTGGCTGCTGCAGTTATTGAACGGTGACTGTGTGCCCACGTAAGTTGGCTACCTTGCATCACCCTAACTCTAGTGTAGGCCAGGGCTTAGGGATGACACTTCCACGACTAGGTCAACCCAACGCAGCCTACCTCGAACGAACCGAGTAGTGCAGACCAGGCCTACATCTGTCGCTCTTGGGCAGGTTTTCTAACCCTTGAACCCTTCTCTGGTCCCCCTCCTATTTATCCTTATCCTTGAGCAGTAGCACAGAGGTGGATGGTGAGGTCCAGCACGCGGGCTATGAACTGGACAGCACTGAGACAAGGCAAGAGCTGGCAATAGAGCTGGACCAGAAAGGCTCTGAGCAGTTTGTGGCTAGGAAAGGCAGCAGCTGTATGATGCCCTGTCACACATAAAGGCTCACCCGGGAGCATCACTGGTGCAAGAATTGGTGGGGGGTGCTCTGAGTGGGGCGGGGGGATTTACACAGAAATGGTAGGTGAACTATGATGAAGCGGGGGGGGATTTTCTTGGTGTCTTGCATGAGTGCGGTCTGTGGCTCAGTTCCCCTGTGTACTGCGTGCTTAACGAGGTGGTAGGAGGGAGTTTGTTGCTGGAGAGGACCAGGTGTGACCTCACCTGGCAGTCAGGACCTCAACAACTGCCTGGAGATTGGGTACCCTAGTGACTAGTAGGACCCCCAGTTTGGCAGTCAGCCGATTCTGTCCCATGGCAGAACAATGGGCTGAGGAGAGAGGAAGGACCTCTGCGGCTGGGTTCCAGCGAGTGGGGGAACAAAGGATGGAAGAGAGAGGGCCTCAGTGGCCTGTATACCTGGGACCAAAACAGTGAACTGAGGAGGAGCTGTAGGGAAGGTGATATAGGGTGCTTGGCTGGAAGGAGGACGCTGCTGAGCTGGGGACAAAGAGCAGCCTGAGCCCAGCAGGACTGGGACAGACCCACATGGATGGTGCTGAGACTGGACAGGCTCAAGAGCCCCGAGAACTGCCTGTCCTGGGTTCAGAGGCTCACTAAACCCTCCTGTGTTACACTGGCTGGGAGTCACTGCAGGGTAGAGATCGGGGTTGCATTGCTCTCTCTAGGCACAGAGGCCCCGGGGTCCAGCGTGAGTGGACACTCTGAGGGGACCCATGGAAGGTTCAGAGGGGTGCAGGTCCAGGAGGCGCTAGAGCACAGGGTTTAACCCCCGGGGAGCGTGTGGACCCACGAGAAGGGCTGTCACACTGACGGGAGCTCCTCCCAGGGACCGTACAGAGCCGGGAGTGCAGGGGGAATGAGAGTCCGTGACATGACCCCAGGATAGTTTGACTTGTCCAGCACTCTGGGGCAGGGCAGGCAGGGAACAGGCACATACAACATTGCAGTGGGGCAGCTCGCCCAGCACTGAGATGTAGCCAGCTCTTGGGCAGGGCAGACAGGGAACAGCCCCACAGCTGGCTGTGCCCCCATGATCCCTGCTGGGAGAGGCAGGTCTCCCAGAATCATCCCCTCAAATCATCCCTGGGCTCCTACCGTCTTTGGGCCCCAGGCCAGCTGACTCTTCCAGCCCAGCATGGGCAGTGACCTGCTGGCCTGGCTTGCCTGCTCCATCTTCCGACGCAGGCGCCACTGGAAAAGGATGTCATCCTCCGGCCGAGTGGAAGAGGAGCTTTGTGGGATATGGGCAGGAGGCAGGGACCCTGGGGGGAGACAAAGGGAGGAACAAGAGACTGGGAATAACCCACTCTGGGCCCGGATGGGAGCTGGCGCCCCCTGGAGAGGAAAGGCTCTGTGTTCCATTCCCTGCCCCCAGAGCCAGCCAGTTCCCCACCCAGATGGGAGCCGGTGCCCCCTAGAGGGGAAGCTCTTGTGTTCCATTCCCCTCTCCCTGAGCCAGCTCATCCCCACCCAGGGGCTGGATCGGAGCTGGTGCCCCCTAGAGGGGAAAGGCCCAGTACTCCCGTTCCTACCTGGGGAGAGCTCCAGCAGGGAGAGGTAAGGGGGGCTGGGAAGCGCCTGGTCCGAGTCCGGGATGCTGGATGGAGGTGTGGAGCGCAGCCCCTCAGAGCTGACGGGGATGGTGCTGCTCAGGGAGGACTCACTGCAGGAAGAGCAGGCAAGCTTAGAGGGGGCAGCGGGTTTGTCCGTTGGAGGGCATCCTCCTCTCCCCAGTGTGCAGGAGGGGCCAGAGGGGGGATACCCAGCGGGGGTGTGCGTGTGTCCAACAGGGGGTGAGATGGGGGGGGGTTGCAGGGGTGGGGATGTGTACACGGCAGGGAAGAGGGTGCCAACGGGGGGGTGGAATACCCAGTGCGGGGGAGAGGGGGTGTCTGCACAGTACCTTCTCAGCAGCAGCCGGGTGGCTCTCTCCTGCAGGCTGCAGGTGTCGGGGTCAGGCGACTCCAGCAGGGAAGTATCTGAGGGGACCCCCTGGAACAGAGCAAGTGTGCAGTGCAGGCAACAGCCCCACAAACAGGCCCCAGGGACTGTCCCCCACAGAGCCAGCCAGAGTACATGGCCCCCCGCTGCCCCAGAGAGGGGCTGGGCAGGGTCCTGGGGGCAGAGGAATCCCCAGAGCAGAGAGAGAGAGGGGCTGGGCAGGGTCTTGTGGGGGAATCCACAAAGCAGATAGAGAAGGCCTGGGCAGGGTCCTGGGGGTGGGGTGGGATCCCCAGAGTGGATAGAGAGGGGCTAGGCAGGGACCTGCAGGCAGAGGGATCCCCAGAGTGGAGAGAGAGGGGCTAGACAGGGTTCCAGGGGCACCCCAGAGCCAGCCTGGCCCTCTCCCTTGTTAAGTGACTGCCCGGTGCCCGCCAGCTCTGCGTCCCTGCAAGCGACATACTGACCATGGGGCGCAGCGGCGGTCTGGCCTCTTCCAGCTTGGCGCAGTCTGTAAGGAGATGGCCCAGTTAAAGGAGGGTCCAAGGAACCAACCAGCCCCTCCACCCGCAGGGACCTCAAGTGGGGGAGGGGTATGGACCCTTTAGTCTAAGTGCCCTCCTGCAAGCAGGGACCCTGAGATAGGGAATGGGGGACCCCTGCCCAGCAAGGGGGGTACCTGGCTTTGCCCCCCCTTTCGGGGTGGAGCTGTCAGAGGGAGGTGCTGGCTCGAGCCACCAGAACTCCCTGGCTGTGGGGATGGGGGGCACCTGGCGCTGGCTGCGGCTGCTCGGCTGCCCATGGCGGAAACGCTCTATGTACCTGCAGGGAAAGGAGATGGTGTTAATGGTCACCTGCCCCGCCCGGAGCCAGGCCTAAGACCAAAGAGTCCTGGCTCCCAATCACCACTTCCCCGCTCTAACCACTAGACCCCACTCCCCTCCCAGAACTTAGAGAGAACCCAAGAGTCTTGGCTCCTAATCTGCCCTCCCTTGCTCTAACCACTAGACCCCACTCCCCTCTCAGAGCTGGGATAGAACCTAGGAGCCCTGGCTCCCAGCCCCCACCCACCACACTCTGACCACCAGGCTCCACTGCCCTGGGAGCAGCTCACTTGGCAATGATGGACACCCCAGCCCGGGCTGAGGCTAGGGGGTCCAGCAGCTGCCTCAAGTCTGGCGTCTTCTCGGGGGTGCTAGGGGAGCTGCAGTCGGTCGAGGGCCATGATTCCAGGACGGGATTGGTGGAGTCTGAGTCCAGAGCTGTCCCCCAGCAGCTGGGGCCCTGCAGGAAGCTGAGGTCTTGGGGGCTGGAGGCTGTGGGCTCAGGGGGGCACTGTCGGTGCAAGGCGATGGCAGGGACACTTGGCAGCAGGTGGGCTGGGCTCAGGGCCTAGGGGGGAAATGGAGAAAGCTCAGGAGTGTGATGGGGGCCAGCCTGGGCAGAGACTGCACCCCCATCTCTCCCAGGATGCAGCCCCCACAGACCTCCACAGCCCAACCTGGTTTCCCCGTAACAGCCCCTGCCTGACCCAGCTCCACCCCTGCAGCCCCCTAACGTGACCCAGCTCCCCTCTGCAGCACTCCCCCACACAGCCCAACCCGGCTTCCCCTAACTCACCAAACATAGCCTTTCCCAGGACCCCCAATGCCTCTCTGCAGCCCCCACCCTGACTCAGCTTCCCCCCAAACTCCACAACACAGCATGACCCAACTCCCCTCTCCAGCCCCCCAATGCCTTCTCATACCCTCCCCCACCGGACCGTGCACTGGTGCTGTGGGCCAGGCAGGCGGGCAGGCGAAGGGTGGTAGTGGCTCCGGGCTGGGCTCCCCAAGGCAAAGGGACTCCCCTGGACAGAGAACAGAGCTGTGCTGCAGGCAAAAGGGGAATTAGCAGGGCTCAGGGGCAGGGCCGGGCACCCCCCGCCAACCCAACCCCTAGAACCAGACAGCATCGCCCCCCCCCGCCCCCGGGACCAGACACCATCGCGCCCCCCACTCCCTCCCACACCCCGGGACCAAACAGCATCGCCCCCCCCGTCCCCACACACACCCCAGGACCAGACACCATCGCCCCCCCAGTTCCCCCCAATCCCCGCCAGCATCGCCCCCCCCGTCCCCACACACACCCCAGGACCAGACACCATCGCCCCCCCAGTTCCCCCCAATCCCCGCCAGCATCGCCCCCCCCGTCCCCCACACACCCCAGGACCAGACACCATCGCCCCCCCAGTTCCCCCCAATCCCCGCCAGCATCGCCCCCCCGTCCCCACACACACCCCGGGACCAGACACCATCGCGCCCCCGTCCCCAGGGACCAGACGGCATCGCCGCCCCACGGCCTGAGCACGCTAGTATGCAGCCAGCTCTGGGGGAACCGGAGGGAAGGTTGGGGAAGCGGGAGGAGCCAGGACCCGATCTCGGAAGGACCCTACCTGGACTCCATCCTTCCCAGCCCCGCAAGTGCGGGACCGTGGGGGTTATGGGAACCCAGGCGTCCGGGCTCCACCCCCTGTCCCAGCAACCCCCAGGACCCTCCCCCAACCGAACTTGCCGCCCAGGCCATCACCTAGCAACGACCGCCAGGCATGTCGGGAAAAGCCGGCAGAGGATGGGGGTGGGCTTGTGTCCCATAATGCACCACGCTGTCCGGGATTTCCCCCGGCCCCGCCGCTGAAAATGGCAGCCCAGGCGCCTGTCGGCGGGTCCTACACTTCCCATAAGGCACAGCGCCTCCTGACTACACTCCCATGGTGCCCCGCGCCTCTTTGCCTACAACTACCGTGAGTCATTTCGCCACTGACTACAACTTCCATGGGGCAGCGCAGCGCGCCACTGGCCACTCGATAAAAATGGCCGCCGGGCAGGTCTGTGCGTCCTATGACGACATATCCTATGAGTCATAGCGCGCTGTGACTACAGCTCCCCTGGTGCTCCCGTCTACTTCCACCCGTTCAAAATGACCGCCGGGCGCGCTCGCGCTACCCTTCCCAGGAGGCAAAGAGCCGGTCGGCAGACACGACGCGGACTACAGCACCCAGCGTGCCTAGCCAGAGAGGCCGGGTGGCGATTGGGTCTTGGGCGCTGATTGGCGGCGATGCTCGCCAATGGGAGGGGTGCAGACGGCCGGGCCCCTGGGCGCGCTCGGGCAGCACCGAGTCGTTGCTGCTGGTGTCGGCTGGAGGGAGGTGAGACAGCGGGGGGAGGGGTGTCCGGGCCCTGGAGCGGGGGGCGGAGGTGTGTGGGATGTGGGAGCGGGGTCGGTAGGAGGGGGTGGGGGGAGCGTAGGGGGGTGTATGGGGAACGTGGGGTGGGAGGCGGGGGTGGAGATCAGGGTGGAGCTAGGGGGTGGGGGAGAGTTCGGGGGTGGGGGATGTAGGGGGTGCGGAGGTGTGTGGGATCTGGGAGCGGTGTTGGTAGGAGGGGGGAAGCGTAGGGGGTGTATGTGGGGTGGGGGGTGGGGTGGAGATCAGGGTGGAGCTAGGGGGTGGGGGATGTAGGGGGTGCGGAGGTGTGTGGGATGTGGGAGCGGTGTCGGTAGGAGGGGGTGGGGGGAGCGTAGGGGCTGTATGTGGAAGGTGGGGTGGGAGGTGGGGTGGAGATCAGGGTGGAGCTAGGTGGGTGGGGGAGAGTTCGGGGGTGGGGGATGTAGGGGGTGCGGAGGTGTGTGGGATGTGGGAGCGGTGTTGGTAGGAGGGGTGGGGGGAGCGTAGGGGGTGTATGTGGAACGTGGGGTGGGGGGTGGGGTGGAGATCAGGGTGGAGCTAGGGGGTGGGGGATGTAGGGGGTGCGGAGGTGTGTGGGATGTGGGAGCGGTGTCGGTAGGAGGGGTGGGGGAAGCGTAGGACGTGTATGGGGAATGTGGGGGTGGGGTGGAGATCAGGGTGGAGCTAGGTGGGTGGGGGAGAGTTCGGGGGTGGGGGATGTAGGGGGTGCGGAGGTGTGTGGGATGTGGGAGCGGTGTTGGTAGGAGGGGGTGGGGGGAGCGTAGGGGGTGTATGGGGAACGTGGGGTGGGAGGCGGGGGTGGAGATCAGGGTGGAGCTAAGGGGGTGGGGGGATGTAGGGAGTGGGGAGGTGTGTGGGTTGTGGGAGCGGTGTCGGTAGGAGGGGGTGGGGGGAAGTGTAGGGGGTGTATGTGGAATGTGGGGTTGGAAATGAGAGTGGTGCTGGGGGGGAAGTTTGGGGGTAGGGGGATGTAGGGCGTGCGGAGGTGCATGCAATGTGGGAGTGGTGTTGGTAAGAGCAGGTGGAGATGTGTGGGGTAGCTCGGAGGGGTGCTTGGGAATGTGGGGTTTGAGGTGGAGCTATATGGGGAGGAGAGTTCGGGGGTGGGGTGGATGTGGCTGGAGATCTGGGTGGGAGGGTGGATGGGATGTTGGAGCGGTGTCTGTTGGAAGGGGGGAAGCGTAGGGGGTGTATGGGGAACGTGAGGTTGGAGGTGGGGTAGTGCTGTGGGGGGGAGAGTTCAGGGGGTGGGGTAGTTCGTATGGGGTGGGGTTGGGGGTAGAGCTATGTGGGGGGGAGAGTTGGGGATGTGGGAATGGAAGGAATGTGTGGGGTCTGTGGGGTATGTGGGGGCAGGGTTGAGAGGTGTATGCTGCGGGGGGAGATACCTCTGGGGGAGAGTATGAGGTGTGTGGCGGTGATACCAGGGCTGGGCGTGGCCCGTTTGAGTGGTGGGGTATGTGCGGTGAGGGGGTGTATGTTACTGGGCTCTTGCCTGGTCCGCATTGGTGTGTATGGGGTGGTGTATGCGTCGTACCGGGGCTGAGCCAGGTCTGCATTGGGTGGGGGGGCGCAGGCCCATGGTAGTAGGTTGGCCAGGTACGGGGGCTGCGTGTGGGCTGGGGAACGGCAGGCCCACTAGCTGCCTCATTGCCCCCAGAGTACCCATGGAACTGTGCTTGAAATTCAAAATCCAACTGTTTCCCAGCACAGCCCTGCCCCAGGTACCATCTTGTTCCTGAGCGGCACAAAAACTGGCCAGTGCCACCTGGGCATTACTGCCTCTATCCGGCATTGTCAGAGCAGAGTGGTCCCTGAGGGGCCCCTGGGAGTTTCTGCCTCTAGCTGGGTTTGCGGCTTTGTCAAAGCAGAATGGTCTGGAAATCGAGGAGGTGTGTCCCCTGCTGCAAGCTTGGCCGGTTCTGGTTTTGCTGCTACTTTTAGTAGATGGATGGCTTACAGTTCCCAATCCACCATCCCTGAGGAAATGGGCCCAGAATGGAAAAAGGTACCGCAGCCAATGGCAAGGAGACAAAAGCCCTGAAATCCCAGCTTGTCCCCTTTTTAGGGGATGTCATTTTGGCTGGCTGCAGACGTGAAGATTGTGCAGGTTTTGTGCAGCGTCCTGAGCCGGAAAAGCATCTGTGAAATGCTGCTCCATTTCTCCCCCTGCCCTTGTGGGGGCTTTTGGGCTAGCACATTTCCCCTTAGGTCTGCGTCCCCTTCAGTCTGTCAGCTGGAGCTGAGTGTGGCTGGAGAACTTGGCTATGGACTTGACCCATTTCAGCCCATCATATCGGTCAGCTAAGCTACAAAGAGAAGGGAAATGACCCTGGTTTCTGTCTGTGTGGCTTTGCCCAACTGCTAGAAAAACAGGCCAAGCAAAAGCTTTGTACCATGTTGCTTTGGGCAGTCGGTCCCTTCATTGCTGCTGTGTTGTGATCCTGTAGCGCTGAGCACTCCGGTTCTCTTTAAAAGCTGGTTGGTGACTTATTTTGGGCTTCTGAGGGCCAATAGAGCTTGTTGTTGAAAAATCTGGAACCAGATTCAGCATGGAAAGGGTCAGGACTCCTGGGTTCTATTTCCCTCTGCCCCATCCCCCTTCTGAGCCAGGATAGAACCCAGGAGTTCTGACTCCCAACGCCCCCCCCGGCTGTAACCCACCATCCTGCTCTCCATGTCTATGTCCCCATAGCACGCTCTCTGACTCCAGGTCTCTCTTTGCAGGGTTCCTGGCCCCAGGTTACCATGCTGCCTACGAAGGTGGAAATCGAGAAGCAGGGTAGGTTCTGTACCTCTGTGGAACTGCCTGAAGAGCCCTGGTGGTACCAGATGGCAGGGTGGGCACCTCCAGCTACCTAGTCTGGGATTCCAGCTGCCCCCCAGCCAGGCACTGAAAGACATTCCCACCCCACAGCTGCTATGTGCCCAGCAGCTGATCCATTCTAAGGAGGCCACAGAACTTACACCCCCTGGGGGAGGGTCATCATGGGGGCAGTTGGGGGTTACATGCCTGTCTCTGCATGGGCTCTACCCACCCTGGGCATGTTTTGATCCTCAAAATACTTTGGCGAGTGGAGGGTCCCAATTGCTTGCCATCAGGATCTTTGGGGTGCACACCCGGCATCCACGCCCATTCAAAGGGACAAGTTTTATGATGGTCCAGTCAGGGTTCAGGGTGCAAACCAGCCCAGTGAGGGGTTGTCTCCACTTGCCCGGTAGCCTGGAGTGCCTTCCAGTGCTTTGCTGCTGGGAGGCTCACAGCCAATCTACCAGCATGCAGGTCACCCCTTGAGTGTGTGCTAGACAGCCCTGGCCCAGCAGCCTGTCTGCAGCCCCACCAGCAAGCTGACCCCAACATGTTCCAATTCCCAAATTTCCCCCAGAGTATGCTCTGCCATGTCCAGCCCTCTCCTGGCCAGTTCAGAGAAATAATGCGGTTCCTTTCCTCCTTGAAAGACACCCACGCATCACAGCTTATTAATCTCACTGGGATGAATGCACCCACCTTTCAAACACAGAGGTGAGTTGGCTTGTAAGAATAAGACCCGTTTATGAACAATAGGACACAATAATGACAGGTTTCAGAGTAGCAGCCGTATTAGTCTGTACTCGCAAAAAGAAAAGGAGGACTTGTGGCACCTTAGAGACTAACACATTTATTTGAGCATAAGCTTTCGTGAGCTACAGCTCACTTCATCGGATGCATGCCGTGGGATTCAGCCACTGAATGCATCCGATGCAGTAAGTTGTAGCTCGCAAAAGCTTATGCTCAAATAAATGTGTTAGTCTCTAAGGTGCCACAAGTCCTCCTTTTCTTTTTGAGGACACAATAAGTGATGCCAAGTAAAAACAATCAAGTTAGAAAGGGGTACAGGCAAAACACAAGTGAAAACATACATCTAAAACAATCTATCAAGATACAGGTGGTGGTCAAGATGGTCTGTCTGCCTGCTTGCTCTTCCCAGCCTCAATCAGGACCTTCACAAAAGCACAACATGCTGGCTTCCCTTGTCCTTTTAGGTGCAAGATCTTTACCTAAGCAGATTTCTCACCTGTGTTCCGTTCTAGAGACTTCAACACCCCTGTGGTGGAAGAACCCATTTTTCTTAGCTTGCAGTAGCTCTGATCTCTTGTGTCTAGTGACAGGTGCCAAAGGTGGTTTCTGTCCTTGCCTTATACCTTCAGAGAACTTGTTCTAAGCAGCAGGTTGACCTCAGACTGTTTGCCGTTCCCATGGGCTTCCCATGCTCTATATGGTTTCTGTGTAAATGGGCCTGTCATCAGTTCTGATCACATCTTGCTTAATCTCCTGGGAGGCAGGGAGCTGACTAGCTGGGAGTGAGCTGTTTCTCCCTGTGTGTGGACACAGGCTGTAAAGTGTAACCTCACTAAGTGTCAGTATTTCTCCCCATAGCATTAATACAGACATCTCCCCAGATATTCATCACCAAGTGTCATTAGCTTTCAGAAAAAACCTCACTTGATACCCTCTGATAATACATAATATCGTATGCAACCCGTTGAGTCAATTGCTTATCATTGAGGTTCAACCCCCCCGCCCTGTCTTTATAGCCCAATCAACCTTTGCAATGTTTGCTTTGGACAGTAGAAGTCTGACCAATTTTCTCTGGGCATGTGGGTTCAGTGACATTGTAGTTGCAATCACAGATGTGTGCAAAAAGCCAGACAATGGTGTGTGGTTGAAAGCTTGTTGAGGGCTGAGAAGCCTGTTCTGGCTAGTCCAGACTTGAGCTGTGCACAGACACCTCACACGCTGGGTTAGGGGCTGCACTAATGCAATCGGGACAGTAATAACTCCCCCAATGCTTTATGAAGCGAGAATCTGACACCCGCTGAACAGAATTACTCTGTCATAGAAAGAGAATGCTTGGCCGGAGCGTGGGCAGTGCAACAGAAATTCTGGGGCCTAACCGATCACTCTGCATTAGCATGATGGCTCCAGTCCCAAACTACTCTGATGGAGCATGCCGCTCTAAGAATATGAGATGGAAATTGTACACAGAAAGGGAACAGAGACCCTGGTCCAGGAAACAGGGCCTTTGGGTCTGCCAGTGGGTAACCCTCCTGCAACATTGTAAGGGGGGCAGGTGACCCGAAGCATGCCTGGATTCACACCCTTTGTACAAAATATGCCTTGGGAGGTGCTAGCGGAAAGCTCATGATTCACTGGGTATTAATATCATCGTGTAACATGGCTGCAGGCAACTGGTGCAAAGTTATGGATGTGAACTGAAATGATAATTGGGGGGGTTGTGAGTTCTATCCTTGAGGGGGCCATTTAGGGATCTGGGGCAAAAATTGAGGATTGGTCCTGCTTTGAGCAGGGGGTTGGACAAGATGATCTCCTGAGGTCCCTTCCAACTCTGATATTCTAAGTTGGTTGCCAGCCAAGCAGGAACTACCCCACTGTAGCCAGAAGGGTGAGTTTTCCACTCCCGCAGTGCTCTGAAAGACCGTGAGAATGTCGTGTAAACAGGCCCACCACACTCACAAAGGGGGGAGGCGAATGGCGCACTACCACGGTGGAGGGGAGGGAGATAGCCAATCACATGTCTCATGTTCATTCGGTTACACCGGCAGAGGCAGGACTAAATGATTTCCATCTTTGCAGACAACTCCAACTGGGTGGTGGGGGACAGACCTCATGGTGCCACCTCACAACTGGAAATAGGCTTTTGTCTTTGACGTTTTTGAGAGGCCAGGAGACCCCAAGTGATCTGGCCGACCCCTAAGATGAGAGAGGATCTATCCCCCTTTGACTTTGGGGGATCAATCTGGCCCCTGGGGTTCGGTCAGCTGGCTTGGCAGAGATGTGGGGAGGTTTTACCTTCCACCATGTCTGCCTTGTTAAGTTTCAGTCACTGGACCGCGTTTTCTTTCCCTTTCTCTTGTAACCGTTCCTGCCACTTAAGCTCATTGCAAAGCTTTTTGGAATTACATGAACATGGTTTATGTTGAATCTCGACCCATCCCAGGCTGTGTCTGAACTCAGCTGTTGGGGAACTTCAGTTCACGTAACAAACTGTGAGCTATTGACTCTGTAAAGAAGCTACAGACCCAAACCTCCCTCTGATTGTCCCAGGACAGGGCTGGACATCTCAGAAAACATGGTTTGGGGAGATTCCGGGCTGGCTGGAGTGTGGACTCACTTGACCCATTGATAACCAAGGCTGGGTATCGCAGGCCGACTCCTGGAGCGAAAGCGTTGGATGAGGGCTGGCCATAGAGCGCATGCTCAGTCCTGACTGGGAGTGTCCCAGGCAGACAGCTGCAGTAATAAGGTGTTGTGAGACCCGTGTGGGTAAGGGGAGACACAACTCTTTCCCCGTCTGGATTGCACCCCACAACATGACCGGTTCTATTTTGCCTCCCCCTGTGTTCAGGTTTCTTCAGTTCCTGTCCCAAAGCAGTTTTTGGACCTCCTGTGTTCTGTCCTGGCTCAGGGAGGAGAGTGGGGTTTAGTGATTATGGCAAGGGGGGGCTTGGAGTCAGGACTCCTGGGTTCTATTCTAACCCTGCAAGAGCCCCAAGAGACAAGGTGCTAACCTCTTCGCTCTGGCCAGTTGTAGCTTGTGTTTAGCTCTTCCTCAGCTGCCCTGCCCTGGAGATGGCTGCATTCCAGTGCCAGACAAGCCATCCCTGTGGGTGGAGCCCTTTGGGATGTGCAGAGCTGGGCGGGGCTGTGGAGAGGCTGGCTGTGAGGGAAGGCGCAAGTTCCTCTCCCACTATCACGCTCAGGGCTCCAGGTGTCTGAGTTACACTTCCCACTGCAGATCTGGAGATGACCAACGCCCGGAGCCGCCTTGATGCTGTGCTGCAGTGTCTGCTGGAGAAAAGTGATGTGGACCGGTGGGTGGAGATACATACGGACCGGTGTGGGGATGAGAGCATAGGCTGGGAGTTGGGCTTGGAACAGAGCTGGGGGAATATGGGGCCTTTCACTTCTGGGGGGCACCAGTTCTAATCCACCGCCAGGGCAGGGGTCAAGCGGGCTGTTTGGGGCAGCAGGAAAAGAGACACAGGTCCTTTCCCTTTTAGGGGGCACCCCTGGGCATGGGACTGGCTGGCTCGGGTGTGGGGAATGGCAATGGGGCCTTTTCCCTCTGGGGAGTGATGGGTCCCTCCAGCCCCACGGCAGTGGATCAGCTGGCTCGGGGGCTGGGCCCCCTGGGTTGCATGCCATGGGGGATGGGATCGGGCTGGCTCTGATTCGGACTGACATGCTCCTTGCAGGGAGCAGATGGACGAGGATGCCGGGAAGACGTCCAGTGACCCGCTCAGCAAGTAAGGAGCCTCTGACCAGGAGCTGTTGGGGGGGCTGTGTGGGGGGAGCCTTTCTCCTGTGGCCCCTTGGGAAGCCAGGTCAGAGCTGGGAGGGCCCACAACATTCCAGTGCTGAGCTGTGGAATGGCAGGATTGTCCCTTTCACTCAGAGCCCCGCGTTACTCCAGCCGGGTTCAGCTCCCAGCCCTTGGTTCTTCCCCACCCCCATGCTGACCTCCTCCGATCACCACCCGTGCTCCTCAGACCCCCCTCCTTCTCCTGGGTCAGGGGTGTGGGCAGGATTGGAGCAGGGGGCACCATGTCTAGCAGCGGGGGCCTGCTGCCCCTGGGAAGGGTTGGGGGGCCTTGCACCTCGGGCCTCACCTCCCCTCTCCTCTTGTCTTTGCAGGGACTCCTCCCCCTCTGCGACTGGGAAGAGGTGGGTACTTCCAGTGGCATTGTGCCTCGCTGTGCACCATAGGGCTGTCAGGCCCAGACACCACCCTGACGGGAGATGGACGAGTAGACGGGGGAGGCCCTGGGGTCTAGTGGGTTAGAGCAGGGCGGCTGGGAACCAGAGAGGCCTGGGTTCTCCCTCAGCCGTGGGTGAGTAGTGGGATCTGGTGGGTTGGGAGGGAGGGAGGGGGAGTCAGGACTCCTGGGTTCTCTCCCTCTTTAGCCATTTGACCTGATGCAAGTCCCTTTGCAGTCAGCACCTCAGTTCTGTCTGTGAAGTAGAGGTGACACCCCCAGCTCTTGGAAGGGCATTATGAGGCTGAAGTTTTGTTATTAAAGGGCTTAGAGATTCTCCAGCAATAATCACTGTGTGGCTGTTTCCCAGCTGCCCCACCCCAGAGCTGGCTGCATCTCCGTGCTGGGCGAGCCTTCCTGTGCAAGGAGCCCTTGTGGGGAGGGGGTGGCAGGACGGTGCTAGGATGGGGATATCTGTGTGGGGAAGGGCTGGCTCCTCTCCCAGGATCATGCCTGAGGCTCCATGTGTCTGGGCCCCCATTCAGCCCTATGGCGGGGAGTCCCTTCTATGGCCTGGCTTCAGTCCCTGGAGGTGTTGGGGCTTGGCAGTCCACCATTGATCTGTCCCCACCCCCACGGCAGGCCCTCAGCACGGTTCTCCCATCACCGGCGCAAGAAGAGGAAGGAGACAGATGATGGATTGACTGAGGGTGGCCAGCAGAGACAGAGTAAGTGGGGGTGGGGCACAGGGCCTTCCCCTCTAGGTGGTGCTGGCTCCTATCTGGCCCAGGGCAGGGGACTGACTGGTTCGGGGTTGGGGGGGGGGACTGGAACATGGCTGGGTTGGGGGGCAGGGGGAATGGGGCATGGGGCCTTCCCCCCCCCAGGGGGTGCTGGCTCACATCCCGAGCAGCGGGCTGGTTAGTGGGGGTTCCCGTCTGATGGTTTTTCTGCTTTCACCCCCAGACACCTACATCATCAAGCTGTTTGACCGGAGTGTGGACCTGGCGCAGTTTGCGGAGAGCACCCCGCTGTACCCCATCTGCCGGGCCTGGATGAGGAACAGCCCCGCTGTGCGCGAGAGGGAGCGCTCGCCCAGCCCCCCGCTGCCCACCCTGCCTGAGGATGAGGAGGTGGGGGGTATGTGGAGGGAGGGGCTGTATGGGGTCCTATCCCCCCATGGTGCAGGGATGGGGGTGGGGCTGTGTCGGGTGTCCCCTCCCCCTGCTCTGTGTTCCCAGGGGGCTGAGGGGCAGGGATTGGGGAGGGGCTGTGCGGGGTCTCCCCACCCCTTGCTGTGACCTGCCTTGTGTTCCCAGGGGGCTGAGGGGCAGGGATTGGGGAGGGGCTGTGCGGGGTCTCCCCACCCCTTGCTGTGACCTGCTCTGTGTTCCCAGGGGGCTGAGGGGCTGAACGGGAAGAGCCAGGATGTGTACAAGCTGCCCCCGCCGTGTGCTGGCCTGGAGAGTGCTGGTGGGGAGTCTGTGAGCACCAGAATACCCTCCCCGCTGCCACCTGAGGATGGGGGGCTGCCCCCTGACATGGTGAGGGTGGGGCCCCGGGCTGCTGTGTCCACCTGCTGCCCCACCCAGGGCCTCATGCCCGCTGAGCTCTGGCCTCTTCCCTCCTCCACCTGCAGGGGGTGCTGCAGCTCCCCTCAGTCTGTCCCCCATCCACTGCTCTGCTCTCACAGCCTGGACTGCTGCCCCGCCATTCTCCATGGGTCCCATGGGGTCCCCGATACTTTGTCCCAGCCTTGCAGGCTGCCTGCCCCCTATCTCCCACCTGGTTCCCTGCTCTTTTCCTACCCACTTCCCCTGGGGTCCACCCCCCAACTACCCATCTCCCCCCGCACAGAATCACAGACTCTCAGGGTTGGAAGGGACCTCAGGAGATCATCTAGTCCAACCCCGGGCTCAAAGCAGGACCAGTCCCCACTTATTGCCCCAGATCAACTTAACAGCCCCCTCAAGGATTGAGCTCACAACCCTGGGTTTAGCAGGCCAATGCTCAAACCACTGAGCTATCCCACCCCCCCACTATGCTCCTACCATGACACTGCCCCTCCCTTCTAGGGGATCCACCCCCTGTAGGCTCCTGCTCTCTCAGGTTCCCCCCCAACCTGATGTGTGTTCGTTCTCTCTCTCTCTTCTCTCCCGCCCCCCCATGTAGACCCCTGACCCACGGCCCTCGATGTCATCTCTCATCTATAAGAACATGGAGCGCTGGAAGAAGATCCGCCAGCGGTGGGTGTGCCAGAGTGGTGGGGGATGGAGGGAGGGTGTTCATACTCCGCCTGGGAGAAGGGCTGGGGGCACTTAAGCCTCGGGGAGGGGGGTTCTTGTCCCCCTGCCCCATCTCTGATCTCTGCTGCCCCCGCAGGTGGAAGGAGGCATCGCACCGGAACCAGCTGCGCTACGCTGAGAGCATGAAGATCCTCAAGGAGATGTATGAGCGGCAGTGAGGGGCCCTGCCCAGGCCCTTTCTCTTGTGGGTGGGGCTGTACTGAGGCCCAGACACTGGGAATGGGGCCACTTGGGCGCCCCGCCTCTGGGGAGGCCACTCGTAGTAGAAAGCAGCTGAAAACCCTGGGCTTGGTGTGGGGGAGAGTGGTCTAGGTTGGGGGTGCCACTTATGCCCCCCTTCTGTCCCCTGGCTGGGCTCTGTGTGGGGTGGGGCTGCCCCTCAGTGGAGGCAGCGGCTAGTGCATGTATGGGGGCCTAGTCTCCCAGGTTGGGCCTAGTCTCCTCTCCTGCCCCCCCCCAAGTTCCAACACAGCCAATAAACTGAGTCCCTGCCACCTGGTTCACCTGTGTCATGGGGAGATGACACCCTGGAGTGGCCCAGGGAGAAGCCCCCTTTGGGGAGAATTCACAGCTGGAGGCAATGCAGCAGGGGCGGGGAGATAGGGGTGGCTGGGAAGTGAGGTCCTGCCTCACCCCTGTGGGTAAAGGGGGCTCTGGTGAGGCCAGACCTCTGTAAACCCCACCTGAGCTGTTCCACAAGGGGTTAATCAGCCTTGAGCTGCCCCCCTCCCCTCAGGAACAGAGGGGTGTGTCGCAGTGATGTCATGCTGCTGCACTGGGGCAGAGCAGGGAGTTTGCACTGGCCACACTTTGGTGGCCGGGCTGGCCCGTGTCTGGGTGTCGCGGCAGGGCCCCAGGGGCTCTAGTGAGGGTGTGCAGTGTGTGGGACCTGGGGGGAGCATGAGGTGAGAGAGCAGGGTGGGATGTTACTGTAACCCATGCCCTGGAGTATGGGTACATGTGTCCCTCCTGCAGCTCCCCTCACCCCACATATGCAGCCATAGGTCCCAACAGCTGGCCCAGGGCCCCCCTGGCTGTCTCTCTCGGCCCTATGCAACAGGTGCTTCCTTACACAGCACCAGACACCTGTTATGCTCTGACACACAACTCCAAACAGCCGCCCGCCACGCCCAGCCCTGGGCACCAGGGGCTTCCGCCTGCCACACCCAGCCCTGGGCACCAGCGGCATTCTGTCCTATAACCTCAAACAGGTGCACCCCAACACATCCTCTCTGCTTCGTACCACCTGCCCCCACCGCTAAACAACCCTGTTTATCCTCCCCTTCCCTGACAAGCACAGACCAGCCACTGTACACAACTCCCACCATGCACTGTAACTTACCCCCACCTCCTCCCAGGCAGCACCCCTGGATGAAATCCCCCCCCCCCCGCAGCAGTGGCCCCCAAAAACAACCACAGGGAGGCACCAGTCCAGCAGGCGGGTGGAGTTTATTGGCCGAGCTCCTGGCTTCATACAGCACCAGCCATAGATAAGAAAAAATCCTGCAAAGCAGCTGGTCGGGGGAGGGGAGAAGGGGAAGTAGCAACTCCCAGCTCTCTGCTCCCCCAGGCCTGGAAAGGAGGACCCCCTGAAATTCTGCTGTCCCAAGGCACTGGGGGAGGGTGACGCCCACCAGGCAGGGGGTGTCCCTAGTGGTGAGAGGGGGACCCCCTGGCTCTGGTGGGGGGGGGTGTAGAGGCGGATCCTTGCCCCCCCTATTTCCCAGTGATGGCAGGGCTCTGCTGGCAGGTGATGGGGACGGTGCGCTCCTGGGCCTTGCCTTCTGGTTTGGTGGGCGCCGTGATGGAGAGGATGCCGTCGGGCGAGAGGGCTGAGGTGACAGTGGCGGGGTCCACACCCCGGGGCAGCCCGTAGCGCCGGTGGAACTCACGAGAGATGTAGCCGTGCTCGTCCTGGGGGCAAGAGAGAAGGTGTCAGTGTGGGGGGGAGGAGGGCTGAGGGGGGCACTCCGGGCTGGGGGGGGCCGTACCGGACGCTCCTCATGCTTGGCGTGCACCTCCACGTAGTCACCCACCACCTTCACGCTCAGCTCCTCAGGCGAGAAATGCTTCACATCCAGCAGCACTGAGAACCGGTCCTTGTCCAGTGTCATCTGTGGGGGCAGACCAGCGGGTGAGGGCACTGCTGGGGGGAAGCTCACTGGTGCTGGGCACTGTCAGAGGGAAGGTTGCAGGGCTGGGGGCCAGGCACTGCCAGGGAGAAGCTTTTGGGGCTGGGCACTGCCAGAGGGAAGCTCACAGCACCTGGGGCTGGGCACCACTGGAGGGAAGCTCACAGCTCCAGGGCTGGGCACTGACGGGGAAACTCACAGCACCAGGTTCCAGGGCTGGACACTGCGGGGTAGGGGAGAGCTTGCAGGGGCTGGGCACTGTCAGGGGGAAGCTTGCGGCACCGGTCCTGGGCACTGTCAGGGAGAAGCTCACAGACTTGGGGAGCTGGGGGAAACTTACAGTGCCGGGGGCCAGGTCTGGGCACTGTGGGGGGGGAAGCTTACAGGGCTAGGCACTGCCGGGGGAGGGGGACTCGCAGTGCTGGAGTCCCACCCCTCTGAGTGCTGCCCCTGCCGGGCCCTGCAGATGCTGGTGCGGTGAGGGACGCAGAGCCTGGGGGAGGGTGGAATAACGGGGTCCAAAGTTGGGGGGAGCTAGCTGCTCCCTCCCCGTCCCCCCGTCCCCATGGCCGGCAGCCCAACCAGCTGGCAGCAGGCGCCGCACAGCACAGGAATGTTACCATAATAGGGCAGCCTCTGCTTCCGTGCCACCCCCCGTTACCCCTCTCCTGCTCACCGGTGCCCCAAGGGGTGGGAGGCACTCACACCCCAATATGGCTGTGTACAGCATTAGTCCCCGCAGCCCCCCACTCCCAGCACAGCCCTGGGGAAGCTCGTGCCACTGGGGTGAGACTCTCTGGTATTTGGGGTATGGGCCTGGCAGAGCAGAATTCAGGGGTGCAGAGAGGATGTGGGCCATGCATGGATCTGGGGGTACAGTGAGCACAGGCAACACCTGGATTTAAGGGTACAGAGAGAGGGGGCAGCAGGGAATGGGGATGCAGGGAGGTACAGAAGGGGTGTGGATTATGGAGTTAGGGGAGCAGAGAGAGTGGTGGACATTAATGGATGGGTGGGTGGGGGGGGCCCACGTGGCTCTGGGGGGCCAGCAGTGGGTGGGGCCTGGGTGTGACTACAGGAAGGGTGGAGACCATGCACAGATCCAGGGGGTGAAGCAAGCGGGGGGAGCAGGGATGTGGGGAGCAGTGAGGATGATGCAGAGATTTTTGGGACAGTCAGGGGGTGCAGAGATTGGGGATACAGGGATTGGGCACAATGAGGGTGATGCTGGGATTTGGGGGGCAGCGAAGGGGCAGGAGTTTTCGGGTGCAGTGAGGGTGGGGCAAGGAGTGGGGGAAGGGATTGGTGTAGTGAGGGGGTGCAGGGATTCAGTGGGCAGTGAGGGGGGCAGGGATTTGGGGCAGGGATGGGGGAGTGCAGGGATTTGGGGTGCAGCGAGGGATGCAGGGATTGGGGTGCATGGATTGGGGCAGTAGGGGTGCAGGGATTGGGGGAGCAGTGATTTGGGGCAGTGAGGGGGTGCGGGGACTGGGAGCAGGGAGGGGGAGCAGGGATTGGGGGCAATGAGGGGCACCCACCCCTGACCCACCTCGGAGAGGCCTGTGTCGGGCAGGACCACGCCAGGGGGGCGGGCGCAGAGGGGGCCGTGGCCAGCGGCGGGGCAGAGGGCTGCCAGGTCGCTCTCCAGCAGCCCCTCGCCGAAGCGCTGGTCGAAGAGGCGGTTGGCAAGGAAGGGGCCAAAGCCAGGGCCCAGAGGCCGGCGCAGCCAAGGATGCTGGATGGCGACGTCCATGGCAGCTGGGTCGGGGCGTCCGTCTGCACCCGCCCTCCGTCGGGGCCTTATATCCCACGGGCGTGGAAGGCGCTAGAAGCCTGGGCGAGGAGGGATGGCCGGGCACCGGGCCAAGGGGAGGGCCGGGCTGCCTGCCAGGCCTGCGGGGCCAGGCGAGACCAGCACAGACGGACGGACCGACCTACACTGATGTGGACAGACGGATAGGGTGGGCAACCCCCCCGTCCCCAGCCGACTGTCACCAGAGACAGACCGAGTCTGGGGCAGGTCGCAGGCCTGGATCCCGGGGGAAGGAGGAGTTCCACGGGGGGGGAGGGGGAAGCTGTGAGGACAGACAGACAGCTCAGCCCCTCCAGCTGGGGGATGGATAGACACCACACACACACACACAAACCGTGCACGTGTGTGTGTGTGTCCCTCTGTCCCTGCTGGAGGGGCTGAGCCCTACTCTGTGCACCCCCACCCACGTCAGCCCCTCTGAGAGGCCAGCTGCCAGACACAACACAGACTGTGCCCCCCAACCCCCACCCCACCAGGACTCGGCTCCCCTCCTCCCAGCCCTGCGAGCACTCACCCCACACGTTTGTGAGCCACTGCCCGGGGAGGGCGCTGCATGCAGTGTGTGCTGGGGAGGGGCAGGGGAATGGGGACGGATAGACAGACAGTGGGATGGGGTGCGTATCTGGCACATGCACCCTGCCCCAAACCCAGGCACATGGGCGCACTGGTTCCCATCCTGTCCGATCCCATTCGGGGAGCTGCGCCCCAGACATGGAGCCAGGCTGGGCCAGCTGGGCACAGAACAAAGGAGCATTGCCCAGAAGATTGCCCTACTCCGAGGGGTCCTGCCTGGCTGGATGCTGCCATGGGGAAGCTTGTAGAGCTGGGCACTGCCACAGGGAAGCTCACAGCGCTGAGATCCTGTCAGGCCGGACACTGTTGCAGGGAAGCTCACAGTGGCAGCGTACTCAGCTGGGCACTGCTGTGGGGAAGCTCAGAGCAGCAGTGTCCCTAGCTGGGTTGGATAAGCAAAAACATTGTGTGTAGTGCTTGGAGCGGAGGAGGTGCAGGGGGCTGGGAGCCAGGACTCCTGGGTCCTCTCCCCAGTTCTGAGAGGGCAGTGGGGGCTGGGGGTTAAAGCAGGGGGTCTCTTTAAGTCTCTCTGTCCCAGGGATTTGGTGCCCAAAGCCTGAGGCCAAATGTGCTCATGTTACTATATCAGGGATTAGCCCATGTGTCAAGCATCCGCCAAGGGACTGTGGCTAAAGTGCACGCCTGCCGCACATAGGGAGGGGGGTGGGGGGCCTGGCTGGCTCCGGGGGATGGGGATTGGGGCCTTTCCCCTCTAGGGGCACCAGTTCAATCCAGCCCAGGGCAGGGGACTGGCTGGCTAAGGGGGACAGGGAATAGGGCCTTTCCCCTCTAAGGAGTGCAAGCTCTGGTCCCTGCCCAGCTGGTGGTCTCTGTGTAATGAGTGTTGTGGGTCTGAGCCCGGCCTGAATACTGTGGTTTGACTGTATTGGACTTCAGAGACACGAACACTCACCTGGTGACACACACAACATTCTCCGCAGCACAAACCCCCACCCCCTGGAGGGAACAGCCCAGCAAAGGCAGCCACAAAACAACATGCAGGGGCACACCACGACAAATCCTGCACACTGCCCGATGCCCCCGGCAGGGCGCCTGCCGAAGAAATGAACCCAGCTACAGAGCCACAGCCAGACATGGATGCCACCTGTCTCGCAGCCCAGACACGGCTAGAGACACACCAAACACCAACCCAGCCACAGCCTGAGCCCCACAACAACCACAAACAGCCACAAACACATGCATAGCTGCAAACACAGCCAGACACACAACTATACCCACAGCCAGACTCACACAGCTGCAAACACAAGACAGAACTGCCACAGCCCGCAGACACAGCCAGACACCCACACCCAGAAACACAAAGCCACAAATACACACAGCCACAAACACAAGACACAGAACAGCCACAGCCCACGCCCCACAACAGATGCAGACACATCCAGACACACACAGCGGCAAACGCAGTGAGATACAGAACAGCCACAGCCTGAGCCCTGAAACAGCTGCAAACCCAGACAGCCAGATACATGCACAGCCAAGCCGCAGGCAAGGAGTCACAGCAGAATTGAAAACACCAGCTGCAGCGATCCCCCAGCCCAGCCTCTGGAGCCCCCCAGGCCTGGGTGAATTTCCCTCCCCCTGGCCCCCTGCAGCCAGCCCCCCATAGCAGCGCAATAACCAAAAGCTCCATCCTGCTGCCTTGCCCCCGGTCATGGGCACAGGAGGCGTCAGCGGCTGACACACAAAGGCCGTTCAGCGACAGGCTGATCCTGTGAGCAGGGAGAGAGTGCAGGCTGGGCACAGGAGACAAGAGCTGGGGAGAGAACCCAGGCATCCTGACTGGACTCCCAGCTCCTGCTGCTCTAACCCACCAGACCCCACTCCCCTCCCAGAGTCAGGGAGAGAACCCAGGTGTCCTGGCTCCCAGCCCTCATTGTTCTAACTGCCCAGACTTCCCTCCCCTAGCCAGGGGGAGAACCCAGGCGTCCTGGCTCCGCCTTTCTAGCATTACATTCTGGCAAGGAAAGGGTGTTTATCTCCCTAATGCAAAACAGCTGAACTAACTCAGCTCAAACCTGGACCATAAAAATTGACCCAGGGGCTGGGAAGTTTCACTTAAAAAATCAGTGTTGCAATGTCTGTCTCATGGGGTTTAACCCCCTCAGAGCAGGGGCCTGGTGCTCAGACACCGACATCTGTGGGGGGGGAGGGGGACAGGTGCACATAATGCCACCTGGGGACGGTGACGTAGCCACCTCTGGGCCAGGGCAGCTGGGGAACAGCTGCATAGCAACACTGCTCAGGGACAGCTCGATGGGTGTGGAGATGTAGCCACCCCTGGGCTGGAGCAGTTGGGGAACAGCCACACATAACACCGCATGGGGATGGCTCACCTGGTGCTGACACGCTGCCTGCTGTAGGCAGAGCAGCCGGGACTCAGCCGTGCGGGCTGCGTAGGGCAGAGAACTCTGGCCCGGGGAGCAGTGAGACTGCTTTCAGTGAGGAGCAGGATGTTACACCCTGTTCCCACTTTGATGTGCCAGGGCTGGGCTGATTGTCTCACCTGTTCTGAACGCAGGAGCCAGTGGGGCCCTGTAATTAGTGCTGGCCTGACGCCCAGGACCTGTCTGAGCAGCTGGGCCTGGGGAGCAGGCTGGGTCCTGGTGCCTCTTGCCCCAGAAACACCCCACCCGTCGCGTCCCCTTAGGGCCAGGGCTCGTCCTCTAGACTAGGTGCCTCTGGGTGCTAGCCCCAGCTCTGGGAAGGGAGTGGGGTCTAATGGTTAGATTTGGGGGGGCTATGAGCCAGGATTCCTGGGTTCTATCCCTGGGGCAGGTGCTCGTGGTTAGAGCAGGGGGTCCTGTTGCCAGGCTGTACTTGAGCTCTCCAGGGCTGGGGGGGCCTCAGCCTGGGCCTGTTCAGCCTTGTGACTGGGAGCTGGGTGAGGCCCCTGGAAGGGGCTTTGGGGACGTCAGCAGGTAAACTGGGGCCCGTGACTCAGTGCTGGCTGCAGGCCATGTCAGCCTGGCTGCTGCCTGGCAGTGGCCGCGGAATGTGCTCGCTGCAGATTGGGGTGGCCCGCAGCAGACAGGGCACAGCGGGGAGTGACTAAGCTCACGCCCACTCCCTGGAGTGGGGGGGTCTTTCCTGGGCTGGTGGCGGTGAAGGGGGACTATCCCAAGCCCTCCCCGCGGCTGGCTGGTTCCAAGCAGGGGGCTGAGGCTGAGCCAAGGCTGGGCTCCCAGCTGGGCAGCGATATAATTAGCACCCAAAATAGACGAGTGGAAATTGACAACTGCCACCAGATCCATGCATGTGCAGGGGCACGTGTGCATGCATCAGCCAGAGGGTGTGTGGGCCTGTGTGTGTGCACCACCAGGGGGTTGGTATGTTTGCGTGGAGATGTGTGTGCGTATTGGGGGGGTATATTGTGTGCAGAGGGGGGGGAGATACCATCGGGAAGCGTGTGTGGGGGTGTGTTGGCATGGACATGTGTGTGTATTGTCGTGTGTGTGGGGAGAAGGTGCCATTGGGGAACGGGTAGGTGGGTTAATGGCATGGACACGTGTGCGTATTGTTGTGTGTAGCGTGTGCGCGGGGAGAAGGTCTTTAAAAAAGGGAAGGAGGATCCTGGGAACTACAGGCCAGTCAGCCTCACCTCAGTCCCTGGAAAAATCATGGAGCAGGTCCTCAAAGAATCAATCCTGAAGCACTTGCATGAGAGGAAAGTGATCAGGAACAGCCAGCATGGATTCACCAAGGGAAGGTCATGCCTGACTAATCTAATTGCCTTTTATGATGAGATTACTGGTTCTGTGGATGAAGGGAAAGCAGTGGATATATTGTTTCTTGACTTTAGCAAAGCTTTTGACACGGTCTCCCACAGTATTCTTGTCAGCAAGTTAAGGAAGTATGGGCTGGATGAATGCACTATAAGGTGGGTAGAAAGCTGGCTAGATTGTCGGGCTCAACGGGTAGTGATCAATGGCTCCATGTCTAGTTGGCAGCCGGTATCAAGTGGAGTGCCCCAAGGGTCGGTCCTGGGGCCGGTTTTGTTCAATATCTTCATAAATGATCTGGAGGATGGTGTGGATTGCACTCTCAGCAAATTTGCGGATGATACTAAACTGGGAGGAGTGGTAGATACGCTGGAGGGGAGGGATAGGATACAGAAGGACCTAGACAAATTGGAGAATTGGGCCAAAAGAAATCTGATGAGGTTCAATAAGGATAAGTGCAGGGTCCTGCACTTAGGATGGAAGAATCCAATGCACCGCTACAGACTAGGGACCGAATGGCTAGGCAGCAGTTCTGCGGAAAAGGACCTAGGGGTGACAATGGACGAGAAGCTGGATATGAGTCAACAGTGTGCCCTTGTTGCCAAGAAGGCCAATGGCATTTTGGGATGTATAAGTAGGGGCATAGCGAGCAGATCGAGGGATGTGATCGTTCCCCTCTATTCGACATTGGTGAGGCCTCATCTGGAGTACTGTGTCCAGTTTTGGGCCCCACACTACAAGAAGGATGTGGAAAAATTGGAAAGAGTCCAGCGGAGGGCAACAAAAATGATTAGGGGTCTAGAAAACATGACTTATGAGGAGAGGCTGAGGGAGCTGGGATTGTTTAGCCCGCAGAAGAGAAGAATGAGGGGGGATTTGATAGCTGCTTTCAACTACCTGAAAGGGGGTTCCAAAGAGGATGGCTCTAGACTGTTCTCAATGGTAGCAGATGACAGAACGAGGAGTAATGGTCTCAAGTTGCAGTGGGGGAGGTTTAGATTGGATATTAGGAAAAACTTTTTCACTAAGAGGGTGGTGAAACACTGGAATGCGTTACCTAGGGAGGTGGTAGAATCTCCTTCCTTAGAGGTTTTTAAGGTCAGGCTTGACAAAGCCCTGGCTGGGATGATTTAACTGGGAATTGGTCCTGCTTCAAGCAGGGGGTTGGACTAGATGACCTTCAGGGGTCCCTTCCAACCCTGATATTCTATGATTCTAAGGTGCCATCAGGGAGCGTGTGAGCGGACTGTTGCCAAGGACACCTGTGCATTGTGGGGGGAGAGTTTTTACGAAAAACTTTTTCACTAGGAGGGTGGTGAAGCACTGGAATGCGTTACCTAGGGAGGTGGGGGAATCTCCTTCCTTTGAGGTTTTTAAGGCCCGGTTTGACAAAGCCCTGGCTGGGATGATTTAGTTGGGGTTGGTCCTGCTTTGATCAGGGGGTTGGAGTAGATGACCTCCTAAGGTCCCTTCCAACCCTGATATTCTATGAGAGGTCTCTGTGTGCCCAGCCGAACAAGCCACATGAGACGGACTCTCTGCGCCTGGGCTCAGCCCCTCGCTGTACCCGAGTTCAGTGTGAACCCCCGGGTCCAGAACAGGCGGGGAACAGAGCAGAGCTGGGCTCTGAGCCGCCCCTTGGCCAGCAGCACTAACCCAGCTCTACCGCTGCTGGAAATGCCAAGCCTGATGCGCGCAGGCAGCATGCTGGCTGTTGGCACAGCACCAGGGGCTGGCTGTGGGCTTTGTGTGCCTGTTCCCTCCGACTGACAAGCCACTGTCAATCCTACCAGGGGCCCTATGCCATGCCCTTGCTTTTTCACGATGTCAAATCCCCTGTCTGCCCCTCCCGTGGGCAAGGTCACCCAGGGCTGATCCCGCTCCCGGTTGCCCAATTTCCCCCTCCCACCATCAGCAGGTTTCACCCGCCCATGCTGGGTCAAGCTCATTAATGAAGAGATTAAATAAATGAGACTCCAGCCAGAGCCCTGGGGCACAACACCCCGCCCTGCTCGGAGCCAGGGCAACACCCCTGGTTGCCAACCTGCCACGCTTCCCTAGGGCAACTCGGCCTCTTTCACCCAGCGGCTGGTGCGAGACCCTTGCCCCCTAGAGCTACTAGCTCCGGCGAGTGGGGTGGGGGGCAGTGCTGCGCTCCCTAACCCAGAGCAGCTGCTTCCCTGGGGCAGAGCCAGCCCTGGCCAAATCCAACAGAGACAAGAGCAATGTTGCGTTTTGCAGCATTTGCAGCAGTGGGCACGGTCCCAGCTGTGCACAATTACAGCGCTCAGTGTCATCTTTGCAAGGTGTATCCAGGGGCACTGTGAGCATGGCAGGAAATTGCGAGGGGTGGGGGGGGACATCAGACAACAGCATGCAGGGTCAGCCAATAGTCAACAACAGGCACTGTTGAGATTGGAAAGGCTAAAGCTGGTTAAAGTGTTAAACACAAACTGGTCTCATCCCGTAAGGAGCCTTCAGCCGCAGCACTGGTCCCAGGCTGCAGTCTGCTGGCGCTGCCTCTCCGTGTGCTGATGGGCAAGGGAGATCTCACCGGGTTGGCTCGTGTGCATCCCGCACAAGTGACATGTACTGATAAAACCCAGCTCCTTGCAAGCCCAGACACAGAGTCCTTCTCCCTCCAGCCCAATGGCTCTATAACCAACATGGAGCAGCAGGGACATGGGCCAGAATATTAGGAGTTCCCCATGGAGGGGAAAGACAAAGGCCAATCCCGGCTCCAAATCAAGCCAAGCGGTCAAACCCCCAGCCCCTCTTTGTGGGCTCAGGCCCAGCCCAGCCAGCCAGGTTACACCTAGTTTGTGAATCCCAGAGCTCCTTTCCTGGCAGCTCTGCAGCATCAAGACTCAAGAGGGAATGTGAAGATCTTGGGGGCCCCTGCCTGCAGGACTTGGGTGCCATGGATCCATCCAGGGGGGTTTTGCTGAGGAAATCTGCTGGCTGCCACAGCCAGGAAATCCTGGGCCCTACGGTTAGAGGGATTCCGTCACCGGCCTGACTGGGAATCAGAGAGATGCAGGGCTGGGAGGGACCTTGGAGGGCAGCTAGTCCAGCCCCCTGCGCTGAGGTGGGACCAAGTAACCCTAGAGCAGCCCTGACAGGGGTTTGTCTAGCCTGGGCTTAGAAACCTCCAGTGGCGGGGATCCCACAATCTCCCTTGGACGCAGAGTCCAGAGCTGAACTCCCCTGGGAGCTAGCAAGTGGTTACTAATATCTACCCTTCCTCTCCCTGGCTGCAGGTTAAGCCCAGTGCTGCTTCTCCTGCCTCCGGCCACAGAGAACAACTATCCCCAGCCTCTCTGTGGCAGCCCTGCATGCGGCTGAACTGTTCTCAGGTCCCCGCTCAGTTGTCTTGTCTCGAGACTAAACATGCCCAGGCTTTTAACCTTTCCTCCCAGGTCAGGTTTTCTAACCCTTAGATCAGTTTTGCTGCTGCTGTCTGGACTCACTGCAACGTGTCCCCATCTTTCCCAAAGTGCCACACCCAGACCTGGACCTAGAACTCCTGCCAAGGCCTCACCAGGGCCGAGCAGTGTGGGCCAGCGACCTCCTGTGTCTCACATCCAACATACCCATTAACACAGCCCAGAACGAGCTTGGCCTGCTTTGCAGCTGCATCCCCCTGCTGCCCTCTTACATTAGTGATATGCTCCCCCCAGCAGCCTGTTCCACAGTATGTCCCGCTCATCAGTTACTGCCTGGTTTGGAGGTGTGATTTCTCCTTCCTAAGTGAAGTACTTTGCAATTTATTCGCCAAGCCGGAGGGGGCGGCGGGGGGACTGGAGCCTCCCATAATGACACCATCCACAGATGTATTTCTCTCTAATATTAGGGATCTCAATCCACATAAATATCTGACCATAGGGGGAAGGTGTGTGTGTCTATAGCAGACCCCTGACACTACCCCGCTAGACTCTCTCTCTTGTGATCCTTCCCCAATGTGATCTCTGACTCACATCGCTTCTGTTTTATCCACGCTGCCACTTCTGATTCCTCTACAGTCTCCATATTACTGCTGTACAACTAGGCTTGGCAGGATTAGATTATTATCGGTAAACGGGGGTGTCACTGCAGACACACTGACAAAAAATATTTCCATCCACGATAATCAGTTTACAGGCAGACTACCCCTGAATAGTGAAAACAGGGACAAATTGGAAATTTAAATTGATGAACATAGAGAATGGTGAAACCCCTAAGCTCATGCAACTGGAAAAATGTAAATCAAAAAACTGAATTAAAAAAAGCTTAAAAGAAACTGATCTTATCCATCGAAATCATAAAACAAAAATAAACTCCTGTCAAGTGCGGGTACAATGCTACCCCCCAACGCTTACCTTTACTTCCATCATTTCTGAACACCCTGTACCCTTCAACTCCTGCTCTGTCACGAGGGCTGGGCCCTGGGGTTCTGCTGGTCCTAAGCAAGCCAGAAGAATCAGATTCTGATTTTTGATCGTTTTGGCAGATAATATTAGGGTTTAGTTTTAAGCATTTTTAAAGATTTTTAGCAACTTAAATTTTCACAGTGGCACAAAATTATGGGGTTTAAGCCTCCCCACCCATTTCTATTGATTTAAATAGTCACAGTTGTGAGAAATTGGGTGGGGGGGATGTCACACAATGGGAGGATCAGACTATTGTTTAATGACAGAGCCAGCTTTAACCCCGTTCCAACACCCCGGGGAACATCCCCAGCCAAAAACACACCCGTATGTCACCTGAGCTCCACTTGAGCCACTTGCATTTTCATTATGCTGCCGAGCTGTAGCAGACAATTCTCAAGGATGGAGACACTTGGGCGCCAGCCATAGTGAAATCCACGTTTACGTCAGATAATCAAACCCCTGCCAGTCTATATCCAGCGACACGGCCTGCCCCAGTTCTCCCAGTTCCCTTCTGGCAGCTCTCCCAGTTCCCAGGCTTCAGCATGGCAATAATGTGCCAACATCTCAGTTGTTTCTCCCTGCCCGCCCATTCCTGACCACATCCTACCCTCACTCTCTCTCCCTGCCCCCCTGCTCCATGCCCAGGGCTCCAAGCTGCCACAAATAATCATTTTCCTCCTATTGAAGCCAGGCATGGAGATGACAGGAGCATCTGCCCCCTCCTCTCCTAGCTTACAGCCCTGCCTTTCATAAGAGGCTTGATGGCGGAGGGATCCTTCATTATCACGAGCAAGCCGAGGGTTCTTTCCTGCCCCCTGCAGTTATGATTGTACAGAGTGCGCTCAGCTGCCTTTGGAATGTCACTGTACGACTACTCCCCAGAGGTGGCTGTATCTCAGGGCTGGCTGAGCCGTCCCTATGTGGCTGTTCCCCAGCTGCCCTGCAGATGTGGCTGCATCTCAGCACTAAGGGAGTCGTTCCCGTGTGGCGTTATGTATGGTTGTTCCACAGCTAAACTTCCCCAGGTGTGACTGTGTCCCAGCACTCGCTGCCCCCACCCCTGGTCCATTCCACCACATAGCTGTGCAGCAGTAGCTCTGGTTCTCGCCCAGGCGTAGTTACATGACACCTCTCTGCTCTCCACCCCCGCAGGGAATGTGCACGTCCCCCCAGGAAAGGCAGGAGCCAAGACTATCGCGTTAGGGGTGCCCCCTTTCCTCACATGCTGCTCTCCCCACCACTTCAGGTGGCTTGAATCACTGAAGTGTCCTTCCTTGTCCCCGCTGCCTCTCTGGGCCCCTACACACCTCTCCCCCAGGAACTCACTCCACACACAGCTGCAGAGCCAGCGGGACAGGGTGAAACGGGCCTCAGCTTTATTGATTCTCCTGGAGTGGGGGGCACAGCCCAGGTGGGATCACGGGGCAGAACTGGGTACACGGAGGACCAGCACCCCCAGCCAGGAACGGCAGCTCTAGCAGGAGGGGCAGCGACTTGACCCCCGCTGGTCCCAGCTGGAGGGCGCCCCCTGGATGCCCTCTGAGCACGCCGGGTGCCATCAGGGGATGCCCAGTGGGATGGTGAAGGACAGGTAGTCGCCCAGCTCGCCCCACCGGGCCCGGTGTGTCTGGAAGATGGTGACCCATGTGGTCAGCACGATCACCCAGAACAGCAGCCCCACAGCTGAGCGCTGGACATCTGAAAGAGACGGAGGGCTGAGTGCGGTGCCCGCCACATGTAGGTCCTGCCCTGATGGCCACTCCCTCCTGCCCCAATAGCCCCCCAGGGCCCTGTCCCCTAGCTCAGGTCCCAATACCCTCTCCCAGTCAACTGGGCACTGTTTTCCATACCCGCTAGCTGCACCCCCAATGCCCTCCTCTTGTCTCCATGGTCTACACTCAATACCCCCTCCTGCCCTCCCAGGAACCACCTGTCATGCCCCTGGTGCCTGCCCCCAAGCTCAGCTCTCACTACCCTTTCCTTGCCCCCGATACCCTTGGCACTGCTCCCATCACAGAGCCATACCCACCCCAGCCCACTGCAGCTCTGTGCCCAGCCCCAGCCCCCCCCACCTCTCAGCAGGCTCTGCCCCACTCACAACTCTTGATCTGCGGCTGCTCGGTGTAGGCGGGTGCCAGGAAGGCCTCGCGACAGAACCACAGCACGTTGACCAGCCAGAGAAAGGGCAGAAGAGCAAAGCCGCCTGGGGAGAGGGCAGCAGAGAGGGGTCAGGCCCAGGGGAAGTTGACCCCCACCCCATCCTGCTCTGGAAGGCTGCCAGTCAGAGCACTGCCACTAGGAGCTCACAGCACTCCAGGCACCAGCATAGGGGTCACATGGCAGGCAGCCCCAAGGCTGGCGGAAAAACATGGCCCACTGGGTGGCTGCCATCTACACCCGCTGCTCCTCTATTCCCTGCCCCCCTAACCCTGCTCCCCAACCTACAATCCCGACTCCAGCACTCGGGCACTTGCCACATCCCCTCTCCTCCCCACCCTGCCTGCCCTCCTCTCCCCCCCACCCCAGTACCTGCGCAACCACCATGCCCCCTCTCCTCCCCACCCTGCCTGCCCTCCTCTCCCCCCCACCCCAGTACCTGCGCAACCACCATGCCCCCTCTCCGCCCACCCTGCCTGCCCTCCTCTCCCCCCCACCCCAGTACCTGCGTAACCACCACGCCCCCTCTCCGCCCACCCTGTCTGCCCTCCTCTCCCCCCCACCCCAGTACCTGTGTAACCACCACGCCCCCTCTCCTCCCACCCTGTCTGCCCAGTGCCCCCTCCTCTACCCGCCATCCCAGTACCTGGGCACCCACAATGCCCTATCTCCTCCCCACCCTCCCTGCCTGGTGTCCCCTCTCCTCCTCCTCCTTCCCCCCACAACTCCCCAACCCAGTACCCCATCTGCCCCCCCAACTACAGGGGCCCCCACGCACCATCTCCCCCTGCAACCTGGCGTCGTGGGCGCTGCCCACCGCCCCATGCCGGGGCCCCCCCGACTCACCCAGGTAGTATTTCCGGCACAGGTTGAGCTTCTCCTCGTTAGGGACCCGCTCCAGGTTCATGCCGGCTCCGGCCCCACGGGCAGCTGGGGGGAGGAACAATGGGGTCAGCCTAGTGGTCCACACACCCCTCGCCCCACTGAGGAGCCCTGAGCACCCCCCTCCCGTGCAGCCCCCGCTTCTGGGGACCGGGAGCCTAGAGCGCCCCCATGTGAAGCCCCCCCCCGCACTGGGGACGGGAGCCCAGGGAGCCCCCCCCGCACTGGGGACCGGGAGCCTAGAGCGCCCCCGTGTGAAGCCCCCCCCCGCACTAGGGACGGGAGCCCCCCCCGCACTGGGGACCGGGAGCCTAGAGCGCCCCCGTGTGAAGCCCCCCCCCGCACTGGGGACAAGAGGCCTGTCTGCCCCCACCGAAGCACTTACTCGACCTCCTGAGCCCGGCCTAGCGCATGCGCCTGCCTTGCTGCATGCCGGGCGTTGTAGTCCCGAGATCGGTTCCGGCCCGCGGTGCATCTTGGGGGCCGTAGTCCTCCTTCACGATACAATAGGGTGAGCCGCCATCCTGCCGCGGTGCATTCTGGGAGCTGTAGTCTCGTTCTCTGGCGGGACTGGGCAGGGCGTGCTCCCCGCTGTCCCTCTGGTCTCGTCGGTCCCCACGAGCGCGAGACTCAGGATGGTGCCAGGCGGGGATCCCGGCCAGAACCGGTTTTCGCTACTGGGGTGGGGACTACAACTCCCAGCATGCCCCGGGGCGAGGGTCAAGGCTGGCAAGGGGTTAGAGGTCAGCTGGACCTCAGCTGGGAGCCGGACTCCTGGGTTCCTTTCCCGACTTTTTTTTTTTGAGGGGGGGTCTAGTGGTTAGAGCAGGGCGGGGCTGGGAGCCCGGACTCCTGGATTCTATCCCCGGTTTGGGAGGAAACAAAATCCGCAGCTAATTCCAATTTCAAATCACAGGCCCAGGCCAGGTCCCGGCTGCCTTGTCCATCGGGGTGGGGCTGCCAACATTGCATTTAAAAACAGGGGCTTGTTTCCCCCACCCCCTCCCAAAATCAGCATTGTTATTAATTAACACGTTCGCCCGGGGGATTCCGGGCTGCTCCGACCTTCTTGTACAGCGAGGAAGAAACAAGGGACGTCCCTTGTAAGAAGGGGCTGTTGGCAGGCCTCCTTGTGGGGCCCGACCCACGGGGCGGCAACACCTTCGCAAGCCAAAGGCTGTATTACGTCAAGCCTGGAGTCTTTCTTTCCCTACCTTGAGCGATGTCCTGTGATTATCCCCATCCCCTCCTCCGATTCGTCACAGAGCAATAGTCATGACCAAATTCCCCATTACACGCTGGAGCAGGGAACATGTCTCTCTGCCTATTAGCAACAACAAAGCTACTAATCTTATCACTGGACAAGCGCTTCCCTAGTTTGCCCTGCTTGTGCTTTCAGTGCCCTGTCCTCAAGTCAGGGACATCCCAAAAACACAGTAGCAGGATCTTTAGCACACCAAGAAGGCTGCCTTTGCGCTCTCTCCTGAAAGGGTCATCAAAGGTCTTATCAACCACACTAACCACTATGCCAACAAGTCAATTGTTTATATACAACACGTTAAATGCACTTAGGCCTTTACCCTCTTTACCTAATAGCTGTTTCATGTACATACAACATCCCCTGGCAGTGAGTTCCAAAAGTTGACTGTATTTTGTGTGAACTACTTCCTTTTGTTTGTTTTAAATCTGCTGCCTGTCAATCTCATCAGGGGACCCCTAGTTCTTGTGATCTGTGAAGGGACAAACAACACCTCCCTAGTCACTTTCTCCACACTTATGCTTTGTAGACCTCTATCATATCCCCCCTGAGTTGTCTCTTTTCTAAGCTAAACAGTCCCAGTCTTTTTAATTTTGCCTCCTATGGAAGCTGTTTCATCCCCCTCATCATTTTGTATTGCCCTTCTCTGCAATATTTCCAATTCTTCTGTAGCTTTGTTGAGACAGGGCGACCGGAACTGTGACCAGACTGCTTCCCAAGTCTTTCATCTTCTCTTTGCTGGCTCCTGGATGCTTTCTTAGTCAGTGTTTGTGAAGCAGAATCAGGGTCCGAGGTGGATTTTGGAGCCGTTGAAATATCACCTTTTACTCCAGAAACTCGGGTCAAAGGGCAAAGTTTCCTGAAGGCGCTCCTGCGGAATGCAAGGGTTACACCCAAGACACGTTCTCTGGACACTGCACAGGGCCAGGCTCAAACTCATGCCATGCGAGTGCTGTTCAAGTTCAATGGCCAAAGCATGTCACCTTGAGTCACCCCACTGTGGACATAGCAGCCCCGCTGGTTTGCAAGAGAGCCCCAAGCGCCTGTCAACCTCTTTGGCTCATCAGTTTGGCTCAACCCTTGCAGGAGAGTCAAACTTCACCCTGAACAATTTTAACCATGAATAGATTAGACAGAAACCTCAGAATTGACCTCTCTAAGGGGTTTGATTATTACAATAGTGTGTAGGGTGGGAATACGGGTCCCAGGGCTCCAGAAGTAGTTTTTGTTAAAAGTTTGGTGGTAACTTTTTCCAACATCATTTGACCCTCCTGGTTTCAAACCCGGCTGTTACCAAGACAAATGTTTGGTGTTTAGGCCCATGCATATACATATGGTCACCAACATTCACCAGCAATGGCTGATTTGTCAACCCTGCGTGCGGGAACTTGTCAGCAAAATCAAAGGGTTTGGCATAACTCCTGCTCAGTCTATTCAGACCAGAAATGAGATGACATGCACCATGGTCTTAACACCTATTGGACCCTGATTGCAACTTCTCACAGTGTTTAGTCATCTGCCTCTCGGAACATTCGAACTATGTTAATCATGACACAGAAAAAAGTTCTTTTTCCTGTAATATGTGAAATCATTTTCTCATTTTCTCACATGCTTAGTGTTTGTTTTATTGTACACGAGGCTTTGTAGTTAGACTAGAATTAACATAGATGTGATGGGGATGGAATTAGATGAGGTGGTGGTTTATGCCACTCAGATTGGGTCCAGTTGAAGGTAAACCATGGAACCAGTTGTAAATCTCAAGAGAGCCATGCCAGTTTCCTGCAGTCACTGCATTATTTACCATTATTTTATTTCTTGAGTAAAGAAGACGTGTGTGATTGCATAGAATAAGGAGGCAATAGCCAGTAGAAAGAAACTGCATGATGTCAAATGCAGTGAGACCATTGACAGAACAGAGTCCGTCTTCCATTCAGAACAGATAGTACCAGTTGCGTGGCACAGAAATCGTTGTGCCCAACCCGCTGACAAAGGCAAAATCCACTGGTTACAGAAAGCAAGCGCGTCTGCAACTGATGGAACACGTGTGGTGAGTGCAGCGATCCCAGTAAAAGACACCAGTGTCTGCCCTACTAGACAGTCTGGTTCTGTGACACCGATGGCCTAGAGATGCTGTGTGGTTTTGTCCAGAAATGCTCCCTAAGCAGAGACTCTGCAATTGCCTTTGAGATCAACGACAGAGAACAAAGGCAGCTGCCTTTGACCACAGAACAAGTGTTTGTTTTGCTGGTGTGAATTACCACATAACTGCTGAAGGGCAGAGCCACCTGACTTGTTACATCCCGTTTGCGAGGCCTGTGAAGAAAAAGAGGGAGGGCACCAAAAATCCCTGACACAGCCGTGCTTCGGCTTCCAAGTGCGCACAGGCAGGCAGCCACTGACGGGTGAGGCTTGGAGCTAGCTGAGGCTTGGCACAGTTACAGCAGGAAACTGGCATTGCCGTTCCACGTGCCTGCATCAGTCGTAGGTCGTCACTCAAGGAGAAAATTCCAGGCTCCTAGCAGGGCTTCAGTTCAGTTCCTTCCATCGCTTGTGTGAGGGATTTTCGCCAAGCTGACGAGACGGCCAGCCCTGTTCCCCAGCCCAGTTAGGACGTATTTCTGTCACTGGGACATGTGGGATTGAACATTCCAGGAGATACTTTGTCACAACGGTTTCAATGTCAGTGGGGACACTGGAACTGCTGGCGGTTGGGAGCCTGCACATGTTCCTCCGCTGGCGGCGAGAATCTCATCTGGAGGGTGGTGCTGGTGAAGAGAACCTGAAACAGGAGTCAGTGAAAGTCAAGCCATGTGTAGCTCAAGACATGGCATGTGTGGGAGTGATGGAAAGCAATGGACCCAAAGCCTTTGCTTCTGGGCGCCCCCTCTGCCAGGCAATGAGGTCAGAGCAACGTGTTCAGCTTTGCCAGGCTGGCCACGTGCTTGTGACAAAGGAATCCCAAAGGTGGGTGCAGCCCTCGCAGAGGAAGCTCTGCACAGTTCGGAAGCTGCTGCCACAGTGCTGCCACCCCTCCCAGCCTGTTTCCCAGCATGGAAGTTGTCATAAATATAAAGGGAAAGCTAACCACCTTTAAATCCCTCCTGGCCAGAGGCAGAACCCTTTCACCTGTAGAGGGTTAAGAAGCTAGGATAACCTCGCTGGCACCTGACCAAAATGACCAATGAGGAGACAAGATACTTTCAAAGCTGGAGGGGGGGGAGAAACAAAGGCTCTCTCTCGGTCTGTGTGTTGTTTTTGCCAGGACCAGAGCAGGAATGCAGGTTAACTCCTGTAAAGGGCAATCTAGTTAGATATGCATTAGATTCTGTTTTGTTTAAATGGCTGATAAAATAAGCTGTGCTGGATGGAATGTATAGTCCTGGTTTTGTGTCTTTTTGTAACTTAAGGTTTTGCCTGGAGGGATTCTTTGTGTTTTGAATCTGATTACCCTGTAAGGTATTTGCCATCCTGATTTTACAGAGGTGATTCTTTTACTTTTTCTTTAATTAAAATTCTTCTTTTAAGAACCTGATTGCTTTTTCATTGTTCTTAAGATCCAAGGGTTTGGGTCTGTGTTCACCTATGCAAATTGGTGAGGATTTTTATCAAGCCTTCCCCAGGAAAGGGGGTGTAGGGTTTGGGAGGATTTTGGGGGGGGGGAAAGATGTTTCCAAGTGGGCTCTTTTCCTGTTATATATTTGTTAGATGCTTGATGGTGGCAGCAAAAAAGTCCAAGGGCAAAAGTTAAAATAGTTTGTACCTTGGGGAAGTTTTAACCTAAGCTGGTAAGAATAAGCTTAGGGGGTCTTTCATGCAGGTCCCCAGATCTGTACCCTAGAGTTCAGAGTGGGGAAGGAACCTTGACAGAAGTTTGTTTGCTATGCGGCCGATGCTATCGACATCAACGATGCTTCTCTGGAGGGCAGAGACCCGGTCCGTGCAGCCCTGGTCACTGCTTGCCAAAGGGGGGCGTGTCCTGAAAGACCTAAAGCCACCATCCAACAGCACACTCAGTATATGCCTGGAGGCAGCCGACACTGTTGTGCTGGCCAATGGCAAAGCTAAAGCTGTTTGCAAAGCATGGCGCTCTGAGTCCGTAGGAGCTTCTGCTACAGCCTTTATCACTAAACCTCTGAATGAGGTGGAAGGACACATCTCAGCCAATCGCACATGAGAACGGGCCCAGAATCAGCTGCCACTGGAGACCTGCCAATCATTCAAGCCCCTTCCCATGAGCTAGACACCCTCGGTTCTGTTGCGAGGAGATGCAAATGGGTCCTCAGTGCTTGTGCAGTGGACAGTGGTTCTAAGTGTTGAGGATGCAGAAGCTGGGACTGGACAATGGGATGGATCACTCGATGATTGGCCTGTTCTGTTCCCTCCAAAGCATCTGGCACCGGCCACTGTTGGAAGACAGGATACGGGGCTAGGTGGACCATTGGTCTGACCCATACTGGCCATGGGCTGTAAACTGATAGAACTAAGATGGGCTACTCCAGAACACAGAGAGTGGCTTAGTCTGTGATTCACAGGCCTCCACGTCTCAATGGAGTTTCCAACCCTACTCGGCCAGCACAGCACACTTAAGGGGTCGCAGATGCCTGGACTGAAAGTGGAGTTCTTGGCTCAAACTCTGTGGAACAAGCTCTGAATGGCAAATAAGGAAACGTGTCATAATAGGGGACCTAATAAAATCAACCGGCCCCATCCAGCAAAGCTTCTTGAAATAGTACAGCATTAAAGTGTGCGCTTAATTTGCGTGCATGAAAGTGTTTATTGCAGGGTTGTTGTAGCCATATTGGTCCCAGGATATTAGACAGACAAGGTGAGTGAGGGAATAGCTTTTATTAGACCAACTTGCTTTCGAGCTACACGGAGCTGCAGAAGCGATATTGACATGAAGAAGAGCTCCACACAGCTCAAAAGCTTGTCTTCTTCATCAGCAGAAGTTGGTCCAATAAAAGATATTTACCTCACCCCCCTTGTCTCCCTACTTAACGTTCAGTCAAGACAGTATTTTCACTTATTTTTAAAACAGGTGGTTTCAGCTTTCCAAGAGTTTAATCAGCTTGTACTTTTGTTTCATGGTGCTGATGCTCCAGGTATCAGATCCACGTAAACAGGCTCTTTCATGTAACTGTAACTGGGGAATCCTCACTGAGCGGGTGTGTATCCAGTGGGTCCCGCAGGGAGCAGTTCTGGGCCCTGCACTACTTTCTATCTTTATCAATGACCTGGAAGGAAACATAAAATCATCCCTGATACAGTTTGAGTGGGAGTGGGAAATACTGCAGAGGGCAGGGCACTGATACAGAGCAATCTGGATCTCTTGGTAAATGGGTCGCAAGCAAACGATATGTGTTTTAATAAGGCTAAAGGTCAATGTAGCCATCTCGCAATATGGGACGTTGGCCGGACTTAAAGGAAGGGGGATGCTCTCCTGGGAAGCAGTGACTCTGAAAAAGATTTGGGGTCATGGTGGATAATCAGCTGAACACAAGCTCCCAGTGTGACGCCGTGGGCAAAGAAGCAAATGTGATCCTGGGATGTAGACATGGAGGAATTTTGAATAGGAGCAGAGAGGTTATTTGACTTCTGGATTTGGCCCTGGTGCAACTGCGGCTGGGATCCTGTGTCCATCTCTGGTGCCACAACTCAAGAAGGATGTTGATAAATTGGAGTTGGGTCAGAGAAGAGCCAAGAGAACGATTAATGGGTTAAAAACCTCCCTTAGAGTGAGAGACTCCAGGAGCTCCATCTATTTAGCTAAACAAAAAGAAGATTCAGGGGTGACTTGATCTTGGTCTATAAGTTGGGGAACAGCTATTTAGTAACAGGCTTGTCAAGTCTAGCAGAGGAAGGTTGAATATGATGCAGTGGCTGGAAGTTGAAGCTAGACAAATACGGACTGGCAATAAGGCATAACTTTGCACCAGTGAGAGTAGATGTGGTATAACTTGACTTTAGTAAAGCTTTTGATAGTGTCTCACATGACCTTCTCATAGACAAACTAGCGAAATACAACCTAGAATGGAGCTACTGTGAGGTGGGTGAATAACTGGTTGGAAAAGCTCCTCAGGGAGTAGTTCTCAGTGGTTCCCAGTCAAGCTGGAAAGGCATAGCCAGTGGGGTCCCGCAGGGATCGGTCCTGGTTCTGGTTCTGTTCAATAGCTTCACAAATTTGGATAGTGGTACAGAGAGCCCACATATAAAGTCTGCAGATGATGCCAAGCTATGAGGAGTTGGAAGCACTTTGGATTCAAATTCAGCATGACCTGGACAAAGCGGAGCAATGGTCTGCAATACCTAGGATGAAATTCAAGAAGGGGAAGTGGAAAGTATGACACTGAGGAAGGAGCAATCAATTAAATCCCAGCCGGACGAGGCCAGACTAGGAAGGAGTACTGGGGAAAGGGATCTGGGGGTCATAGTGGATCACAAGCTAAATATGAGTCAACAGTGTTACATTGTTGCAAAAAAAAAGCTAACACCATTCTGGGATGTATTAGCAGGAGTGTTGTAAGCAAGACAAGAGACGTGATCTACAACCCATCCTGGACAACAATCCCTCACTTTCACAGGCCTTGGGAGGCAGGCCAGTCCTCGCCCATGGACAACCTGCCAACCTGAAGCATATTCTCACCAGCAACGACACACCGCACCATAGTAACTCTAACTCAGGACCCAATCCATGCAACAAACCTCAATGCCAACTCTGCCCACATATTTACACCAGCCACACCATCACAGGACCTAACCAGATCAGCCACACCATCACCGGTTCATTCACCTGCACGTCCACCAATGTAATATACGCCATCACACCATCACCGGCTCATTCACCTGCACGTCCACCAATGTAATATACGCCATCATGTGCCAGCAATGCCCCTCTGCCATGTACATTGGCCAAACCGGACAGTCCCTATGTAAAAGGATAAATGGACACAAATCAGATATTAGGAATGGCAATATATAAAAACCTGTAGGAGAACACTTCACTGGACACACAATAGCAGATGTAAAGGTAGCCATCCTGCAGCAAACAAACGTCAGGACGAGACTTCAAAGAGAAACTGCTGAGCTTCAGTTCATTTGCAAATTGGACACCATCAGCTCAGGATTAAACACAGACTATGAATGGCTCGCCAAGGACAAAAGCAGTTTCTCCTCCCTTAGTGCTCGCACCTCATCTGCTAGAAGAGGGCCTCATCCTCCCTGACTGAACTAACCTCGTTATCCCTAGCCTGATTCTGGCTTGCATATTTATACCTGCCTCTGGAAATTTCCACTACATGCATCCGACGAAATGGGTATTCTCCCATGAAAGCTTATGCTCCAATACGTCTGTTAGTCTATAAGGTGCCCCAGGACTCTTTGCCGCTTTTACAGATCCAGACTAATACGGCTACCCCTCTGATGCTAGACACGAGAAGTAATTCTTAAGCTCTCCTCCTCGCTGATTAGGCCTCTGCTGGCGTATTGTGTCCAGTTCTGGGCGCCACACTTTGGGGAAGCTGTGGGCTGTGATGAAGTGGGAATTTCTCCTAGTGCTTTGGGTGAGAATCGTATGTGCATCAGTTTCCCCCATGTGCTGCATGTGGCACCTTATTTCCCGTCTGAATCTGTCTAGTTTCAATTTCCAACAACACCAGATGGTGTTTGACCGTCCCCTGCTGGCTGGAAGAGCCTGTTATTAAAGATCTGTCCCCCAGGTTCTGATAGTTGGGGATCAGACCACCCCGAACCATCTCTGTGTTACGCGAGGGTGAGCTCCTTGGTCTGTCCCTCTCGAGCAGATTTTCTAAGCTTTGAATCATTCTTATGGCTCTTCTCTGACCCAGCTCTGATTTACCCACATCCTCCTTGGATGCTGGGCCCCACAACAGGACCCAGGATCCCAGTTGTGGTTGCACCAGAGCCAAATCCAGAGGTCAAACCACCTCTGCTCCGCACTAGCTTTTTCGGCTGCAGCATCGCACTGGAGCTCATGTGCAGCTGATTCTCCACCACTACCCCACATCTCTTCCAGAGGCTCGGCTCCCCAATCCCGTAACTCCGGCCGATGTCCCACATTCCCAGATGGATACATTGACCTTTAGCCATGTTAAAACACGTATCGTTCGCTTGCGCCCGGATTGCTCTGTGTCAGTGCCCTGCTGTAGCAGGGTGGACACCCGCTCGGGCTCAGAGGGGTTTAGAACAGCCCTGGGAGAGGGCTGTTGTAGAAAGCAGCGGGGCTGATTGGGGAAGCAGCCTCAGCTGGGGCAATGCCCCAATCAGGGCCCAGCTGGCTCTATAAAGGCTGTGAGCCAGACGCCCAGGGAGACTCTCTTTCTGCCTGTAGAGGGAGAAGGGCCTGGCTGTAAGATGCCAAGCCGGACACCTAGTTTGGAGCAGGGCTGGGGAAAGGCCAATGGAGCCTGGGAGCTCCAGCCTAGGAAAGCCCCAGGCTGAGGGCCTGGTAAGGCCTATTAGGTATGGGGGTTGCAGGGGCAGCCATGGGTAGGCAGAGGCAGCAGGTCCAAACCCCCTCGCCTGTGATGAGTGGCTCATACTGCAGTCTGCCCCAGGGCGCAGGGGCTAGCTGGTGACTGGCAGGAGCCTATGACTGAGGCAAGGTAGGGATAGTGGGTGGGGGGTTCCCCTGGAAGGGAGAGACCCAGAACTGTGGTGTACTGCCAGGGGACAGCACCCCGTGAAAGGGGCACCAGGGTCCTGGGGGGACACACAGGAGCCAGCAGCAAGGCGAGATACCAGCCTGAAGAGGGCGCTCCAGAGGCTGGAATGCTAATTCCTCAAGACGACCAGCAGGAGGCGCTGATGGTGAGTCTGCGTCTGGCTGCCCTCTTCAGTATTTCCCACTCCCCCAAATTTGTGTCAGCTGCAAACTGTCCAGGTCACTGCTAAAGATGTGACCTAGCAGGGCCCAGAACCGCTCCCCACAGGACCTGTTGGAAACACACCCACTCGGTGACTATTCTCTGGTTACAGTTTTACCTTGATGCCTGTCTGCCTGTTTCTAATCCCTTTACTGTAGACCACGTTAATTGTGCATCGTTCTAGCTTCTCAATCAAAATGCCATGTGGCACCAAGGTGAAGGCCTGTTAAAGTTCCCGCACCTCAGCACTCTGGTCTTTATCGGCCAAACTTGGCAAAGACGGTATCCAGAAAGCTTGGCAAGATTCATTTCGTCATCCCCTTAGCGCTGGAGAGCCCAGGCCTTTGTCGGCCGTCCTATTACTTTGCTGGGATCAGTGTCAGACTGGCTGGTCTAGAATTACCCCAGGGTCCCATTTACCCTTCTGAGACATTGGCACAAGATTCGCTTCCGTCCTGTCCTTGCCCACTGCGCTGAGAGTTATTGACAGTCTGCAGTCACGATCCAGATGGACCCTGCCCCTGCTGCCAGAGCCTGAGAGAGACAAAAACCCAGGGGCTGGCAGCAGGAACCACAGGGCAGTCTCACAGCTGCAGCCCTACAGGGAATGGTGGCACTCAGCCAGCCTGGGGCATGGAAATGTACTGGCCACAGCTGGCACTGCTGGGCAGCACCGGGAATGGCTTCTGGTCCCCTGGCAGGGGCTGGCCAAGTGTGACGAAGCAGGTGGGTTTTTTGTTGTTTTCAATGGTTTGCATGCAGAGGGGGTTGGACTCAGTTTCCCTGGGTGTTACTGGTTTAACAAGGTGGTGTGGGAGGAAGTTTCTGGTTACAGAGGACCAGCAAACGGCCTGGAGGATGGACACCCCAGAGACTGGTCACCGGGAGGCCCAGCTCAGGAGTCACAGCTGGTTCTGGCCAGTGGGAGGACAATGGGCTGCGGAGAGAGGACCCTGGTGACCTGACCAGCTGGTTCCAGCCAGAGGGGAAACAAAGGACGGATGAGAGAAGAGGCTGAGAGGAGAGGAGGCCCAGGCGACCTGTTTACCTGGGAGAGAAGACAAAGGACAGAGGCAGGACTTGGGGACAGTGATATCAGATGCCCAGCTGGAAGGAGGGGAAGAGGAGAAAGCAGGGGCTGGGAGGAGAGAGCAGGCAGACCTCCTGTGTGACACTGTCTGAGAGTCACTGCAGGCTAGAGACCAGGGTTGTTTTGCTCCCTCTAGGAGTGGAGGCCCAGGGGGTCCAGAGTGAGTGGACTCCCTGAGGGGGCCCGCAGTGAGAGACGTGCTGAGGGCTCAGAGGGGTGTGATTCCAGGAGGCGAAGGACGTGAGGGACGTGATCGTTCCCCTCTTTTCGACATTGGTGAGGCCTCATCTGGAGTACTGTGTCCAGTTTTGGGCCCCACACTTCAGGAAGGATGTGGATAAATTGGAGAGAGTCCAGCGAAGGGCAACAAAAATGATTAGGGGACTGGAACACATGAGTTATGGGGAGAGGCTGAGGGAGCTGGGATTGTTTAGCCTGCAGAAGAGAAGAATGAGGGGGGATTTGATAGCTGCTTTCAACTACCTGAAAGGGGGTTCCAAAGAGGATGGCTCTAGACTGTTCTCAATGGTAGCAGATGACAGAACGAGGAGTAATGGTCTCAAGCTGCAGTGGGGGAGGTTTAGATTGGATATTAGGAAAAACTTTTTCACTAAGAGGGTGGTGAAACACTGGAATGCGTTACCTAGGGAGGTGGTAGAATCTCCTTCCTTAGAGGTTTTTAAGGTCAGGCTTGACAAAGCCCTGGCTGGGATGATTTAACTGGGAATTGGTCCTGCTTTGAGCAGGTAGTTGGACTAGATGACCTTCTGGGGTCCCTTCCAACCCTGATATTCTATGATTCTATGAAGGGGCCTACGCCTTAAGCCCAAGAGTGGACCCCCGAGAAGGGCTGTCGCACTGAAGGGGGTTTCCCCCAGGGACCGTACGGAGCCGAGAGAGAGCATGAGTCCTGTGAGTCTGTGACACCAAAGTCAAGAGCAGCTCCCACATCTGGGGGCAAATGGATCTCGGGCCAGGACATGGTAGAGACTTGGCAGGTGCGGGGGAGGAGGGGAGATAGTTGTCCCAGAGGCCCCCCACTCTGGGAGCAGGATTCCTGGGGGACAAGGCACCAGCCCCAGCATGCTGCAGAAGGAGATTAAAGCAAAAGATCAGGGGCGGGTGCAGGGCCAGGCCCAGAAGGGATCCGGGGATGGAAGAACCATGCCCGGCAGCGCGAGCAAACTTGGCTTCGCTCCTCCAAAGGAACCAAGAGGGTCACGAACCAGGCAATGACGGCTCAGGGGGAAAAGCTGGCCAGAAACCGCAGGCTGGTGCCTGCCAGGTAAAACAGGCACCGGGCAGGCATTGTAGTTGGTGGCAGGAACGTGCTGGAGGGGCCAGCCCGGCTGGTCGGCGGGAGGAGCACAGGCCGCAGCCAGGCCCCGGGGATGGGGCTCGGGCTGGGCAGGGGCTCTGCAGGGCCGGAAGGGAGCGCGCTGGGCCTGGCTGGGCTCTGAGTCCGCACCTGGGTGGGTGGATTTAACATGGCAGCTGGAGCCGGTTGTGGTTCCCAAAACTGTCCACAAGGGGAAGCCAGAGCTCCAGCGCCACAGGATCAGCCCTGTCCCAAGGGAGCGAGTGTTTCATCCCGCAGGGCGGCCAGTGCCCCTCACTCCCGACCCGCAGCCCCCGGCTAGCCCAGCCTTGGCCCCCAAGCTCTGCCGGTGCCCCTCACTCCTGACCCGCAGCCCCCGGCTAGCCCAGCCTTGGCCCCCAAGCTCTGCCGGTGCCCCTCACTCCTGACCCGCAGCCCCCGGCTAGCCCAGCCTTGGCCCCCAAGCTCTGCCGGTGCCCCTCACTCCTGACCCGCAGCCCCCGGCTAGCCCAGCCTTGGCCCCCAAGCTCTGCCGGTGCCCCTCACTCCTGACCCGCAGCCCCCGGCTAGCCCAGCCTTGGCCCCCAAGCTCTGCCGGTGCCCCTCACTCCTGACCCGCAGCCCCCGGCTAGCCCAGCCTTGGCCCCCAAGCTCTGCCGGTGCCCCTCACTCCCGACCCGCAGCCCCTGGCTAGCCCAGCCCTGCCCCCCAAGCTCTGCCGGTGCCCCTCACTCCCGACCCGCAGCCCCCATGCTTTGGCTGATGTGCTGCGCTCGGTGCCCGTGCCGTTAGGTGAGTGGCGGCGGACGGGGCATTTCCAGGAGCTGGTGAGGCCAGGCACCGTCATCACCAAGGCCCCGGCAGCATTTCCTGCCCCCGCCCCGGCGCTCGGCCCCCCCTGGGCGTCACTGACAGGCTGAATCATCGCCCAGGCAAAGGGCCCATTTCCAGGAAACGAAACCCCACAAGAGCCATTTTGCTGACCTGCCCCCACTCGAATCTCAGCCCCCCCTGCTGGAGGGCGCAGCACGCAGCCCCCCTTCCTCCCCTTGGTAACCAAGCTCCGCCCCCGCTTGTGCCAGCCGCTTCTCCCCACCCCGGCAAGATGGGGCCGGTGCCCCCTAGAGGGGCAAGACCCTGTGGCCCATTCCCAGTCCTCCTAAGCCAGCCGTAACCCCCCCCCCAAATCTTGGGACCAGATCAGAATTTTTTAGGGAGCTGCAAACAAAAAAAGGTTGAAATCCCCTGAGCTGGGACAGCGGGATCCCTGGGGAAAAGGGTCTTGGGTGCAGATGTGGGAGCAAAGCGCCCCTAGTGCTGCAGTGCAGTATGGGCACTGATGGTGTGAGGAGAGTGACGGCTATTCACAGCCTGCCCCGCTCCCTGCGGCCCAGCGCCCCCCCCCCCTCCCCCCCCGCTGGGCCCCTGCCCCGCTCCCTGCGGCCCAGCGCCCCCCCCCTCCCCCCCGCTGGGCCCCTGCCCCGCTCCCTGCGGCCCAGCGCCCCACCCCCCACCCCCCGCTGGGCCCCTGCCCCGCTCCCTGCGGCCCAGCGCCCCACCCCCACCCCCCGCTGGGCCCCTGCCCCGCTCCCTGCGGCCCAGCGCCCCCCCCCTCCCCCCCGCTGGGCCCCTGCCCCGCTCCCTGCGGCCCAGCGCCCCCCCCCTCCCCCCCGCTGGGCCCCTGCCCCGCTCCCTGCGGCCCAGCGCCCCACCCCCCACCCCCCGCTGGGCCCCTGCCCCGCTCCCTGCGGCCCAGCGCCCCACCCCCCACCCCCCGCTGGGCCCCTGCCCCGCTCCCTGCGGCCCAGTGCCCCACCCCCCGCTGGGCCCCTGCCCCGCTCCCTGCGGCCCAGTGCCCCACCCCCCGCTGGGCCCCTGCCCCGCTCCCTGCGGCCCAGTGCCCCACCCCCCGCTGGGCCCCTGCCCCGCTCCCTGCGGCCCAGCGCCCCCCCCCCTTCCCCCCGCTGGGCCCCTGCCCCGCTCCCTGCGGCCCAGCGCCCCTCCCCTCCCCCCCGCTGGGCCCCTGCCCCGCTCCCTGCAGCCCAGCGCCCCCTGCTGAGTCCTTCAGTTTGGAGTTTGCTGCTCAGTCTCCCATCCAGCTCCTGACCCCTCCTGTGTGTGGCTGCCCAGGGCCCTTTGATGGCCCCTAGTCCCATGACAGCAGGGTGGGATGGGGGCCGTGCAGGAGCAGGGGGGTTGTCATCACCATAGCGATGGCTCTGCAGCCACCTCCCTTGAAGCAGCTGTGGCTAGAAACCCCCTTGCTGGCGGGACAGGAAGGGGTACTCCAGGGGGTGCTGAGGGTGTTCCCGGAGGGGCTGGTTGAGGAGACTTGGGGGTGGGGGGTCGTAGCCCCAGGCCAAACCCGGTCTGAAATTGTCTTGACATCTAAGGCAGACAGGTTCAATTGCCCAGCCACCCAGCCCCATTCCCTACTCCCTGTCCCCACCCTGGGGCCAGATGAGAGCTGGCTCCCCCCGGAGGGGAAAGACCCCATATCATCCCATTCCTCCCCTCTGCCCACAGCCGAGCCTGATGCTGTTCAGCCCCTTGGCTGGGAACCCCAGGCCTGCGAGGGGGTTAGTGGCCTGCCCCAGAGAGAATCCACCAGGGGGGATGCAGCAGTCCCCCCTCCCCCAGCCGTGAGGCCCTGGGGCTCCCCCTCCTCCTTGATGGGTACCGCGGGCGGCGGGGAGGGGGGAAGATGGGCGGCAATGTCTGCTAGGCCCTGCGGTGACTCACCCGGCTCCTGCCCTCGGGACGGTCCCTAAACCGCCCAGCCCCTGGGGCTGAGTCAGTCGGGGGGGGGGGGGCGGGCTATGGGACTAGACATGGGTCACAGCGAGCCCCGCACCAGGATGGGGGATGCCGTGGGTCACAGCGAGCCCCGCACCAGGATAGGGGGGAGGCCGTGGGTCACAGCCAGCCCCGCACCAGGATAGGGGGGAGCCATGGGTCACAGCCAGCCCCGCACCAGGATAGGGGGGAGCCGTGGGTCACAGCCAGCCCCGCACCAGGATAGGGGGGAGATGTGGGTCACAGCCAGCCCCGCACCAGGATGGGGGATGCTGTGGGTCACAGCCAGCCCCGCACCAGGATGGGGGATGCTGTGGGTCACAGCCAGCCCCGCACCAGGATGGGGGATGCTGTGGGTCACAGCCAGCCCCACACCAGGACAGGGATAGCCATGGGTCACAGCCAGCTCAGCACCAGGATGTGTGTGTGTAGGAGGAATCCATGGGTCACAGTAAGCCCCACAGTGAGATGTGGGGAGCCATGGGTCACCTCCAGCCCAGCATCAGGACAGGGTGTGACAAAGCTGAGGATTTTTGTAGTGTTTTACATAAATAGCATGTGCGCGCCTCAGTTTCCCTGTGTGCTGCATGTTTAACAAGGTGGTGGGAGAGGGTTTGTTGTTGCAGAGGACCAGGTATGACCTCGCCTAGCAGCTGCGACCCCCGGACAACGAGCTGGAGATGGGGAACCCTAACAACTGGTGACCTGCTGACTAAGAGGCCCACCCCAGCTTGGCTGTCAACTTGTTCTGGCCAGTGGGAGGACAAAGGGCTGAGGAGAGAGGACCCCAGCAACCTGTTTACCTAGTACGAAGACAAAGGACAGGGGAGGAGCTGTTGGGGCCGGTGATATCAGACGCTCAGCTGGGAAGTGCAGGGTCTCTGGATTGGAGAGGGAGAGCAGGCAGAGCCCACCCAGATGCAAGGGAGGCTTAGATGTACGGTGCTGTGGGAGGCCAGGCCTGAGGGTCTTGAGAGCTTCCTATGCTGGGTTCAGACACTCAATAAACTCTCCTGTTTTAGGCTAGCTGAGAGTCGCTCCGGTCTAGAGAACAGGGGACATTATTCCCTCTGGGAGTGGAGGCCCCGGGGATCCAGAGCGAGTGGACTCCCTGAGGGGGCCCACAGCGAGAGACAGGTGTGCTAAGGCTCAGAGAGGTGCAGTTCCAGGAGGAGAGTGGACCCCTGAGAAGGGCTGTCTCACTGAATGGGGTTCCCCCCAGAGACCCTATGGGGCCAGGAGTGGGCATGACCTGGGAGTCCGTGACAACGTGGTAGCAGAGGATGGTTTGTGGATGCATCCTGTAGACACTTTGACTGCGAGTGCAGGCGCTTTGCAGTGAGTGGCTGCCCGCAATAAAACGAGGGGATTAAAGGAACCAGCGTGGAAATGGCCTATAACCAGCTCTGTAAGAGGGATCTGGCACGTCTGCAGGGAGAGAGGGCTGAGCATTGGGAGGCTCACCCAGGAGCAGCTGATTGCCTGGCTGGTAGAGATTGACCAGTCCAAGGGCCATCTTCCAGATCCCAGCAGGGCTTCCGGGATGCCTGGAAAGCCTGGGAGTAGCAGGGGGGCAGTTGGGGTAGTGACAGGGGGTCCACTGGACTGAGTTCGAGTTCTCCAGCCAGGATCGGGGCTTCCCACCAGTGTGTGTGAAGAGATGGGAACTGGAGTTGAGAGTGAAGGAGCTGGAGCTGGAGGAGCAGAGGCTAGCTGACTGCTCAGAGCAGTGACAGCATGAGCTGGAGTTGGAGGAGCGGCGGGCCAAGAGGGCCTGCCGGAGGCTAAGTGGGGAAGGGCCCCGAGACGCCAGTTCTGCAGGGAATCTAGACATCAAACTGCTACCCGCATTTAAGGGGGGGATTTTGATGTCTACCTCACATCCTTTGAGAAGACTTGTGATCTGAACCAGATTGACTCCGCAGACAGGCTCTGCTGTCTGACCCCCCTGCTGGATCCCAAGGCCACAGATGCCGTCAGCCAAATGGAGGGTATTCAAACAGGCTTTGGTGCTGAAGTTCGAACTGACCCCCGAGGCGTACAGGAAACTATTCCGGGGTGTACGCAAGACCTCAGGCATCACCTACAAGGAGGTCGCCAACCTGCTGGGGGAACATCTCTCTGCAAGTGGGGAAAGGGCACAGGAGCCACTACCGTCAAAGATGTGTATAACCTGATGGGGTTGGAGCAGCTGTATGACATCTGCCCTCCAGACCTTAAGATGTGGTTAGTGGACGGGAAGCCTAAAGATCTGCACTGTGCGGGGGCACTGGAAGTTGAGTTGTGGACAGCAGACTGGGGGCAGGAGGGAGACCCACATTGGGGACTCAGAAGGGGAGTCACCCAGAGACCTCTTAAAGGTGGGACTCCAGGAAGCCCAACTCAGGGGTGCCCATGAAGGCCGGGGTGGGCCGACCCCCATCATGGGACTTGAGGGACCTGAAATGTAATTACTGTGGCTGAAAAGGACCCAAGGTGGTGTCATGCCCAAAGACACAGGAAATTTTTGCCCAAGAGAACCCTCAAAGGGTTAACGGGCGAAGGGGAGACAGCCTGTAACAGAGGCTGAGAGAGTGACCTGGGAACCTGTCACCCAGCCGGCTCCTGGGGCAGAGCTGGCCAGAGGAAGGGGGAAGGCAGACAGGCTTCTCCTCCAAGCCCAGCAGATATGTCTGCTTGTGACCCCTGGGCTCAGGCCCCAAGTCAGTGGGGAAACATTCACGGAGGGAAGCGATTCTGGGATGAGACTCTTGTGGGTGTGATGCAACCTCACCAGCTGCTATGGGGCTGTATAACTTGGGGAAAGGCTCCCAGATGGCAGCCATTCATCCGGGGTTTGTGTGCAGACACAGGAAGGATCGGGGTGCAGGGCTGTTAGCTGGGGTCCTTCAGCACATCAGCTTTGATGTACTCATAGTTGCATCCAATGAAGTGAGCTGTAGCTCACAAAAGCTTATGCTCAAATAAATTGGTTAGTCTCTAAGGTGCCACAAGTACTCCTTTTCTTTTTGCGAATACAGACTAACACGGCTGTTACTCTGAAACCTGTCATAGAATCATAGACTATCAGGGTTGGAAGGGACCTCAGGAGGTCATCTAGTCCAACCCCCTGCTCAAAGCAGGACCAATCCCCAATTTTTGCCCCAGATCCCTAAATGGCCCCCTCAAGGATTGAACTCACAACCCTGGGTTTAGCAAGCCAATGCTCAAACCACTGAGCTATCCCTTCCTGAAAGATGTACTCTTGGGAAGTGACTGCGTCTCTTTAAGACAGGATCTGGACCCCGTGCCAAGAATGGCCAAAGAGCTGAACCCAGAGATCGGAAGGTGCAGAGGGCAGGAGCCAGTGAGCATGTGAATGGCCCATAAATGGCCCCCTGGCAGGGTCGGGGGTACTTTTCCCCCTGGCAAGTAGCACAAGGGAAGAACTGAGAAGCTCTGGTTTCCTGCCTGTCTGTAGCCAGGCCCTGGAGCTAAGTGGGACAACAGCCCTGCACAGGGGAGAGGTGGCTCACACTGGCTCTGATGCGGCAACCAAAGCAGTGGGCTTGCTCCCTACCCTCACTGGGACACGGGTGCTGGGGGTGGTCGGACCCCCAGTTAAGATCCTGTAGCGAGGACACATCTGAATGGGGGCCCCAAAGAGGTTGGGGTGCATGATCAGATACCTGCAGAGGTGTAGGTGGGGGATGGACTGAAGAACTAGCCAGACAGTGCCCTGGTCCTTGCCTGTGGCTGAGGTCAGGGAGAGCCACTTGGCTTGGCACCAGCAATCCACCCTGCAGGGGGGCGTGGAACCTCCAGTGCGGGGAAGTGAGTTGCCAGGGACAGGGCTTAACAGGGCTGAGACCAAGGCCTTGTCCCGAGATGGAAAAACTAAGGCACAGCAATGAGGGCTGGACCCCAAACCCAGCAGCTGAATTCTAGACCTAGCTGCTGAAGGATCCTTCCTGGAAGAAGCAGGGGCCTTGTGGGCCCCGGTGTTGCGAGATCCTGGGGAAGGATCCAGGTGAGAGAAGCAATCTGGTACCAAGAAAGGGCTCCCTGAGGGAAAACTGAACTTGGGGGATCAGAGGGTGTCTGGTGGTCCCCCAGAAGTACCACCGGGGGGATGTCCTGTCTTCTAAACATCAGGAGGTTCAGCGCACCTGGCGAGAGCTGCTGCAGAACGTTTACTGCTCTGGAAATTCACAGGGGTCCACCCTTTTGAGTTGGGGTGTGGAAGGAGAAGGAGGGGACTCCTGGACTTGATGAGGAAACAAATGGGGAATCGGTGGTGGATTCTGAACTATCGTTCTGGGGAAAGCTCACTGAGCTCAGGAGTTTGGCCAGGAAGAACCTAGCTGGGGCCCAGGAATTGCAAAAGGGCTTGTCCTAAATATAGAGAATAATATACCAACCAATTGGTTAGCAATGTGAGCACAGACCAGACCCTTTGTCTTCAGGACACTGAAAGTCAATCAGGTTCTTAAAAGAAGAACTTTATTTATAAAGAAAAATTAAAAGAATCACACCTGCAAAATCAGGATGGAAGATTACTTTACAGGGTAAATAAAATGATTTAAAATACAGAGGATTCCCCTCTGGCTCAGCTTCACAGGAAAGAGGATGAAGGGGCTTGGGGGGAGGTTTTGGGGGGATAGGGATTCCAAGTGACCCTTCCCTGAAATTTTGTGTAAATCACTTGGTGGTGGCAGCAATACCGTCCAAGGACTAGGAAAGGAATTTGTACCTTGGGGAAGTTTTTAACCTAAGCTGGCCACTGTCGGCAGGCAGGATACTGGGCTAGATGGACCTTTGGTCTGACCCAGTATAGCCATTCTTATGTTCTTAAGCTGGTAGAATATAAGTTTAGGGGTTTTTTCATGCGGGTCCCCACATCTGTACCTCAGAGTTCAGAGTGTGTGTGTGGGGGGGAGGGGGCGGGGGAACCCTGACAGGGCTGGTACGATAATGTGCCTGATCGGGGACCAGAAGAGGGGTCTCAGCTCAGTGTGGAGAACGCCTTGGGAGAGCCCTGTGAAATCAGCAACCAGCTGAAGGAGGTGATGCATGTGCTGAAGATGCCCAATTGGGCAGTTGTACCATGTCACCGTAATGAAGCTGTACTTTGACACGGAGACTGTTGGAGTGGCTGTGTGTGTGGACAGGGAAAAGAGAAGGGGAAAGGGAATCTCTCTCTTAACTCAGGAGCCGACCTCCTGCTGGAATAACTTCCCCCTCTGACCAGCTAACCCCTCCCCGCTGGCTGAGATCAGAGGGGGTTTGTACCCGCAGCCTGGCGCCAGCTGGCCTGGGCTCACTAATCTAGCTGTCCCTGGGGGGAGAGGAGGTGTTCTCCATTCACAGGCATCAGGAAAACAGCATGGGATCTGGAAAGAGAGGGCAGTGATATGCTGGTGTTAGGGTGATCTAGCCACCCTCCAGCCCCTGGGACTCACCCTTGGGGCTGGACCCCAAGTAAGACGGGTCAATCAGATCTGGTGTGCACTATTGGAAGCTCAATGCCGTCACCGTGTTTGATGCCTGCCCCATGCCCAGGACTAACAAAATCCTAGACGGGGGCGGGGGGGGGGGGGTGGCGTTACCTCATGTGACAAAGTGGGGATTTTCACTTGCTATGTTGTGTGTGTCCTGCTGTTCTGTATGGATGCTGTGTGTGACTTTTGCGGAGGCTGCTCCAGCTGCCTGCATGGATGCTATGGCTGCCCCTTCCTAACCTGAGAGCCAGGAGGGGGATGCGACCAGGTGACTCTGGCCCAGGAAGCGAGACAAAGGTTGGAGGAGGAGCAATGGGCAGGGCAGGGGCCAGGCAGCTGGAAGCAAGTCAGTCTCAGCTGGCTTGGGGCTCAGGGGGACAACCAGAACCCTGGCTCTGGGCTCCCCTCCCCCCCAAGATGGACTTGGCTGAAAGTCACTGATTTCTGTGCTAACAAGTTCTGTTCTACGCTGTGTTTCTGTCGACTAACAAACATTCTGTTTTACCGGCTGGCTGAGAGTCATATCTGACTGCGGAGCTGGGGTGCAGGGTCCTCTGGCTTCCCCAGGAGCCCTGCCTGAGCGCACTCACTGTGGGAAAAGCACACCGTGTGGAAGGGGATGCTGAATGCTCCGAGGTCAGATCCAAGAAGGTCAAAGCTGTGTAAGCTTCTTGCCCTGGAGACAGTGTAGGGCACAGAGAGGAGGCTCCCCCAGAGTCCTGGCTAGCTTTGTAGGGAGTAGTTCCAGAGCATCGCCCAGTGATTCCGTGGGGGGGAGGGATAGCTCAGTGGTTTGAGCATTGGCCTGCTAAACCCAGGGTTGTGAGTTCAATCCTTGAGGGGGCTGTTTAGGGATCTGGGGCAAAAATTGGGGATTGGTCCTGCTTTGAGCAGGGGGTTGGACTAGATGACCTCCTGAGGTCCCTTCCAACCCTGATATTCTATGATACCTCACTATTGTGAATCTCACCAGGGGATACTGGCAGGTGCCTTTGGACCCAGTTGCCAGTTGAAATCTGTTCCCATCACCCCTATAGGGCTCTTGAGTTCCTGGTCCTTCCTTTCAGCCTCAAAGGGGCACCTGACAGCTCCCAGTGCCAGGGGATCCGTTACCGAGGAGGGTGGAGGACTGTGTCTGGCATACGTTCACGATATCCGTGTCTACAGCCTGACCTGGGAGAACCGTGTGTCCCAGTAAAGAGGGGGCTGGGATGCCTCCAGGATGCAGGACGGATGATAGAGGCCAGAAGAGGTAAGATGAGGATGGCAGAGGTGTCGTACCTGGGCCACACGGTGGGAAGCAGCTGCCTAAAGCCAGAGCCAGCCAAGGTGAAGGTACCCAGAGATTGGCCCATTCCTCAAACCATGACACAAGCTCAGGCCTCTAATGGGATGGCCGGGTACCACTGAAGGTTTGTACCCCATCTTAGCCCCATTACAAAGATTGCTAAATTGGACAAGCCAGACAAGGGGGTCTGGACTGAGCAGTGCCAGGGGCGCGCTCTTTGTGCTGAAGGAGGCTCTAACCCAGGGGCTGGTAAACCCAGACTTGGACAAACCCTTTAGGGTGTTCACCAGCACACCTCAGATGCAGGGCTGTGTGCGGTGCTGACGCAGGCCAAGCCGAAGGGGGAGAGACACCCCATTGTGTACCTGAGCAAGAAGCTGCTCCTCCGGGAGTAGAACTACGTGGCCAGAGGGAAGGAATACCTGGCCCAGGGATGGGCTCTTAAAAAGCTGCAGCCGTATCTATTTGTAGGGCGCTTTATGGTGTACACTGACCACTTGCTCTGACATGGCTGCAGCAGATGAAAGGGGCCAATACCAAATTCTTAGTGTGGAGTCTGATCCACCAAGATTTTCTTATGGGGGTGGTCCATATTAAGAGGAGCGCAAATGTTATAGCTCAGGTGGGCAAACTATGGTGACTTGTTTACCTGGTATGAAGACAAAGGACAGGGGAGGAGCTGTTGGGGCCGGTGATATCAGATGCCCAGCTGGGAAGCACAGGGTCTCTGGACTGGAGAGGGAGAGCAGGCTGAGCCCACATGGATGCAGGGGAGGCTTAGATGTACGGTGCTGAGGGAGGCCAGGCCTGAGGGTCTTGAGAGTTTCCTATGCCAGGTTCAGATGCTCAATAAACTCTGTTTTATGCTGGCTGAGAATTGCTCCGGTCTAGAGAACAGGGGTGCATTATTCCCTCTGGAAGTGGAGGCCCCAGGGGTTCAGAGCAAGTGGACTCCCTGAGGGGGGCCCACAATGAGAGACAGGTGTGCTAAGGCTCACAGAGGTGTAGTTCCAGGAGGTAGAGGTCTTAACCCCAAGAGAGAGTGGACCCCCGAGAAGGGCTGTCTCACTGAAGGGGGTTCCCCCCAGGGACCATACAGGGCCAAGAGTGGGCATGACCTGTGAGTCCATGATACATGGGGGTAGCAGTGGGTCATAACCAGCCCCGCACCAGGACAGGGGTAGCTGTGAGTCACAGACAGCTTAGCACTGGGACGGAGTGGGGTATAGCCATGGGTCACAGCCAGCCCTGCACTAGCATGGGGGGGAGCCGTGGGTCACAGCCAGCCCCGCACCAGGATGAGGGGGAGGTATGAGTCACAGCCACGCCAGCACCAGAACTGGGGAGGTGGAGCCAGTGGTCACAGCCAAATAGCAGCAGGAAGGATGGGGGGAGCCATGGGTCACAGCTAGCCCCACACCTTGGCAGAGGGAGCTGTGGGTCACAGCCAGCCCAGCACGAAGATGGGGGTGGGGGTAGCTGTGAGTGACAGTCAGCCCTGCATGAGGACAGGGGGAGCTGTGGGTCACACCCAGCCCTGCAACAGGATGGGGGGGGGGGGGGGAAATCCATGGGTCAGCCCCGCATCAGTATGGGGTGGGAGCTGTGGGTCACAGTCAGCCTGGCACCAGGACAGGGGGAACCATAGGTGTAATGATGCTGCCTCTGGCGGGACACTACTAAGAGTACCAATATAGAACAAATTGCTTAGTGCAGGGCAGTCACAGCCCAACAATGGAATTAACTGCAGCTTCAAATCAAGTCTCAGCTGGGAGGGGTCATTCAGTCCATTGTTCAGAGCTTCAGGTAAGAAGCAGGACTGAAGACAAGATGGAGGGGTTTCCAGGGACTTTTATATTCTCTGCCATGTGGAAGGAAACCTCTTTGTTCTTACTGTGGAAAATCACAGCAGCAAGATGGAGTTTGGAGTCACATGGGCAAGTCACACGTCCATGAATGACTCAGTTCTTTTACAGGGAGAGCAGCCATTGCTCACATTGTACCTTGAATGTTCCCAGGAAGACTTTTCATGTGGATTGGAGTCTCCCAAGATCCATTGTCAGTTAAGTGTTTCTTGATTGGGCACTTAATCTGCAAATTCCTCTCTCAAGAAGCTGACCAAATGCTTCCCTAATGTAACTTGTATCTCAATGTGTTTGATTTTAAGTACATAGCCAATATTCATAATTTCAACCACAAAATGGATACATGCATACAGACAGCATAATCATAACCAGCAGATCATAACCTTTCCATAGACACCTCCTTCCATGGACCTCCTTTGTACAAGATTTGGTGCAAATATATAACAGTGGTTGCAACAATGATCTATACGTTCACAGTTCATGTTGATAACGTCACACCCCCAATGCAAAATTGATGCAGGAAGGGATAACACAAACATCGCTGACTGTATCCCAAGAGCTCCCCATCCTTGGTTCTGTCTTACTACAGCTAGTATTGGGTTAGAAGCTGTACCAGTGTATAACTGAAATGGTTCATCAAAGTCATGTTCAATAACATGATTGAATCTCTTTACAAACTCAAGGTAAAACTTCGTTAGAACAATAGTGGATTGGATCTGCTCTTGCAGCATGATTCCTGTGTGTCTCGTGATCTTTCCAAGAGCTAGAGAACATAGCTACTTATCCATACAAGCTCTCGCAAATGTTTGGAAATCAATTAACATCAAGTTGCTGTAGATATTAATGTTGTCCACAGTATAGAAATCTTGGCATTTAGCCATGAAAGCAATATGGTAGTGTGCCTCAGTTTCCCTTTTCATACAGCACATTAGGTTTGGAACATCTTTTACTCTGTGAAAAGTTCCAATACTGTTTACAGGCATTAACTGTGCAATGTCAGTATAACCAGGCCTTTTAGCATAAAGTGTGTTCTCATGTATTCCTTTTAACATGTTCAAGGGTTTTTTCAAAAGATCAGGCACATTGTACATTAATGTGTTGCTATTACCAAGAACTGTAGTTACAAAAATTACCATTAGCAATAACAACAAATCCATCAAAGGAAAGGAGGACTTGTGGCACCTTAGAGACTAACAAATTTATTTGAGCATAAGCTTTTGTGAGCTACAGTTCACTTACACGAAAGCTTATGCTCAAATAAATTGGTTAGTCTCTAAGGTGCCACAAGTCCTCCTTTTCTTTTTGCGGATACAGACTAACACGGCTGCTACTCTGAAACAAATCAATTGCAAGTGTCCATCTACAATCATGTTTGTTATTCCACACCTTTGGCTCAATACCGTTGGGGTTTTGGCATTTTAGGGTTAACCTGTGGCTTTCATTTGCAAACTTTTCTCTTTTTCCTCCTTGCCCTGAAGGATCAAACCCCGATTTCTCTTGCTTAATAGAATTCACTGGCAGATTGGGTGTGCTCTCTGTGCTAACAGCTATTAGCAAGTTTTTCTCCCTTCAGTCAGTCAGGTAATTTGCATCAACACAAAAACTAGCTTTTAAATTCTCAGCTGCTACCAATTTCAAGGCTGGACATTCATTCTTCCCTTCAGCAGGATTGGGTTCTTTTCCCCTATGCCGTTTTTCTAGAAGGCTGAAAACTGAAACTTCCTGCTCACAGGAATTCCTTTGCTGGCTAGGTGTGTTCACCAACTGCAGATTCTCTGTGCTTTGAGCATCTACACAGAAGCTCTTCTGCCTGCTTGCTAATCTACCACCCCCAGCAACTTAGAGGCTGGATTTTGTTTTAAAGCGATACCAAAACAATTCAAAGTACCTAAGGGTGAGTTTGCTTGCTTTCCCCGGTATTCTTAGGCCATGGGTTGGCAACCTTTCAGAAGTGGTGTGCCAAGTCTTCATTTATTCACTCTAATTTAGGGTTTCCCGTGTCAGTAATACATTTTAACGTTTTTAGAAAGTCTCTTTCGATAAGTCTTTAATATATAACTAAACTATTGTTGTATGTAAAGTAAATAAAGTTTTAAAAATGTTTAAGAAGCTTCATTTAAAATTAAATTAAAATGCAGAGCCCCCCGGGACGGTGGCCAGGACCCGGGCAGTGTGAGTGCCGCTGAAAATCAGCTCATGTGCGGCAGATTGCAGGTTGCCTACCCCTGCCTTAGGCATTCAGCCATAAAATTGCTCTGCTTTGAAACACCAATAACCAAATCTGTCCTCAGACTTATGGGCATTAACTGTGAATCACAGACAATTCACTCAAAGAATTAGCATGGAGACATTTCTTTCTTAACAACCTTGTTTCCCCAACAAACTGGTCAAGCACAGGCACTTGGTTATAGGGCTGTTAAACTTTAACAGCTTTTACTCCATCTGAGAGTCTCAAAGCTATTCTTTCAAAAGGAAAGTCAGTGGATCCATTCACAACAGAAAATTTCTGGCTGTTAGGAACTAAAACTTCCTTGATCAAATCACTTCCACACCCTTCAGTTGTAGCAAACTGCTTGCTAAGACTACCATGAGGATTCCTTTTCCTAGGAGCTTCTCTATTTCACCCCTCACAGAAATTCTGCCCTTACCCCCTTCACCTAGGGCTTGCTCTAAAGGAACATTCCTGAGCAACAGACTCTTTCTGATCTCACTTACCAGATATCGGCTGCCAACTAGACATCGAGCAGTTGATCGCTACCCGTTGAGCCCAACGATCTAGCCAGCTTTCTATCCACCTTATAGACCATTCATCCAATCCATGCTTCTTTAAACTTGCTGGCAAGAACACTGTGGGAAACAGTATCAAAAGCTTGCTAAAGTCAAAATATATCACATCCACCGCTTTCCCCATATCCACAGAGCCAGTTATCTCATCATAGAAGGCAATCAGGTTGGTCAGGCAGGACTTGCCCTTGGTGAATCCATGTTGACTGTTCCTGATCACCTTCCTCTCCTCCAAGTGCTTCAATATGGATTCCTTGAGGTCCTGCTCCATGATTTTGCCGGAGACTGAAGTGAGGCTGACAGGTCTGTAGTTCCCTGGGTTCTCTTTCTTCTCTTTTGTCAAGGTTCCTTCCCCACTCTGAACTCTAGGGTACAGATGTGGGGACCTGCATGAAAACCTCCTAAGCTTACTTTCACCAGCTTAGGTTAAAACTTCCCCAAGGTACAAATTAATTTTATCCTTTGCCCCTGGATTTCCACTGCCACCACCAAACTTTAACTAGGTTTACTGGGAAACGTAGTTTGGACACATCTTTCCCCCCAAAATCCTCCCAACCCTTGCACCCCACTTTCTGGGGAAGAAGAAAAGGAGTACTTGTGGCACCTTAGAAACTAACCAATTTATTTGAGCATGAGCTTTCATGAGCTACAGCTCACTTCATCGGATGCATACCGTGGAAACTGCAGAAGACATTGTATACACACAGAGACCATGAAACAATACCTCCTCCCACCCCACTGTCCTGCTGGTAATCGCTTATCTAAGTGATCATCAAGTTGGGCCATTTCCAGCACAAATCCAGGTTTTCTCACCCTTCGCCCCCCCACCCCAAACTCACTCTCCTGCTGGTAATAGCCCATCCAAAGAAAAGGAGTACTTGTGGCACCTTAGAGACTAACCAATTTATTTGAGCATGAGCTTTCATGAGCTAATACAGACTAACACGGCTGTTACTCTGAAACCTTTCTGGGGAAGGTGTGGTAAAAATCCTCACCAATTTGCATAGGTGACCACAGACCCAAACCCTTGGATCTTAGAACAATGAAAAAGCATTCAGTTTTCTTACAAGAAGACTTTTAATAGAAGTAAAGGAATCACCTCTGTAAAATCAGGATGGTAGATACCTTACAGGGTAATTAGATTCAAAACATAGAGAATCCCTCTAGGCAAAACCTTAAGTTACAAAAAAGACACACAGACAGGAATAGTCATTCTATTCAGCACAGCTCTTTTCTCAGTCATTTAAAGAAATCATAATCTAACACATACCTAGCTAGATTACTTACTAAAAGTTCTAAGACTCCATTCCTGTTCCATCCCCGGCAAAAGCAGCATACAAACAGACACAGACCCTTTGTTTTTTCTCCCTCCTCCCAGCTTTTGAAAGTATCTTGTCTCCTCATTGGTCATTTTGGTCAGGTGCCAGCGAGGTTACCTTTAGCTTCTTAACCCTTTACAGGTGAGAGGATTTTTCCTCTGGCCAGGAGGGATTTTAAAGGGGTTTACCCTTCCCTTTATATTTATGACACCTTTTTTAAAGATGGGCACTATGTTTGCCTTTTTCCAATTGTCCGGGACCTCCCCCAATCACCACAGATTTTTTTAAGATAATGGCCAATGGCTCTGCAATCACATAAGCCAACTCTCTCAGCACCTTTGGATGCATTAGATCTGGACCCATGGCCTTGTGCACATCCAGCTTTTCTAAATAGTCCTTAACCTGTTCTTTCACCACTGAGGGCTGCTCACCAACTCCCCATACTATGTTGCCCAGTGCAGCAGTCTGGGAGCTGACCTTGTCTGTGAAGACCGAGGCAAAAAAAGCATTGAGTACTTCAGCTTTTTCCACATCTGTCACTAGGTTGCCTCCCCCATTCAGTAAGGGGCCCACACTTTCCCTGATCTTCTGTTTGTTGCTAGCATACCTGTAGAAACCCTTCTTGTTACCCTTCACATCCCTTGCTAGCTGCAACTCCAATTGTGCCTTGGCCTTCCTGATTACACCCCTGCATGCTTGAGCAATATTTTTATATTCCTCCCTAGTCATTTGTCCAAATTTCCACTTCTTGTAAGCTTCCTTTTTGAGTTTAAGCTCACAGAAGATTTCACTGTTAAGCCACGCTGGTTGCCTGCTATATTTGCTATTCTTTTTGCACATCGGGATGGTTTGTTCCTGTGCCCTCAATAAGGCTTCTTTAAAATACAGCCAGCTCTCCTGGACTCCTTTCCCCCTCATATTAGCTTCCCAGGGGATCCTGCCCATCAGTTCCCCAAGGAAGTCTAAGTCTGCTTTTCTGAAGTCCAGGATCCATATTTTGCTACTCTCCTTTCTTCCCTTTGTCAGAATCCTGAACTCAACCATCTCATGGTCACTGCTGCCTAGGTTGCCACCCACTTCTACTTCCCCTACCATTTCTTTCCTGTTTGTGAGCAGCAGGTCAAGAGGAGCATAGCCCCTAGTCGGTTGCTCCAGCACTTGTACCAGGAAGTTGTCCCCAACACTCTCCAAAACCTTCCTGGATTGTCTGTGCGTTGCTGTATTGCTCTCCCACCAGATGTCAGGGTGATTGAAGTCCTGCATTAGTTCCAGGGCCTGTGATCTGGAAGCTTCAGTTAGCTGTCCAAAGAAAACCTCATTCTTCTGATCTGGTGGTCTATAGCACTCGCCCACCACGACATCACTGTTGTTGCTCTCACCTCTAAACTTAACCCAAAGACTTAACATGTCCATGCATGACTCAGCTCTTTTACAGGGAGAGCAGCCATTGCTCACATGCTACCTTGAACTTTCCCAGGAAGACTTCTCATATGGATTGGCAAAAAGAAAAGGAGTACTTGTGGCACCTTAGAGACTAACCAATTTATTTGAGCATAAGCTTTCGTGAGCTACATCCGATGAAGTGAGCTGTAGCTCACGAAAGCTTATGCTCAAATAAATTGGTTAGTCTCTAAGGTGCCAAAAGTACTTCTTTTCTTTTTGCGAATACAGACTAACACAGCTGTTACTCTGAAACCTGTCATATGGATTGGAGTCTCCCAAGGTTCATTTTCAGTTAAGTGTTTCTTGATTGGGCACTTAATCTGCAAATTCCTTTCTCAAAAGCTGACCAAATGCTACTTAAGAAGAAAAGGAGTACTTGTGACACCTTAGAGACTAACAAATTTATTAGAGCATAAGCTTTTGTGAGCTACAGCTCACTTCATCGGCTGCATGTAGTTCACGAAAGCTTATGCTCTAATAAATTGGTTAGTGTCTAAGGTGCCACAAGTCCTCCTTTTCTTTTTACGGATACAGACTAACACGGCTGCTACTCTGAAACCTGTCATAATGCTACTTAGAATCAAACACATTGAGATACAAGTACATAGCCAATATTCATAATTTCAACCACAAAATGGATACATGCATACAGACAGCCTAATCATAACCAGCAGATCATAACCTTTCCATAGACACCTTACTGGACCTCCTTTGTACAAGATTTGTGCAAATATATAGCAGTGGTTGCAACAATGATTTATACGGTCACAATTTATGTTGATAGATTTATACGGTCACAATTTATGTTGATAACGTCACAGTGGGTCACAGCCAGCCCTGCACCAGGATGCGGGGGAGCCGTGGGTCACAGCCACCTGCACAAGGACAGGGGGAGCCTGGGGTTTAGCCAGCCCTGCACCAGAACGGGGGCAGCTGTGGGTCACAGCGAGCCCCACACCAGGATGGGGGGGGAGCCATGGGTCACAGCCACCCCCACACCAGGACAGGGGTAACTGTGAGTCACAGCCAGCCCAGTACTAGTACTGGGGGGGAGCTGTGCGTCACAACCAGCTGAGCACCAGGACCGGGGGGAGCCAGGTGCCGTAGCCAGCCCTGCACCAGGATGGGCGAAGCTGTGGGTTACAGGCAGTCCAGTACCAGGATTGGGGGAACCGTGCATCACAGCCAGCTCAGGATGAGGACGGGGGGAGCCGTGGGTCACAGCCAGGGCAGCACCAGGACAGGGGGAGCTGTGGGTCACAACCAGCCCTGCACCATTACAGGGGGAGCTGTGCGTCACAGCCTGCCCCACACCAAGACTGTACCAGCCCAGTACTAGTATTGGGGGGGAGCTGTGCGTCATAGCGAGCCGAGCACCAGGACCAGGGGGAGCCATGGGCCATAGCCAGTCCCGCACCAGGATGGGGGGAGCCATGGGTCAGAGCCAGCCCTGCGGTGGGTCGCTGAGTTTCTGGCTCACCCCCCGTATTTTCCCCTTCGTAGACAGTTACAGGCCCCGGCCCGTTCGATTTGCATCTTCCTTTCGCTATGAATCAGCCCGCGGAGTCCCTGGCCCTGCCCAGAGGCCCTGGAGTCCTCACCTCTGTGGGACTGGAAACCCCAGCAACCCAGCAGGTCACGCCAAGGGGCAGTGACTGCTCAGGATTCCCGCCCCTCTCATCCTGATCCCGTCTGACACGGCTTGTTCAGGGGAAACTGCGGCACAGCGAGGCAAGGAACTTCTCCAAGATCAGACAGCAGCGAAAGGAGCCAGGTGTCCTGAGTTCCAGCCCTCCCTCCAACCACTAGATCCCACTCCCCTCCCAGAGTCAGGGAAAGAACCCAGGTATCCGGGCTCCCACAAGATAATTCCCTCTGAACTGGTTTCACATTGCACTCAGCCATGTCCTGCCACTCTAATGTCATCTCTGAAGTTGAATTTCAGTGGCCAGAAATCACAACTTGGACCCTACAGTCCAGAGAAGAACCCACTTGTGGTTCTGAAGCCCCCCACCCCGCCATCCCAGCCCTAAGCTCCCCACCTCACTCCCGACCCACAGCCCCCTGTTAACCCAGCCTTGGGTTCCTCCTGAGCTCTGCTGGCGCCCCTCATTTCCGACCTGCAGCCCCCTGCTAGCCCAGCCCTGGGCTCTCCCCTCTTGTTCTACCGGTGTCCCCACTCCCGCCCCACCCCCTCTCTGCTAAGGCAGGGCAACTCGGCCCCCAGGGATGTGTCAGCGGGTGCCCGCTCTTCCTGGCAGAAACTTGCCCTGTCCCCGTTTCCCACAGTCGTGGGCGCTGAATCATCCCCAGGCCCCACAGTGTCCCCTGCCCCCGCCCCCACCCTTCACTTTTGTTTCTCAGTAAAACGAAAACCAGCCCCTCTCGGTTATTTCTGGGGGAGGGGGGGGGAATCGCCAGAGTCAGCCCATCCCCCACCCTGGGGCTGGCGCCCCCAAGAGGGGAAAGGCTCTGTGCCTCCCTCTGCCCCCCTGCAAGCCAGGCAGAGGTAGTAATAGCATGGCTGGAGTGGGGCAGGGAACACAGGTGACCCTCGGGGTGAGGTGCCAATGTGGGGTGAAGGTGTGGATGTGCGGGTGGAAGGGTCAGGGAACAATGTGTTTTGGGGGCAGCCTCCCCATACAGGAGGTTCCCCCCAACTGGCTGCAATGTGTGGGGTGTGAAGCTGTTGGGCATTGGCTCAGCCTGGCACCCCCAGGGGGGTGGGGCGAGATCCTGCTGGGAGGGCAGCAATGGGACAATGCAGCCCCCCTACCACTGCCATGGGGCCCTGCTGAAGCTGGGGGAGGCTCAGGAGAAACTGGACCCTGAGTTCTCATGACAGGATGGTACTGTCTGCCCCTCCCAGTCACTGGGGTGTGTGTGTCAGAGTCACATTCAGCCCCCCACACTCGTGTGTAACGTTTGTTCCCCAGCTGCCCTGTCCCAGAGGTGGCTGCATCCCAGCACCAGGCGAGCCGTGCCCATGCGGTGTTATGTGTGGTTGTTCCCCAGCTGCCCCGCACCACAGCTGGCTGCATCTTAGCGCCAAAAAAATCAAGTTTCCCTTCAAAGAAAACATAATTTTTTCTCCGAAAAGTCAAATCCCTCTGGGTGGTGCCAGATTGGTCCTTGCTGACAGCTCCCCTTGTCCAATGTGAGCTCACCAGACACCTTCCCCAGCCAATGGCAAGGCGTGGGTGGGTCCCCTGGCCCATCGATGGGACCCAAGACCTTGACACCTGATTGACAGGGACTGTCAGTGGAAGAGACGTCTGCTGCGGGTGAAGGATGGATGGGGCTGGCTCGGTGCTCCTGGGCAGGGTGAGTGGCAGGGCTTTGGCTCTGGGGAGGGGAGAGGAGGGGGAGGAACCTCGGGACAATCCCCCAGGGAGGCGGCTGCCCGTTTCCACCGCACCTTGCATTTTCTCTTCCCTCCTCTCTAGGTTCTGTGCACGTCTGTTTCCTCGTGTCACAGCACAGGATGTCCCACGCTCGCCACCCTCTCCACCGCGGTGTGCGTAACCCTTTCCAACCAAGGCAGCCCCTCTAGGGCCCGGGGTGGGGGGAACCTGAGCACTGGGGACAGCAGCAGTGCGAGTTGCCAGCCCCTGCCGCTGTGCCCCCAGGGAGACCCCCTAGCTGGTCCCTGCTCAGCCCCAGCTGCTGAGGGAGCTGAGAAAGCGACAACTCATTTCTCCCAGGTCTGCGACTGCTTGTGGGTTATGCCACCAACGCAGGGGTCTGCACTGGGGTGGATGAGGGCCAGCGCCCCCTAGAGCGGAAAGGCCTGATGTTCCATTCCCCACCCCCTAAGCCAGCCAGTCCCCTGCCCTGGGACTGGATTGGGGCCAGTATCCCTGAAATGGGACGGGCCCCTGCCCTATTCCCTGCCCCCCTGAGCCAGCCCCTCATGTTTTCACAGCAACTGGGTCCCTGCGGATGGTCTCTAGCCCCCTCACCTTCCCCATCCCCCAGTCCGGCTGCACTGTGCCCCCTGACTTCCAGCTGTCAGCAAATCCATAGGGTGTCCTGCCAGCAGGGAGAGGAAATCGGGGCAGGACCCCCTGTGGAATTAACCCGACTGGTGTACTTAACTCACTGAGGCCCCCACCCCCCGCATCACCCAGATGCCAGCCGTGGGTCCCGCTCTCAGCCCTCCATCAGTGTGTGCCCTGCGCCGGCACCCTCCTCTGCTAGTCCTGAGCCTTCCAGTCACTTACTCCTGGCCTGGCTGGGCCGTGGCTACCAGGCTCGCTTTAAAATGCCCCCCGATTCCTGTCCCCTCCCATGGGCTGTGCTGGGGTTACCCCCCTCCCAGGGAGCTTTGTTAAATAGATAGCCATTGTCAAGTTCAGGGTCCCTCTCCCGGCTGTAGTGTCATTATGGGGAGGATTCTCCTCTCCCCCAGCTCCTCACCTGGGAGCCCTAGCCACGGCCCTGGGCCCCATTGTGTCAGGCACTGGACAGGCCAAACGGAAAGCCAATCCCTGCCCCAAAGCTGGTTCTAGGGGTCCCCATTGAACCGGGTGCGCAGCCCGTTTCCTGTCTGGTCCCAAGACACCAGCTCAGGGAGTCCCAGGCCGGATTAACAAGGAGACTCAGCCCCACTGATCCCTGGGAGCTGCTCCCCATTTATGTCAGCGTGGGAAGGGAATGGGCAGAAATCTGGCCCTGTCACTCCTCAAGGGTGCTGCCCTGGACCAGCCATGGGCCCAGCCAAACTACATCCCCCATCCCTGCTCAGACCACTGGTCCATCAAGGCCAGTAATGAAGATTCTTTGTAGCTCCACTGATGTGCATGTGTCATGTGTCCTATATTGCTGATTCCCAAGGGGGATTCTTCCAGGCTAATGATGCTCATGGCAGGGCTCTGGGATCTACCCCCTGCCATCCCCTTCTGAGTGCCCATGGACTATTGCAGTCTCCTTCTGCCCCTTGTTTACTGGGATGCTGGGAAAAGGGGAGGGATTTTTGTACCCGCACAATCAGGAATTTACCGAGCTGGCAGCTGCCACAATTGCTGACAGATGCCGTGCAGGGGCCACATGGCCAGGAAACTGGCCCTCCCGAAGGTGCCCTGGAACATGGGGGAGTCTGGGGGAAATGAGGGGCACTGCCCTCTTTCCCTGGTGCTTTCTAGTGATGGCTGGAGCTGGTATTTGGGGGGTCCTTGTTGCTTCGACACTGGAAATAGGCCTGGGTCCCCCCAGCCCTGCCCTGTTTTTGCCTGGCAGTCTCTGTAGAGGACGGGACATGCATGCCCTACGAAGAGAAGTTTTTAGAGGGTTTTGCTCCCAATGGTTTTGCAAGTGTCTGAGTTGAGGGGGAGGGGGGGGGGCTGTGGGCTTTGGTTCTTTGTTTTTTTTTATTTTAAATTAATAATAACCAGAACATGAGAACTCACCCCACCTGGGCCCGATTCCTAGCTTTGCCATGGAGTTCCTGAGGGAACTTTGGGATGTCACCCAGGCTGTCTGGGCCTCAGTTTCCTCATGGAGTGCATAACCCTCTTTTTGTCTACGTTGTCAATCTGAATTGTAAGCTCTTCAGTGGAGGGAATCACTAGCTATATATCTGCAGCGCCTGGCACAACTCGGGGGCCCTGATCTCAGTTGGGGTCTGGGCAGCACCCGGCACAATTGGAGGTGGGGGGAGGGAGGTCCTGATCTTGGTTGGGGCCTATGCAGCACCCGGCACAATCAAGGGGGTGAGGGGGTCCTGATCTCAGTGGAGGCCTCTGGGTTTTCGGCTGGCCAAGGAGGGCCACCCTGCTGCAGTGACTTAGAAGCAGTTTGATGGGGCTAGAAGCATCCATCCGAACTTGGCCAGAACCCTCGGCCTCCGCAGAGTGTCCCTGCGAGAACAGCAGAGGGCAGGAGGCGCCCCCACAAACCCAGGCATAGGGTGTAGGTGGAGCTGGCCACCGGTGTCCCCATAAAGTGCGGTGCCCATTATAGCTTTGCCCTGGAACGGCCCCATCTCACTCCCTTCTGCCCTGTCCCCTGCCCTGTCTGGGGGGCATGTTTGGCCACTGCTTCTGAAAAGGGGCTAGTGCTTTTAGATGCTGATGCCTGACACCCCAAAGGGGGTCCTGTGTCCAGGAAGCACCAGGCTCCCCGCACAAAAAATCAGGGGTCTCATTAAGACATCTGGGCACCTGGATATCTTGGATCAAATTTCAGGGGACTGTGGGAGAAGAGTAGCTCAGGGCATCTTTTAAAAAGCGTCTGTGTGGGGGCCAAAACTCCTGGGTTCTCCCCCTGGCACGGGCAGGGGAGTGGGGTTTAGTGGTTAGAGTGGGGGGGCTGGGAGCCAGGACTCCTCGGTTCTCTCCCCGGCACTGGGAGGGGAGAGGGGCCCAGTGCTTGCTCCGTATGTACAATGTTGCACTGAGCGCTCACCACTGCACACAGGAGTTTGAGGGGAGCTCTCCCCGGGCGGAGTACTGGAGGGGCTCAGGATGCACTGGACGGGGAAGGGAATCCCTGTGCTGGCTCCCAGTCAACCCCCAATCTGGAGGGCCCCACTCCCCCCAGCACTCTCTGGCGGGGCCGCCTCTTTCATGTGCCGAATCTGCACTAGCCTCGCTGCCTTTGTTGTGGGAGCAGAGCCAGCGAGTGGGGGGAGACAGACACTTTCTCATGCACTTGAGAGACCTGGGTGCTCACCCCCCGCCCCCGTCTCCCATCCAGCTTCCTGCCTCACAGACAACAAAGCGAAAACCCCAAACCCCACAGCACTGCGCTGCGGAGGCCCTGCCCCCGTGGTCCGAGCTCACGGCCCCCCCAGCCAGCTCAGGCCCTGCCCCTCCTGAGTCGGCCCAAGCTCTGCTCCCCTGCGAGATGAGCTTACAGCTGGCCTAGGCCCTGCTCCCCGCAAGCCGGGCTCATAGCCACCCAAGCCGGCCCAGGCCCTGCCCCCCACGAGCCGGGCTCACGGCCCCTGCAACTGGCCCAAGCCCTGCCTCCCCACGAGATGGGTTTATGGCCCCCCGAGCTGGCCCAGGCCCCACCCCCCATGGGACAGGCTCACGGCCTTGCCTGACCCCCACAGCTGGCCCAGGCCCACGCTCATGCCCCCACTGAGATACTGCTCCTGCCAACCTCTCCTTCTCATCTGCCCCTCTGCTCTCCGCTCCCGCCATTCCCTCCCCCAACACACTGTTCCCAAACCCCCACTCCTGCCTGTTCCTCATCTACACACCAATGCCCCCAATTCCTGCAAGGCCACCACCTCTTCCACGCAACCCCCAGCAACCCTCTGCCCTCCCCCACAACTGTCCCCCTCCATGCACCCCTCCTGCCAGCCCCTCCCCCCAGGCACAGTCCCACCCAGGGCTGGCAAGAAGGGAGCGGAACGAGGGACAACTGTAGCCCCCAAATGTCTGTGTAACTAAAGTGAAATGGGAGGAAGTGGGGGTCCAAATTCCTCTCAACGGGCATGTTCCCGCCATCCCTGAGCATTGGGTCTGTGACCCCAATCTTTTGCAGTCCTCCCCCATCCTGCCCCACGCACACTCCTGCCATCCCTGAGTGTTGGGTCTGTGACCCTGGTGGCCATTTTGTGCAGTCCCCCTGCCCCCCACGCTCCTGCCATCCCTGACCCTTGGGTCTGAGAGCCCGGCAGCCATCTTGCACAGCCCACCCCCACTGATGATCTCCTTGTCTTGTCCCCAGGAGGAAGAGCCCCGTGGCTGATGGAGGAGCTGACCCCTGACCGGCAGCGCCCCTGAGCCCCGCAGCAGGGAGATGGCGCGGCGGATCAGGCTGCACAGCCCCTCACACCCAGACCTGCTGCTGCACCGGGCTGGTGAGCTGAGGCATGCACAGGCCCTGTGTGATGTGTTGGTGCGTGTGGGCCAGCGGGACTTCCCAGCCCACAGCTTGGTGCTGGCCTGCGCCAGCCGCACCCTGGCCCGGCTCCTCCTGCTGCAGGGCCCCAGCAAGCTCTGCAGTTTGGACTTCCTTGCACCTGCCACCTTCAAGCACGCCCTGGACTTCGCCTACACTGGCAGCCTTGAGGTGGCACCTGAGGAGCTCACCAGCCTCCTGGCCACTGCCCGGGACCTGGAGATGGAGGAGCTGGAGCAGGCTTGCCTCAGGGCACTGGGGACTGGAGGCCCTGATGGGACTGGCATTGGCGACATGGCTGGTGGCCATGATTCAATTGGCATTGGCGACAGGACTGGTGGCCGTGATGGAGTTGCAATTGGTGGCGGCACTGGTGGCCATGATGGAATTGGCATTGGTGACAGGACTGGTGGCCATGATGGGGTTGCCACTGGCGACAGGACTGGTGGCTATGATGGAGTTGCCATTGGTGACAGGTCTGGTGACCCTGACGAAGTGGGCATTTGCGACAGGACTGGCAACGGGGATGGTGGCCATGATAGAGTTGTCAATGGCGACAGGGCTGGCAGCCATGATGGGGTTGGCGCCCAAGACACAAGGAAGGAGACAGTGGCTGGGATGTCCCAGATGAAGTCTGTGGTCACCAGCCCTGTTGGCAAGACTGTAGCACCAGGCAACCACAACCTAGTTTTATTGGCCGATGGGCCCTGCCTGGCCCTGGCTAGGCCAGACAGTAAGGGGAGCCAAATCCAAGATGGCAGCTTGGCACCCAGTTGGGTCTTGTTTGAACAGTCCTCCCTCAAGCCACGGGAAAGTGTCATCACGGCCCGGCCACTGCCTCAGGAGCGCCGCGCCCATCCCTGGCCGCCAGAGGTGCTCTGGGGGCCAGAAGGGGTGGTTGCTGGCTACCAGCCCTGCCCGCCATTGCTCAGCTACCAGCTGCGGTCGCTGCCTTCGCCCTTGGGTGACCTGGGGCCCGGGCACATGGCCCTCTCGGCGTCCGTGGGTTTCCATGGCTACATCCGACCTTTCCCCTGCGGGCTGGAGACGGGGAAGCCGGGCGCCCCCATTGGGATCACGGGCAGAGAGAAGCAACTGGAAGACCAGAGGTGAGCGGGGTGGGGGTGGTAGAGAAGCCATAGGTGATGGGAGTGGGTTGTGGGAGGCTGGGAGCAGGACTCCTGGGTTCTATCCCTGGCTGGCTCTGGGAGTGGAGTGGTATCTAGTGAGTTAGAGCAGGGGGGACTAGGAGCCAGGACTCCTGGGTTCTATCCCCGGCTCTGGGTGGGGAGTGGGGTCTAGTGGATTAGAGCAGGGGGAGCTGGGAGCCAGGACTCCTGGGTTCTATCTCTGGCTGGCTCTGGGAAGGGAGTGGGGTCTAGTGAGTTAGAGCAGGGAGGGCTGCGAGAAAGACTCCTGGGCTCTATCCCTGTCCCTGGGAGGGGAGTGGGGTCTAATGGGTTAGAGCAGGGGGAGCTGGGAGAAGGACTCATAGGTTCTATCCCTGGAAGTGGAGTGGGGTCCAGTGGGTTGGAGCTGGGAGCCAGGACTCCTGTGTTCTATCCCTGTCCCTGGGAGGGGAGTGGGGTCTAATGGGTTAGAGCAGGGCGGGGGCTGGGAGCAGGACTCCTGGGTTCTAACCCTGTCCCTGGGAGGGGAGTGGGGCCTAGTGTTTAAAGCAGGGGACCAGGGGGGATGATTCAGGCCATGAGGTTGCTGCCCTCCCCTCCTCCCGTGGCTCTGGGGCACACTGGCTCTCGCCCGCGGCTCCTGTTCCATGGGAACTGGCCTCGTCACTTGTTTCCTGCCTGGTCTCCTTGAGGCACCCTCCCCCTGAAGGCAGGCAAGGCAGGCATTGTTGCAGCTCTGAGCAGGGCAGGAGGGGCAGGCACCTTGCCGAGCACCGCTGACCTTTTGTACCCGTGGCCGGAAGCCGCTCGCCTCCGGCACCAGGCCATCTGGATTAACCCTGGGGTAGGGGCACTGCAGCCCGGGGGAGCTGAGGGGAGGGAAAGTATTGTCCATGAGGGGAGCTCCTGGGTACCCCAGCTCTGGCCTGGCGCTGTGGGGGGAAATCCCCCGATCTCTCTGGTTTGCAGTTATGCCGGTCATGGCTCAGGGCCCCCCGCTCCCTCAGTGACACACAGATCCTGAGCCCAGCAGGTTGCTGCCCCAGAGAGCAGAGGAGCCTGAGATGAAACGGTCCCCACAGGAGGGGGTGGGCGGGTGACTCGCCAGTGGGGTTTCCCCCAGCCGGCCCCACACCCACATGCCCGACTTCAAAGGGCTGAGTTGTTCCTAGATGACACATTCTTCCCCCCCGCGCCGTTCACATTTTCCTCTCGGCAAATTACCTTAATTCAGAGGGTGGGGAAGTGAACGGGTATCAGGGGGCTGTAGGGGTGGATCGGGGTACAGCGGATGTAGGAGTGGATCTAGGTGGGGGGAAGTGGGGATATGAGGTTTAGGAGTGGATTGGGGGAGGGGGCTATGGGGTGTAGGGATGGATCTGGGTGGGGCCAGGGAGCTACAGGGTGTAGGGGTGGATCGGGGCAGGGAGCTATGGTGTGTAGGGTTGGATCAGGAGGGCAAGGGGGCTACTGTAGGGGTGGATCTAGGAGTAGCAGGGGGACATGGGATGTAGAGTTGGTTTGGGGAGCCGGAGGGATATGGGGTTTAGGGGTGGACTGGGGCAGGGGGCTATGGGCTATAGGGGTAGATCTGGGGTGGGGAAGTGGGGGCTATGGGGTGTAGGGGTGGATTGGGGAGCAGTGGGATATAGGGTGTAGGGGTGGGGCAGTGAGCAATGGGGTGCAGGGGTGGATCGGGGGCAGGGGGACATGGGATGAAGGGTTGGTTTGGGGAGCAGGAGGGATATGGGGTATAGGGGTGGATCTGGGGTGGGAGAAGTGGGGGATACGTGGTGTAGGGGTGGATTGGGGAGGAGTGGGGATATGGGGTTTAGGGTTGGATCGGGGACCGGGGGCTATGGGGTGTAGGGTTGGATCGGGAGGGCAGGGGGCTACTGTAGGGGTGTATCTGGGAGTAGCATGGGGACATGGGGTATAGGATTGGTTTGGGGAGCAGGGGAGATAAGGGGTTTAGTGGTGGATCGGGGCAGGGGGCTATGGGGTGTAGGGGTGGATCTGGGTGGGGGCAGGGAGGGCTATGGAGTATAGGGGTAGATCCGGGTGTGGGATATGGGGTGTAGGGGTGGATCTGGGAGGAGCAGGCGGGATATGGAGTGCAGGGGTGGATCTAGATGGGGGCAGTGAGGGATATGGGGTGTAGGGGTGGATTGTGGGCAGGGAGACTATTGTTGTAGGGGTGGATTGGTGGGTGGGGGGATATGGGTTGTGGGGGTGGATGTCGGGGTACATACGGGGGCTGGACATTGGGCAGCCCCAGTTCTCAGCCTCCTAGACCCAGAGACTGTAAGGTCAGAAGGGCCCATTGTGATCATGCTCTACCCTCCCGTGCTTCACCCCCAGAGCCTTGCCCTCCCATCCGCCTGTACCGACCTACAGCCTCTGGCTGAGCAGCTGCCGTGGTTTGAAGACTTGAACCTTTCACCCTCATGTGGGGTGCACTAGGGGCCGGGGATCGCGTGGCGGCTCTTTCCTGTTCCCAGCTGTGGGGCAGGATGTGTATACATTGCACACAGGGTACTGTGCGCCCTTCCCCTGCTCAGCCCTGCCCCTCACCATGGGACCAGCCCCCTCGACCCGCACAGCGGCCCAGCCTGCACCCTCGGCACTTGGGCCAGGTCCCAAAGCTTTCTGGGCTGAATGAGTCTGGCTTCAGTTTCCAGCCTGCCATGGTGCAGATCTTCCTCTGGTGACCCAGTTATTAACAAGCTGTGCCCCTGTCAGCATGCCAGACTGCAGCCAAGTTGCCCCTCAACCTGGCCCGTGTCCAGCTAAATTGATCCTGTGCCTGGAGTATCTCCTCTCAGGATCCCTCTCCAATTTATCCACATCCCTTCTGAAAGAGAGGCTCCAGGACTGGCCACAGGGTCCCAGCTGCACTCACACCACGGCCAAGTACAGAGGTCAAATAACCTCTGGGCTTCTCCAGATTCCCCTGTTTATAGACGCTGGGGTCGCCTCTTTTGGAGCTAAAAGAAAAGGAGTACTTGTGGCACCTTAGAGACTAACAAATTTATTTGAACATAAGCTTTCATGAGCTACAGCTCACTTCATCGGATGTACTCCTTTTCTTTTTGTGGATACAGACTAACACAGCTGCTACTCTGAAACCTGTCTTTTGGAGCTGTCCACCATCAACATTCTGTGGTCCGAGGTGGATACATTGACATTTAGCTGTATTAAAATGCAGAGTGTTTGCTTGTGCCCTGTTTACCAAGCCACCCCGATCTCCTTGAATCGGTGACATGCCCTCTTCAGTATTTCCCATTTGTCCAATTTTTGTATCATCAGACAGTTTATCAGGGATGATTTTGTTTTCTTCCAGGTCATTGTTAAAGATGTTAAATAGTGCAGGGCCAAGAGCATTTAGGATTCTTTTTTGTTCCCAATATACTTCAAAAACTCCTTCTCATTGTCCTACTCTCTGCTGGCCACAGATTGCATCTGGCATCCTTTTGCTTCCCTTATCCAGTTTCTACAATTCCAAGCTTCTGAGTGATAGTCATTGCTCTCCATTCCCCCATTTTCCAATTTGCTGTGTATTCCCTTTTTGTGTTTTAGAGCCACCTGCACTTCCCCTGTAAGCCAGGTTGGTTTCAGATCCGGCATGGCCGTTCTCCAGCTTGGCTTTCCTGGCACCTAGTAAAAGTGTTCTCAAACAATTCCTAAGGGTCACTCACATTTTTCTGCTGAAATCCTGTCTCCCAGATAAGTCTTGTTGGTGCATGGAGCCCCCTAGTGCCCAGCTGGGGATGGGCACCGCATTGCTCAGCCCTAGGCTCAGAGCTGGGCACCAGCCGGGGTTGTGGGAGTGTTACGGATTGGGGAATTGGGGAGTGCAGAATTGGGGCTGTGCCCCCAGCTTTGGAACAGTTCCTTGGTATAGCCCCTGTGATGTGCCAGACCCCCCAAGTGGCTCACATCGTTCTGCCACATGGCCTCAGCACCTCTAGGCTGCACCTCGGGCCCTTCTTCTTCACTCTGTTCAGCATGGCCAACAGAGCCTGACGCGCTGGAGGGCCTTGTCCACTCTGCAGGACTGATGCCAGCTCCTGTGCCCCCACCATGCACCTTCCCTGTTCTGGGGTCTCTGCCCAGCTCTCCTGCGGTGAGGCAGGGAAATCCTAGCTCCTCTGAGTCGTGGGCTGGCCAGGGACTACGTCCTGGTGACCAGTTTTGCAGCTGTCTTCTCCAATTGCCCATTGACATGGGGTCAGTGAGTTTATTTTCATGACCTCGTTAACAACCCCATCGCACCTTGGCCAGCCAGGTGACATTTATAGCTTTGTCTCCCGGCCTGCCCTGAGAGTAAAAACAGACCTTTACCCCACACCAGGCAGCCATGCATAGGGGAAACTGAGGCACCTATTGGGGTCATAAATATATTATGAAAATTGCCACGTTGTCACAGGGGAATGCTCCCCGCATCTCTTCTTCTGCTGAGTGGTGCCCCCAGCCCGGCAACCCCCCAGGGTTTGGCTGCCACAGTGTTGCATGTCTAGCAGGCGTGTGTGGGGCCTGCATTACCCAGACAGGCAGGAATGGGTGCCTCTCAGCCCTGGCCTCCGGGGCTCCCGTTACCTGCATCTACCAAAACCGGCTGCAGCAAGAGTTCTAGAGCACCAGCAAGCCAAGGATGTAGAGGGCCAGGCAGCAGGATGCAGGCAGCCTGGGTGTGGTGTGGAATGTGGCGAGGTGGGGTTCTAGAGCATGCAGGAACAGCAGGGTTGCATTCTAGAGCACCACACAACTGGAGACTGTTCTACAGTAGACACAGGAGCAACTGGGTTCTAGATTGCTTCAGCATGTTGATGTCCCCGTTCTGGAGGAAAATGTATGGCTAGGTGGTTTTCTCGAGTCACTCTGATCATCTGCTGTGAGGTTCTAGAGTGTTCCCTGGTGGTATTGACAGATGGGTTCTCATGTGGATGGGGGGGGAAGTGTTGCCACATTCTAGAGCGATACATGCAGCCAAGTTCTAGAAGTGTGGGAAGATACTAGCTTCACTCTAGAGTAAGAATTGGAGGTGCCTAGGTTCTGGAATGGCGTGTACCAGGCGCGGCCAGGTTCTGTGGCATATGTTGAGGGCAGCTGGGTTCCAGATCATTTGATGGGGGCTGCAAGATTCTAGGGGGATGGGGATTTGCAGGGTGAGCTGGGGGGGGGGGGGGGTCTGCCGGCTTCTAGGCAGATGGGGACCTGCAGGCTGAACTGTGTGGGGCTGCTAGGTTCTAGGGGGATGGAATCTCCAGGGTGAACTGTGCGGGGATGCCGGTTTCTAGGGGGATGGGGAAGTGCAGTGTGAAATGTGGGGGACTGCTGAGTTCTAGGGGGATGGGATCTGCAGGATGAAATATGGGGGGCTGCTGGGTTCTAGGGGAATGGGTTCCAGTGCGATGGGATCTACAGTGTGAACTGTGGGGGTGTCATGGACTCACAGGTCGTGCCCACTCTTGGCCCCATACAATCCCTGGGAGGAACCCCCTTCAGGGCAACAGCCCTTCTTGGGGGTCCACTCTCTCTCTGGGGTTAAGCCCCTCTGCCTCCTGGAATCGCACCTCTCTGAGCCTTAGCACACCTGTCTCTCGCCCATGGGCTCCCTCAGCGAGTCCACTCGCTCTGGATGCCCAGGACCCCCCACTCCCAGAGGGAATAATGCAACCCTACCCTCTAGACTGGAGCGACTTCCAGCTAGCATAAAACAGGAGGGTTTATTGAGCATCTGAACACAGCACAGGAAACTCTCTGGGCTTCAGGCCTGGCCTCCCTCAGCACAGCTCATCTAAGTCTGCCCTGCATCCAGGTGGGTTCTGCCTGCTCTCTCTCTCCAGTCCAGAGACCCTGCACTTTCCAGCTGGGCATCCGATATCTCTGGCTCCAACAGCTCCTCCCCTGTCCTTTGTCTTCTGTCCCTGGTAAACAGGTAACTGGGGCCCTCTCTCTTCAGTCCTTTGTTCCCCTCTGACTCCAACTGGCTGGTCAGGTCACCGGGGTCCTCTCTCCTCAGCCCTTTGTCCTCCCACTGGCCAGAACCAGCTGACTGCCAAGCTGGGGTGGGCCTCTTAGTCAGCAGGTCACCAGTTGTTAGGGTTCCCCATCTCCAGGCCGTTGTCTAGGGGTCCCAGCTGCAAGGTGAGGGCACACCTGGTCCTCTGCAACAACAAACCCTCTCCCACCACCTTGTTAAACATGCAGCACACAGGGAAACTGAGGCGCGCACATGCTATTCATGTAAAACACTACAAAAATCCCCAACTTCCTCACAGGGGGGCTCCCGGGTTCCAGGGGGATGGCATCTGCAGGGTGAACTGTGGGGGCTTCTGGGTTCTGGGGGGATGGGGACCTCCAGGGTGCACTGTTGGTGGCTGCTTTGTTCTAGGGCATTGGGATCTGCAGGGTGAAATGTAGGGTGGAGGGGTTCCTGGGTTCTAGGGGGATGGAATCTCAAGGGTGTACTGTGGAGGGCTGCTGAATTCTAGGGGGATGGGATCTGCAGGGTGAACTGTGGGGGGCTGCCAGATATTAGGAGGATGGAGACCTGCAGTGTGAACTGTGGGTGCCTCTTGATTCTAGGGGGATGGGAACTGCAGGGGTGAACTGTCACGGGCTGGGGTTTTCTGGGGGGATGGGGACCTGCAAGGTGAACTGTGGGGAGCCACTGACTTCTTGGAGGATGGGGACCTGCAGGGTGAACTGTGGGCAGCTGCTAGGTTTAAGGGGGACAGAATTTGCTGCGTGAACTGTGGAGGGCTGCCGGGGTCTAGGGGGATGGGATCTGTAGGGTGAACTATGGGGTGTAACAAAGCGGCTTTTGGCGGGACACACTGAGAGTATTAATTCAGGACAAATTGCTTAGAGCAGGGCAGTCACAGCCGAAGGCTGGGGTTCCTTCACTACTAAGGCACACCAAACCAGCCAAACAGAGAGGACTTTGGTTTTACCCCACTGGCTAACCAGAAGTCATACAAGCAATTCCCTCAGACACTCCAGTTTCCCAGTATCACCATAAGCGCCACTCCTTATGGGGATGAATGGTTATAAAAATCAATACCCCAGTAAAAGAAAAAAAGGTTCTCCCAATCCCAAAGGACCAAGCCCCAGACCCCGGTCAATATACCCGTTAGATTTTACCCACAAATCACACTGTTGCCAATCCTTTAGAATCTAAAATCTAAAAGGTTTATTCATAAAAAGAAAGAAATATAGATGAGTTAAAATTGGTTAAATGGAATCAATTACACACAGTAATGGCAAAGTTCTTGGTTCAGGCTTGTAGCAGTGATAGAATAAACTGCAGGTTCATATCAAGTCTCTGAAGAACATCCCCAGCTGGGATGGGTCATTCAGTCCTTTGTTCAGAGCTTCAGTTTGTAGCACAGTTCCTCCAGAGGTCAGAAGCAGGATTGAAGAAAAGATGGAGGGGTTTCCAGGGCATTTTATATTCTCTGCCATGTGGAAGGAAACCTCTTTGTTCTTACTGTGGAAAATCACAGCAGCAAGATGGAGTTTGGAGTCACATGGGCAAGTTACATGTCCATGCATGACTCAGTTTGCAGGTGGCAACCATTGCTCACATGCTACCTTGTTCACATCTGATGAAGTGAGCTGTGGCTCACGAAAGCTCATGCTCAAATAAATTGGTTAGTCTCTAAGGTGCCACAAGTACTCCTTTTCTTTTTGCGAATACAGACTAACACGGCTGTTCCTCTGAAACTTGTTCCCAGGAAGGCTCCTCAGATGTGGATTGGAGTCTTCCAAAGTCCATTGTCAGTTAAGTGTTTCTTGACTGGGCACTTACTCAGAATAGTCCTTTCTCAAGAAGCTGACCAAAGGCTTGACTGATGCTACTTAGAATCAAACACATTGAGAAACAAGTACATAGCCAATATTCATAACTTCAAATACAAAAATGATACACACATACAGACAGCATAATCATAACCAGCAAATTACAACCTTTTCATAGACATCTTACGTGACCTCCTTTGTATGAGATTTGGTGCAAGTATAGGACCTTGGTTGCAACAATGATCTATATGGTCACAGTTCATGTCAATAATGTCACATCGGGGCTGCTGGGTTCTAGGGGGTTGAGGCTCTGTAGGCAGAACTGTGGGGGGCTGCCGGGTTACAGGGGACCTGCAGGATAAAGTGTGGAGGGCTGCTGGATTTTAGGGGGATGAGATCTGCAAGGTGAACTGTGGAGGGCTGCTGGAATCCAGGGGGATGGGATCTGCAGGGTGAACTGTGGGTTCTGTTTGGTTCTAGGGGGATGGGAACTACACGGTGAACTGTGGGGGCTGCTGGGTTGTAGTGGGATGGGACCTGCAGGGTGAACTGTGGTGGCTGTCGGGTTCTAGGGGGATGGGATCTGCAGGGTGAACTGTGGGGGGCTGCCATGTTCCAGGGGGATGGGATGTGCAGGGTGAACTGTGGGGGGCTGCCATGTTCCAGGGGGATGGGATCTGCAGGGTGAACTGTGGGGGGCTGCTGGGTTCTAGAACAGCAAGCCAACACCCCCAGATGCTGGGGCACAGGCCAGCAGTGCCAGCAGATTCTTGCGCCGGGGGTGTGGGGGAATGGGGACCTGCAGGGGACGGTGCGCAATCGGGTTTTTGATCTGGCGCCCAGCTCCCTCCATGCTGCGAGCTGGGGTTTCCCAGCTCAGGGACATGCCCACGACTCAGGGCAGCTTGCACGTGTATAAACAGCCCTGGAGCTTCAGCACAGCTGCCCGCTGGCACGCGCCAGCCATAACCACATGGTCCAGAGTGAGGTGTGGGAGCTCCCAGTGCTGGGCTGGAGCGAGACTGTCGCTTGTGGTTCAGGGCAGCGGTTGCGATGAGATGATGTAGGGGGTCCCGGATACACAGGATTGGTGCTGTGCCCCTGCTTTTAACCTGTCCCTTGGATGAACCCATCAGCATCCCAGCCCCCCTTGGGCAGTCATAGAATCATAGAATCATAGAATATCAGGGTTGGAAGGGACCCCTGAAGGTCATCTAGTCCAACCCCCTGCTCGAAGCAGGACCAATTCCCAGTTAAATCATCCCAGCCAGGGCTTTGTCAAGCCTGACCTTAAAAACCTCTAAGGAAGGAGATTCTACCACCTCCCTAGGTAACGCATTCCAGTGTTTCACCACCCTCATAGTGAAAAAGTTTTTCCTAATATCCAATCTAAACCTCCCCCACTGCAACTTGAGACCATTACTCCTCGTTCTGTCATCTGCTACCATTGAGAACAGTCTAGAGCCATCCTCTTTGGAACCCCCTTTCAGGTAGTTGAAAGCAGCTATCAAATCCCCCCTCATTCTTCTCTTCTGCAGGCTAAACAATCCCAGCTCCCTCAGCCTCTCCTCATAACTCATGTGTTCCAGACCCCTAATCATTTTTGTTGCCCTTCGCTGGACTCTCTCCAATTTATCCACATCCTTCTTGAAGTGTGGGGCCCAAAACTGGACACAGTACTCCAGATGAAGCCTCACCAATGTCGAATAGAGGGGAACGATCACGTCCCTCGATCTGCTCGCTATGCCCCTACTTATACATCCCAAAATGCCATTGGCCTTATTGGCAACAAGGGCACACTGCTGACTCATATCCAGCTTCTCGTCCACTGTCACCCCTAGGTCCTTTTCCGCAGAACTGCTGCCTAGCCATTCGGTCCCTAGTCTGTAGCTGTGCATTGGGTTCTTCCGTCCTAAGTGCAGGACCCTGCACTTATCCTTATTGAACCTCATCAGATTTCTTTTGGCCCAATCCTCCAATTTGTCTAGGTCCTTCTGTATCCTATCTCTCCCCTCCAGCGTATCTACCACTCCTCCGAGTTTAGTATCATCCGCAAATTTGCTGAGAGTGCAATCCACACCATCCTCCAGATCATTTATGAAGATATTGAACAAAACCGGCCCCAGGACCGACCCTTGGGGCACTCCACTTGATATGGAGCCATTGATCACTACCCGTTGAGCCCGACAATCTAGCCAGCTTTCTACCGACCTTATAGTGCATTCATCCAGTCCCTGCCCCTAAGTCTGAGGCTTTGCCCCACGTCAGTCCCACCCCAACTTCCCATGCTTAGCCCTGGGCCAGGGTCTCGGGGAGTCCTCTGGCCATGGGGGGTTTCCATTGTCTTCTCAGCTTGTCCATCACTATGGGTCAGCCTGGGCGTCTGAGCATGGACACAACCCTTCAGCTCCTGCTGGGGAGCAATGGGACATGCAAGAAACCTGAGGCATGAACTTTGTCACAGAGGGTCAGAGTGGTGGGGGATTGGAGGGCAATGGGGGTCAGAGCGGTAGGGGGGCCAGGGAGCGATGGGGTCAGAGCTGTGGTGGGCTGGGGCAATGGAGTCAGAATGGTGGGGTCCAGCGGTGATGGGGTCAGAGTTGTGGGAGTCCAGGGGGTGATGGGGGTCAGAGCGGTGGGGGGCTAGGGGGCAATGGGGGTCAGAGCAGTTGGGAGTCAGAGTGGTGGGGGGGTAAGGGACGATGGGAGTGTTACGGCGTAACCGGGGCGATGCTCTGGAACTACTCCGTATCAAGCCAGTCAGGACTCTGGGGGAGCCTCCTCTCTGCGCCCTACACTGTCTCCAGGGCAAGAAGCTTACACAGCTTCGACCTTCCTGGGTCTGACCTCGGAGCATTCAGCATCCCCTTCCACACTGTGTGCTTCCTGCAGCGAGTCCGCCAGGGCGGGGCTCCTGGGGAAGCCAAAGGGCCCTGCACCCCAACTCCTCAGTCAGACGTGACTCTCAGCCAGCCGGTAAAACAGAAGGTTTATTAGTCGACAGAAACACAGCGTAGAACAGAACTTGTTAGCACAGAAATCAGTGACTTTCAGCCAAGTCCATCTTGGGGGGAGGGGAGCCCAGAGCCAGGGCTCTGGTTGTCCCCCTGAGCCCCAAGCCAGCTGAGACTGACTTGCTTCCAGCTGCCTGGCCCCTGCCCTGCCCATTGCTCCTCCTCCAGCCTTTGTCTCGCACCTGGGCCAAGAGTTACCTGGTTGCATCCCCCTCCTGGCTCTCAGGTTACGAAGGGGCAACCATAGCATCTATGAAGGCAGCTGGAGCAACCCCTACAGAAGTCACACCCCCTTATTCCCACCACCTAGACATTGGTGCAATACACAGGGAAATTGAGGCACGCACAGCATTCATGCAAAACAGTAAGACTCACATACATCATAACATAGGCGCCGACTCCATGGGTGCTGCAGGGCTGGAGCACTCACGGTGAAAAATTAGCGGGTACTCTGCACCCACCAGCAGCCAAGCTCCCCCCGCCCCCACTCTGTCCTCGCCTCTTCCTCCCCTGAGTGTTCTGTGTCCCCGCTCCTCCCCTCCCAGCGCTTCCCGCCCTGCTGATTAACAGCTGTTTGGCAGAGCTTAGGACTTTCATGGAGGGAGGGGGAGGAGTGGGGACATTGGCGGGGAAGGGGAGGAAGGGGCAGTAAAGAAGCGGGGCAGGGGCGGGGACTTGGGGGAAGGGTGTGAAATTGGGGCGGGGAGAGGGTAGGACAGGGACGGGAACAGGGGTGGGGGTCGAGCACCCATGAGGCAGAGGGGAAGTTGGCGTCTTCCCATCATAACACTACGTCCCGTCTCCCCGCTTTGAGACTGAACTGACCGGGGTCACTTTAGCCAGTGACCTGGGGAAGTTCAGGCCTCCCTCTCTGGGATAAAGCATCAACTATAACATTTGTACTCTCCTTAATGTAGACCACCTTCATGTCATAATTCTGGAAGGACAGACTCCACCTCAGGAGCTTGGCATTGGCCCCTCTCATCTGGTGCAGCCATGGCAGGGCGAGTGGTCCCGGTATACAGTGAAGCACCGCCCAACTAGATCCGTCTGCAGCCTTTTAAGAGCCCACTCCGTGGTCAGGCATTCCTTCTTTATGGCTGCATAGCCCTGCTCCCGGGGCAGCAGCTTCCTGCTCAGGTACATGATGGGGTATTTCTCCCCCTTTGCATTGGCCTGCCTCGGCACCACGCCCAGCCCTGTGTCCGTGGCACTGGTGAACACCATAAAGGGCTTGTCAAAGTCTGGGTTTCCCAGCACCAGGCCCTTGACCAGATCCTCCTTCAGTGTGCAGAGAGGCCTCTGGCACTGCCTGGTCCAGACCAGCTTGTCTGGCTTACCTTTCTTGCATAGCTCAGTGATGAGACCTGACACAGAGCTAAAGTGTGGCACAAACCTCTGGTAGTGCCCCGCCATCCCAATAAAAACCTGGGCCTGTTTCTTCATCTGGGAAGCAGGCCAATCGCTGATCGCCCCTACCTTGGCTAGCTCCAGCTTCTGATGGCCGCTCCCCACCTTGTGACCCAGGTACGACACCTCTGTCATCCCCACCTTGCACGTCCCAGCTTTTACAGTCAGCCCTGCATCCTGGAGGTGACTCAGTCCCCTCTTCACCTGGGACACATGGTCCTCCCAGGTCTGGCTAATGGCACAAATATCATCAATGTACGCTAGGGTAAAATTCTCCATCCCCCTCAGTAACTGATCCTTGAGCCCAAAAGGTAGGACCAGGGACTTGTACAGCCCCAAAGGGGTGACAAAAGCAGGTTTCAACCTGACATCTGGATCCAAAGGCACCTGCCAGTAGCCTTTGGTGAAATCCCTGGTCATGGGGTACCGAGTCCCCCCCCAACTTGTCTAGGATCTCATCAGGCCTAGACATGGGCAGGCACCAGACGTGGTGATGGCACTGAGCTTCCGATAGGCCACACAGAATCAGATCGACCCATCTTTCCTGGGGACCAGCACCACGGGAGAGGGCCCAGGGGCTGGCGGATGGCTGGATCACCCCTAAAGCCAGCATGTGTCTGACCTCTCCCTCCAGGGCCTGGGCTGGGTTCCCAGTTACTCTGAATGGGGAACACCTGATGGGAGGGCTGGCTCCCGTCTCCACCCAGTGGTCAGCTCAGTTAGTGAACCCAGGCTGGTTGGAAAACAACTGTGGTACGAATGCAGGATCTCTCTGATCTCTGCCTGCTGGACAGGGGTTAGCTCAGGGGTGGGCAAGCTTTCTGGTCCGAGGGCCACATCCGCGTGCGAAACTTTATGGAGGGCCGGGGTAGGGAAGGCTGTGCCCCCCAAACAGCCTGGACCCTGCCCCCTCCCACTTCCTGCCCCCTGACTGCCCCCCTCAGAAACCCCCACCCATCCAACCCCACCTCGCTCTTTGTCCCCTGACTGCCCCCTCCCGGGACCCCTGCCCCAACCGCCCCCTGAGACTCCACCCCCTATCCAACCCCTCTGCTCCCAGTCCCCTGACTGCCCCGACCCCTATCCACACCCTCGCCCCCTGACTGCCCCCCGGGACCTCACCCCCTATCCAAACCCCCCTACTCCCCGTCCCCTGACTGCCCTGACCCCTATCCACACCTCCGCCCCTAACCTCCCCCCAGGACCCCACCCTCTATCCAACCCCCCGCTCCCTGTCCCCTGACTGCCCCCCCAAACCTTCACCCCATCTAACCTTCCCTGCTCCCTGTCCCCTGACTCCCCCCCGGGATCCCCTGCCCCTTATCCAAACCCTCCCCGCCCCCTTACCATGCCACTCAGAGTGGCAGGGGCTCGCAGCCACACCACCGCCCTGCCTGGCAGGAGTGGTGGGCCAGAGCGCTGGCGAGCAGCGTGCTGAGGCTGCGGGGAGGACAGCAGGGGAGGGACTGGGGGCGAGCTTCTCTGGCCGGGAGCTCAGAGTCCAGGTAGGATGGTCCCATGGGCTGGATGTGCCCTGTGGGCTGTAGTTTGCCCACCTCTGGGTTAGCTGGTCAGAGAGGAATTGATTCCAGTAATGGGCTGGCTCCTGTCTCAGGGAAGAGACCCACCAGGGGATCTTCCCCATTCTCCCACCGGCCACACACGGCCAGTACCAGCCTCTCCCTGTCACAGTACAGCTCCATCATGTTGACCTGGTCACCTTGGTGGCTGTGAGCCCCGTTGGGCAGTTCCACCACATCGTTCTCCCCATTCAGCTGCTTGATGATCTTGAAGGGCCTGTCTTATGCAGCTTGTGGCTTATTCTTCCTCACCAGGATGAGAACCCTCAGCTGGTCCCCGGTGCCATAGGCTGAATGATCCTACCAGACCTGCCTCCCTTGGGCTCTGGCTAGGTTCGCCCTGGCCGCACTCTCAGCGAGCTTTTCCCGGAAAGTCAGTACATGCTTCACCCTGATTCTCCATTGGAGGAGGCCTTCCCCTCCCATTCGTCCTTCATTAAGTTGAGGGCCACCTTCTGAAAAGGCTCCTCTGTGGCAGGCATGTGTCTGAAGGCTGCTTTACCCTTCTCCCAGGCCTTTTGCACCTCTGGACAAGTCAGCCCTAGTTGGCAGCTGTCCCGCTCTGGCTGTGTTTCCCCACACTCAGCTGGGGTCTCCGGTCCCCCTGAGCTCTGCTTTGCCTCTGCTGTCCCAGTGAGGGCAGGCAGCAAATGCAGGCGTTTCTCACAGCACCAGAGCCAGTGTGAGCCACCTCCCCGTCCACCCCGGCCTCTGGAACCAGCTGATCGTTCTATTCCAGCTGAGCAATCAGCTGTGCCTTAGTGAACTTTCCAATGCGCGTCCCTCTCTCTGCACAGTTCTACAATGTCCTTCTTAAGGAGATGGTTATAGGGCACCTCCACAATGTTCCCAAGTGGTCACGGACTCACAGGCCTGTGCTCTCTCAGCTTCCCATGATCCCTGGGAGGAACCCTTCAATGCAACAGCCCTTCTCGGGGGTCCACGCTCTCTCGGGGTTAAGCTGTAGGCTCCTCCACCTCCTAGAACCGCACCTCTCAGAGCCTCCAGCCTGCCTGCCTCTCGCTAATTCCCCTTCGTTTTACTGCTCCCCAGTCACTTACTGCAGGATGCTCTGTCCACAGTGTGCAGTTTATCCCACCTTTACCACCAGTTGTCACAGAGTCACTGGGCGATGCTCTGGAACTACTCCCTATGAAGCCAGTCAGGACTCTGGGGGAGCCTCCTCTCTCTGAGCATACTGTCTCCAGGGCAAGAAGCTTACACAGCAAGAGGGTCAGAGCGATTGGGGGCTAGGGGGCGATGGGGGTCAGAGCAGTTGGGGGCTGGGGGCAATGGGGCTAGAGCTGTGGGGGACCAGGTGGTGATGGGGGTCAGAGCAGGGGGAAGGCTGGGGGACGATGGGATCAGAGTGGTGGGGGATTAGGGGGCAATGGGGGCCGGAGCAGTGGGGGGCTAGGGGTGATGGAGTCAGAGCTGTGGGGGGCCGGGGGGTGATGGGGGTAGAGCGGTGGGGTGTCAGGGGGTGATGGGGTCAGAGTCGTTGGGGGCCGGGGGGTGGTAGGGTTAGAGCAGTGGGGGGCTGGGGGAAATGGGGGTTTATCTAGAGCCGGGTTTATCTCTGGTTCAGCTGGCAGCTAACAACCTGGACAGTTCTCTTCCTGGCAGGCTTTACGCCCCCATCCCTTCCTGATGTGGTGTTGCCTCCACTTCTCTGAGCCTCATTTCTGCCTGCCACATTTGAGACTCACGGTCCTTTGCCTTCTCTTCCACTTCCAGTCTGGTCAGCTCTGGTTTTGTAGCTGCCTCACTCATAGTCATTTTTCTGCTTTCTTGTGCTTATTTCCCTCACCCGAAATAAACAAACAGCAGATAATAGAACGGTGACTTCCTCCTGACTGCTCTTAGCCACTGCACTTAAGACTCACTTAAAATCACAAACATCAGTGCTTAAAGTGTAAACTTCACTTGGGGTAACAAACTGCACATACACCCTGCTTGCTGCGTCACTGTGATGTTCCCCTCTGGGTTATCCGGACTGGTGATCTGCTACGTCACTCCAATCCTCGACTGTGGGAGCCAGCCTTACCCTACTCTGCTGTGAGAACCCCCACTCCTGGGCTGTTCACACACAGCCTCTGGCATGTAAGCTGCTCCTTGGATTGTGCAACCGAATGATACTAGCCAATATCTCCGGTCCCACACACAAACCTAGGAACCTCCATCTTGCAGTGTCCAGTTATGCCCGCTGGACACTGCAAGCTTATATGAGTTTGTCAATTTAACAAAGAAATTGATAGGTACCAGGTTTGTTCTCCCAAGGGGAGTCTCTGTCATGCTTCAAGTCAAACACACGGCTTCAGGTAGAATAAACAAACAGATTTATTAACTATAAAGATAGATTTTAAGTGATTATAAGTCAAAGCATAACAAGTCAGATTTGGTCAAATGAAATAAAAGCAAAATGCATTCTAAGCTGATCTTAACACTTTCAGGCCCTTACAAACTTAGATGCTTCTCACCACAGGCTAGCTGGTTGCTCTTCAGCCAGGCTCTCCCCTTTGATCAGCACTTCAGGTGGTGGCATCTGTAGATGTAGCTGTAAGAGAGAGAGCATGGCAAAATGTCTCTCCCTTTTATCACATGCTTTTTTCCTCTTGGCTTTGCCCTCCCTCCTTAGAGTCAGGTGAGCATTACCTCATCGCAGTCCCAAACTGACCAAAGGAAGGGGGTGACTCCCTCCAGGGTCTAACAGATTCTTTTGTTGCTACCTAGGCCAGCGCCCTTTTGTTCCTCTGAGGCTGGGCTGGGTTTGTCCCATACCTGCCCTGATGAGATGTGAACTGCCTCTGCTCTTGGAGAGTTTTTGCCTGGGCTTGCTTTAAGCCATGAGGATACATTTTCAGCTTCATAACTATATACATGAAATGATAATCTACAACCTCACTATAACATTACTGTAACAGGTTTCAGAGTAACAGCCGTGTTAGTCTGTATTCGCAAAAAGAAAAGGAGGACTTGTGGCACCTTAGAGACTAACAAATTTATTAGAGCATAAGCTTTCGTGAGCTACAGCTCACTTCATCGGATGCAACAATAACTGTAACAATTACTATAACATCCTATAACAACCATGCTCAGTGCATTATGAGCCTTCTGAAGACACGCAACATGACAAACTTTGCATTGGATACCACACAATCATTTTATAAAGATAAACCTGGGGGTGTAGGATGTTGCCCTGAGGTATAGAGCATCACAGGGGCAATGGGATCAGAGCTATGGGGGACTGGGGGGCGATGGGGGGCTCTGGTTGGAGATTCCACCTGGCCCCATCCTGAGTCCTGTGGGTCACTTGCCGTTTAACCCCTTGTTTTCCTCTTCTCAGGCTGCTGGTGGCTCCGGTCAAGAGTTCGGCATACGACCTCTGCCCGCAGCAGGGCCCGGACGCCCTGCGCCTCCCACTGCTCTGCCACCCACGTAAGGACCCCCCTGTCCCTCCTGCCCACACAGCTGTGGCACCCATGTAAAAAGCCCCCAGCCCCCCCACTGTGCCACCCATGTACACCCCCCACTGTGCCACCCACATATGGACCACCCACCCTACCCCCCTGGCTGTGTCACCCCTGTATGGACCCCACATCCTGCCCCCCCGACTGTGCACCCATGTACGGACCCCCCACCCTACCCCCTACTGTGCCACTCACATAAGGACTCCCCTGCCACCCCGCTGTGCCACTCCTGTACTAACCCCACACCCTGCCCCCACTGTGCCACACAAGTATGTACCCCTCTGCCCCTCCATGCCATCCATATATGGACCCCCACCCTGCCCCCCCACTCTACCACCCATGTATAGACCCCCCACCATCCACCCCCCTCACTGTGCCACCCAGGTATGGACCCTGCCAACTGCCCCACCTTGACCCGTCTCCTCCCACTAGGAGCTCCTGGACCCCTGACCCCAACCACCCACTGCCCCATTACCTCCCCTGGCCCTTCCTCCTACCTTGCCCCTCACCGGCTCCACCGGGCCCCTCCAACCTCCCAGCCACCCCATTGCCCTTGTCTCCTGTGTCCTCCAGTTCCACCCCAACTATCCCCTCCCCTCCGAGATCCTTGATCCCATTCCTCATTGCCCCTCCTCCAGCTCCCCTCCCTGTAACTTGCCCCTGCCCCAGACCCCTCACCCCATCCACCCCACACCCCAGCTGACAGTCACTTTTTCTCCCCAGGGCCCCACCCGTTCCCCCTCCCACCCTGCCGGGCCCGGCGGAGCTGTGACAAGGACCTGCCACCCCTGAGCACGGCACCCCCTGGAGGTGAGAGGGGCGGAAGAAGGGAGACCAGGGGGGCACTGACAGTGGGGGGTCCCTGAGAGGCAGTGTCAGTGTGGGGGTGGATGTTTCAGTTGTTTCAACTGGGCACGTTGTTATTGTTGGGTCACCCAAGGGCAGCGGGGCTTGAAAACCCAGGTTAGATGGCCCATGGGTCTGATTGGGGGGGTGGAGGGTGGGAGCCAGCTGGGCTCAATGGGGAGGGGCTGGTGGGGTGGGCTGGACCCATCTTTGAGCCGTGTCTCTCCTGCTCCTCCCCAGAGCCAGCTGCAGCGGCGTCACCCATGGCGTCACCCATGCTGTACTTGATGTATGGCCTGCGGTGCCCCCCACGGGCCCAGCCGGCCAGCGCCTGGAGCTACGTCTGCCAGCTGTGCCAGCGGCGGTTCCCCAGCCAGATGGCGCTGCGCAGCCGCAGCCACATGGGCACAGCCTGGGCTGTGAGCGCCCCTGCCCCGCCCCTGTCCAGCTGGCACCCCTCACTCCTGACGTGCAGGACTGACCCCGCTGCCATCCCTGCAGGCCAGCGGCTGTTGGAGCGGGAGTTCTGTGCCCGCGGGTTCCAGGCTGAGGCCAGGCTGCGGGAGTCCCGGCGGGCGCCCCCCGAGAAGCCCTATGAGTGCGGCGAGTGCAGCAAACGCTTCACCCTCAAGCATCAGATGGAGACGCACTATCGGGTACACACTGGTGAGTGGGACCTGCCGGCCAGAGTGCCAATGCCCCCCACCCCGTGTGGGGCGCCAGCCCCCCAGTGCCGCGTGCCGCTCCCCCATGGGTGTCATCCCCCCCTTGCTGTGCGTCCCTCCCCCACAGGCATCAGCCCCCCAGTGCCGCGTGCCGCTCCCCCATGGGTGTCATCCCCCCCTTGCTGCGCGTCCCTCCCTCACAGGCATCAGCCCCCCAGTGCCGCATGCCGCTCCCCCATGGGTGTCATCCCCCCCTTGCTGCGCGTCCCTCCCCCACAGGCATCAGCCCCCCCAGTGCCGCGTGCCGCTCCCCCATGGGTGTCATCCCCCCCTTGCTGCGCGTCCCTCCCCCACAGGCATCAGCCCCCCAGTGCCGCGTGCCCCTCCCCCATGGGTGTCATCCCCCCCTTGCTGTGCGTCCCTCCCCCACAGGCATCAGCCCCCCCAGTGCCGCGTGCCCCTCCCCCATGGGTGTCATCCCCCCCTTGCTGTGCGTCCCTCCCCCACAGGCATCAGCCCCCCAGTGCCGCGTGCCCCTCCCCCATGGGTGTCATCCCCCCCTTGCTGTGCGTCCCTCCCCCACAGGCATCAGCCCCCCCCAGTGCCGCGTGCCCCTCCCCCATGGGTGTCATCCCCTCCCCCGTGCCATGTGCCCCTCCCCCAGAGGCATCAGCCTCCCCCAGTGCCATGTGCCCCTCCCCCACGGGCCCTAGCCCCCCCGTACCGTGTGTGCCTCCCCCACGGACGTCAGCCCCTAGTGCTCCCTGACTGTGTTGCACCCCTCCTAACTCCTGGGAACCAGGTACATACCTGCCTTGTACCCCTGCAGGCTGGGGTGTCGCTCCCACACCATCACCCCCCAGCCCTCCCCCCACTGGGAGTCGGGGGTGCTCTGGTCCCCCCACCTCCCTGGGTCCTGGGGGGGCAGCCCTACCCCTCCTGCCCCCCACCCTGCCATGGCCTTAATCCCGTGCTTCCCCCAGGAAAGTGAGGCTGGATTTGGGGGGAGGGGCGGCGGGCTAGGGCTGGGGGGAGGGCAGGGAGGGCTTTGGGGGAGAGTTGGGGGGCCAGGGCAGGGGAGAGGGGTGGGAGGGGCTGGGGATACTCCCCCCCTCACAGCCCATTGCCCCCTGCAGGCGAGAAGCCGTTCCAGTGCAAGCTCTGCCCCCAGCGCTCCCGTGACTACTCTGCAATGATCAAGCACCTGCGGACCCACGGTGGCGCGGCCCCCTATCGCTGCACCCTATGCTGCCAGTTCTGCCCCAGCCTGGCTGCCATGCAGAAGCACATGAAGGGCCATTGCCCCGAGGAGCTGCCCTCGGACTGGACGATCGAGACCACCTACCTCTACTCCTCCTCCACCTCCTCCTCCTGAGCCGCCCGCGCTGGTACAGCACTGGGAGACTCATGCGTGGCCTAAGGCGGGCGCGGGATCCAGCATCAGTGTGACAGACGGATCTGTGTTGGTGCGTGGCACGGGGAGGTAGCGGGGACCAGCGTTGGCGTGGCAGATGGATCTGCGATGGTGGGGTGGGCATGGGGACCAGCATTGGCGTGGCAGATGGATCTGTGACGGTGCGTGGCACGGGCACCAGCGTCGGCATGGCAAACGGATCTGTGACGGTGCATGGCAGACGGATCTGTGACGGAGCATGGCACGGGGAGGGCGCGGGGACCAGCGTCGGCATGGCAGATGGATCTGCGATGGTGCATGGCACAGGGAGGGCGCGGGGACCAGCGTCAGTGTGGCAGACGGATCTGCGATGGTGTGTGGCACAGGGAGGGCGTGGGGTCCAGCATCGGTGTGGCAGCGCCTGGCATGGGGAGTGGGCACCACTGGCCATGGCTGGACCCGCAGAACACAAATCCATGGCTCGCTCCCCTGCCTGTGACACACGGTGCACTGGGAGCGTCACGCACTGGCTGGGAGTCATGCGTGTGGCATGGGCACCATGGCCAGCCTGCTTCAGAGGGCATGAACCTGCCGCAAGCCAGAGAGCTGAGACTGGAGGGGAGGGATTCTGCCAGTCCCGGGCTGCAATGTCGCAGAGTCAAAAGTGGCTGTGGAAAGGCCCACCTTGATTACCGTGGGTCACTCATTACCTGGCAGCGGGGTGGGACTCATTAGCCCGCGGGAATCCAGGCGATGCTAAATGGTCCGGAGCCAAAAGTAGAGAACTGTGAAGTTATCTGCGGTGGGGGGTGGGGGTAAGAACTGGCCCCAGGGCCAGGGACTGGAGAACTGGGGGACGGGGACAAATAGCTGGAGTTCATTCGGCACTGCTCCTTCTATCCTGCCCCACACACCCATTGCTCCCACACCCCCTCTGCCTGCTTTGACTCCCCTGTCCCTGTGGGTGCTGCACAGACCCATCAACAAGACTGAGGTCCCCATTGCACTGGGCGCTGCACAGACCGCCCCCATCACACCGGGAGCTGCACAAACACTGAGTCAGAGACACTCCCTGCCCCAAAGACTTTCCCTATCTGGACAGGCAGAGTCTCCCATTACACAGCTGGGGAAATCGAAGACCAACAAGCCACAGCAACCAGAGTGCCTCACCAGCCAGCCCTTCACGTTCCGCTCTCAGTCTGGCTTTGCCAGCTGTGTTGCAGTGTCGATTGCCATTGTATGTTGTGTCCCGTCCCTTGCCCCTTTGTGGCAAGGCCCCACAAGCTGTATGTGTGGTGGGGTGGGGGCGGGGATCTCATTTTCTATTAAATGTCTCAGGGATACTGAAGGGCTCTGTTATTTTCTGTTGATCACAAAAGTTCTGTCCCGCCCCTGCCTGCAGGACATTACCCGGCGGCACTTTGGACATGGAAAATCGCATGACTGCAGAGGGTCTCACAAATCCATTCATAGATCACTTCTCGCCAGCCGGGCAGCAGGGAATGCAGTTGAGAAAGGTGCCCCACGGGGTCTCTGTTGCTTTTGTCCAGCGCCCCCAGCAGGCGGGTTAAAAGGGGCATTTGTCATTTGCCGTGCGGGACGTCTCCAGTAAAAGGATCTTCTGCCACTGTGTGCAGGCCCTGCTGCTCCATCCCCCTGCAGTGGGACTCCTCAAGGAGAATCCCCAATAGCCGTATGGGGCACGTCACACATGGATCAGTGTGATGCCTGCTGGCTGGACAACTACTGCAAAATCTGGGGCAGAGGGCTGCCTAGCCCAGAACTACATTTCCCACAGTGCATTGCAATATCATGCAGCACAATGCTTCCTGGGAGTTGTAAGCTTTTATCCCCTTCAGCCTATGGGGTGGTTGTGATCAGTGTCTCAGCACTACATTTCTCATGGTGCCCTGGGCTAAGAGTGGGCAGGATGAGCCCAATGTATGCTGGGAGTTGTAGTCTAATTGCCACCCCCCAGGCATTGTGAGAGGGAACTGACTATTTAGGACAGCGTTTCCCATGGTACATTGCTGCTGAGCCTGAATGGCTGACACAGCTGTGTGGAGACAGGGCCTGCTGGGAGTTGACCTCGCAATGCTGCATGGGGATGGAAAGGGAGCTGGGGCTGCATATCCCAGCATGCACTGCATCTCTCCTACCTTGGCAATGCCTTCAGGGAGCTGTAGTCCTCTCTTGTTCTAAGTGCCGTACAGGACTACAACTCCCACAGTGCATTGCGGAATTGCTGGACACCATTCCCCCTCCTCTCCACCTTGGCAGCTGCAATGCCTGCTGGGAACTGTAGTCCCCCGTATTATTGTCTTGATCGAGTTACATGGCACCTCCCTCCCCAGACTCCATGCCCCATGATGCCCTGCGGCTAGTGGGAGCCGCAGTGCCTGCTGGGAGTCGTAGTCATTTAATTACATCTAGCTCTTTCATGTGACAGGAAGAGAGGAGCTGGGGCCACCTATGCCAGGCTGCACAGTATCTCTCCGAGTGGAGCATGGGAGATGAAGTTTTCTGCCCTTCCTGCAGGCCAAAGAGGACTACAACTCCCATGGTGCATTGAAGAACTGCCCTCACCATGGATTTCCATCCCCATGATGCAACGGGGTCTCTCTCTGAGGCTGGGTAGCACCAATGCCTGCTGGGAGCTATTATTCCTTCCATGCTGCGCTCCTCTCTGCCTGGACTCCATCCCCCACGGTGCCCCACGGCCGGGTCGGGGGTGGTGGAGAGCGGAACCGCATTACCTGCTGGGGGCTGTAGTCCCGGCCCTGCTGTGGCCAATGGGCGCCGCCGCCGCCCGGACTCCATCCCCCAGGGGTGCGCCGTAGCTGGGCTGGGCGGGGAGCGAAGCCGCAATGCCTGCTGGGGGCTGTAGTCCCGGCCCCGCTGTGGCCGATCGGCGCCGCCCCTGCTCGGACTCCATCCCCCATGGTGCCCCGCGGCCGGGCCGGGCTGTTATTGCGGCGGCCCCGCCCCCCCGGGCCAGGCCCCCCCCAGCGGTTAAAGATGGCGGCGGCGGCGGCTGCGGCGGGCGGCGGTGGCGGCTCCGCCTGGGCTCGGGGCCGCTTCCCCGGGCGGCCGGGCGGGGGCCGCCCTCTGCCCCGGGCCGGGCTGCGCGCGCGGCTGCCCCTGCGCGGCGGGTCCAGCGGGGACGGGCCCGGCCTGGGGGACCCGGCGCTTCGGAGCCTTCTGGGCCTGGGCTGGAGCCTGCGCCGCCTGCGGGGCCTGCTGGGCGGGGGCAGCAGCGAGGAGGAGCCGGTGAGCGGTGGGGGGCAGGAGCTGTAGGGGGAGGGAGGTGGGGGCCAGGAGCTGGAGCGGGAGGGTTGGGGGGCAGGAGCTGTGGGGGACAGGAGGTGGAGCGGGGGAGGTTGGGGGAATTTGAGCGGAGCAGTTGGGGGGCAGGAGCTGTGTGGGGAGCGACTTGGGGGGTGGATAGCTGGAGCGGGGGGGAGGATTGGGGGGAATTTGAGTGGAGGAGCTGGGGATTTGGGGGCTTGAGATAGGAGCTTGTGGGGTTGGGGCTGGGGAGAGCAGCTGGGCTTGGGCAAGGGCTTGAGCTACAGCATGGGGGAGATGAACTAAGTTGGGGGTTGAAGGGCCTTGGGATAGGAACCTGGGGGGAGGGGAGAGCTGGGGGGATCGTGTAGGAAGGGAACTGGGGGTCTGGAAACTCATGGGGGGGCTGTGGGGAGAGGGCTGGAGCTGGGAGTCTGGGAGCATGTGCAGGAGAGGTTGGGGGATGTTATGGGGGAGTGGGAGGTGGAGCTGAGGGGAATGTGAGGGTCTTGGGGGAGCAGTTGGGTGGCTGGGAGCCTGGGGGGCTGCTGGGACAAGGGGTAGGAACTGAGGCCCTGGGGCTGGTGAGGTTGGGGAATGGGGTGCTGGGACCCTAGGGCTGAGAGGGGACTGAACAGTTTCTGGGGGAACTGGGAAGTATAGGGAGAAGCTATGGGGGGCATCCCTATGGGGAAAGGATCTGGGGCCTCAGGGCTGGAGGTGTGGGGAAGATTGATGGGTGGGATATCATGGAGGGTCTGTGACTCTGGGGCAGGGGGTATCTTGGGGGTGTGCTGGGTGACCTGTGGGGGTGGGTCCCCGTAGGAGTGTTATGTGTGGCTGCTGGTGGGAGAGGGGAAAGTTAGGGGGGTCAGTGGACTCTATGGAGCTGGGTCGAGGTGGCCCCTGTGTGGGGCTGGGACAGTGTTGGGGTTCTGCTTGGGGGTAGGTGTCATTGTTTGTGGGGCTAGGGAGTTGTGGGGTGTAGCCCACCAACATGTAGAGGAGTTTTGATGCTGCATGTTGGGAAGTGACACCTGGCCAGGGGAGCCCATCCTGTAGGAGTTCTGGGTGCCCCCTGCCTGAATAGTTCTGTTGGGCTGGGGTGGGTCAGACGAGGGTCTGTGGGGAGACCTGCCCATATGGTGTGCATTGGGCAGCAGAAGGCACATGTAGTGGCCATCTCACCCTGGCTGGCTGTAGCCGGCACTGGGCTCGGCTTTTCCATGCTCCCCTCCGGAGTTTGGCTTCAGAGTCTGGGCGGCAATTGGCAATGCCACCCCCAGCAGCTTCCTGACCTGCCCCAGGCATGGCACTGCTCGGAGCCCTCCCTGCACAATCAGTGGTGGAAAGTCGCTGTGAACTAGTCGTCATCTGCTCTGGAGTCATGTTTGGTTCCTTGCCCGCCCCCTCCTCAGTGCATGGGCCCCTCTTTGTGGGTACATACAGATGGTCTCCCCCTTTACCTTCTTCAGGTGGGCCTGCGTGCAGTGAGGGGTGAGGGGTTTCCTCGTCCTGAGGGACCCCAGTGAACGGCCAGCTGGCTCGTGCTGCTGCGGCTAGTGGCCAGCAAGGTGCCCTGTTTCGGGAGTGGGGCGAGTCTCTGGCACCAGCCTTCCTACCCCTTGCTGTCATGCCTCATGCTTCTCCTGCCAGAGGCTAGTATGGTCTGGATGGGCTCTTGCTGTGGGCAGGCCGGCTGGTGCTGGGGAGCTGGGTTTGGCTCTGAGCTGGCCTCCCACATAGCGCAGCATAGAGAACATTGCTGGTCTTGTGCATGGAGCGGGAGCTGCACTGGAATCAGGAGTCAAACCCCCGGATTAGGGAATAGGCAATGCTGGGGAGGTGGTGCGGCCTAGTGGATGGAGCCCTGGCACTTTGGAGACTTAGGGTCCAGCCCCAACTCTGCCACTGGCTTACTCCCCCCTCCATACCTCAGTTTCCCCACCTGTCTAAGGGGGCTGGTGACTCTGCTCTCTTTGGAAATGATTGGAGTTTATGGATGGAGATGTGGGGCTGTCCTAGCACATGAGGGTCCTGGCCTGAACAGACCCTTCTTTGCTAGATGTTGCACATGCCAATCTCTGCCCCAGAGCTTGAGCCGTCACTCTTGTATGTCTCTGTGTACACTGGGTCGGGGAACTTGCCCTTCTTGTTTGGAGAGGAAAGCGCTGCATTTCGCCTGGTCACGGGACTCCAGGAGCCCGGCCTTGGAGAGAGGTGCCAACATTGCTGGAATGGGCAGCGTTCGGGGCTGGGCCAGCTGCGGTGAGGGCAGCCAGCTGGCAGGGATCCCACGGGGCGGGAGAAGGCCAGCGCTGGATCAGCCTGCCCTGCAGAATGGGTTATTTGTCTCCTGTGGGTATGGGGAGCTGGTTGTTCCCAGCCCATGGGCCTTGGGTTGTCCGGTTGCAGGGGCCTGTGGACAGTGGAGTGCAGCTGTCTTCTGCAGGGGGTGCTGGGAGCTGCAGACTCCAGCAAAGGCGCTTGGGATAAGGCCACTACAGACCTGGGGCCCAATTGGAGCCGGTGCCCCCTAGAGGGGGAAGGTGCCATGACCCATTTCTTGCCCCCCTGAGCCAGCCAGTCCCTGCCCTGGGGTCTACTCACAGCTGGAGCCCCTAGAGGAAAAGCTCTCCTGCTCTGTTCCCTGCTCTCGCTATTCCTTGGCTCATTTTGCTGCAGTTCTGCCAGCGTAAGGTTGCTGGTTCCTGACCTAGCTGGAGATCCTTCAAGGGGCATGTAGAGGTGGCTGCCAGTCTCCTGCTGTGCCAGCAGAGGGGCTGGTTCTGTTTCCTCCCGAGTGGAGTTACCCATGTACCGGTGGGTGGTGTGGTCTCTTGGCACCTGAGCCGAGGAGTTTGTCCTGCCGTAGCTTGGCCTTGCTCTGTTGCCTAGCGAACCGTCAGGTGCACCTGCAGCACCGTGCCCAGGCTGACCTCAGACAGGCCCCGGTTCTTCCCCAGCGCACAGGTGAATATCGCCACCGCCTCCTCCAGGTGCGTGAGACACCCCCAGTGCTGGCCGCTGCTTGAGGCGGCATGTGGAGAGGGGGAGTCTGGTGGTATGAACCTGCATAGCCCTGCATGCTTGCGGCTTGGACCCAGCTCATGCTGGGTGCCCTTGAGCTGGCAAAGCAGCCCATTGTGAAGAGCCTGCAACAGAGGGGCAGCACCACCTGACTGGCAGAGAGGAGGGGGCGCTGTTGTGCAGGGTTCATGCCCCAGGGCTGCTTCTAGCTTCCCAACGTACCCAACTGCTGGGGCTAGTTGAACTGAAGCATGTTGTGCAGGGACGGCTCGTCCAGCACTGAGATCCAGCCAGCTCTGGGGGATGCTGGGAAACAGCCACATGGAGATGACTTATCTGGCGCTGGGGCACCTGAGGAACAGTCTCTCATTGACCCCGCTGACATGTTGCTGCTTCTGGGGTTGGGTAGCTGGGTACGGCTACAAGATGATGAAGTGCTCATGTATTGTGTGCCTGCCATACTCCACTATGAAGGCCAGGGCTTTGGAGCGGAGCCCGGAGCTGGAGCGCGGAGCAGCTCCGAAGCAGTGGGGCTGCAGGATTTTGCCTGGAGCTGGAGCGGTGCCGGAATACAGCTCCAAAGCCCTGGTGAAGGCAGCTGCATCTAGTGCTGGGCAAGCCTCCCTGGGTGGCATTGTATGCGGCTTTCCCCAGCTGCCCTGCCCTAGAGGCAGCTGCATCTCGGAGCTGGGGGAGTGCAATCCGTTAAGGCCCTTGCTGTCCTTTGGGGCCTCTATCAAAGCTGCGAGGGAATGGGCAACATATGTTGGGGCAGGGTATCCCCTCGTGGTGGATTGCACGCTGGCTGGGGCAGTGCTGACTCTTGGGCATCTGAGGGTCCCCGATTGTGCCTGATGCAAGGGTCCTATGGGCCGTGTCTCAGTGTGCAGTATGGAAGCCGGGCGACCCGGTACAGGAGGAAGCCAGCAAGTTGGAGTTACTTAGGGGTTAGTGCTGGTTAGATCACTGCAGCTGCTGGGTGGGCTCCACTGCCTGCCCCATCCGGGGCTGCTGAACGCATGGCGGCTGTGGGGCTGGGTTCAGCAGAGGGCTGCTGGAGGAGGGATTGGTCCCAGTGGCTTGTCCAGGCCTCACCTTGGGTACAGTCCCGCTGGCAATGGGGGAGGAGCCCGCCCCACCTAGTGGCTCAAGGGGAGTCTGTGCCCCTGTGATGGGGAGCCCCCCGCCCCATAGCTGTAGCATGGAGCCCACTGGGATTATCTCATCCCCCCATTGCTGGCATGGCAGTGCCGCAGTTGCTCATCCTGATCCTTCACTGTCCCACGGTGGGGCTGTGCCAGCCTACCTGCCTGGGCACTTGCTTCCAGCTGTGTGGCACGTCAGTAGGTGGGGCCTGTGGAGGGGGTGTAGGTGGGACAGCTGCTGGGTGGGTGGAGCCTAAGGGGTGTGGGCATGGCCACCTCTAGTTGCTCTGAATAGGTGTATTAGATGGGGCCTAGGGGGTATGGCTGGGGCCAGGTGGGTGAGGTCATCCTGGGGCAAATGGGAGAGTGGGACCTGGGGCTATGGGTAGGCCCAGCTTGGTGCTGCTTGGAATGTAGCTATGTAGCAAGGGGTGGCTGGAGCCATCCCCAGGTATGGGCAGGGCTCATATTGGGGCTGGAGCTTTGTACCCTCCATCTAACCACAGCCCTTTTCTGTTCCCTCCCTGCAGGAAGAGTTCCAGGGCTTCCCTCCCGATGAGCCTGTCTCCCAGAGTTCCTTGCGCACCGTCCTGCGCTCCCAGAGAGGTGAGGGCACTGGCCGGCCCGACCCACACGGACACCCCCTCAATCCGGCACCAGGGAGGTGTCAGCACTGGCATCCCACGTCCCCAGCCCCTCATCACGTCTCCTGCGCTGTGCTTCTCCATAAGGCCCTTGGGGTTCCCCAGCCCCCTTCGGCCGAGCACCGCTGCACAGCGGCCTGGCCGTCTCTGATTGCAATGGGGCTGCTGTCTGGAGGCTACCTCTGTCCCACAGGGGTCAGCCTGCAGGACCTGTAGGATTTTCTGAGGCTGCTGACGTGAGTGCAGCAATGGGTGGGGCTCTGGTCCTGTTACGACTCAAATCTGAACACTCGAGACAATCCACTTCCCTCTGTCCTGGGTGTAGTGGGGTGGTGGGCCGAAGGGCACCAACCTGCAGGACCAGGCACCGTGTGAAATCAAAGGGCACACCCGCGGGGATGCACTCATCTCGCCGGGGCAGACCGGGGCACGATTCAGGCTGAACCATCACCTGCTGCTCTGACACTGAGTTAATTGTCCCCCCCAGGACTCTGCACTGACTTTACAGCAGCTCTCCCAGCTGGGCCTCCCCATTCAATGTCCCTTCGCATCGCAGCACAAGGCCTGGCATGAAGACTGATCTTGGGGGGAGGGAATCTTATTTAAAAGGAAAGGAGGACTTGTGGCACCTTAGACTAACAAATTTATTGGAGCATAAGCTTTTGTGAGCTATAGCTCAGTTCATCGGAAGTGAGCTATAGCTCATGAAAGCTCATGCTCAAATAAATTTGTTAGTCTCTAAGGTGCCACAAGTCCTCCTTTTCTTTTTGCGGATACAGACTAACACGGCTGCTACTCTGAAACTTAACTAAAATAGCTACCCCTACCTCCCGCCATAGGGTGGGCCCAGTTACACCAGCCATAGCTCATGCCTGCAGACAACAGGGAATTGCTGTTTCATCCCCACCGCATAACGGCGGTCCCGCTGGGGTCTAGGTGCCAGCTTCTCCTGGCAGAGTTAACTTGGGTGTGGATAAACTGAGACTGCTTCCCACTGCGAACATGCTTCTCTTCTGCTTGAAACTGCTTGGCCACGCCAGCTTTCTGCAGTACCCAGGGTGCCCGGTCAGGGTGAGGGCCCCTCCTGGGGACGCAGGATTCCCTTTGTCCAGTGCCCACAGACCCCCTGCCAGCCTTGGCTTCCCTGCTGTCTGTTCCTAGCACGTTTCCAGCATGGAAGGGGAGGGAGAGGTGTGCAGAGGAGGGATGCCAGACAAGCTAGGGCTCTGCCGCTGACTCCTGGCATCATCCTGAGCAGCTCACTGCTTCTCCCTGGGCCCCAGTTTCCCCATCTGTGAAATGGGGGTAATACGCCTCTGGCTGTTCAGACAGTGAGCTCTTTAGGCAGGTCCTGTCTCTCACTGTATCTGTGCAGTGCCTGGCACAGTGGAGCTCTGATGTAAGCTGGGGCAGGGTCTGTCTGGGCAGCGGCTGGCACTCACAGTAATGGATATGGGGTGTCTGTGCAGTGCCTGGCACAATAAGGGGATCTCATCTCAGTTGGGGTGCCCTGGTACGAATGGTGGGGGGGAGGGGGTCCTGTCTCTATACTGCAAGGCACACAGTGCCACCCCGAATGTTAAGCCAGGCCTTGGTTGGGTTGATGGCTGCTGTCCCCCGAGTGTTAAGCCAGGCCTTGTGGTGATGGCTGCTTTTCCCCCCAGCACTGGGGGGCTGGGGTGGAGTTGTCACATGTTAACCACCCTTACTAGCTGGCTGGCCGGGTGTGTGGTGGTGCACGGGTGGGGGCCCGAGTCCCACCCCTGCGGTTCACCCCCTCCCCTTTCTCGTTGCAGGCATGTCGCCCCAAGCCAGCAGTAGGAAGAAGAGGGGCGTTTCCCTGCTTGCTGCCCCCTCCAAGGTGCTGGCCAAGCCGAGGAAGGGCGAGGCCCAGCGGGAGCGCATGGTCAAGGCCCTGGCTGAGCTGCTCCAGAGATCTAGGCCCCCACTGGCCAGGCCAAGCTTGCCTCCGGGTGCTAGCCCTGTCCAAACCACCAGGACGCCTCCCGAGCAGGACCCAGGGCCCTCTGAGGTCAAGCCCCATTCCCCATCCCCCAGCAGCCCCCCAAGGGGGCAGAGTCAAGACCCCATGGTGCCCCACCGGCCACGGGGCCGCCCCCGCGGCTCATTCAAGAAGAAGCCGGGAGCTCCTCGGCGGGGTGCCAAGGCTCCTGTTGCTGCCCCTGCGCCGCCTAGGAAGAGCCAGCAGCCGGCCCCGGCTTCCAGGCCGAGCTCTGGGGGGAAGGGCCCTGGGCGTGGGCGGAAGAAATTGCCCTTGCTGCTCAAGTTCGTCTCCAAAGCCAAGCGGCTGAAGTCGGGGCGGGTGGCGCTGGCCCGTGCCAGGCTAAAGCCCCCCATGGGCAGGAAGCAGGGCAGCAAGAGGACGAAGAGCAGCCCACCAAAGAGGAGGGATGTTTCGCCAGGGGGCTCCCCCACTTCCCCTGCCCCCCCGAAGGAGCAGCGGCCCCATGAGGCACCAGCCGAGCCGGCCTCTCCGACCCAAGCTCGGTGGAAGCGGCGGAGGCGGCTGCAGCTGCCGGCCCAGGGCGAGGGTGCTGGGGAGGAAAGGCCGGTGTCCCCCCCATGCCCGGCCCAGGCAGAGGAGGAGTCAGCTGCCCCGGCCTCCATCGCCCAGTCCACGCGGGCACAGTGTCTGAAGCGGGGTCGGGGTCGGCCGCCCCTCACCCCCAGCCAGCGGGCCGAGCGGGTGGCGGCTGCCCAGCGGGAGGGGGCTGGCGCGGCGGGCGAGGAGCCCCCCGGGCACAAGGCCACATTCCTGAAGAATATCCGCCAGTTCATCATGCCTGTGGTGAGCGCCCGCTCCTGCCGCCTCATCCGCCCTCCCCGGCGCTTCATGGATGAGCCCCCCCGGCGAGCGCCCCGGGCCAAGGTCCCTGAAGCAGGGGAGCTGCTCCGCAGGGAGCCCCCGGTCCCAGAGCAGGCCCCTGGTCAGGAGGTGGTGCCTGGCCAGCCCCCCCGCTCACCTGATGAGTACCCCTCCCCGCTCTCGTCATCCCCTCCTTCCCCTGGCCTCTCGCCCCCAGCCTCCCCCCTCCCCACCCTCCCTGGCAAGCGACGCTCTATCCTGCGGGAGCCCACCTTCCGCTGGACCTCCCTCAGCACCTCGCCGCCTCTGCCCCCCGAGGCGGGCAAGTCCCTCTTCCGGCTGCCCCCTGAGGAGTCCCACATCTTTCCGCCTGGCCCCCTCCTGGCCCCCTCCCCACCAGCCAGGCGGCTCCCGCTGCTCCGGGCCCCTCAGTTCACCCCCAGTGAAGCCCACCTGAAGATCTACGAGTCGCTGACCGTGTCGGCTGAGGAGTCGGAGCCCATGTGCCTCAGCGAGGCCGGGAAGGACCCCCCACTGTCCCCCGTGCCTCGGCCGGAGCCCCCCTCCCCCCACTACGAGCCTGTGGTGACCCGCAGTGGCAAGCGGCTGCTGGGCCGAACGAATCACCTAACCCTGCCCCTCTTTGGGGAGCCCCCCCAGCACCTGCCTGCCCCTCCAGACACAGAGCTGATCAAGATGGAGGATGTGGACGCGCCAGGCGTGGTGCGCAAGGTAGCCATCCGCCGCGTGGCCTCGCTGGCCAGCCATGAGTCCGAGGAGGAGGGCTCTGGGTGTGAGGCCGAGGAGCAGGGAGCTGCGGCACCCACCCGGGAGGAGGCAGCGCCGGCTGCACAGCCAGCCCAGTTGTCGGGCATGGACAAAGTCTACAGCCTGCTGACTCGTGCCAAGGTGCAGCTCTTCAAGATCGACCAGCAGCAACTGCTCAGATTGGCCCCGGTGAGAGACCAAGCCCCCGTGCGGGGGGGGGAAGGGAAGCGGGCACTGGGTCTCCGGGTGCCGTGGGGGGTGCTGCACATGCTGACCTGTCAGCCTGCCTTAATGACCGTGCTTCCCATGGGGCCAGGGGATGGGGCTGGGAGCCAGGACTCCTGGGTTCTCTCCCCAGCTCTGGGAGGGGAGTCGGGTCGAGCAGTTAGAGCAGGGGGCTCTGGGAGCTGGGACTCCTGGTTTCTTCTTCGAGTGCTTGCTCATGCCCATTCCAATATGGGTGTGCGTGTGTTGCATGCACGGTCACTGTAAGTAAGGCTTTTTCCCCCTGATCGCAAGTGGTGTCTGTTGGGTTGACTCTGGTGCCCCCTGGAGTGGCGCCTCCACGGCGCAATTGGTGGGCACCTGTTGACTCCTCAGTTGTTTTGTTTCCGCCTGGAACGATCTTTTCTTGCTCAGCAATAGATCCCCTCATGGTGGTCTTCCTGTAAATAGATGGTAGATAAGCGTAAATAGTTTGTTAGCATAAGTATAAAGCTAGTTAGTTTTCTGGTAAGCACCCGCCCTGGCCCCAGGGCATGCCTTGGTCCCAGGACTTAGTTTAAACAGTGTGCCGGGCACATGCCAGTTAGTGACCCTCACGAGCAATGTTTTGAAGTGCCCAGGAGAGGGTCTCATCTAGGGTAAGTGCCAGATCTGTAGGAACTTCAAGAACCCAAATATAGAGAATCAACTGAAGTTCCTACTTACGGAAATGGCACTCTGTCCCGCTTCAGAGCGGTGACCAGACCCAGTACTGAGCGCTCCCTCCACCAGGTGCACGCTGGCGTCCGTCGGGTCCCCAGCACGCATCTCTGGCACCCAAGAAATCTGCACTGATGACACAGCACTGTTTCCCCCATCACTGGGGCCAAAAAGAAGTCTGATCGGGGCGTTGGGGGATGACTGAGCTGTGGTGAACCACTCTCAACCGGGTGCATCTCAACCAGCCCATTGACTCCAGCCCCAGGGATGGGAGACCTGTCAAGTCCAGTATTGAGGAGCTCCCCACGTGGGGAGCTCCTCAAGAAGAGGACATGAACCTGGCAGCACCAGAGGCTTATGGGGCAGTGCAAAACCTCTTACCCCTCCCGGCACCGTTGTCTCCAAACAGCAGTCTACGAGGGACAAGTCAGGCACTGCGGGGCCCAGCAAGACAGTCATTAAGAGGGCAAGCACCAGTCCTGGACAAGCCCATGAAGATGGCTGTAACCGGGTTTAAAAGAGAACTCGATAACCTCCATGAATTTAAGTCCATTAATAGCTATTAGCCAAGATGGGTAAGGAATGGTGTCCCTAGTCTCTGTCTGTCAGAGGGTGGAGATGGATGGCAGGAGAAAGATCACTAGATCATTACCTGTTAGGTGCCCCAGAGGGAGTGAACCTGGCATTGGCCACTGTTGGTAGACAGGATGCTGGGCTGGACGGACCTTTGGTCTGACACAGTATGGCCATTCTTATGTTCTTATGGCGAGGCACTGCCCTCCATCCCACTCGTCGTTGGGAGACTCAGCACCCAGGCCATGCTTGCTTCAGCGATGCCTTGTCTCGTCTCCAGCACCGGTCGCAATCCCTACGCCGCTAGCAGTTGTGGCGCCGCCCCCAGCAAGACAGTCATTTGGCCCCATGAGGCACAGCGCCATCCTGTCACCTAGGAGCCGGTCCTTGCGCTCCGAATCTCAGGCAGAGTCATGTGCCTTGCAAGGGACCGGACCTTAGGCAGATCAGACCCCCCACGGATATGGCCCTGGGACTTTTCCCACCAGGGTGGGGTTCCGTCCAATGGCAGATGCTGGACCCCTTGGCCGCACAGGTCCAGGGCTCCCATGGGGGACACTCCTTTTTGGCACCCTCAGAGACAAGCGCACCCCCTGCATCCCTGTTGGAAAGAGGATTGGTTCCTGGGGCAGAGATCAGGGGTTCTCAAGCCACACCGGCAGGAGACTGCCAGGGCTGGAGGAGAACCAGGTGCCGGCAATGGTCCAGACCACTTTGTCACCCTCCCCGATGAGACAGTGGTGGGTATGGCTGCAGCCCCGACGCAGGATGGCTACAAAGCCCACCAGGAGCTCCTGTGTCGGATGGCTCAGAACCGTAACCTCCAGATAGAGGAGATCGCAGAGTCAGGCCAGCGTTGGTGGACATTGACTGCTTCAGGGCCAGCAAGAATTGCGCTGCCCCTGAACAAGGCCATTCTGCAGCCTGTGAGGGCCTTGTTGCAGACCCCAGCCTTTCTCCAGCCTAAGGCCAAGTGGGTGAAGAGGAAGTATTTCCTGCCCCTAAGGGTTACAAATACCTTTATGCTGGGCTCCTTGGTTGTCACTGCAGCCAACAAGAAGGAGACGCGAGGCAGCAGGGGGCCAGAGAGGCAAAGAAGCTGGACCTCCTGGGGAGGAAAATCTATTCCACAGCCGCCTCCAGCTTAGGGTCGCGAAACACCAGGCTCCGTTTAGCTGTCACAATTTTAATTCCTGGTCAGCGGTCCAGAAAATTCAGAGAGCTCTTGCCCTCTGACTCTAGGGCTACGTCTACACTACCCAGCTTTTAGCAAAGTGACTGTGTTGCTACAGCCTTGCAGCCAAAAGTCGGGTCATGTAGCTGCTGTTTGTCAGCTCTCCTGCCGACAAAATCTTCCACCCCAACGAGTGGGTTTTTTGAACACCTGTGAAAGACCAAAGTTTTGTCGTTCAATTGCCAGTGTAGACATAGCCTAGGGCAGAATTTGCTGCCGTGACTGAAGAGGGCAGCGCCATAGCCAAGGCGTCCCTCCAGGCGGCCCTAAGCACCGTGGACTCAGCAGCCCGGGCAATGGCTACTGGAGTTGTCATGAGAAGTTCCTGGCTTCAGTCATCAGGCCTCCCCCATGAAGTCCAGCAGACTGTTCAGGACCTCCTATTCGAAGGGCAGTCTTATTTTCAGAACAAACTGACGCCCAGCTGCACAGCCTGAAAGATTCAAGGGTGACCTTGACATTGTTGGACTGTCCCATCCTGGATAAGCCGCAGCCCATGGGCCATATTTACTAGTCCCACTAGAGGCAGGACTTCAGGTGACAGAGTAATAGGGGTTTCAGGAAGAGACCAGCCTCTCACTCCTCTGCAGCCTCAACGTCTGCACACATGAAACAACTGTCGGGGAACAGACGATGCTTTTGAGGGGGCACCTGAGGACAGGGCACCAGCCCAGTACCTGGATCTTGGCCTTATATTTGTGGACCGTTTGTCCCACATTTACAGAGCTTGGGCCAACATCATGTCCAACTGGTGGTTGCTCTGCGCGGCAAAAGTAGGAGAAGCCTTGCAGTTTGTCTCTTCCCCACACCACCTGCCCATTCCTCTTCAGGGATCCTCCTCACAAAAATCTCCTGGCCCAGGAAGTGCAGTTGCTCCTAAGGGCGGGGGCAGTGGAGGAGGTTCCCGGGGAACTAAGTGGCAAGGGGTTTTACTCCTGCTCCTTCCTGATTCCAAAGTCCAGTGGGGATCTCGGGTTTATCCGAGACCTCAACTTGTAACAAGTTCTTAAAGAAGTTAAAGTTCTGCATGGTTTTGCTGGATCCAGGGGGCTGGTATGCCGCCCTTGACCTATAGCTCTCTTCCGGGGACACAGATACCTTCGGTGTGTGGTAAACTGGAACCACTGTCAGTTCACTGTTCTGCCCTCCGGCCTCTCAGCTGCCCCGGGACTGTTCACGGAATGCGTGGCAGAGGGGGCAGCTCCTTGGGGAGGAGAGAGGTGCATGTCTATCCTGACCTGGACAACGGTTGCTTAGAGGTCAGTCCAACCCATGGAAATCGTTCTATCCGCTTTCAAGAGCTTGGGACTCCTGATCAATGAGCAGAATCAACTTTCACTCCCGTCCAGAGGGTAGAACTCATAGAAGCAATCCTCGGCATGACTCAAGCAAGGGCCTGCCTACCGGAGAGCCGCTTTCATGGCCATCTCAGCCCTCATACCAGGCCAGACAGCATACCCCACCGCTACAGCCAGGAGCTGCCTAAAGCTCCTGGGGCACATGGCCTCCTGCACGCTGTTCCATGTAAGTGCACATCTCAGACTCCACCCTCTGCAGCTGTGGCTGGCGGTGGTGTACATTTACCAGGTGTCACTCACTAGATCGAGTGGTTGCTCTTCCCCAGACGACGCTCAACGCCCTTCAGTGGTGGCTGGGTGAGGACAGTGTGTGTGCTGGTGTTCCTTTTGCAAGGCCCACACCAGCTGTAGAGCTGGTGTGAGATGCCCCAGATATGGGGTGGGGAGCCCACCCGGGGCCTCTCCGGATACAGGAGGTTTGCCTGCATATCAGTGTCAGGGAGCGAAGGGCAGTGCGCCTTGCCTGCCAAGCCTTCTGTTGCAAGCTCTGGGGCAGATGTGTCAGTCCTCATGGACACCATAGCAATGTTCTATATAAACACGCAAGGGGGAACCCAATCCTCTCCCCTGTGTCTAAGGCATTGAAACTCTGGGACTACTGCTTAGCCCACTCCATTCACCTGGAGGCTGCTTAGCTTCTGGGCTTGCAGACCACCTGAGCAGGTCCTTCACCAGTCATCACCAGTGGTCTCTCTGGCTGGACGTCCTGGAGGCTATTTTCCAGAAGTGAGGGTTTCCCTAGGTGGACCTGTCTGCAACCAGAAGCAAAAGGAAATACCCCAGTTCTGCTCGTACCAGGGACACAGCCTGGTGTCTCTCTCAGATGCCTTCTATCTGTCATGGGGAGGCCGGTTCCTTCTACTCCTTTCCTCCCACACCCTCATCTGCAAAGTGCTCCTCAGGGTCAAAAGGGACAAACCCCACATGATTCTCCTAGCACCAGCATGGCCGCGCCAGCATTGGTTCAGAATCTTGCTGGACCTCTCAATAGATGCCCCAGTTGGTCTCCCAGTGTGGCCAGTTCTGATCTCCCAGGGCCGTGGCCACATGCAGTCCCTGCATCTGACTGCTTGGCAACTTCATGGCTGAGACAAAGTCTGTGTGTGTCATCACATGTCCTTCCTTCTGAAAGTGGTCTCCCATTTCCACAATAGTCAGGACATCTTCCAATCTTCTGTCTTGAACCTCATGCTAATAGACACAAACAGAGGCTGCACTCTCTGGATGTTAGATGTGCTCTGGCCTTTTACATAGAAAGGACCAAACCCTTTTGAAAGTCCACCCAGTTATTCGTTGCTGTTGCAGAAAGGATGAAAGGCAGCATGGTCTTGTTGTGGAGGACCTCCTTCTGTATAATGTCCTGCATCTGGCAAAGATGGCTCCCCCATGCTTAACAGCGCACTTCACACGGTCACAGGCCTCACCAGCAGCGTTCGTGGCTCATGCTCTGTTTGTAGATATCTGCAAGGTGGTGACCTGGTCCTCTAGCCACACATTCATGGGCACTTGTTCCTTGCCTGCTGGGTAAGGGATAATGCAGTCTTTGGGGCAGTGCTCCTTCATTCAGTCTCACAGGAACTCTGACCCCCCCCCCCCCCATTGATGGATTGTGTGGGAGTCCCCTACATTGGGCTGGCCATGTGCAAGCGCTCCAAGAAGAAGAGACGGTTACTAACCTTTCCGTAACCCCTGTTCTTCAGGATGCGTTGCTCACTTCCATCCCACAACCTGCCCACCTGCCCCTCTGTTGGAGTTGCTGGCAAGAAGGAACTGAGGAGGTGGCTGGTGCCTATCTACCGTGCCATGGAGGTGCTGCTCCAGGGGGCACCAGAGCCAAGCCCACGGAAACCGCTAGGGGAAAGTCTTCCAGCGACGGTGCAAATGATGTGCACACACCCATAATGGCATGGGCATGAGGAAGCACTCGAACAACAGATAAGGGAAGGTTAGTAACTGTCTTTTTCTCCCCAGCTCTGGGAGGGGGAGTGGAGATGCGTGGTTAGAGAAGGGCAGGGCTGGGAGCCAGGACTCCCGGGTTCTGTCCCCAGCCCTGGAAGGGGAGTGGCATCTATTAGAGCATGAAGGTGGACCTGGGAGCCAGGACTCCTGGGTTCTATCCATGGCTCTAGGAATCCTGGCTCCTAGCCCCCTCTTTAACTCACTAGACCCCACTCCTTTCCCAGAGCCAGGGAGAGAACCCTGCAGTGCTGGGTACCTGATGCCTTAACCAAGCCCACCAATGTCCCAGAGCCAGAGAGGGAAAGGGGTCTGTCCCCGTAGCTCTGGTTGTGCTGTCACAGCTGTGTCTGTCTGTGTCCCGCCTGCAGCCATCACCCAGCGTCAAATCGGAGGAGAATGCAGAGGCTGCACCGGGGGAGGCTGTGCCGGACCTGGCCAGCGTGGACAGGAACGAGATCAAGAAATTGGTATGCTGGGCTGGGAGCTGGATCGTTGCCACTGTGTGTGGGGTGGGGGGCTTTGTGCAGAGGTGATGGGGGACAAGGAGGAACACAGTGGTGGGGGGAGGATATATCTTCTCCAGCCCTGCTCCGCACACCCCCTCCCAGTGGTTGGGGAGCGAGGCAGCCTCTTGGTCTCGTGGCACTTCCTGCAGGACAGCATCTCTGCCTTTGGTACCCAACCTGCTGTGATATCTCCACAGGGCCAGGAGTCCCCAGTGCAGGGCCCCCGGATCAAGCATGTGTGCCGGCATGCGGCAGTGGCGCTGGGCCAATCGCGTGCCATGGTGCCTGAGGACATGCCCCGCCTGAGTGCCCTGCCCCTGCGCGAGCGGGAGGAGATCGCTGCTTCGCCGGCCGCCGAGGGTGAGTATGGAGATGGTGCCCACTCAGGGCGGTGCCTCCATGCAGGGCTGTCCCTGTGGGTGACTCTTCCATCACCATCGGTGCTGGCTTTGGGGTGACGCCAGGGAGTGCTGGGCTGCATTTAGGGGTGGGGTGGGGTGGGGGGGACTGCACTATAGGGTGGCTCAGCAGGGTGCCGTGTGGCAGGGGCCGTGTGGGAGGGTTTGGAGGGGGCTGCTGTGCTGCAGGGATGGCAGTGGGGTGGGGGGCTGCGCTATGAGGTGGCTTGGCAGGGGGTGATGTGCTGCAGGGGCAGGGTGAGAGGGCTTGTGGGGCGGTGGGTGGGGGGGGGACTGTGCTACGGGGTGCTGTCCTGCAGGCGGCCCCATGCCTCACATGGTGGGCCCAGGGGCACCCCATGGTAACCCCGCTGCCATCTCCCCCACAGAGACCTCCTCCGCCTCAGAGAGCGAGGGCGGGCGAGCACGACGGGGGAAGGTGGAGCCAGTGGCAGTGAAGGCCCCGCCCCCTGTGCGCCGCCCCGTCCCCCACCACCATCACTCAGGCAAGAAGAACCGCATGACACGCTGTGGCAAGTGCAAGGGCTGCCTGAAGCTGCAGGACTGCGGGGCCTGCGTCAACTGCCTGGACAAGCCCAAGTTCGGGGGACCCAACACCAAGAAACAGTGCTGTGTGTGAGTGTCCCCGGGGCAGGGGGCCGGGCGCCCGACTGCCAGGCTGGCTCTGGGCAGGGAGTGAGGCATGGTGGTTAGAGTGGGGAGTTGGGGGCCAGGACTCCTATGCTTTCCCCCTGACTGTGCCCCTGTGTGGCTTAAGGCAAGTCATGTCACTTTGCCGGAGCTCCCTGTATTATTTCCCCCGACCCCTCCAGCTCCCCCTAAAGCACTGTGTGAATGCACTCACCCTCCTGCTAGCTCCCCTTCGCATCACATGTGATGGACACAACACACACATACCCGTGCGTGTTGCTGCCCCCTTCTGCGATCCCGCGCCTGTGGCCCCCTCACTCTGACCGGCTCTCTGCCCTGGCAGGTACCGCAAGTGCGATAAAATCGAGGCACGCAAGATGGAGCGGCTCTCCAAGAAAGGTAAAGCCAGTGCTGCTGCAGCCTGGCAGGGGCCTGGGCTGGGAGCCAGGACTCCTGGGTTCTTTCCCTGGCTCTGCCAGTGTCTTGCTGAGTAACCTTTAGATGTCCTGGGGCTTCCTGTGTGCTGCAGACCCCTGCACACGCTGGGTTTGTACACTGAGCGCTGCAGGCAGTGGGGGTGGGCGGGTGGTGGAGTGCTTTCTCTTCCTGCCCACTCTCATCTGGGGCCCATACCCCATCCTACTACAGAAAAACTGCCATGGTAGAGCCTGGAGGGCACCCTCAGCTGGGTCCTGCTCACCCAGTCCTCTGAGGCTGTGAGCTGCATGTTCCAGGGACCTTCAGAGCTCCCCATCCTGTCCCCTGTAGCCCAGCATCGCCCTGGGAAATTGGGCCAGCCCTGCCTGTGCTCCCTGCAGCACAGCAGCCCCTAGTGCGGCACTGGGGCCATCAGTGGCTTAGGGGAGAGCTCCCGCTACTGAGTGACCCCCCCCCCCATTGCCTTCACCACAGTGTCCCTCCTCTGGCCCATAGCAACCCTTTTTGAAAATATCTGGGGTGTTCCTGTCTGACTGCTGGAGCCAGGGGCATTGGGGGAGCAGCCTGTATGCCCTCTTCTGGCTGCGGGCCACGGTGTGAATCTAGAAGCTGTCCTTGCAGAACTCCTGGGTTCGGTGGATGTTGGTGCAAGGTGGGGTTGGAATGGAGTCACAGCTCTCACTTGCTGCCTCCTTGCTAGTTCGCCAGTGTCCTCTTCATGTGTTTCGCAGAGAGGACCCAGTCCCCCTCAGGAGGGACACCCCCCGCTCTGCGTACGTCTAACCTCCCTGGCTAGCTCCATTCCCCGATCCTGTCCGGGAAACGCTCAGAGGTTGTAAGTAGCAAGGGCTGCAGTGGCATCTCATTAGAGTTCAGAGTTAACACAACAACAATTGTGGGGTAGTAGTTGAGGATCAGGGTTAACACAACCCGAGGTTGGCAGTCTAGTAGTGTTGTTCATTTATAATGGAGTTGTTAGGTTTCAGAGTGAACACAGCAAGGTTGACACATATTGTTATTAAGCTTCAGAGTTAACGTAGTGTAGAAGTTGATGCACCTTCCTTAAGGTTGTGAGAGAGCTTGCTGGCAAGGATGGCACATGAGTGGCCAGTAAGGGTTAGGGTTAACCTGTCCACATGTCCCACACAATCCTTGTGGGGGAAAGGCCCCGGGCGCCCTGGCCAAGGGATGAGTCCCTGTGGCACTGCTGGGCCCAGCAGGGCTGCGTGTCTTCACCATGGCATAGCTGCTGAGCTGGGAAACTGCCCAGGGTGAAACTCGCCAGTGGGTGTTTGCTCTGAGGCCAGGGATTGCTGAGCTTGGGGAAGCAGCGCAGCCTAGCGGATACAGCCCTGGGCTGGGACGCAGGAGACCTCTGCTCTGTTCCCAGCTCTGCTTGCTGAGTGAGCGAGTAAGTTGTCATCGCCCTGTGCCTCAGTTTCCCCACTGTGTGGGGTGCTTTTGAGATCTATGGATGGGGGCACTGGAGGAGAGCTGGATGTTTTCCTCAGTGCTGCTGGGACCCCCCCTTTGCCTGCTTAGATTGGAGGGGCCTGCTGCATCTTTGAGACACCTGGCCTGCCAGGGGAGGAGGCAGCCCCCAAGCTCGGGCAGGGTCTGTGGACGCTGCACCAGCTCCTCCTCCTGTGGGTAGGCCAGCCCTCCTCACCTGCTCTGTGGCTGAGGAGGGAAACTGGCCTAGCCCCACCACCCTGTCCTTTGTCCTCCGCTCCCTGCCCCCAGCTCACCCAGAGCCGGCCCTGCTCTGCAGCCAGCATGGTGGGGCAGGTAGAGCTGGGGGGCAGGAGGAGGCTGTGGCGGGGACCTGAGCTGGGGGGCAGACAGGCTGCTCTGTGCTGCTGCCACTGGGAAGGCTCAAGGCCTGTGTGTGGGGGAAAGGTCCCAGCCCCTTGGGGAGGGGGAGTGGAATGGGGGGGGCGCTGCATGTATGTGGGGGAGGGGTGTGTGTGTGTGGGGTCATGAGCCATATGTGGCTGGGGGGAGAGATGGAATGGGTGGGGTGGAGTCTGTGGTGCTGGGTGTGTGGGGGGCAGGAGGGGAGCCCTGGGGTGTGTGTCAATGGGATGGGGGAGGGGAGGAAGCTATTCACGGAACCAGACTTGCTCCAGCACTAGGCTGGGAGCCAGGACTCCTGCATTCTATCCTGCCCCTTCTCTCCCTCCTCCCCCCTGTGGGGCCCCTGCCCCCTCTGTGCTCTGTCTGCAGATCACAGGCCCCTGGGGCAGGGTCCATCCCTACAGCATCTGGGTCTGTTTGGGGTGGGGGGTGTGCAGAGCACAGTGGGGTGGGGTGTGATCTCTGGCCCCAGCCCAGCATGCCGTGTTCACTTGGGTGCCTGGTCCCATGTGGGGGGTGGATCTGGAGCATGGGGGGCAGGCATGAGCTGGTGGGTTGTGTTGACTGGAGGTGGGTGCTGCGAGAAGCCATAGTGGGACAGTTCAGGAGGCCACTGCGTATGTGGCGCTTAGTGGGGCGGATGGGTCTGTGACCTACTGAGAGGAGCCAGGCTGGGGGGCAGCTGCTGCATTGCTGTGTATCAGTGTCTCTTGGCAGGTTGCCTGGTGGTGGGGCTGTAGGACCCATCTGTGTCTCTGAGCTGCTCCCATGGCACCTGGGGCTGTCTGTGTGTTTTGGTTGCCCCCTGTGGTTTGTGTGGTTGTGGGGATGGTGGGGGCTGTCTCTTGGCTACCCTGCGATGGGGCCAGCAGTGCCATGGGCCCCGTGTTTCAGTGACTCTCGGCCGCCCACAGGTCGCACGGTGGTGAAGCCGGTGGTGGCGCGGGACTCGGAGGACTCACAGGAGGAGTTCCCAGCGCCCTGGGAGCTGATGCTGGGGGCGACAGAGACAGCAGAGCAGGAGGCCCTGCTGCAGCGCAAGTCGGCCCGGCGCTGCGTCAAGCAGAGACCCTCCTACGACATCTTCGAGTCCACGGATGACTCGGATGCTGAGCCCCAGCCCGGCTCCACCACGCCCCGTAGGAAGCCCTCCCGCGACTCGGGTGAGCCGCTCTGCTGGGACCTCCGTCCCCCCTGCGCCTGAGCTGGCTCCCACCCGCCCCCCACTGCGTGGCGGCCGGCTCCCCTCTCCCCGTGACAGGTTGCTGGCTTCCCTGGGCTGTCTCCCCCACCTGTGTATTGGGTACCTGGGGTGCAGAGGGGTCAGGGCCTGGGATGTTGCCGTGCCAGCAGGTGGGCTGGGGCTGCTGGCCCTCTAACAGTCTCTCTGCCCCTCCAGACCTGCTCCCCATGGAGGCAGAGGAGCAGAGCCGGCCGCGGAGGACGCCGCTGCAGCCCGTCGTGCAGCTCAAGGCGAGAAGGAGGCTGGAGAAGGTGAGGTGGCCCCAGGCATGGAGTGAGCAGTGTATGGGGTGTGATGCACCTATGCTCCAGCACTGGAAGGACCCAGGCCCAGAGCAGAGGGAGAGGAGCCTGCATGGGGCCCAGGGATTCCAGTGCGAACACCATCATGGGTGGGCAGGCAGGGGTCTGCCAGGATGGGGAACCCCACCTTGTTCCATCCAGGCCTCCACATGACTGGCACAGCTCTCACTGGCTGGTTCCAGGACCCGTGTCCTGTTTTCTGCCCTCTGAGCCAGCCATTCTCCTGCTTTGTGGCTGGATCAGAGCCCGCACTGTCCAGAGTGGAAAGGCCATGTGTCCCTTCCCTACCCCCATGAGCCAGCCAGTCTCCTGCCCTGGAGCCAGATGGGAGCTGATGCCCCTTAGAGGGTGGAGGTCCCCTGCCTTCCCTCCCACTGACCTCCTTCTCCCCCCAGGACACACTCTCCTCTGGCTCGTTCCCTTCCTTCCCCAATGGCTGGAACGGGAAGCAGAAATCCACTGACGGGGTCCACCGTCTGCGTGTTGACTTCAAGGTGAGGGGGCAGCGCTCTCTGGTCCCCAGTGTTGGGCAGAATCCACACCCAACTCGGCCCTGCTGCGGGAGGGGTGTCGGCACTGGCTCCACATCTCAGCGCGAGCCTCCAGCCCCCTTCCCTTGAGGTGCTGAGGACACAGGGCAGCTCAGTCCCACACGGGTGGTGGGGCAAAGGAATTAAGCCCCTTTCTGGTGCTGGAGCCCCCCCCCCCACACCAGGCAGGGCTGGAGGAGGGGCTGGCAGGGGGTGGAGGTTGTCGGGCCCCTCTGGAGGCTGGCAGGTTGCCACCCCCTCCCTCAGGTGTCCCACCACTCCCTGCCACCCGTCAGGTGTGCCCAGGGGCTGCACTGGGGGTGGGGAGGCTGGTCCCCATGCTTCCCTTTGAGCTGGGAGGCACCGCTGAGGAATCTCCAGCCTGTGCCCCACGGTGTGAGGGTCCCCTCTGGCCTGCCCACTTAGGATCCTGTGGGGTGGGTGGGAACAGAGGGTGGCATGGCTCTGTGTCCCTGGCTGCGGCCCCAGCCCGTATCTGTCTCCAGGGTCCCAGCAAGCCGTCTGTGGGCAGGGCGAGAGGCTCATAGCTGTGGGGTGGGCACCATCTCTTGCAGGAAGACTGTGACTTGGAGAATGTGTGGCTGATGGGGGGGCTCAGCATCCTGACCTCTGGACCTGTCACAGCCCAGCTCATGTGCCTGCTCTGCGCCAGCAAGGGCTTCCATGAGGTGAGAGCGTGGGGCCCGGATGCCGGGGTTCTCTCCCCGCTCTGGGGGCAGGGGGCGCTGGGAGCCCAGACACGGGGGTTCCCCTTCTGCTCTGGAGGTGGGGGGTGTCTAGTGGTTGTGGGGAGGGCTGGGAACCCAGAGATCAGGTTCTCTCCCCGCTCTGGGGGCAGGGGGCGCTGGGAGCCCAGACACGGGGGTTCCCCTTCTGCTCTGGAGGTGGGGGGTGTCTAGTGGTTGTGGGGAGGGCTGGGAACCCAGAGATCAGGTTCTCTCCCAGCTCTGGAGGCAGGGAGCCAGGACTCCAGGGTTCCCTCCTGGCTCTGGGCGGAGCCATCTCATCGGCCCGTCCCCTCCCCAGCTGGTGTTCTGCCAGGTTTGCTGCGACCCCTTCCACGTGTTCTGCCTGGAGGAGGACGAGCAGCCGCAGCGGGAGCAGGAAGCGAACTGGTGCTGTCGCTGCTGCAAGTTCTGCCACGTGTGTGGGCGCAAGAACAAGGTCTCCAAGGTAGGTGCCCTGGCAGGAGGTTGGGGCCCTTCCCGCCAGGCAGCGTTAGCCTGTGCCCTAGCACGGCACTAGGGGGCGCTGTGCTGCAGGGAGCGCGGGTCGGGGGCTCTCCCTGGCAGTCGGGGCTGGCCCCAATGCCTAGCGTTGAGGTCCGTCCTCCCCCTGCGCTGTACACCCACCTCCTGACTCCTCTGGGTTCTGTACAGTTCTTTGCCGCCAAAAGCCAGGTGTGAACCCAAGTGTCCGGCCCGTTAGTCCCCCTCGGGTGATTCCGTTCTGCTCCCCGAAATCACCCACGTGGGCAGCGTGACTGGGGCTCGGCTTTCATTCCTGCCCAAACCTGGTAATGCCAAGCAGCTGGGAATTCCCAGCAGGGCTGTGTCTTAGTGCCAGGTAGGGGGTCCCTGGGTGACCAGCTACTCACCCGACCCCAGAGGGTGCCGGGCGAGGGGCCCTGGGTGACCTGCCCCACCCGAGAGTGGACCAGCCTCCCCACCCCCAGTGCAGCCACTGGGCACACCTGACGGGTGGCAGGGAGTGGTGGGACACCTGAGGGAGGGGGTGGCAACCTGCCAGCCTCCAGAGGGGCCCGACAACCTCCACCCCCTGCCAGCCCCTCCTCCTCAATGCCAGGTGAGGGGGCCCTGGGTGACCAGCCTTCGGCCTCACCCTGAGGCAGCTGCATCTCAGCCCTCGCCATCTCGGGGTGGGGCAGGGGGTCTCCATCCGTGTCTCACGCCTGCCTTCTCCTTTCTGCCCTGTCACAGCCCCTGCTGGAGTGCGAGCGCTGCCGCAACTGCTACCACCCGGCCTGCCTGGGCCCCAACTACCCCAGCAAGCCCATTCGCAAGAAGAGGGGCTGGGTGAGCACAGGGGCAGGGCCGTGCCAGGATGGGGAGGAAGGGGGCAGGGTCTATCCTGGGGTCGGCAGGGTTGAGGTGTTGTGAGGGGGGGGTTTCTCCCACACTAACGCTCTTGTTGGCTCCCCAGATCTGCTCTGCCTGCATCCGCTGCAAGAGCTGTGGGGCTGCCCCAGGGAAGAACTGGGACACAGAGTGGTCCCATGATTACAGCTTCTGCCCCCCCTGCTCCCTGCTCTATGACAAAGGTGTGTGTGGTGGGGAATGGGGCGCAGGGCCTTTCTCCTCTATGGGATGCAGGCTCCCATCCAGCCCCAGGGTGGAGGGCTGGCTGGCTCAGGGGGGTGGGGAATGGGATGCGGGGCCTTTCTCCTTTAGGGGACGCCAGCTCCCATCCGGCCCCAGGGTTGGGGGCTGGCTGGATAAGGGCAGCAAGGAATGGTGCATGGGCCTTTTCCCCTCTAGGGGACACAGGCTCCCATCTGGCCCCAGGGCAGGGGACTGGCTCGGGATGGGGAATGGGGCCTGTTCCCTCTGGGGGTGCCAGCCCCATGTGCAGCACTAACCCCTCTGCCCCCCAGGTAACTACTGCCCCATCTGCTCTCACTGCTACGAGGACAACGACTACGAGAGCAAGATGATGCAATGCGCCAAGTGCGAGCACTGGGTTCATGCCAAATGTGAGGGGCTCTCAGGTCAGTCTGCGGGCTTGTCCAGTGAGCTGCGCTGGGTGTCAGGGCTGGCCCTGCCAGCTGGGGAGAGCCCTGCCCCCTGCAGCACAGTGCCCCCTAGTGCTGCCCTGGGGCTTCGGTGCTGGTCTTGCCAGCTGGGGAGAGCCATGCCCACCTGCAGCACAGAACCCCCACAGTGCCCTCAAGTGCTGCCCTGGGGCTTCAGGGCTGGCCCTGCTGGTTGGGGAGAGCCATGACCCCTTTGGCACAGCACCCCCTAGTGTGTCCCCTCAGTATCTGCAGCACACCCCTTTTGCCTTGGGCTGCCATCTTAGCCCTGGCCCTGCTTTACTGGCCATGGTTGGCCCATGCGCCCCCTGCCCCCGTGGTGGAAGGCTGCATGGGGCTGGGGCTGCCTGACCTGCTATGCTCTCTCCCCAGACGAGGACTACGAGATCTTGTCCAGCCTGCCAGAGAGCGTGGTCTACAACTGCCGGCCCTGCTCTGGCAGCGACCGGGCCAAGTGGCGGGATGTCCTCACCTCGGAGCTGCGCAAGGGGCTGCGTAACGTGCTGCAGGGAATGCTGGCCTCCCAGCATGCTGAGCCCCTGCTGCAGTGCGCCCAGGTACGGCCCTGCGCCCCGGAGCCAGGAGAGACCCCGCCCCCTGGCTCCCAGCCCCTGCTGTAGTGCCCCCAGGTACGGCCCTGCGCCCCGGAGCCAGGAGAGCCCCCGCCCCCTGGCTCTCGGCCTCTCCCTGCGCTCTAACCCACTAGTTCCCACAGCACTCCCAGCTGGGAGAGACCTCAGCCCCCTGGCTCCCAGCGCCCCCTGGAATCCATGAGTCCCCTTATTCCTCTCAGCTGTGGGTAGAACCTAGGTGTCCTGGCTCCTAGCCCCCGTTAGTCCATGTTGTTGCAGTGACACTGTCTGGTGCCCCCCCCCCCCCGGCAGCTGTCTGGGAGCTGATTGTGGGGGCGTTTCTGGCTGCAAGGCGCACAAGGCCCATGCCAGGTGGATGAGTCCCTGCCTGCGGGGGGATGGACCCTGGTCTGGGACAGTGGAACACAGAGGGGGGCAGGGTGCAGACTCTGGGGAGAGCAGACCCTCCCCCACCAGCGACCTGTGGTTTTCCTGGGTGCTGACCCCCATTTCCCTGCAGTGCTGCCCGGATGACGGCGTGAAGGTGCACCGGCGACCCTGCAACCTGCGCACTATCAGCAAGCTCTTCGAACAGGGCCACTACAGCTCCGTGGTGAGGGGGCTGCAGGCCGTGCAGGGCACGGATGGAGCATGAAGGATGGGCAAGGGAGGTGGGGGACAGAGCAGTGCAGGGGGGCTCAGAGGGGGTGGTGGGCAGGGCGGGGTAGTGGTTAGGCTCTGCCCCCACGGTCGCTCTCCCCCCAGCACGGGTTCAGCGAGGACGTGGTGGGCATCCTGTTGCGGCACCTGGAGGAGCATGAGGGCCTCGAGGAGGAGCAGGGCGGTCCCTCTGCCAAGGCGCTCTACATTGAGGTACCGCAGGGAGCACGAGGGGCAAGCATGGTGTGCGTGCCAGGGCACTCGGGGGGCACTGCACATGGGGGGGCGAGACAGGATTCTGGTCAGTTGGGCCCACTGTGGGTCTGGTTGGGGGCGGATGCTGGGCCCCCGTGGTGGTGGCTGGGGGGCAGAAGCGGTGGGCGGGGTGGCTGGGGGACCCTGTGGATGTGGCAAGCGTTCCCCGGTGCAGCCCCCACCACTTGGCTCTCTCCTGCAGCTCATGGCGCGCTCGTTCAGCTGGTTCAACGCCCAGGACGCCAAGCGCTGGCAGCGGCGCAGCTGCCTCCCCAAGTGAGTACTGGGAGGTGGGGGGGACTGGCAACAGGGACACTGGGGGGTTCAGGGAGGGCTTGGGGTGACTCCCAGGGCCCCGGCTCCCTTGCCCTCACACTGTTACTCTGCCCCCTCCCCCCCACAGTGGCATGCTGCCTGACGCTGTGCTGCCCCCCTCCTCCGACCACATGTATGCGCAGTGGCGCCGGCCCGAGGAGCCCAGCGCCACAGAGAATGGCCAGTTGGCACCCGGAACCATGGGCACCTGTGAGTACAGGGGGGCTGGGAGCTAGGACTCCTGGGTTCTGTCCCTTGCTCTGGGAGGGGAGTGCGGTCTGATGGGTTAGAGTAGGGGGATGGGAGCTGGGAGCCAGAACTGTGTTCTCCCGGGCTCTGGGAGGGAAGTGGGGTCTAGTGGTTAGGGCAGGGGTGGGCGAGTGGTTGGGGGAGAGGACTCTTGGGTTCTGTCCCTGGCTCTGGGAGGGGAGTGAGGTCTGGTGGGTTAGACTGGGGGAATGGGGGCTGGAAGTTGGGCCAGCTGCTGAGTTGGTAGGGGCGATGGGGGAAGGAAGCTGGTGGTCACTCTCCATGTGCATTGTTAAGGCCTCTCTCCTACGCCCCCACCCCATCACCACCATCGGGTCTCTGCCCCCAGCAGCTCTCACCCTCTCTCCCGGCAGGTGGGAAGGGCCAGGAGGTGGCGCTGTCGAAGCAGGGGCTGGGCAGCGGCGCTGAGGACAAGCGTCAGTGCGCCCTGTGCCTTCAGTATGGGGACGCCCCGTCCAAGGTAAGGCCTGGCCCACCCCAAGGCTGCACCAGGGCTTGGGTGAGCCATCAACCCCCAAACGCATGGCCTTGGGCCGCTGGGGATCCAGGGGAGCATGGAGTGTGGGGCTTGGACACCTGGGTTCAGTCCCCTGCTCAGGGTGGGGGAAGTGGGGGCTAAAGGTTACAGCAGAGGGGGCTAGGAGCCGGGACTCCTGGTTCTGTCCCAGGTCACTGCTGGAGTTTTTTGCCCTTTGCTCCCCCTCTGGCTGGTGATGCTGACCCTGTCCCCCTCACTCTCCACCCCTCCCCAGGACGCAGGGCGGCTCCTGTACATCGGCCAGAATGAATGGACCCACGTCAACTGCGCCATCTGGTCGGCCGAGGTCTTTGAGGAGAACGATGGATCCCTGAAGAATGTGCATGCTGCCGTGGTGCGGGGGCGCCAGATGGTGAGGGGGCAGGTCCCTGCAGGCCGGGGGTCGGCCTCAGCTGAGTGAGGGGGCGAGGCTGAGGTGCTGGCGGGGTAAGGCTGTAGGGGAGCAGGTGTGTCTGCCTTTGGGGCAAGGACTGCTGCTCTCCCATTGAGGTGGGTGGTGGGGCCTGTCTGCCACTGGGGGGTTGGGGTGGGCGGGGCTGAAGCCTTTGGGGGTGGGGCCTGTCTCCTGGTGGGGGGCAGGGCTGAGGGCCGGGGGTGGGGCCTGTCTCCCCCTGTGGGGGTGGGGCAGCTGTTGGCCAGTGCGGGGGCAGGCTGAGGCCGGGGTGTGGTGGGGGGGCGCCTGAGGCCGGCTGTTTGCCCTCTGCACTGGCGCAGGCCAGGCTGCGAGCGCTGCCCCCTTACCCCCGCTGTGCCCCCAGCGCTGCGAGCACTGCCAGCGTACCGGCGCCACAGTGGGCTGCTGCCTGTCGGCCTGTCTCAGCAATTACCACTTCATGTGCGCCCGCCTGCGCCGCTGCACCTTCCAGGAGGACAAGAAGGTTTTCTGCCAGAAGCACACGGACCTGCTGGATGGGACGGTGAGGGGCCGTGCCGGATGCACCTGCGGGGGGCGGGGGCTGCGAGCCGGGCGGGTTGGGCTGTGGGGTGCTACTCCCCTGGAGATTGAGGGCTAGGGCCCCATGGTGTGTTTGGGGGGTCCCTATGGCTAGGCTGGCCCTTGTGGGGGGTCCCTGCTAAAGTGCTTCCAGGCAAGGGGGTACTACCCAGCTGCTGACCCATACCCCCACCCGCTCCAGGAGATCGTCACCGAGGACGGGTTCGATGTGCTGCGCCGGGTCTACGTGGACTTTGAGGGCATCAGCTTCAAGAGGAAATTCATGGTTGGCCTCGAACCCGACACAGTCAACATGATGATCGGTGAGTGCGGGGGGGCTTCTTCCTTCTAGGGGGCGCCAGCTCTCATCCGGCCCCAGAGCGGAGGACTGGCTGACTGGGGAAGAGGCGGGCAGGGAATGGGGCATTTGGCCTCCCCCTCCACGGGGTGCCAGCTCCCATCTGGCCGTAGGTGCGTGCGGATGTCCTCATCTCATCTCCTATTGTAGGTTCCATCAAGATAGACAGTCTGGGGCTGCTGACGGACCTGTCGGAGTGCGAGGGACGCCTCTTCCCTGTCGGCTACCAGTGAGTATCTGGCCCCCGGTGCGGGGCTTCCCTGGCTCCCTGCCCTGCGGTGTGTGCGCTACAGGGATGAACCCATCCCCAACCCCCCCCCCCTGCCCTGGGGCTGCCTGTGTACCCCACCCCAATTTCCAGCCCCCCATGCCCTTCTTTGGGGGGCTAAGTGGGCGGCTGGGGCCATGCCGGAGCAGCCAGGGAGGGTTGAACTATCAGCACAAGGGAAAGGTGGCAAGGACGCATATGGTGCCGAGCCAATGTCGAGACCCGTCTGGCCGCAGGCGTCCAGCCCGTGGGACGGTTCCCTGGCAGGCTCATTGCAACTCACTGGCCGCACCAGGCGGGATAGGGGCAACCAGTGGAAGGAGTGACCAGGGCACGGTGCAGTGACCTGGGCCAGCCACCTTTCAGGGAGGTGCTTTAGCCAGATACCTGCGGCTGGGCTTGGGGTGGGGGTGGAGTCTCTGGCTTGTGCTGTCCCAGAGCTCAGGTGGCTCTGGGCGGTGCCCTCTCCTGCCAGGTGCACTCGGCTGTATTGGAGCACGGTAGATGCCCGGAGGCGCTGCTGGTACAAGTGCCGAATCCTGGAGTGCCGGCCCCAGCCGAACCAGAAGGAGCCAGACCCGCTGGTGGGGCAGGAGGAGAACCAGACCATCGTGCACAGCCCTACCACAGGTGAGGGGTGGGGTGAGGGGCTGACCCGGTTGAAGGGGGAGACACTCTGCCACCATACAAGGGGGCTTTGTGGGCTCTGCACAAGCCAAGCGTGTTCTGGGTGGGGGCTCCCATCCTCGGGGGCGGGGCTGTCCTTGGTGCACCAGCCCCTGTGTCCTGCCTGGGAGCTGTCCTCTCACCCTGGCAGAGGATAAAATACCCGCTGCTGCAGCTAGGGGAGACTCCTTTCAGCTCAAAGTGCAGCGTTGTGTGGCTGCTGCCCTGCCCCAGAGGTGGCTGCATTTCCGTACCAGGCGCGTGTCCTGGTGCTGTCTCCAGGGCCATGCAGTCGGGCCTCCGTGCCGTAGGCGGCTCCTCGCTCTACCTAGCATGTTGTTTTTGCTCCCGTTTCAGACGCTCACCTTTGGGATCTGCACCTCCCGGGCACAGCGCCTGCCATGCTGGCACCAGAGTGCCACTCGCCTTCCTGCAACCCGGGGCCCCTGCCTCCCCCGGAGCCGGCCACCACTTCCGTGCCCCGCTCCTTGGCTGGAGCTCGCATCAAAGTGCCCAACTACTCTCCGACGCGCCGGCCCCTGGCTGGGGTCTCCTCCCGGCCGCTGCCGTCACCCGGTACGTGCCCCCTGCCTGGTCATGAGGGGCAGGGCTGGTTGCCCTGTGGGGGGAGGGAGAAGGGTGGGCTGCTGCTCGTGGCCTGGTCTCTCAAAGGATTCTGGGAAACAAGCACTGTGGGGGTGGTGGTGGCGGGAGGAGTTGTGGCCTAGGGGGTTCTGGGATGCACTCTTTGGGGTTTGGAATTGGGGGCAGTGTTGTGGGCCAAGGGTTGTGAGATGCTTTCTGGGGGCTGGTGGTCTGATCCCGCCTGGGAGGGGTGTGCGGGGTCCCCCCAAACCCGGTGCCAGCATCTCACCCCCCCGTTTTCCCCCCTCAGGCAGCACGTCGTCCATGGCCCACCACATCCTGACGGTGGGCGACCCGGACTTCACACCACTGCGCCGCCCCCGGCGCCACAGCCCCCTCTCGCCGCCCCCGCGCCGGGCCCCCTCCCCCCTGCGCCCCACCAGGACTCGGCCGCCGGGCCCCACCTCTCTCAGGGCAGGAGCCGCTCCCCCGGGGAGCAGCCCACAGCACCCCCCTACCTCAGCCAGGCCCGGCCCACCTACCTCCCCCCCGGCAATCCCCTCGTCCCCCGGCGTGCCCCCCGAACTGACCTTCGATGAGCTCAACGTCTCGGACCTGGAGTTCGACGACAGCCTGCTGGATGAGCCCTTCCAGGTGGGGGGTGAGGGGCGGGGGCCCTGCTCCTCGCCTGGCCTGCCCCTGGCCGGCCCCAGTGACGAAGACGAGGAGGAGGAAGGGGCTGGGGGCACTGGGCGCTACTTCCGCTTTCCCCGCACGGTGGTGACACGGGAGCTAGACCTGGCGCCGTACCCACTGGACCTACCGCTACCCCACATCGACCAGCTGGATGGGGTGGACGATGGGGAGGGTGAGGGGCGGGGTGCCAATGGCAAGCGGGTGGAGCCAGGGGCGGAGCAGGGGTCAGCTGGCCCCGCCCCCCCACCCGAGGACCTGCCTTCGGAAATCGTGGACTTTGTGCTGAAGAACCTGGGCGAGGGCAAGGCCCCGGAGCCCAGTGTGAATGGCAGCGAGGCAGGCCCCGCACCCGAGCCAGCCCGTGCCTTGGGCTGGGTGCCAGGCAGCCCGGGCGTCCGGGTGCTGGGCCCCGAGGCGCCCGCCCCGCCCAAGCCTGGCTCCAAGGTCATCCTGGTCAACAAGCTGGGGCAGGTGTTTGTCAAGATGCAGGGCGGGGAGGAGGCGCTGGCGGGGGGCAGCCTGGAGGGGCCGGGTGCCCCTGCCAAGCCAGGCCCGGCTCTGCCCCCACAGCCCCCAGCCAGCCTGGGCACAGTGATCTTCCGTGCTGCAGCCCCACTGGGCGTGGCCAGGAGCCCAGTGCCCACCTGGACCATCCGAGCGCCTGTTCTCAGCATGGTGCCCATGATGAATGTGCTGCGGCCACCAGGTGCTGGGGGGCAGCTCACCCTGGGCCCCTCGGCCCTGGTTACGCCCTCGCTGGGGCTGCCCCAGCCCTGCCTGCTGCAGCGCCTGGCCCTCAACTCAGGCTTGCTCCACCTGCCTGTCCCCCCACCCCAGCCACATGCCCACCAGCTCCCCAGCAGTGCCAAGAGGGTTTCTGCCGTCGCTGGTGCCCACCCCAAGAGGCCCAAGCTGGAGGAAGAGGAGGAGCTGCTGCCCCCTGCATTGTCAGCTGGTACCCCTGACAGCCAGAGCAGGAACGGCCTCACCAGCCCCCCGCAGGGCCCCAGGTAGGTGACCCCAACCCCATAAGCTGTGGGGAGTAGTGCATTCTGGGACATGGCCGCCCAGTGCATGTCTCCCTGTAAGGACATGTCAGATCTGTGCCATGGGGTGCCTTAACCCCGCCCCCCCCAGCTCTGCCAGTACCCCTCAATTTTGACCCACAGCCCCCTCCTGTCCTAGCCCTGGGCTCCCCACAACCTGCCCTGCTCTGCCAGGGCCCCTTGATCCCAACCCACAGCTGCCATTGCCTGCCCCCTAAGTCCACTGCTGTGCTGGCATTGTAGGCCCGGCCGGGTGCGGATGAAGACCCCCTCGGTGAAGAGTGTCCTGGAGCTGGTGGCGCTGAAGGAGCAGGCGGAGCTGAGCGATGGGGGCAGCACAGGGTGAGTGTGAGCCCTGCTGGCCCCCTACCCTGCCCCACCTTCCCGGCCGGTGGCCTGTCCGTGCTGAGCTCTCTCTGCCTGACCCCTGCAGGTCACCCTCGGATCCCTCCCTCGTCCCGGAGTGCAGCCCCCGCATGCCGGATCCCAGCCTGGAGCCTCCGCCAGAGCCCACGTGGCACCGCTACACAGGTACTGCCTGGGCAGCCAGTGTGGGGAGTGGGACTGGTGTGGTGCTGTGCCATGGGGGGGCAGGGGGGTTGGGGCATCATGCCATGCTGTGAGGGGGTTTGGGGGATGCCGTGCTGCAGGGCTTGGCTGGTAGGCAGAGGGGAGCCTGGGACTGGAGCAGGGTGGGAGGTGTCGTGGAGACGTGAGCCAGGACTCTGTGCCCTGCCCCACCCTGCCCCATTCTCACTCTCTACCCCTAGGGGAGCTGTCCAGCTCCGACGAGGACGCCCTGTACTGCGAGGATAAGGAGAATGAGGCGCCACCCAAGAGCCAGCCGCACCTATGCTTCGAGATCAGCAGTGAGGATGGCCTTAGCGTGCAGGCTGACAGCATTGACGGTATGGGGCCTTTCACCTCCAGGGGATGCTGGCTCTGAGCAGCCCCGTTGGGAGGGGACTGGCTAGTGGGGGAAAGGGACACTGGGCCTTCCCCTCCAAGGGGCACCGGCTCTGATCAGGCCTCAGGGAGGGGACTGGCTGGCTTGGGCGGAGGGAGGGGTAGGGAATGGGGCACAGGGCTGTGGGAGTGCCAGGCAGCCTAGGGGCTCATGCTCTCCCCTGCTCTCTCCCCAGGTGCCTGGAAGGCTGTGATTGAGAAGGTGCAGGAGGCACGAGCCAATGCCCGCCTCAAGCACCTGTCATTCGCTGGTGAGTGTGGGGAGCCCTGGCCTAGGGTCTTGTGGGTTAGAGCAGGGGGGCTGGAAGCCAGGACTCCTGGGTTCTCTCCCAGTTCTGGGAGGGCAGTGGGGTCTAGTGGTTAGAGCGGGCAGAGCTGGGAACCAGGACTCCTGGGTTCTCTGCCAGCTCTGGGACGGGGCGGGGCTCAAGGCCATGCGGGTCTCTGATGCCTGGGGGTCTCCCCAGGCATGAACGGGGTGCGCCTGCTGGGCATGCACCATGACGCAGTCACCTTCCTGGTGGAGCAGCTGCACGGCGCCAAGTCCTGCCACAAGTACAAGTTCCGCTACCACCAGCACGAGGAGGAGGAGGAGTCACTGCCCCTGAACCCCCGTGGCTGCGCCCGCGCCGAGGTCTACGTCAGGTGGGGCCGAGGGGACGTGGACCTGGGTGGAGCAGGTCTGGTCTCAGGGAGTGGGGGAGACACCCTGGGGTGAGGATGCCATTGGGAGTGGGGCTTGCGACCTGGCCGGTAGGAGAGTGAGGGGTCTGTCAGGAGTGGGGTGCGGGTTGGTGGGGGGTGCAGGGTTGATCGGGGTGGGGATGTGGGTGGGAATGGGGGAGGGGTCGATGGTGCTTTAATCCTGCCCTCCCGCCCCCCCTCACCCAGGAAATGCACCTTTGACATGTTCAACTTCCTGGCGTCGCAGCACCGCACGCTGCCCGAGGGCGGCACCTATGACGAGGAAGAGGATGAGGTGCAGCTGAAATCCACCAGGTAATGGAGCGGGGGGGGACTGGGAGCCAGGACTCCTGGGTTCTGTGTCCAGCTGTGGGAGGGCTGCCCTGTGTCTATTGGCGGGGGCCCTGGGTGGGCTCGGTTCTGATCCGCTTTGTGCCCTGCTCTCTCCCCAGGCGAGCCACCAGCCTGGAGCTGCCCATGGCCATGCGCTTCCGGCACCTCAAGAGAACCTCCAAGGAGGCTGTGGGCGTGTACAGGTAATGCGCCTGCCCCCCCCCAAGCCCATCCCAGGGCCCAGCACATGGCGCCGCTCTTACACGGCATGTACAGGGGGGCAGAAATGGGCATCTGGCTACAGCTGGCGCCCCCTCTCACTCTGCTGCTTTTTGCCCTGGGGACACTTGCTGTTGGCTTGCCCTGCTTCCTGGGGCGCCTCCCTGTGGTGCTCGGCTAGTGCTGCCTGCCTTCCCCCCTCCCCCCAGTGTGCTGCCTCTGATCTCAGGCCTGGCTCCTGCGCTGACCCTGTGTGCCCCCCCCCTCCCCCCCAGGTCGGCCATCCACGGGCGTGGGCTGTTCTGCAAACGCACCATTGATGCGGGCGAGATGGTCATTGAGTACTCGGGCATCGTCATCCGCTCGGTGCTGACCGACAAGCGTGAGAAGTACTACGATGGCAAGGTGTGGGGGGGCTGGGCTGGGGGAGCTTCGCTGCGAAAGTCTGTCTTGGGGGTGGGGGGAGGTTGTCAGCACTGGGGGAGCAGGAGGTGGGCTGCTGGGACCTGATCCATAGGGGCTGAGGGCAGGAGGGGGCTGCTTTGGGGGAGGGCAGGAGAGGGGTAGGTGAGTGGAGGTTGGTGGCTGTGGGGGTTGCGGTGAGGTGGGTTACCAGCTTGCGGGGGCAGGAGTGGCGGAGGGGGGGTTGCTGGGGGTGGGTTGCTGGCTCGGGAGATCGGGAGGGGCAGCTGGGGGGGGTTGCAGGCTCGGGAGATCGGGAGGGGCGGCTGGGGGCAGGAGAGGGGTGGCTGGGGGGGTGGGGTTTGCTGGCTCTGGAGATCGGGAGAGGTGGCTGGGGGCAGGAGAGGAGCAGCTGGGGGGGGGGGGGGGTTGCTGGCTCAGGGGGTGCAGAGGAGCGGCTGGGGGGGTTGCCGGCTCGGGGGCCCAGCAGCGGCCATGGAGCCTCCCGTGACCCGCCCCCGCCCCGCAGGGCATTGGCTGCTACATGTTCCGCATTGACGACTTCGACGTGGTGGATGCCACGATGCACGGCAACGCCGCCCGCTTCATCAACCACTCGTGCGAGCCCAACTGCTACTCGCGCGTCATCCACGTGGAGGGGCAGAAGCACATCGTGATCTTCGCCCTGCGGCGCATCTTCCGCGGCGAGGAGCTCACCTACGACTACAAGTTCCCCATTGAGGACGCCGGCTCCAAGCTGCCCTGCAACTGCGGGGCCAAGCGCTGCCGCCGGTTCCTCAACTAGTGCTCCCTGCTCTGCCTGGCCCGGCCTTTGGGGGCTGGGATCCGGCCTCGCTGGGACCCCCTATTTCCTGCTACCTCTCCCCATCCCCCGACCACTTCCAGGCCCCCAACAGCCCGGGGTTGGGTTTTTGGGGGGTGAGGGAGCCCAGCTGCTCAGCACCCCCCAGACACTGGCCTGAGGAGGGAGGGCCCCTTGTGTTAGTGCTGGGGGCAGGGCCCGGTGCCCCAGACTCCTCTGCTGTGATCTCCCCCTTTTTTCCCCCCCTGCCCCTGGTTCCAGGGCAGCTTGTGGCTCCTGCCCCTCAATTGACCCCCTTTCCTGGGCGGGGAGGAGCAAGACTTGACTTGGGGCAGGCCCCTTGGGGAACAGGGTCTTGCCCCCTTTTTCAGAGCCCCCAATGTGGGCTGGACTAGTGGGGTTCCCCCCAGAGCAGGGGTGCACAATAACCCCCCTGCTGATCTGCACTAGCAGAGGCATGAGGGGTGTGTGGGGAGGGGGGAGTTTGCCCAGCTGCCGCCTCCTGAGACTGAACTCCCAGCTCTGGCCCAGGGGCTGTTTTCCTTTTTGTACGGGGAGGGTGTGAGTGGGGGGTGGGGGGCCAGGGCAGGCCCCCCAACGGCCCCCCAACCCTGTAGATATTTGTACAGATGTTTCTAAACCTGTTTATTTTCTATGCACTTTTTTATTTAAAGCGGTGAGTCGGCCCTGTGCCCCCCGGCCCCGCCCCGTTGGTATAATTTTAAATAAATGGTCATTTTCACATGCTGTGCTCTTCCTCGCATAAGTGCCTGGGGAAGGGGGGGCGCTCTCATGCGGGGGGGGGAGGAAATGGGCTTTGTGGAGATGCCCAGAGGTTGAGGGGGGGTCTGGGCACACTGCCCCCAGCTGGGAAAGGCCTGCCCCAGCTCCTCCCTCCTGCTCTGCAACAGGGCCTCCTCTGTTCCACTGGTTCAGGCCTGGGGCAGCCACAGCTCCCTGCTGCTTCCCCAGCCGCCTCAACCTGGCTCTGGCCAAAGTCACCATCTCTGACACCAGGAGGAGGATGCTGGCCGAGGGGGTGCTCTGCGACTCTGGGACATATTTCCGTTCCTCCCTCGTCTCACGCCTCCAGGCAGAGTTCCACTGGGCAGCGTCCGCTGGCTCCCGAGACACCTTCAGGGCTTGTGCCTGCTGCTCGGGCCAGGTTCATGGCAGGGGCTGGCCCCATCCCGGAGGTGGCTGCATCTCTGTGCTGGGCGAGCTGTCCCCCTGGGTTGCTGCAGTGTGGCAGTTACTCAGATGCTCTGCCTCAAACGCTCCTGGCCTGCATCAGACTCGGTCTCCTGGGCTTGGTGGTGGTGTCAAGGTCTTCAGTGCGGCTTTGGCGCCTCCTGCTGGCCTTTGATGTGACCGGCTGCACCATGGGCTCTGAGACTAGTTGGGGAGGGCAGCCCCTCTGGCTGCTTGCCCCTCAACCCTCCTCTAGCATGGGGGCAAATGCTGCCCCCAGCCCCCTGGCAACCGAGGTGTCCTGGCCTTCACTGTAACGACGCTCCTTGATGGTTCTTGGTGCATAGCCCCCCTCGGGAAGAGGCCAGCAGCGGAAAACCAGCTGTCCTGTGCTCTCCGTGATTCTGGCCGAGGGGGATAGATGGGAACCCCAGTGGCCTGCCCCCCTTCCCTCCCCCGGGCCATGGGGAGGGGGGCTGTAGCAGTGAGGCTGCGCAGCTAGAGAGCGGAGGGCAACGTGAACGAGGTCCTGGCTTGTTTCCTTCCTGTGGTTGGCGGGGGGGTCTGAGCGTCAGTCCAGGCAGGCAGCTCACACCCCCACCTGCGCCCTTTCCAACACCTGTAGGGCATCCTTGCGCCCCAGGGCAGCCAGCAGCCCGGCCAGCTGCCCCAGCGTGGCATCGGGCTGGCGGGCAGCCACGGTCTCCAGGGTGGCGCGCAGGGGGCTGCGTGTGCTGCGCAGGGAATAGGCGTAGTCAATCCAGGTGGCCGAGAGGCCGTAGCGCGCAGCCAGGTGCCGGGTCCCCCCCCCGGCCTTGCCCTCGGGGTCCAGGAGCATGATCAGCTCCTCCAGCACGTCCACGTTGTCCAGCAGGTGCTGCAGCGGTGCCCCCCACAGGCCTGTGGGGCACAGAGCGGGGGTGAGCTGGGACCGGGGAGGTGTGGGTGTAGGCATGGCTGGTGGGGGAAGGGAGCCGCACCTACCTGCATGGCCAGCGGGGGGTGCTATGTTGCCAGATGTCTTGTCTGTACTCTGGGGGGGAAGCAGCCGATGGGGCTTAGCCATGGGGCTGGAGGCTGGGGGGCAGAAGGAGGTGGTGAGGGTTGAGGCCCTGGATCCCCAGCCCGAGGGGAGCACTGAGCAGCTACCAGAACCCTGCCCCCCGCTCATGGAGCGGAGCTTCACCCCCCAGGCACTAGGCCCCCACCTGCTCCCCAAGGAGCATCAGCTGAGGGGCTAGGCCCCACCTGCTGTCCAAGCAGCACTGCCCCCAGGATATGGGTTTCTAGTGCTTAGAGCAGCCCTTCTCTGGGGGCAGGCCCCTCCCACTCTTCCAAGGAGCTCCTCGCAGAACAGAGCAGACCCACCCCTTCCCAAGGGGGCAGGCTCCTCCTAGTCTCTGCCTCAGGAGTTCAATGAGAATGGGAGTGGGGGATGGAGAGGCTGGGGTATGGGGGAGGAGCCTGATGGGCAGTGGGGGGGCTCTCAGCAGCGGGAGGAGCTTGATGGAGTTGGGGGTCTATTGCAGCATGGGCAGAAGGGGGGCAGTGCTGCAGGGCAGCCGTGGGGCTGGCTGGCTACTCACCCTGGTGGGGGCATAGGCCACGCTGTGTCCAGACCAGGAGGGCAAAGGCCCCAGCCAGCAGCACGAGCAGCAGCATCAGAAGAGCGACATACCCACCATAGCCTGCAAGGGGGCGACAGTGGGTCATGGGGACAGCTCCTGGCTACTCTGGCCTTGGCCAGCAGGGGCCGCTGTGGGCACAGGGTGGGTGTACTGGTGTGGGGGGAGCTCCCTGTGACTCCAGACCCGGTCTGGCCCAGCTGGGGCGCTGACAGACCCCACATACCTGCCGTGTCCCTGCGGGATTCGTGCCCTCCAGGGCCCTGAGGGGTCCCAGAGGTGGGGGCCAAAGCAGAGCCTGGGGCATGGCCAGAGCGTCCCGGTATCTCTGAAGGCGGAAGCCAAGTGGGGGACCTAGGGGAGGCAGAAGACTCGGCGCCGGGAGCCTGAAAGGCAGAGCCATGCAATTGGGAATGAACACATCTGACACCGCCCCCCCCCGCCCAAGTCCGAATAGAACCCAGGAGTCCTGGCTTCCAGACCCCCGCTCTAACTGATACGGCCTCCCCACCCCCGGCACCTACCTCCGCTGGGCTGCTGCAGTCGAGGTAAGCCCGGACCTCGGGGTGACACTGCTCGTCAGGGAAGCAGCACCGGGGTTGGCACCTGCCAGCCGGCCCCCACCGCTGCCTGTGGAGCCGAGAGCAGCCAGTCGGACAGGGCAGAGAGCAGCACCCCTCCCCCCGCCATGGAGAGAACCCAGGTGTCCTGGTGCCCAACCCCCCCCAACCACTAGACCCCACTCCCCTCCCAGGCCCAGGGATTGATCCCAGGCATCCTGACTCCCAGCCCCTCCTCTAGCCAAGGTGGGTCCATGTCATACCCGGGGGGGCAGCACTGGGTGTCCTGCAGAGGGGTGCAGGGGCTGAGCTGGGTGCCGGGCGGGCACTGGGAGCAGGGCTGGCACAGCAGGAATTGCCCATTGTTGAAGGACCGGGGGGCACACGCCTGGCTGGGAGTTGCGAAACGGCCGCCTGTGTCCCTCATGCCACAGTTCACGGTGAACTCCTGCCCTGGGGAGACCGTGGAGTGGATCAGAGCCCCATGGCACAGTGCCCCACAGCACGCGCCCCAGGGTCCCCAGCTGACCACCCTCCCCACAGCACAACACCCCCTACAGAGCCCCCGCCCCGCTCCCTGCAGCACGGCGCTCCCCCCCCCCCCGCACCCCAGGGCCCCCTGCTGACCATCCTCCCCACAGCACAACACCCCCTACAGAGCCCCCGCCCCGCTCCCTGCAGCACGGCGCTCCCCCCCCCCGCGCCCCAGGGCCCCCTGCTGACCACCCTCCTCACAGCACAACGCCCCCTATAGAGCCCCCGCCCCGCTCCCTGCAGCACGGCGCTCCCCCCCCCCCCCCGTGCCCCAGGGCCCCCTGCTGACCACCCCACAGCACTCCCTACCAAGCCACCCACCCCACAGCATGGTGCCCCCTGATGAGCCCCCCACCCCGAAGCATGGTGCCCCCTGCTGACCCCTCTCTGCCCTCCCACTCACCACGCAGCGGGACCAGGTGTGCATAGCCGATCTCACAGGGGACGCAGGCCTGGACCTCCTGGTGCCAATACTGCAGGTGGCCGCACTTTCTGGACAGGGAGCCCCGGGCCCTCGCCCAGGCGCCGGGGGGCGGCAGGAGACAGAGAAGCAGGGGCAGCAGCATGGCAAGGACCGTGGGGAGGGGAGGGGGGCTGGGATGTGCTGGGACCTGGGAGAGGGGGGAATATGGGGAGGGGAGATGGGGGGGTTCACCTACAAGCCCCCCACATCTTCCAGCTCACCCCAACCCCCCACATTCCTGGGGCTGTAACCCCCCCACATCCCAGCTACTCCCTCCCCCAGCCACAGCCCCTGCCTTACTGATACCCCCCACAGCTGACCCTGAGCCCAACCACATCCAGGTCCTTAAATCCCCGTTCTCCACCCCTCCCGCCCCCAGCCAGCTGCCCGTAACCCCCCAGCTCACGTCAACCCACCCCACCTGTATCCCTTCCCCACAGGCCCCCTGGCTGCTTCAGCCCCCGCCCCACTAATCCTACCCCTACAGCCTGTACCCCTCCCCCCCAGCTCACCCCTTTAGTCTGTACCCCTTCCCCACACACCCTCCATAATCCCACCAGCCTGTGCCCCCCCCCCCCGATCCCCTACCAGCCCCAGCTGTCCCCAGGCTCTCACCCCTGCCTGGCGTGTGTATGCTCTTTCCTGCTGTCCCACCACGTTCATCTGGGCTGGCGAGTTGCACGTGTGTCTGCTTCACTGCTCACCTCTGTAAGGCATGTGGACTCTGTGGTGCTGGCCTCCCCTACCCCAGCCTGTCCCCCATTTCCCGTCTCCACCCTGCACACTTCCTGCCAGCTTGAAAAACAGCAGTCAGCTGAGGCTGATATAACCAGTCAACTCAGCACTGCGAACCGCCTGGGGATTACCCAGCCACCACCAGGGCGGGGGTGCTGGGGAACGGCTGTACGGAACACCAGACAGGATGGCGCACCTGGCGCTGAGCTTCAGCCACTTCTGGGGCTGGGCAGCCAAGGAACAGCCACACATAACGCCACATGGCGACCGCTTGCCCGGCACTGAGGTGCAGCCAGTTCTGGGTCAGGGTAACTTGGGAACAGCCGCACAGAACACCACACGGGGAAGGCTCATCAGGTCCTGAGATGCAATTACCTCTGCCGGCGGGGGGGGCAGCTGGGGAGCGGCCACATGTATTGCCGCATAGGAATGGCTCGCCCGGCAATGAGACACGGCCAGCTCTGAGGTTCTTGCAGTTGATGAATCTAGATAAAATACATGGGATGTGAGTGCAGGAAAAGCCAGTGACACTAAATGGGCAGGACTGAGAAGGGGTGAGATGGTTCTTGGTAGAATGAAGGTCACTGAGTGGAACGCTCTCACTCCTATAAGCCTGGGGCTGGTGCTGCACGGCTGTTCCCCAGCTGCCCCGCCCTCAGAGGTGGCTGCATCTCAGTGTCGGGCAAGCTGTCCCTGTGTGGCGTTATGTGTGGCTGTTCCCTGGCTGCCCCACACCAGTGGTGGCTGCATCTCAGCATTGGGCATGCCATCCCCCTGTGGCTGTTACAGTTCCTGTGGGGGAGAAAAGCTTTTTACCATCAGCATTTGGGATGCAGTTTATGGGGCAGGTGCAAAGGGCACATTTTTTGTCTTTTGGGCCCAGTTCATTCCAAATCGCACCACTGCTTGGGAGCTGAAAAAGCCAGAAGCTTCTTTTCCCTCTTTCTGTGAATCCAGAGCAGTCGGGAGAAACTGAGAGCTACAAGTTCTGCAAAGCCACAAGGCCAGAGTTCGACAGGGGTGTAAGAATCAAAAAGTGCAGATAGTCGCCTTGTGGAAATTTCACAGATTCCCAAGTTACATTCGTGATGCTGGCAGGCCAGCTGCCAGCCCACGCACAGGCTGCAGGCATTAGCGAAGACCTAACGGACTCATAGCTGAAGCCCAGACCAGGTCACCTGTTTGCTAGTTTTGCCCAGAATAGGTATTAGTCTAATGAGGACGGATTTAGTGGTTAGCCTCTATGACATGCTCGTAAATTGCTGCCTGGGTTCATCTCACTTGCAATGTCGGTATTCCCGGCGAGAAGGAAAGACATGAGTTTTGCTTTAAACCTCTGAAAACGTTTTGCAATGCGAAGGATTGTCCCACCGGAGAACTGCTCTGTGCAGGGAAGCTTAGAAGCTGAATGAAGGAAATCAAAGAAAGTCACAGGAACAATTTCCATCTGGGCACTTCCGACAGGGCCAGAGGCTCTCACTGAAGCCAGAGATCCCAGGGGATCCACCCCAAAAGACAGATCACTACAACCTCAGTCACTCTTCAGATCAGATGGTAACTCATCAGTGTGTCGGTTGTTAGGAGAATGTAAAGTAAATAGGGTAGAGACTAAACAATAATAACCTTGCTTCTGGCTTTGCTTTAAACAGGCTAAATAAACAAGTAAGAGAATGTAAGTGAAAGCACCAGGCTGCCCCCCGCTTCTTCCCCCCACAGCTGGTACCCTGGAAGATAAGGGGCTAATGGAGTAAGGGGTTGCAACGGTTACCAAGTAGCTGGAGGGCAGGGGAGGGTGTAAGGAGGAGACGCAGAGGCTGCAGAATAGTGACCGTGACCAAAAGAATCCCTGCTCTTTACCCCTCGCCTCAGGTACAAAAGAGGCAGTCTTATCGACCCCAGCCTCAGGACCCCCCAGAACAGAACACGACTATGTATGGAAAGGGGAGGTAGCGGGGAGGGGCACTACCAGTAGAAGTATGTTTGCCAAGGTCGGCGGGCAAAGCTCGGGGTCAGGAGAAGAAGGGGGTTCTGGCAGCTTATAGAACTGTAGCTGGGGGAGAGGAAGAGGAAAACTATCGGTGTCTAGCGATAGCCCGACTGGTGCGATGGGCTTCGGAAGAAGATTGTTTGTTTAGCCCCAATAAACCCATCCAATTGCCTGCAAACGGGACTCTGGACAGCTATTTTTCGGCAAAGTGGGTCTGGGAACTGAAAGGGAGGAGGGAGCTAGACCCCTGCCAACATACATAGGTTTGCTTTAACTTGTAAATAACTCGCTCATTCCTAATTAATAGATGGCTGATCCTGTAATAGACTATAGACATCCTCTTTGGGGGAAGATCTAGGCCAGTTGTTTTCAACCTTTTTTTCATCTGCAGACCCCTAAAAAAGTTTGAATGGAGTTTGGATAGTCTGCGGCCCACAAAACATCTGCGGACACAGGCTGAAACCCACTGATATAGGGTCCCATGGATCTGGGGTGAGCAGTCTCTTGGGACCAGACGTGACATGAATGTGTCAGTGACCATTGATCACGAAGTCCAGCTTGTCTGGGTGGCGAGACAGAATGGAGAACCCACAGACTGTCTGGGACTCTATGGTGAGACGGGTGCCACGATCCAGGCGCTCTCATCTGTTACTGGATCAGGGAAATCTAATTACAGACCACACCACCAGCCTGGGGGTATCTGCTCTGCTTGTGACAATCTGCGGGAGCCACCTCGGACAGCGTGACAGTTAAACACCAACCCCAGTGTCGTAACAGGCCAGCTTTGTGACAAGTTTGGAGATGCGCTGCTGGGAAGTGCTAGCTAAAAAGCAAAGGTTTATAATTACCCACCTTGTTAGATCTCCAAACCTGGCTCATCGAGCGCCCAGTCCCCGCAGTCACTACATGCAGTTCACACTTACTGCAGCAGGTCGTTTTAAAGGCCAAAGGTTTTGTTTCACATCTGGCTCCAGCCTATTGAAGGGCGTTTTCTTGAAGAAAGAAGAAACCCTTGGAAAATATTGTGTTTGTGCCTTGTTACCAGAACTGCCCTTGCTACTCCTGGGGGAATTCGGCACCAAAAAATTAAAAATTCTGCACACGTTTTAAAATTCTGCATAACACAATATAATCACACCAGTTTCAATTATTTTTGGTCATTTATTTCAAAATACTTGTCAGCAAGTATGTTTGTAACCCTACAGACAACAGAAAATATTTAGGAAATGTTTTTTGACAAATAGATTCCTTACTAGGCATATTAATACAGACCTCTGAGTAATAATTCATTTAAACGACAATACAGAACCGTATTTCCCGCACTCCTCAGAAGCGGTGCAAAAGCTTGGGGGAATCCGGTGTAACGGAGTTGCTGAGGGAGAGGGAAGTAAATTGCTGGGAAGGAGCCTACGTGTGAACTTGGAGGGTTTTTTTTGGGGGGTGGGGCGGGACTGTTCAGGAGATTCCCTCATGCAGACCCTGGCTGACCCCGAGCCTCTCCCATTCAGTCAGGCACATCTGCCCCATCCCCATGTGTTCTTGCACCCCTATGTGTCCCTCCACCACCACTCAAGACACCCACTACCCCCATCCCCAAGTGGCCCTGCACCCCTCCTCTGTCCCTTTGTGGCCCTGTACCCCTTCCCCATCCCCATGTGTCTCTCTGTCCCCATCCAACCTCTCCCGTCCCTATGTAGCTCTGCCCCCCACCCCCCATCACCATGTGGCCCTGCACCTCCCTCCCCACTATGGCTCTGTGCCTCCACTCCCATTGAGCCCCTGCCCCAGTCTGTCCTCCCCCACTAGCCCTTGTGAGCCCCTGTCTGACCCCCCAGCACCCCACGCGGTCTGTCTCCCCATAGCCCCTGTCTTCTGGCCTGGCCTGGCCTGGCCGGCACTGTGCAGAAGGCCGGCTCTTACTCTGCCCTCACTGGTGGGGAGCTGCAGCTTTGTTCTAGCACCACAACGCCCTCTGGTGGGAAAAAGGCGGCACTGAAGCAAGAAAACTGCAGCAGCTTCTTTCTGCTCAAAATGTTGGCGATCTGCAGGACTCGTTAATTGTGCGCACACGAAGTAGCGCACAATCCCCCGGAGTAACCTGGCAGCGTAACACGACTCCGGTGTACAAAGCGTGGACGCAGAACCAAGGAAAAGCAGCTGGCCCGGTTTTCTAACACCGTTAAAAAGGTCAAAATGCAGACGCTTGTTCGTGGCTGAGCCGCTCGACAGCTGGGGAAATAGCCAGGCCCGGAGACGGGCAGCGTCCTGCTTAGCCAGGGGAAGCGCCAGGCTCGGCGGGAAGGTCGGACGTAGCTGCAAGACAACACATTTTACAGGGACGAAGCTCATTTCGGGAACGGAACTCAACAGGACAAATGCAAACCAAGACTCAGTTCCCCTCCTGCGCTCCCTGCCCTGCGTAAGGCTCCCCACCCCACGCCCTGCAGCACAATGCCCCCCACCCTGCAGCATGGCCCCCCCGCCCCCCAGCATGGCACGCCTCCTGCTATGCCCCCCATCCCACGGCACGGTGCCCTCTGCCAAGCCCCCAGCCCTGCCGCATGGTGCCTCCTGCCATGCCCCCCACCCCATGGCACAGCCCCCCACTCCCCGCAGCACAGCGCTCCCTGCCATGCCTCCAACCCCTCAGCACAGTGCCCCAACCCCGCTCCCTGCAGCACAGCACCCCCTAATGGTCCCCTGCCCCCTCCCCATGGCAATGCGCCTCCTGCTGCCAATCGACCTAACCCCTAGTTCATGCTGCAACCAGAGTGAAGCAGACAGGAGTGGGGTGGATCATGTCTAGTGTATTCCAGCTCTCATCATTACATCCCACACAGGTGGAGGGAGAAAGTTCAGACCATCACTCCCTGAGCACTGCTCCCCAGACGCCTGGGTGCTATCGACTCCACAGCTGGGGACAGGCCCGCCCAATACAATCATGGGCTATGCAGGGTTACACTAGCAGAATGTAAATAGAGAGGGGCCTTAGGGATCCCCAAACCCTCCCACTGTGGGGGCTCCAGCTGCCGCACTTCCGCTGGGTCTATGGCAGGTCGGGGGGCTGACCTAGTGGCTGGGGGAGGCTAGGGAAGGCAAGGAGCCCGGGGAGGGGTCAGAAGCGTCCATAGCGATGGTCAGGTGAGCGCTGGCGTTTCTTGCCCCGGGGCCGGTCGTGGGAGCGCGAGGGGGATGGGGCTCTGGGGGAGAGAACAAAGTCAGTATGGCCATGGCCAGACCCCAGGGGGCGCTGCGTCACCCCCCGGCCCCTAGAGCTCCCCCTGCCCCCCAGGGGGTGCTGTGTCACCCTCTCTTCCCTCCTGAGCTCCCTCTCGGGGGCACTGCCCCTCAGCCCCTATACCTCCTCCTGCCATCATCATTCACCCAGCACCCCTGACCCCTGCTACCCATTCTGCCCCAGCACCCCACAACCTCATTTGTACAGCCCAGGGACTTCCCTACCCTGCCCCCGCAGGACCCCTGTGCCCCCCTGCTCCGGGACAGCAGCTGACACTGCAGAGCTGCCCCTGCCCTCCAGTCACGCCCCAGGAGCCCAGGCCCCCTACCCCCACTCACCGCCGGCGCCGGCTCTGCCCGTAGAGCTGCCGGCGCAGCTCTCGGGATATCGGCCGCAGGTGCATGAAGTTGCAGAACCCTCCACGTGTGCACTCCCTGGGGGGCAGAGAGCAAGGGTGTGACGGTCGGCGATGGGGGCACCTTGTGGCAGCTGGTGCTGCCCAGGGGGCACTGACCCTGAAGGGTTAACAGGGCCGGGGTACCTGGCGGGTACCTGCCTGAGGAGAGGGATCCCCAAGGGTTAACGGGGCCTGGGCGCCTGGTGGGTACCTACCTGGGGAGAGGAATCCCCAAGGCTCTCAGTTCCCTCCCTGCGTGGCCACACAGCTGCCTATTAAGTGCCACACAGGTGCTTAGGGCTAAGACAGGGAGAAATGCTTCTCCCCAAGGCCCAGACCTCCCCCGGCCCCGAACCTGCTGCGGCTGGGGGACAGGCGCCGTGCCCCGCCCCGCCCGGACCTGCTGCGGCTGGGGGAAAGGCACCTCTCCCCACCAGCCCAGGTGCTGCTGTGGGGACAAAGAGATGGGGGGAGTCCTCTCTCCCCACGGTAGCCCCAGGGAGCCCCACTGCACCCCAAACCCCTCCTCATCTCCAGCCCCACCCCAGAGCCCACACTCCCAGCCCCCCAACCCTCTGCCCCCGCCCTGAGCCCCCTCCCACACTCTGAATCCCTCAACCCCACCCCACCACATGAATTTTGTTAGGTGCGCCAATATGGAGGGGACGTGTCACACAAAATTCATTCCGCACATGGGTGGAAAAAATGAGAGGGAACACTGCCAAGGGTTAATGGGGTCCAGGCGCTCAGTGGGTACTTGCTGGGGAGGGGAGGTCCCCAAGGGGTTAACAGGACCAGGGAGCCTGGCGGGTACTGGCCTGGGGAGAGGGGGGTCCCTGAGGGGTTAGAGGGCTGGGGTGACTGGCAGGTACCTTCCTGGGGAGAGGTGATCCCGAGGGATTATGGGGCCTGGGCGCCCAGCAGGTACCAGCCAGAAAGGGTGATCCCTGAGGGGTTAACGAGGGCAGAGTCCCAGAGGTGCCATCCCTGTGTCCGGTCACTTACCCCATCTCGTACTGGCGGCAGCAGGACTCGCGAAAGTCGGTGACTGGGGACAGCTCGGCCCGCACGGCCTGGCCATTGAACCAGCGATTGTTCAGCTCCCCCACGGCCCTCTCGGCGTCCTCCTCCCGCCGGAACTGGGGAGGAACGAGAGTCAAAAGGGCCTGCCTCTAGGTGCTTGGGGAGGGTGGGAGGAATGGGGCACTGGGCCTTTCCCTTCCAGGAGGCGCTGGCCCTGATCCGGCCTCAGGGCAGGGCCTGGCGGTTACCTTGACATAGACATTGCCGACCAGGTGGTCCCCGAGGTTGTCACAAACGTTCATCTCCTCTATCTCCCCATACTTCTCCTCTAGCTCCGTGAAGACCTCCTGGCACAGGGACAGAATGAGCTTCATGGGGCGAATACCCAGCGACACTGCACAGAGACGAGTCACCTGCCCCGGGATGCAGCCACCTCTGGGGCAGGGCAGCTGGGGGACAGCCGCACATAATGCTGCACAGGAATGGGTCGCCTGGCCCTGGGATGCAGCCACCTCTGGGGCAGGGCAGCTGGGGAACAGCCGCACAGTGATACCACATCAGGATGGCTTGCCTGATGTGAGATGGAGTCAGGATTTCTGGCTTCTATTCCCAGCTCTGGGAGGGGAGTGGAGTTTGCTGGTTGTAGAGTGGGGGGAGTTGGGAGCCGGGACTCCTGGGTTCTATCCTAGCTCTGGGAGGGGAGTGAGGCCTAGCGGTTAGAGCTGGGAGGGGGGAGCCAGGACTCCTGGGTTCTATTCCTAGCTTGCTTTCAGTGACTTACCTCAAAGAAATTATCATAATGCTCCTGCACTTCCACATCGCTGACATGACCTGGAGGAGAGAGACACAGACTCACTATGCTGTCGGACAATGGGCAAGCTGCATGCGGTACCCCCCGTGCCTCCTGTCGCCAGGAGTGAGGGGTGTCTCCAGAAGGAGGCACCGAGCTTCCTCACAAGCAAGGCGGTGCCCAGGACCATGGACGGAGGCCCAACAAGGGCGTTAAGGGACGGGAAGGGCTGGGAGGCCGTACACTTCCCCAGACCGTGTCTCATGCAGCTGGGCCAGGAGGGGGTATCGGGTACTCACAGTGCGAGCCGTCTGCCGACTGGGCCGTGTTCTGTGGGTTCCGATACAGATTCAGCAGGACGATGGTCTACAAATGGAGATGGAGACACAGTGAGGTGTCCGTGTTCCCCAGCTGCCCCCCGCCCGAAGATGGCCGTGTCCCAGCGCCAGGTGAGCAGTCCCCATGTGGCGTTATGTGTGGCTGTTCCCTGCCCGCCCCGTCCCAGAGGTGGTGGTTTCCTGATCCTCCAGACTCTGCGCCCCGGAGCCCCACTGTCAGGCTCACCTGGCTGAAGGTGGGTCTGTTGTGGAGGCGGGAACACCTGTCTCCGTGCCGACAAGCCCCGATCTTAAAGTAAAAAGAGCAGTTAACCCTGGAAAAGGGCCAGAGACGTTTAGTGAGCGAGGGGCTGGTGGTGCCAGCAACCCGCACAGTGTCTGGGACCCAGGAGTCCTGACTCCCAACCCCCCAGCCAGGGAGAGAACCCAGGAGTCCTGACTCCCAGCCCCCCCACGACCTCCCAGCCAGGGAGAGAACCCAGGAGTCCTGACTCCCAGCCCCCCCCAACCCCCCAGCCAGGGAGAGAACCCAGGAGTCCTGACTCCCACCCCGCCCCCAGCTAGGGAGAGAACCCAGGAGTCCTGACTCCCAGCCCCCCACAACTCCCAGCCAGGCAGAGTACCCAGGAGTCCTGACTCCCAGCCGCCCCCCAGCCAGGGAGAGAACCCAGGAGTCCTGACTCCCAGCCGCCCCCCAGCCAGGGAGAGAACCCAGGAGTCCTGACTCCCAGCCCCCCAGCTAGGGAGAGAACCCAGGAGTTCTGGTCATCTGACCTTTGCCCCCCTCCCCCCACTCACTTGTCTTTCTCGGTGCCGAAGATGGAGGCCAGATACTCGGCCATCTTCCCTCTTCCACCCGCCCCAAGGCACGCTGGGAATTGTAGTCCCCACCCCATAGGCCCCCAGACAGACGGGGCGGTTGGCTTGTACTGAGCATGCGCATCCGGACCGAGCATGCTCGGTAACACCTGCTGAAGCCGCTGCCCTCGCTCTGCCCTTACTTGGAGTGGGGAGGATGGGCAGGGTCTGGGGGGTGGGGGGGTGAAGCAGCTGGAGGCAGGGGCAGGAGAGGGGCCAGGGGGGAACAGGACCCGGGGGTTCAGCCCAGGGATGAGGTTCAGACCAGAGAGTGGCAGGGGGCAAAGCCGTGGCATGGGGGAGGGGCACCTGCTGGGTTTGCAAAAATAGGGTGCAAGCATTTTTTTAAAATTTCCCCTCTCCCAGGCCAACATGTCGCAGCACCCGCTGCCCAGGGCTGCGCTGTGCCAGGTGCCCCGGGCAGCCCACCCGCCTGCCCCAAGGCATGGTTCTTTTGGTAACAAGTCGGGGGGACGTGGCCCTCCCGGCTCCCCCGGCTGAGACACACTGTCACAGTGTTTCAAGCAATATGAAAATGTTTTTGTCGCAGCCCATGTGCCTGGGTCCTCACACCACTATGGGTAGCACACCCTGGGACCGCAAACATCCCCACTGTAATGTCAGGAAGGTGAGGGAGACAATGCTGAGTCTGGAAATTCAGCTCTCCTGAGAACATGTGTAACCCTGACAGACCCCAGTTGTCGTCAGGTGGGATCGAACCTGGAGCCTCTACACATGAGCTAAAAGCCACCTGGCTGTTAGCTAAGGCTGTAGAGCAGACTCATTTTCTCTCACTCTCTCTGTAAGTCAGGGGTTCTCAAACTGGAGATAAGGACCCCTCAGGGGGTCACGAGCTGTCAGCCTCCACCCCAAACCCTATTTTACCTCCAGCATTTATAATGTTAAATATATAAAAATGTGGTTTTAATTTATAAGGGGGGGATGCACTCAGAGGCTTGCTGTGTGAAAGGGGTCACAGTACAAAACTTTGAGAACCAGTGCTCTAAGTGGTCTCAGTGCCACTAGATGGGACAGAACAGCACACCCAGGACGTGTGGGGGTTACACACGTACAGCAGAACCGCAGAGTTACGGGCACCGCGTGAAGTTATCTTTGAAAACTCATGGCAATCGGGGGAGGTCCCGGACGACTGGAAAAAGGCTAATGTAGTGCCCATCTTTAGAAAAAGGAAGAAGGAGGATCCTGGGAACTACAGGCCAGTCAGCCTCACCTCTGTCCCTGGAAAACTCATGGAGCAGGTCCTCAAGGAATCAATTCTGAAGCACTTAGAGGAGAGGAAAGTGATCAGGAACAGTCAGCATGGACACACCAAGCGCAAGTCGTGTCTGACTAATCTAATTGCCTTCTATGATGAGATAACTGGCTCTGTGGATGAGGGGAAAGCAGTGGATGTGTTATTCCTTGACTTTAGCAAAGCTTTTGCTGCGGTCTCCCACAGTATTCTTGCCAGCCCAAGTTCAAGAAGGATGGGCTGGATGAATGGATGATAAGGTGGATAGAAAGCTGGCTAGATTGTCGGGCTCAACGGGTAGTATCAAGTGGAGTGCCCCAAGGCTCGGTCCTGGGGCCGGTTTTGTTCAATATCTTCATTAATGATCTGGAGGATGGTGTGGATTGCACCCTCAGCAAGTTTGCAGATGACACTAAACTGGGAGGAGAAGTAGATACGCTGGAGGGTAGGGATAGGGTCCAGAGTGATCTAGACAAATTAGAGGATTGGGCCAAAAGAAATCTGATGAGGTTCAACAAGGACAAGTGCAGAGTCCTGCACTTAGGACGGAAGAATCCCATGCACCTCTACAGACTAGGGATCGAATGGCTCGACAGCAGTTCTGCAGAAAAGGACCTAGGGGTTACAGTGGACGAGAAGCTGGATATGAGTCAACAGTGTGCCCTTGTTGCCAAGAAGGCCAATGGCATTTTGGGATGTATAAGTAGGGGCATTGCCAGCAGATCGAGGGACGTGATCATTCCCCTCTATTTGACACTGGTGAGGCCTCATCTGGAATACTGTGTCCAGGTTTGGGCCCCACACTACAAGAAGGATGTGAAAAAATTGGAAAGCGTCCAGCGGAGGGCAACAAAAATGATTAGGGGACTGGAACACATGAGTTATGAGGAGAGGCTGAGAGAACTGGGATTGTTTAGTCTGCAAAAGAGAAGAGTGAGGGGGGATTTGATAGCTGCTTTCAACTACCTGAAAGGGGGTTCCAAAGAGGATGGATCTAGACTGTTCTCAGTGGTGGCAGATGACAGAACAAGGAGCAATGGTCTCAAGTTGCAGTGGGGGAGGTTTAGGTTGGATATTAGGAAAATCTTTTTCACTAGGAGGGTGGTGAAACACTGGAATGGGTTCCCTAGGGAAGTGGTGGAATCGCCTTCCTTAGAGGTTTTTAAGGTCAGGCTTGACAAGGCCTGGCTGGGATGATTTAGTTGGTGTTGGTCCTGCTCTGATCAGGGGGTTGGACTAGATGACCTCCTGAGGTCCCTTCCAATCCTGATATTCTATGATTTAAGGGAGGGGTTCATAACTCTGGTTCTTTCAAAAGTTTACAACTGAACATTGGCCTAATGCAGCTCTGAAACTTTACTAGGCAGAAGTAATCATCTTCATTGAAATGAAACAAGCACAGGCAGTTTCCTTACCTGGTCAAGTCTTTTTTTAAACTTGCCCTTTGTTTTTTAGTAATTTGCGTTTAACACAGCACCGCACTGGATTGGCTTTTTTTTTTTTTTGGTCTCTGCTGCTGCCGGATTGTGTACTGCTGGTTCCCACTGAGGTGTGTGGTTGGCTGGTCAGTTCGTAACTCTGAGGTTCGACTGTAGTAAAAGGGCAGGTTTACATCACGTGTGGGCAGTGAACAGGCCGAGGCTGAGATCAAAGAGGAACCTTCACATTAAAACCCAAATTTTCCCTCTTGAGCTCAATCCTAACCCACAGCCGGCAGCCCACTGCTATCGCAGCTGTCTGCTCCCCACCCAACAGCTCTGTCAGTGCTGCTGAATCCTGGTCTGCAGCCCCCTGCTATCCCAGTCCTGGGGTCCATCCTCCCCCAGCAGCTTTGCTGGAGGCCCTCAATCCTGACCCACAGCCCTCCGTTGTCCAGCCCTGCATTCCTCGCACAGCTCTGCCAGTGCCCCCCCAAAGCCTGACTGAGCACCGTCTCCACTCGTTTCAGGGGCTGGAGTCCTGCTCTAACCCTGTGCCATAGACGGGGGATGTGGGGCGACGCTGAGTCACAGGAATGTTGAGGCCTGTCGCTGACAGGGTCTCACTACACCCCCCACCCTGACCCCAGCCAAGGCCATCGCAGAGTGGGCTGGGGGCCAGCTGTGAGCGCTGGGCTCTGGGGCTGGCAGGGAATGCAGAAGAGGGATTTGTGGGGGAGGATGGTGTGTGGAGCTGGAGGGGGGTGGGTCACAGGAGGGCAGATCTGACGGGAGAGCTGAGGGCATGTTTGTGGAGATGGGTACCTGTGAGGGTGCAGCAATGGTTGGGTTTTGCCAGCAGGTGGCGATAACGCTCTGTCTGCAGAGCCCAGCTGGGTGCAAAGAGAAGCCAGGGAGAGCTCTTCAAAGATGGGGGTGTGTTAGTCTAGGGGGGTGAGAACAGGTGTGAGGGCCCAGAGGAGCTTGGTTTTGAAGCAGAGAGAAGAAAACAGGATTTTAGAACCAGAACAGGCTGGGCTGTTCTGAGAGACAGAGCACTGGGGTTTCATTCAGGAAACTTTCAAGGTGTGTGTCAGGGTTTCCTCATCACTCTGAACTCTAGGCTACAGATGTGGGGACCCACATGAAAGACCCCCTAAGCTTATTCTTAGCAGCTTAGGTTAAAACTTCCCCAAGGCACAAATTCCTTTCTTGCCTTGGGACCGCTGCCACCATGTCAGGGTTCCCTCCCCACTCTGAACTCTAGGGTACAGACGTGGGAACCTGCATGAAAGACCCCCTAAGCTTATTCTTAGCAGCTTAGGTTAAAACTTCCCCCAGGCACAGATTCCTTTCTTGCCTTGCGGTCACTTCCACCACCAAGTGGTTTAACAAACAATCAGGGAAGGGACCACTTGGAGTCCTATTCCCCCAAAATATTCCCCCAAGCCTACACCCCCTTTCCTGGGGAAGGCTTGAGCATATATCCTCACCAATTGGTTACAAAGGGACTACAGACCCAAACCCCTGGGTCTTAGAACAATGGAAAAATCAGTCAGGTTCTTAAAAAGAAGGATTTTATTTAAAGAGAAAAAGGTAAAAGAATCACCTCTGTAAAGTTAGGCTGGTAGTTAACCTTACAGAGTAGCAGAAAATTCAAAGAGCACAGAGGAACCCCCTCTAGCCTTAGTTTCAAAGTTACAACAAAACAGGGATAAACCTCTCTCAGCAAAGGGAAAATTCACAAGTTGAGAAAACAAAGGTAAACTAATACGCCTTGCCTGGCTGTTACTTACAAGTCTGAAATATGAAAGGCTTGTTTAGAAAGATTTGGAGAACATGGATTGATGTCCGGTCCCTCTTAGTCCCAAGAGTGAAGGGCCACAGAAACAAAGAACCCAAAAACAAAACCTCTCCCCACCACCAGATTTGAAAGTATCTTTTGTCCCCATTGGTTCCTTTGGTCAGGTGCCAACCAGGTTACTTGAGCTTCTTAACCCCTTACAGGTAAGGAGGAATGTAGGCTACCCCTATGGTTATGACAGGGTGTCTGGTGACTTTCCTTTAACCACCTCCTCCAGGAGCCATTTGGTGCCCATGGAGCAGAGAGATTTCTGTGGAAGCCCTCAGCCCTGCAAACCAGCTGGGATTTGCAGGGTCCCGGTGCACAGACAGCCTGTGCCAACTAGATCACAAACACCCACTGGCCGGAGTACCAGCTATTCTGTTCCCACTTGTTTTTGTTGCACCAACAGTCCCTTCCCCGCAGGGAAACTCCCATCTCAGGGCAGCATCAGACACAACAAGTAGGTGACCTGGCAGGAACCTAGGGATTGCAGGCTTGGGTCAGCCCAGGGAGGTCTGGGGGTAGGGGTTGGTGTCTGAGGTACATGCTGGGGGTGCCTCAGGCATGGGTTTGGGGTTATTTCCTTGTTTCACCCCCTGGCAGGTGACCAGGTCTGTTTGTTTGCAGGAAGCTCCTTTGCTTTTCACATCCCTAGTCTGATGCTTCCTTCCCTTCCCTGGAAAGACAAACCAAGGGCATTTCTAGCTTGGATAGGTGGTTAAGAGGAGGCGTCAGGGCCGGGTGGGAAGATAGTCCCAGAGTGAGCAATGGGGCCAGTTGTTCTGTGGGCCATTGAGTAGCAGGTACAGTTGCGGGTTGGACCCCCCCCTGCCCTGGGATGGAGTTTTCATAGAATATCAGGGTTGGAAGGGACCTCAAGAGGGTGTCTAGTCCAACCCCGTGCTCAAAGCAGGACCAATACCAACTAAATCATCCCAGCCAGGGCTTTGCCAAGCCTGAGCTTGAAAACCTCTAAGGAAGGAGATTCCACCACCTCCCTAGGTAACCTATTCCAGTGCTTCACCACCCTTTAATGAAAAAGTTTTTCCTAACATCCAACCTAAACCGCCCCCACTGCAACTTGAGACCATTGCTTCTTGTTCTGTCATCTGCCACCACTGAGAACAGTCTAGATCCATCCTCTTTGGAACCCTCTTTCAGGTAGTTGAAATCAGCTATCAAATCCCCCCTCATTCTTCTCTTTTGCAGACTAAACAATCCCAGTTCCCTCAGTCTCTCCTCGTAAATCATGTGCCCCAGCCCCCTAATCATTTTTGTTGACCTCCGCTGGACGCTTTCCAATTTTTCCACATCCTTCTTCTAGTGTGGGGCCCAAAACTGGACACAGTACTCCAGATGAGGCAGCACCAATGTCAAATAGAGGGGAAAGATCACATCCCTCGATCTGCTGGCAATGCCCGTACTTATACATCCCAAAATGCCATTGGCCTTCTTGGCAACAAGGGCACACTGTTGACTCATAGCTAGCTTCTCGTCCACTGTCACCCCTAGGTCCTTTTCTGCAGAACTGCTGCCGAGCCATTCGGTCCTTAGTCTGTAGTGGTGCATGGGATTCTTCTGTCCTAAGTGCAGGACTCTGCATTTGTCCTTGTTGAACCTCCTCAGATTTCTTTTGGCCCAATCCTCTAATTTGTCTCGGTCTCTCTGTATCCTATCCCTACCCTCCATCGTATCTACCTCTCCTCCCAGTTTAGTGTCATCTGCAAACTTGCTGAGGGTGCAATGCACACCATCCTCCAGATCATTAATGAAGATATTGACAAAACCGGCCCCAGGACCGAGCCTTGGGGCACTCCACTTGAAACCGGACACCAACTAGACATGGAGCCATTGATCACTACCTGTTGAGCCCAATGATCTAGCCAGCTTTCTATCCACCTTATAGTCCATTCATCCAGCCCATAGTTCTTGAAGTTGCTGGCAAGAATACTGTGGGAGACCGCAGCAAAAGCTTTGCTAAAGTCAAGGAATAACACATCCACTGCTTTCCCCTCATTCACAGAGTCAGTTATCTCATCATAGAGAGCAATTAGGTTAGTCAGGCATGACTTGCGCTTGAATCCATGCTGACTGTTCCTGATCACTTTCCTCTCCTCTAAGTGCTTCAAAACTGATTCCTTGAGGACCTGCTCCATGAGTTTTCCAGGGACTGAGGTGGGGCTGACTGGCCTGTAGTTTCCAGGATCCTCCATCTTCCCTTTTTAAAGATGGGCACTACATTAGCCTTTTTCCAGTCATCCGGGACCTCCCCTGATCGCCATGAGTTTTCAAAGATAATGGCCAATGGCTCTGCAGTCACACCCGCCAACTCCTTTAGCACTCTTGGATGGCCCCATGGACTTGTGCTCGTCCAACTTTTCTAAATAGTCCTGAACCACTTCTTTCTCCACAGAGGGCTGGTCACCTCCTCCCCATGCTGTGCTGCCCAGTGCAGTAGTCTGGGAGCTGACCTTGTTCGTGACGACAGAGGCAAAAAAAGCATTGAGTACATTAGCTTTTTCCACATCCTTTGTCACTAGGTTGCCTCCCTCATTCAGTAAGGGGCCCACACTTTCCTTGACCTTCTTCTTGTTGCTAACATACCTGAAGAAACCCTTCTTGTTACTCTTAACATCTCTTGCTAGCTGCACCTAAAGGTGAGATTTGGCCTTCCTGATTTCACTCCTGCATGCCTGAGCAATATTTTTATACTCTTCCCTGGTCATTTGTCCAATCTTCCACTTCTTGTAAGCTTCTTTTTTGTGTTTAAGATCAGCAAGGATTTCACTCTTAAGCCAAGCTGGTCACCTGCCATATTTGTAAGCAGTGTCAGGATGAGCTCCACCCTGACATCTGGTGGTGAGGTGTGGCAAGTTGTGGAAAAGAACTTCAGGGGCCGATCTCATTTGCATAGGCACACCCACCCCACCTAGAATGAGACCATAGCTGCCCAAATGGTCACTTTGGCTGCTGTTGGGTCCCCAGTGTCTCTGTTATTGGGGCAGGAAGAATAAATTGTTATTACCCTGATTATGGGAACTGTGCTTGGAACTGTACGTGGCCTTTTGTTATGATGGAGGGATTCACCATCAACTAAGTAGCACTCGCTAGGCAAGGGTCATGGGTTCCAAAACTGTGTGAATGGAGAGAGGCTGGGGACAAGTATTAATACTTGGTGGCATGGGCCCCTTGGTGAGGGCCTTACATGCTAATTGCACTTCCTCCTCTCTCCACTGTGGAATATCAGAGCTAATTTTGATTTCATTAGAAGTCTAGTTATAGGCTGCTGAGCTCACTTTGGGCTGACAGTGCACCAGCACTGGGGCTCCCCTACTACAAGCTGAATTCACCTAAGAGCTGAAATCACTGAGTGTTGTGTTAAGTAGTGGGGGAGCCTGAAGATATATTGTGGAGCAGTTCGACGCGGAGCAGTGTGTGGCTGGCAGGAGCGGCTTGTGGGCCGTGGAGCTGAGCGAAGGAGTTCGTGGGGCGGCTGGCGGAGCAGAGCGCAGCTGAGTGAAGGAGTTCGTGGGGCGGCTGGCGGAGCGGAGCGAAGGAGTTCGTGGGGCGGCTGGCGGAGCGGAGTGCAGCTGAGCGAAGGAGTTTGTGGGGCAGCTGGCGGAGCGGAGTGCCGCTATGGAGCTATGGGGCGGTCAGCTTCAGATCACGTAAGGTGCCTCTTACCCCCGTCCCATTTCCACCCAGGTTGGGAGGTAAAGCTCCGCAGATAAACTTTCGAACTCTGGGGCTGCCCTGACCAGGGACAGAGACTTTTGGGGCATTGGACTTTTGGGACTTTGGGTGATTTGGGGTTGCTGGACTCAAGAACCAAAGGGAAAAGGGCATGCCCCAATTTGCCTGGGGTGGGTTCTTTTTTTTTTTGCTCATGGGTTGTGTTATGAATCCTGTTGGTGGTGTTTCCCCAACATAATGCCACATTGTTTCTCTCTGTTATTAAAAGGCTTTTGCTACACTCAGACTATGTGCTTGCGAGAGGGGAAGTATTGCCTCTGGAGGGGAAGTATTGCCTCTTGGAGGCGCACAGCGGGGGTGGTATATATTTGTCCCAGGTCACTGGGTGGGGGCTCGAGCCGGTTTGCATTGTGTTATTGGAATGGAACCCCTAGATATTGAACCCGGCCCTTGTTGCTGCCAACTCTGACGGGCAGAAGGGTTACATTTTTGGGGGCTCGTCCGGGATCGCCTGGGTCAGTACCCCTCGCAAGCACCTGTTGAGTGATCCACTACATTGGGAAACAATTTATATTTTTTTGTTTGTGCTTATATTTTGAGGAAATTACTGTTTGTATAATGGCTAATATGTCAGGTTTGTTGGGCCCTGGCTCAGCAGCTTCTAGCTCAGAGGCTGCAGCCTCGGCTGATGATTGGACAAAAGCTCTGGGGCAAATATTGGAAAAGGTTGTGCTGCCCCATGCTGAGTCAGACTCTTGTCGTAAGTTAAGATTATTTGCTGGGGAGGAGGAGTTTGAACCCTGGTTAGAGCATACCACTGAAATGCTGCAAGAGTGGGCCGTACCAGATGCAGAAAAGCGAAGATGCCTTATAGAGAGCCTTGGCGGCCCAGCATTAGATGTGATTCGCACCCTGAAGCTCATTGACCCTGGGGTCAGTGTGAAGGACTGCCTAGAGGCCCTTGAACACAACTTTGGGAGCGTAGAGGGCCCTGAAGACAGCTACTGTAAGTTCCTTAATTCCCGACAACAAAAGGGCGAGAAGGCTTCAGCCTACATACAGAGACTGGAGAGACTGCTTCAGAGAGCTGTCATGAGGGGAGCAGTGACTGCTGAGCAGATGGATCAGACCAGACTGGCTCAAATTGTAAGAGGAACTCAGTATCAGAACCCGATTCTACTTCATCTCCAGCTAAGAGAACGACGGGAACATCCCCCAAGTTACTCCCAGCTGATAAAAGAGGTCCGAGAGGAGGAAGAGAGGCAGGTTGCCAGTGAGTTTTGGGAAGCCCAAACATCGGATCCAGCCAGCACAACACCACTGCAAACGGCCAGTGTACTGATGGTGAGCACCAGAGAGGAACTTGCCCAACAAATGCAGGTCCTGACGGAACGGATAGCTGAGCTGCAAAGTACCGTTGACCGAGTTAAGACTTCCAGGAATAAGAAGCCTCAAACTGTGGCGATTGAGAAGCCCGCACTTAGAGCCACCATCCCCCCCAGGCAAAGGGGGAAAGGTCAATTCTTCTGCTACCGATGTGGTCAGGATGGACACAGTGCTGCCAAGTGCCGTAATGAAGAAAACCCCTCCTTAGTGTATGGAAAGCTGAGGATCAGTTGGGAGAGATCCGGTAGCTGCCAAAGGGTCTGGGGACGGGGACCCCCCAGGTCTGCAGGATTTGAAGATTCCCCCAGAAAAGACTGTCCAGCTGGGATCCCTGCAGGACTGATAGGGCCTCGAGCAGAGGTCAAGGTGAGGATCGAAGGGGTGGAGTGTAAAGCAGTGCTTGACACTGGATCTCAAGTGACTATTATATTTCAGTCATTCTACCAACAGATGCTTAGGCACCTGCCAATACAGCCACTGACTGGCCTTGGCCTGTGTGGCCTCAGCATGGATGAATACCCCTACCAAGGGTATGTCATAGTGCACCTGGAATTCCCAGAGGAGGTTGCTGGGGTAAGAGAAGAGGTAGACACAGCCGCCTTAATATGCCCTGACCCTAAAGGGACTTCTGATGTGTCTGTGCTGATAGGGACCAACTCCAGTCTCTTCAAGGTACTGGCGGATTACTGCAGAAGGCGGGCTGGGGACCAGTACCTTAATACCCTGATGATCCATACGCTTTGTGCTGAAGCCTATAGGAAAATTGAGAGCGCTAAAAGGGACACATCTGAGCTACCACTTGGGGCACTGAAGTACGCGGGCACAACCCCCTTAGTAGTGCCTGCAAGGACGGAGCAAGAAGTGCTTGTCATGAGTACCTGTCTGAAAGGCAGTAAAGGGACGTTAGCAATGATAGAGCAGCCGATGGGAGGAGAGCTCCCTGAAGGAGTGCTGGTCCCCAGTGGAGTCATAACCCTACCTGCTGACGCCCAGGAAAGGGTGACTATACTGATTGCTAATGAAACGAGTCGTGATATTTTTGTGAAGCAAGGACAAAAGATAGCAGACCTCTTTGAGCCTGAGTCGATTATAAAACCCCAGTGTGAAACTCAAGTTCCGACAATAGACCCAGCAAAATTTGACTTTGGAGATTCACCAGTGTCCGAGGACTGGAAAGATCGCCTGAGGAAGAACCTTTGTGAAAGATCCAAGGTGTTCTCACTGCATGAGTGGGATGTGGGATGTGCAAAAGGAGTAGAGCACAATATCAGAATACATGACTCTCGACCTTTCAGGGAGAGATCTAGGAAGATTGCTCTCTCTGAGATGGAAGATGTGCGACATCATCTTCAGGAGCTGGCTGCGAATGGCATCATTACAGAGTCCCGCAGCCCATACGCCTCACCCATTGTGGTAGTCCGCAAAAAGAATGGGAAAATCCGGATGTGTATTGACTACCGCACCCTAAACAGCTGTACTGTGGTCGACCAGTACACTATGCCTCGAGTGCAAGATGCCTTAGACTGTTTGCTGGGAAGCCAGTGGTTCTCTGTGTTGGATCTTCGAAGTGGATACTACCAGATCCCTCTGGGAGAAGAAGATAAGGAGAAGACAGCCTTCATCTGCCCATTAGGGTTTTATCAGTTCGAACGCATGCCCCAAGGGATTTCTGGAGCACCTGCCACCTTTCAACGTCTCATGGAGAAAGTTGTGGGAGACATGAATTTACTGCAAGTGTTAGTTTATTTGGATGACCTGATTGTGTTTGGAAGAACCTTAGAGGAGCATGAAGAAAGACTTCTTAAAGTGCTTGATAGGTTGGAGGATTATGGTCTGAAGCTTTCAATTGACAAATGCCAGTTCTGCAGAACCTCAGTGAAGTATGTGGGTCACATTGTGTCCCAAGAAGGTGTGAGTACTGATCCTGATAAAATAGAAGCACTCACTACATGGCCACGTCCAAGTAACTACAGAGAACTCAAGACCTTCCTTGGATTTAGTGGCTACTACCGCAGATTTGTGAAAAACTATGCTACGATTGTAAAGCCTCTGAATGATCTTACCAGGGGACATCAGTCCAGCAAGAACAAATCTAAGTCCAAGAATAAGGGGAGGTCCCCAAAGCCTCCTGTGCAGAGACACAATGGCCCCTTTGCACCATTTGGGCCACGGTGGGATGAGAGATGTGAAAGGGCTTTTCGAGAAATCATTACTTGCCTAACTCATGCTCCAGTCCTAGTTTTTGCTGACCCAAGCAAACCATTTATCCTGCATACTGATGCCAGTTTGGAGGGTCTGGGAGCAGTCCTGTACCAGGAAGTGGAAGGCAAATGTAAACCTGTAGCCTTTGCCAGCCGAGGATTGTCTGATAGTGAAACTCGCTATCCCACCCACAAGCTGGAATTTTTGGCCTTGAAATGGGCCATCACTGAGAAATTTCGAGACTACTTGTATGGTGCTCAGTTCCAGGTGTGGACAGACAACAATCCACTGACTTATGTGTTAACAAGTGCTAAGCTGGATGCTACAGGGCAGAGATGGGTGGCCGCCTTGGCTAGCTATGAGTTCAGCATTCAGTACCGATCAGGGAGAAGCAATGTAGATGCAGATGCATTGTCCAGGCGTCCGCAGGCTCCAGAAGTTGCTGTGATACCCACAGATGGAGTGAGAGCTATTTGCAGTGTGAGTCGCCGAGAGCCAGAGGCCCGTGAGGGCTTTCAGGGATGTGTTGCAGAAGCTTTGGGCCTGCCCCCTGAATGCATGCCTTCTGCTTCGGTGAACTATATTGCATTAGACCAATCTCCTTTGCCCATGCTCAATGCGGCTGACTGGCAAGAAGCCCAGCGGCAAGATATTGACATTCGTGATACACTACTTGCCAAAAGGGAGGGGCGAAGCCCAGCTGCGGTTGTCCCACCTAACCCGGAGGGTAAACTACTATTGAGAGAATGGACCAAACTAAAACTGATTCAGGGAGTGCTACACCGAATGACCACTGACCCTTTACAAAAACAACGAGCACAACTAGTACTGCCAAAAAAGTACAGAGCCCTGGCCATGAGGGCCCTTCATGATGACTTTGGGCATTTAGGGATGGAGAGGACCCTGGAACTTATTCGTAGTAGGTTCTATTGGCCCCGAATGGCTGAAGATGTTCGCAGGAAATGTGAGACTTGCGCTCGATGTGTTCAAAGGAAAACTCTGCCCACGAGGGCTGCATATCTCAAGAACATCACCAGCAACAAACCTTTGGAGTTGGTATGCATTGATTTCTTGTCTGTAGAGGTAGACAAGAGGAATGTTGGAAACATTCTAGTAGTGACTGACCATTTTACACGGTATGCACAAGCATATCCCACACGTGATCAGAGGGCCACCACCGTTGCTCGAGTATTGTGGGACAAATATTTCTCAGTCTATGGATTCCCGGCTCGGATACACTCTGATCAGGGGAGGGATTTTGAGAGTCACCTTCTGAAGGAGGTGCTGAAGATAGCAGGAATTAAAAAGTCTAGGACAACGCCTTATCACCCCCAAGGTGATCCTCAGCCAGAGAGGTTCAATCGAACCCTATTAGATATGTTGGGAACTTTGCGACCAGAGCAGAAGGCAACCTGGAGCCAGCATGTCGCATTTCTGGTGCATGCCTACAATGCCACAAAGAACGATGCTACGGGAGTCACCCCATATCTCTTGATGTTTGGGCGAGAACCAAGATTACCCATAGACTTGTGCTTTGGTGTATCAGAGGATGGAGATAGCTATGAAACTCATCAGCAATATGTATCCCGACTAAGAGAAAAGCTGCGGGATGCTTATCGCTTAGCTACCGCTGCGGCTCGGAAGAACGCAGACCGCAACAAACATCGATATGATGCTAGAGTGCGTTCGCAGGAGCTCCAGCCGGGGGACAGAGTCCTGCTGCGAAATTTGGGTATTGCTGGCAAACACAAGATAGCTGACAGATGGAAGGCAATACCTTACCTGGTGATGGAAAAGCTGGGAGATCTGCCGGTCTACAAGATCAAACCTGAAGACGGTCCAGGGCAAATAAAGACGGTGCATAGAAACCTTTTGCTCCCTGTGGGGGAATTGGTAAGCACCCCTTGTGAGATGGGCCACGGCAGGGCCGCCGGGCAGAAGAGAGGTGCTAGACCAAAGCCGCCATCCAACACAGACAGTGGGCCCCCTGCAGCTAACTTATCCCTATTCTGCACATCTGAGAGTGAGTCTGAGGAGGAAGACACAACCCTGGTGTATCCTGGGATGGAGACAAGATTTCAGTCTCGATCAGCTGAACCAAACGAGAGTTTTCCCTCTTCCGCCCTAAACCCAATGGCGGAACTATTTAGGCCCCTTTCTGATACCCCGGTGCTGCTGATGAGACCCCCCTGTGATGACACACACAGGTTATTGGACAATGGGGACAGACAGGTAGAGGATGTCCTGGGCACCTTGGACCCTCCAGCGTTAGAACTAGGAGTGCAGGGGCCTACGCCAGTAGCCGAGGGACCCTCCAGGGAAGCCTCTCCATCCGTCACTCAAGAGGATGTTCCCCCTACCTCGACAACAGAGATTCTCAATAGACGAGACAGGGTGATAAGACCAGTGAAACGGTTAACTTATGATGCACCTGGGGTGACTAGTGAGGAGCCAATACATTTAGCACACAGGCTTGTGGAAGCTAAAGTGGGCTTCCTGAGGCCCTTTGGAGGAAACCAATGAGTTGGTATAAAGGGAGTGTGATTTGTCGGGACGACAAAGTCTCGGCTGGGGGGAGGATGTAAGCAGTGTCAGGATGAGCTCCACCCTGACATCTGGTGGTGAGGTGTGGCAAGTTGTGGAAAAGAACTTCAGGGGCCGATCTCATTTGCATAGGCACACCCACCCCACCTAGAATGAGACCATAGCTGCCCAAATGGTCACTTTGGCTGCTGTGGGGTCCCCAGTGTCTCTGTTATTGGGGCAGGAAGAATAAATTGTTATTACCCTGATTATGGGAACTGTGCTTGGAACTGTACGTGGCCTTTTGTTATGATGGAGGGATTCACCATCAACTAAGTAGCACTCGCTAGGCAAGGGTCATGGGTTCCAAAACTGTGTGAATGGAGAGAGGCTGGGGACAAGTATTAATACTTGGTGGCATGGGCCCCTTGGTGAGGGCCTTACATGCTAATTGCACTTCCTCCTCTCTCCACTGTGGAATATCAGAGCTAATTTTGATTTCATTAGAAGTCTAGTTATAGGCTGCTGAGCTCACTTTGGGCTGACAGTGCACCAGCACTGGGGCTCCCCTACTATAAGCTGAATTCACCTAAGAGCTGAAATCACTGAGTGTTGTGTTAAGTAGTGGGGGAGCCTGAAGATATATTGTGGAGCAGTTTGCGGGACGGCTGGTGAAGCAGTTCGACGCGGAGCAGTGTGTGGCTGGCAGGAGCGGCTTGTGGGCCGTGGAGCTGAGCGAAGGAGTTCGTGGGGCGGCTGGCGGAGCAGAGCGCAGCTGAGCGAAGGAGTTCGTGGGGCGGCTGGCGGAGCGGAGCGAAGGAGTTCGTGGGGCGGCTGGCGGAGCGGAGCGAAGGAGTTCGTGGGGCGGCTGGCGGAGCGGAGTGCAGCTGAGCGAAGGAGTTTGTGGGGCAGCTGGCGGAGCGGAGTGCCGCTATGGAGCTATGGGGCGGTCAGCTTCAGATCACGTAAGGTGCCTCTTACCCCCGTCCCATTTCCACCCAGGTTGGGAGGTAAAGCTCCGCAGATAAACTTTCGAACTCTGGGGCTGCCCTGACCAGGGACAGAGACTTTTGGGGCATTGGACTTTTGGGACTTTGGGTGATTTGGGGTTGCTGGACTCAAGAACCAAAGGGAAAAGGGCATGCCCCAATTTGCCTGGGGTGGGTTCTTTTTTTTTTTGCTCATGGGTTGTGTTATGAATCCTGTTGGTGGTGTTTCCCCAACATAATGCCACATTGTTTCTCTCTGTTATTAAAAGGCTTTTGCTACACTCAGACTATGTGCTTGCGAGAGGGGAAGTATTGCCTCTTGGAGGCGCACAGCGGGGGTGGTATATATTTGTCCCAGGTCACTGGGTGGGGGCTCGAGCCGGTTTGCATTGTGTTATTGGAATGGAACCCCTAGATATTGAACCCGGCCCTTGTTGCTGCCAACTCTGACGGGCAGAAGGGTTACATATTTACTATCCTTTCTACACATCGGGATGGTTTGTTCCTGAAACCTCAATAAGGATTCTTTAAAATACAGCCAGCAATCCTGGACTCCTTTCCTCTTATTATTTTCCTAGGGGATCCTACCCATCAGTTCCCTGAGGGAGTCAAAGTCTACTTTTCTGAAGTCCAGGGTCCATATTCTGCTGCTCTCCTTTCTTCCTTGTGTCAGGATTCTGAACTCGACCATCTCATGGTCACTGCCTCCCAGGTTCCCATCCACTTTTGCTTCCCCTACTAATTCTTCCCGGTTTGTGAGCAGCAAGTCAAGAAGAGCTCTGCCCCTAGTTAGTTCCTACAGCACTTGCACCAGGAAATTGTCCCCTACACTTTCCAAAAACTTCCTGGATTGTCTGTGCACCACTGAATTGCTCTCCCAGCAGATATCAGGGTGATTGAAGTCCCACATGAGAACCAGGGCCTGTGATCTAGTAACTTCCGTTAGTTGCCGGAAGAAAGCCTTGTCCACCTCATCCCGCTGGTCTGGTGGTCTATAGCAGACTCCCACCGTGACATCACCCTTGTTGCTCACATTTCTAAACTTAATCTAGAGACTCCCAGGTTTTTCTGCAGTTTCATACCGGAGCTCTAAGCAGTCATCTTGCTCTCTTAACCCTGGTCTACACTACGAGTTTAGGTTGGATTTAGCAGTGTTAGATCGGTTTAGCCCTGCATCCGTCCACACTACGAAGCCATTTTTTCCGACTTTAAGGGCTCTTAAAACCGGTTTCTGTACTCCTTCCCGACAAGTGGATTAGCAGTGAAATCGACCTCGCTGGGTCGAATTTTGGGGTAGTGTGGATGCAATTCGATGGTATTGGCCTCCGGGAGCTATCCCAGAGTGCTCCATTGTGACCGCTCTGGACAGCACTCTCAACTCAGATGCACTGGCCAGGTAGACAGGAAAAGCCCTGTGAACTGTTGAATTTCATTTCCTGTTTGGCCAGTGTGGAGAGCTCATCAGCAGAGGTGACCATGGAGTCCCAGAATCGCAAAAGTGCTCCAGCATGGACTGAGCAGAAGGTACTGGATCTGATCGCTGTATGGGGAGACGAATCCATGTTATGAGAACTGTATTCCAAAAGACGAAATGCCAAAATATTTGAAAAAATCTCCAAGGGCATGAAGGACAGAGGCTATCACAGGGACCTCCAGCAGTGCCACATGAAACTTAAGTAGCTTAGGCAAGCCTACTAAAAAACCCAAAAAGCAAATGCCTGCTTCGGGTCAGAACCCCAGACATGCCGCTTCTATGATGAGCTGCATGCAATTCTAGGGGGTGCCCCTACCAGTGCCCCACCCCTGTATGTGGACTCCTGCAAGGGGGAGTCTCACGCAACAGGGATGAGGACTTGGGGGACGAGGAAGATGATGAGGAGGGGGAGGTTGAAGATAGCACACACCAGGCAAGTGGAGAAACCTTTCTCCCTGACAGCCAGGAACTGTTTATCACCTTGGATCCAATACCCTCCCAACCCGGGCTCCTGGACCTTGAAGGTGGAGAAGACAGCTCTGGTTAGTGTACCTTTGTAAATATAATACACTGTTTAAAAGCAAGCATGTTTAATGATTAATTTGCCTTGAAGACTTGGGATGCATTCACGGCCAGTATAGCTACTGGAAAAGTCTGTTAACATGTTTGGGGATGGAGCAGAAATCCTCCAGTGACATCTCAATGAAGCTCTCCTGGATGTACTCCCAAAGCCTTTGCAAAAGGTTTCTGGGGACGGCAGCCTTATTCCGTCCTCCACGGTAGGACACTTTACTACGCCAGGCCAGTAGCACGTAGTTGGGAATCATTGCAGAACAAAGCATTGCAGTGTATGGTCCCGGTGTTTGCTGGCATTCAACCAACATCTGTTCTTTATCTCTCTGAGTTATCCTCAGTAGAGTGATATCATTCATGGTCACCTGGTTGAACTAGGGGAATTTTCTTAAGGGGACATTCAGAGGTGGCTGTTCCTGCTGAGCTGTTTGCCTGTGGCTGAACAGAAATCATCCCCGCTGTTAGCCATGCGGTGGGGTGAAGCGATCATCCCAGAGAATTGTGTGTGTGTGTGGGGTGTTCAGTTGGGTTTGTGCTGCACGTTAACCCAAAAATCACAGCCCCTCCTTTTAAATGGCCAACCCAACGGGTGCTTGGTATGTGAAATGAGGGTGCTGCTGTTTGAAACCATTCCCACATGTTAGGAAGGTTAAAGAAGCCAAAAGACTGTGGCTTACCATGGCTGCCTGCAAACCGAATTCTGTTGCCCGCCGGCCCTGTATGTGTGATCTCTCACACCAAACTGGCAGGCCTTCGATATAAGAGGAAAAATGCGACCTTGTAAAGAAAGCACACATGCTATGTCATGTTAACAGCTTGGTTCACCGTGAAAGAATCTACCCATTGTTCTCTAAAATGTCTCGTTTTAAAGACTAATCTCCCTTTTTTCCCTCCCGCAGCTGCAAATATTTCAATGCTCCCCCCTATCATCTCCGTCCCAGAGGCTACCAAAGATTAGAAGCCAAAAAAACCGCACTCACGATGAAATGTTCTCTGAGTTCATGCAGGCCTCCCACGCTGAAAGAGCCCAGCACAATGCATTGAGGGAGACAATGCCAGAGTCCAGGAAAGCACAAAATGAACAAGAGGAGAGGAGGGATGAGTGAGAGGAGAGGTGGCGTCAGCGTGATGAGAGGAGGCAGGATGCAATGCTGAGGCTACTGGAGGATCAAACTGATATGCTCCGGCGTATGGTTGAGGTGCAGGAAAGGCAGCAGGAGCACAGACCACCGCTGCAGCCCCTGTGTAACCAACTGCCCCTGTGTAACCAACTGCCCTCCTCCCCAAGTTCCATAGCCTCCTCACCCAGATGCCCAAGAACGTGGTGGTTCCTTCCTCCCCCACCCCTCCTGGGCTACCTTGGCAGTTATCCCCTGATTTGTGTGACAAATTAATAAAGAATGCATGAATTTGAAACAACAATGACTTTATTGCCTCTTCAAGTGGTGATCAAAGCGGGGAGGGGAGGGCGGTTGGCTTACAGGGAATTAGAGTGAACCAAGGGGGCAGGTTTTCATCAAGAAACAAACAGAACTTTCACACTGTAGCCTGGCCAGTCATGAAACTGGTTTTCAAAGCTTCTCTGATGAGCAGCGCGCCCTGCTGTGCTCTTCTAACTGCCCTGGTGTCTGGCTGTGCTTAATCAGCGGCCAGGCGATTTGCCTCAACCTCCCACCCCGCCATAAACGTCTTCCCCTTACTCTCACAGATATTATGGAGCACACAGCAAGCAGTAATAACGATGGGAATATTGGTTTCGCTGAGGTCTAACTGAGTCAGTAAACTGCGCCAGCGCGCTTTTAAATGTCCAAAGGCACATTCTACCACCATTCTGCACTTGCTCAGCCTATAGTTGAACAGCTCCTGACTACTGTCCAGGGTACCTGTGTATCGCTTCATGAGCCAGGGCATTAAGGGGTAGGCTGGGTCCCCAAGGATAACTATAGGCATTTCAACATCCCCAACGGTTATTTTCTGATCTGGAAAGTAAGTCCCTTGCTGCAGCCATTCCCACAGACCAGAGTTCCTAAAGATGCGAGCGTCATGTACCTTTCCTGGCCATCCCACGTTGATGTTGGTGAAACGTCCTTTGTGATCCACCAGTGCTTGCAGCACCATTGAAAAGTACCCCTTTTGGTTTATGTACTGGCTGCCTTGGTGGTCTGGTCCCAAGATAGGAATATGCATTCTGTCTATTGCCCAACCACGGTTAGGGAATCCCATTGCAGCAAAACCATCCACTATGACCTGCACATTTCCCAGGGTCACTACCCTTGATAGCAGCAAGCTCAGTGATCGCGTTGGCTACTTGCATCACAGCAGCCCCCAGAGTAGATTTGCCCACTCCAAATTGATTCCTGACTGACTGGTAGCTGTCTGGTGTTGCAAGCTTCCAGAGGGCTATAGCCACTCGCTTGTGAACTGTGAGGGCTGCTCTCATCTTGGTATTCTTGCGCTTCAGGGCAGGGGAAAGCAAGTCACAAAGTTCCATGAAACTGCCCTTATGCATACGAAAGTTTTGTAGCCACTGGGAATTGTTCCAGACCTACAACACTATGTGGTCCCACCAGTCTGTGCTTGTTTCCCAGGCCCAGAATCGGCATTCCACAGCATGAACCTGCCCCATTGCCACCAGGATGGCCAAATTGCCGGGGCCCATACTTTGAGAGAAGTCTGTGTCCATGTCCTCATCACTCTCGTCACCTCGCTGCTGTTGTCTCTTCACCTGCTTTTGCAGGTTCTGGTTCTGCATATACTGCATGATAATGCGCGTGGTGTTTAGAGTGCTCACAACTGCCACAGTGATTGGAGCGGATTCCATGCTTGCCGTGGTATGGCGTGAGCAGAAGAGCAGAGTGGCAGTGGAAGCGGCGGGTGGATGACGATGCTGACAGCAATATGGCGCCCGCACGGAAAAAGGCACAAAATGATTGTCGGCCGTTGCTTTCACGGAGGGGTAGGCTGGCAGTAGATGGTGCTGCTGGCTGGGAGAGCAGCCTGGTCCCCTCAACGACTGAACTCACAACCCTGGGTTTAGCAGGCCAATGCTCAAACAACTGAGCTATCCCTCTGCCAATATTCTAGGCAGGACTGACTCTCCATTAGACAAAACTTAAAGAAGAAAATGACTGTAGTCACTCCCATTTATGTGCAGGCGCCCCTGACAGACTTTACCGAGGTCCGCCAGGAGCACTCATGTCTGCCCAGGCGCCCCGACCGACCTGACCAAGGCTGGCCAAGAGCATCCAGGAGACGACGAGGATGGCTACTGGTTGTATTGCACTATCTGCTGCCACAAGGCAATGAGCTGCTGCTGTGTAGCAATGCAGTACCACATCTGCAAGCACCCAGGAGACATACGGTGACGGTGAGCTGAGTGGGCTCCATGCTTGCTGTGGTATGGCGTCTGCACGGCTAACCCATGAAAAAAGGTGCGAAACGATTGTCTGCCCTTGCTTTCACGGAGGGAGGGAGGGAACGGGGGCCTGACGACATGTACCCAGAACCACCCGCGACAATGTTTTTTGCCCCATCAGGCATTGGGATCTCAACCCAGAATTCCAATGGGCGGTGGAGACTGCGGGAACTGTGGGATAGCTACCCACAGTGCAACACTCCGGAAGTCGATGCTAGCCTTGGTACTGTGGACACACTCCGCCGACTTAATGGTCTTAATGGTCTTAAGTGGGGACACACATAATCGACTGTATAAAATTGTTTTCTAAAAATTCGACTTCTATAAATTTGACCTAATTTCATAGTGTAGTCATACGGTTCAGAGGGAAGACTGGGTAGCTGAGTCCGCAGAGCAGAACAGCTGTGCAGGTAATCTCTTGAGAATGCAGGGGATGGCAGGTATACTCTCATCTCTAGACACTCTGGATATGACTTGTATTCTCTCAGTGAACTTAACATCTGATTCCATGTGGAAGCAGAGGTTGGTAAGGGAAGGGCAACAGAACTTTGAGTCTGGCTTGTTAGTGGAAATGGATGGTATCTCTTTAAGACAAGAGTCCAGCATTGGAATTGGTAGCAGTTGAGGATCTGAAAACTGGTGAACTGGCTCCTGTCTGTGGTAATGCAAATTACTTGGTTGGCAGGGAGAAAAAGGACTTGCTAATAGCTGTTAGCACAGAGAGCACACCCAATCAGCCAGTGAATTCTGTTAAGCAAGAAAAATCGGGGTTTGATCCTTCAGGACAAGGGGGAAAGGGTGACCTTAATTCTGCAAAGGGAAGCCACAGGCTAACCCTAGAAGGCCCAAACCCCAATGGTATTGAGCCAAAGGTGTGGCATGACAAAAATGATTGTAAATGGACACTTGCAATGAATTTGTTGTTATTGCTAATGGTAATTCTTGTAACTGATGTGTTGCTATTACCAAAATCTGTAAAAATGTAAAATGTGCCTAATCTTTTGGAAAATCCCTTGACTATGTTAAAAGCGATAGGTAAGATCACACTTTATGTTAAAAGGCCTTGTTATACTGATGTTGCCTGTAAACAGTCTTGGAACTTTTCACAGTGAAAAAGATATTCCAAACCTGATGTGCTGTATGAAAGGGGAAATTGAGGCACACTACCATATTGCTTTCATGGCTAAATGCCAAGATTTCTATACTATGGACAACATTAATGTCTACATTGACTTGATGTTAATTGGGTTTCAAACATTTGCCAGAGCTTGTATGGATAAGGTAGCTATGTTCTTTAGCTCTTGGCAAGATCACATAAGACATACAGGAACCATGCTGCAAGAGCAGATCCAATCCACTATTGCTCTAACCAGGTTTTACCTTGAGTTTGCAAAGAGATTCAATCATGTTATTGAACATGACTTTGATAAACCATTTCAGTTATACACTGGTACAGCTTCTAATACAATACTAGCAACCCAGGATGGGGAGCTCTTGGAATGCAGTCAGTGATGTTTGTGTCATCCCTTCCTGCATCAATTTTGCGTTGGGGATGTGACATTATTGACATAAACTGGGACCGTATAGATCATTGTTGCAACCAAAGTCCTGTAGTGACACCAAATCTTGTATGAAGGGGGTCGAATAAGGTGTCTGAGACAAGGTTATGGTTTGCTGGTTATGATTATGCTGTCTATATGTGTGTATCATTTTTGTAGTTGAAGTTATGACTATTGGCTCTATACTGTCTGTATTTCAAACTTGTGCTATGCTTCTGAGTGACACCCGAGACAAGTTGGTGTCAGCTCTGCCTAGCCTGCTTGATGGCCCATTAAGGACCATCAGCTATAAAACTGACCCATTGAGAGAAGGCGGATACACCTTGCGACTCAGCAAGGTATGCAGGGACATGCCTATGGACAGAACTCTGACGTTTTCCAGGCCATGTGATGGACAGCTTGTCTTTGGAACAAAGAAAGAAAGACCACATGGCAAGAGAATATAAAAACCTGCTGCAGCTCCTCCATCTTGTCTTCAATCTGCTTCTTACCTCTGGAGGAACTTTGCTGCACTGAAGCATTGAACAAAGAACTGAAAGACCCATCCCAGCTGTGGATGTTCTCCAGAGACTTGATTTGAACATGTAGTCTATTCCATCACTGCTATAAGCCTGAACCAAGAACTTTGCCATCACTGTATGTAATTGATTCCATTTAACCGATTCTAGTTCTTATCTGTATCTTTTTCCTTTTATGAATAAACCTTTAGATTTTAGATTCTGAAGGATTGGCAACAGCGTGATTTGTGGGTAAGATCTGATTTGAATATTGACCTGGGTCTGGGGCTTGGTCCTTTGGGATCGAGAGAACCTATTTTCTGTTACTGGGGTATTGGTTTTCATAAAGTGGCACTGGTGGTGATACTGGGAAACTGGAGTGTCTAAGGGAATTGCTTGTGTGACTTGTGGTTAGCCAGTGGGGTGAAACCAAAGTCTTCTCTGTCTGGCTGGTTTGGTTTGCCTTGGTGTGCATAGAAACCCCAGCTTGGGCTGTAACTGCCCTGCTTGAAGCAATTTGTCCTGAACTGGCACTCTCAGTTGGATCCCGCCAGAACCAGCATCGTTACAGAGGTGTCCATGGGGTGGTATGTAATTTTCCCAGGTTACAGGGTGGGGGCTCGAGCCGGTTCTGTGTTGTATTGTTGAAAAGTAACCCCTAGATATTGAACCTGGCCCTGGTTGGTGCCAGTCCCGCGTGGCAGAAGGGTTGCACTTACTCCCCACCTTCATGCTCTGTAGTCTCTCAGCAACTGGTGGGTATGTGCTGGGAGTGTGGTATGTGGATAGCTAGAAAATGGAGTACAGATCTTGCTGCCAACACCACTGTTATGTTTCTCAGGCTTACCCAGTAGTTTCCTTCAGTGAGAGGCATCTTTCTTGTGGCAGCTCGGAGTCAGATCCCTGGCACTGCCAAACACTCTCCTCTGGGCTATTCCAGCCCTGTCTTTACCTGGCTGGTTAACAGTAGGTGTACCCCAAGTTCCTTTGAATCATTCCTGTGTGATATCAAGCCCCTACCACTAGCCACTCCCAGAAATACCAGATCCTCTGCACCCAAAGGGGCAGTGTGCCCCAGTTTATCAGTTTTTCCTTAAACCATTGCTCTTGCAAACCACGTAGCACTTGTGAGCACTCCCAATAAATCAGAATAGGGGTTATGTAAATGAGAATAAAGATCCAACTGTCTGTCCTTCCTGAACAGTTTATATCCATCCATGACAGTACTCCAGTCATGTGAGTTATCCCACCAAGTCTCTGTTATTCCAATCACATCATAATTCCTTGACTGTGCCAGGACTTCCAGTTCTCCCTGCTTGTTTCCCAGGCTTCTTGCATTTGTGTATAGGCACTTAAGCTAACTCGCTGATCATACCTGCTTTCTCATTATGAGAATTGAGTGTAAATATAATGTAACTGGAATAAGCTTCATACAAAAGGTCTCTTGTAAGGTATCATTACAAAGCTTATAATCTACTGAATGTGTTTATCCTATTTGTATGAATGTATCATCCTTGTATGTAAAGCTAGAAATACGAAGTATTACTCTGAAGTCCTATAGTAACTATGCAAAGTGTGGGCCATTAATGGTGGCTTGGAATCTTGATGGCTCTCATTAACTAGGACAATTGGTTGTAAATGGTTTTGTTTACTTGTAAGTCTTCCTCTGGGTGCCAGTCAGTGAGTAATGAAGTCTCACAGGACATGTGAACATGTCACATGATACTGGAATTCATCTTAAACCTGGTGCTTTTCCATTTAGAAGGAAGGGTGGGAACCCAGAGAGAGACAAAGGATTTCCGCCTTGTGCCAAAGCTATAAAAGGGGGTGGAACAGAACATTGTCGGGCTCAACGGGTAGTGATCAATGGCTCCATGTCTAGTTGGCAGCCGGTATCAAGTGGAGTGCCCCAAGGGTCAGTCCTGGGGCCGGTTTTGTTCAATATCTTCATAAATGATCTGGAGGATGGTGTGGATTGCACTCTCAGCAAATTTGCGGATGATACTAAACTGGGAGGAGTGGTAGATATGCTGGAGGGGAGGGATAGGATACAGAAGGACCTAGACAAATTGGAGGATTGGGCCAAAAGAAATCTGATGAGGTTCAATAAGGATAAGTGCAGGGTCCTGCACTTAGGACGGAAGAACCCAATGCACAGCTACAGACTAGGGACCGAATGGCTAGGCAGCAGTTCTGCGGAAAAGGACCTAGGGGTGACAGTGGACGAGAAGCTGGATATGAGTCAGCAGTGTGCCCTTGTTGCCAAGAAGGCCAATGGCATTTTGGGATGTATAAGTAGGGGCATAGCGAGCAGATCGAGGGACGTGATCGTTCCCCTCTATTCGACATTGGTGAGGCCTCATCTGGAGTACTGTGTCCAGTTTTGGGCCCCACACTTCAAGAAGGATGTGGATAAATTGGAGAGAGTCCAGCGAAGGGCAACAAAAATGATTAGGGGTCTGGAACACATGAGTTATGAGGAGAGGCTGAGGGAGCTGGGATTGTTTAGCCTGCAGAAGAGAAGAATGAGGGGGGATTTGATAGCTGCTTTCAACTACCTGAAAGGGGGTTCCAAAGAGGATGGCTCTAGACTGTTCTCAATGGTAGCAGATGACAGAACGAGGAGTAATGGTCTCAAGCTGCAGTGGGGGAGGTTTAGATTGGATATTAGGAAAAACTTTTTCACTAAGAGGGTGGTGAAACACTGGAATGCGTTACCTAGGGAGGTGGTAGAATCTCCTTCCTTAGAGGTTTTTAAGGTCAGGCTTGACAAAGCCCTGGCTGGGATGATTTAACTGGGAATTGGTCCTGCTTCGAGCAGGGGGTTGGACTAGATGACCTTCTGGGGTCCCTTCCAACCCTGATATTCTATGATTCTATGATTCTATGATTCTATGAAAGGGCGGCCAGTCATGAGAAATCCCCTAGTTACCACCTGAGCTGGCACTACAAGAACGGTACCAGGGGAAATGATTGGGCCCAGACTAGGAAGAAATCTAGTCTGTGAAAGAAGCTTATTGGAACATCTCTGAGGGTGAGATTTACCTGTATGCAGCTTCTTAATGTATTAGGCTTAGACTTGCGTGTTTTGTTTCATTTTGCTTGGTAACTTACTTTGTTCTGACTGTTATTACTTGAAACCACTTATATACTTTTATACTATTAAATAACCACTAGTATATAACCACTTATACACTTATATACTAGTATATAAAACACTTTTTATACTTAATAAAACCATTTTGTTTATTAATTAACCCAGAGTAAGTGATTAATACCTGGGAGAGCAAACAGCTACGCATATCTCTCTATCAGTGTTATAGAGGGTGGACAATTTATGAGTTTATCCTGTATAAGCTTTATGCAGAGTAAAATGGATTTATTTGGCATTTGGATCCCATTGGGAGCTGGGTGTCTGAGTGCCGGAGACAGGAGTACTTGCCGAGCTGTTTCCAGTTCAGTCTGCAGCTTCAGGCGCATGGTTCAGACCCTGGGTCTGTGTTGCAGCAGGCTTGCGTGTCTGGCTCAACAAGTCAGGGTTCTGAAGTCCCAAGCTGGCAGGGAAAATGGGCTCAGAGGTAGTTTCAGCACATCAGGTGACAATCCCAAGGGGGTCTCTGTGACTGAACCCGTCACATTGAACTTGGTCCCACTGGAAGCGATGTAGGTGATGGGGGTGTCTCTGTCGATTGTAAATGGCTTTAAAGGGTTGCACCATAAGTTGGGCCTCTGGGTCAATGAATTTGGGGTCCACCAGAGATTGGTGGGTAGCTAACACTTGTGCTCCACTGTCTCTCCACGCAGTAATCTTCCTCCCGCCCACACTCACAGTTTCCCTTCGCTCTGGGGATATTTGTGAGGCATCTGGCCGTGAAGGCTCTTGTTGGGACCCTGGGGTGATGAGTTGCAGTCGGCTGGTGCTCTTGGGGCAGTTGGCCTTCACATGCCCCAGCTCATTACATTTGAAGCATCGCCCAGCTGACTGTGGGCTGGGGCGACGTGGGTGGTTGGAGAGTGGGATGGTGGGACAAGAGGGCATCTGGGGTCTCTCTGGCTGCACGGAGGGCTTCTCCTTGCGAGGTGGGGCCTTGGGCTGACCCCGATGGTGGGGTGTTGTCTCGGATTGCCCCTTTGGTATCTGCTCCAACTGCTACTAGCTTTCTCTTTCTCCACCACCTCCACCCGTTTGGTTCCGATCTCTCCCCTGCCTCAGTTACAGTTTTGGGCTTCCCACTGAGGATGAACCTTTCTATTTCCTCAGGAACACCCTCTGAGAATGGCTCCGTTTGCATTAGGAGAGACCGATCTTCCTGAGACTCAACATGTGCTCCTGATATCCAGACATCCCAATTTTTCACAATGTGGTTGGCATGTCGGGGAAATGCCACGTCTGGTTTCCATTGTAGGCCTCTGAACCACTGACAGGCCTACTTGGGTGTTAGCCCCATCCGAATTCTGGCCTTTTGTTTAAAAAGTTTGTGCTCGTTCATGTGTTCTTTAGGCACTTCAGCTGCCACCTTGCTAAGGGTCCACTGATTTGTGGCCTCAGCTCCACCATATACTGGTCTGCAGGGATGCTGTACCTAAGGCAGGCCCTTTTGAAATTGTCTAAGAAGGCCTCTTTATCATTGCCTACCTTGTAAGTGGGGAATTTCTTGGAATGGGGAGCTGTACCCGGAGAAGGACTGTTAGGGCTACCTGATTGTCTGCCTAAAAATTTTGTACCTGCTCTTGTTACAAGTAACACCTAAAGCTTTCTTCAGGCAACTAACAGAAGTTACTAGATCATAGGCCCTGGTTCTCATGTGGGACTTCAATCACCCTGATATCTGCTAGGAGAGCAATACAGCTGTGCACAGACAATCCAGGAAGTTTTTGGAAAGTGTAGGGGACAATTTCCTGGTGTAAGTGCTGCAGGAACCAACTAGGGGCAGAGCTCTTCTTGACCTGCTGCTCACAAACCGGGAAGAATTAGTAGGGGAAGCAAAAGTGGATGGGAACCTGGGAGGCAGTGACCATGAGATAGTCGAGTTCAGGATCCTGACACAGGGAAGAAAGGAGAGCAGCAGAATATGGACCCTGGACTTCAGAAAAGCAGACTTTGACAACCTCAGGGAACTGATGGGCAGGATCCCCTGGGAGAATAACATGAAGGGGAAAGGAGTCCAAGATTGCTGGCTGTATTTTAAAGAATCCTTATTGAGGTTATAGGGACAAACCATCCGATGTGTAGAAAGGATACTAAATATGGCAGGCGACCAGCTTGGCTTAAGAATGAATCCTTGCTGATCTTAAACACAAAGAAGAAGCTTACAAGAAGTGGAAGATTGGACAAATGACCAGGGAGAAGTATAAAAATATTGCTCGGGGATGCAGGAGTGAAATCAGGAAGGCCAAATCACACCTGGAGTTGCAGCTAGCAAGAGATGTTAAGAGTAACAAGAAGGGTTTCTTCAGGTATGTTAGCAACAAGAAGAAAGTCAAGGAAAGTGTGGGCCCCTTACTGAATGAGGGATGCTACCTAGTGACAGAGGATGTGGAAAAAGCTAATGTACTCAATGCTTTTTTTGCCTCTGTCTTCACGAACAAGGTCAGCTCAAGGTCAGCTCACTGGGCAGCACGGCATGGGGAGGAGGTGACCAGCCCTCTGTGGAGAAAGAAGTGGTTCGGGACTATTTAGAAAAGCTGGACGAGCACAAGTCTATGGGGCCGGATGTGCTGCATCCGAGAGTGCTAAAGGAGTTGGCGGATGTGATTGCAGAGCCATTGGCCATTGTCTTTGAAAACTCATGGTGATCGGGGGAGGTCCCGGATGACTGGAGAAAGGCTAATGTAGTGCCCATCTTTAAAAAGGGAAGACGGAGGATCCTGGGAACTACAGGCCAGTCAGCCTCACCTCAGTCCCCGGAAAAATCATGCAGCAGGTCCTCAAGGAATCAATTCTGAAGCACTTAGAGGAGAGGAAAATGATCAGGAACAGTCAGCATGGATTCACCAAGGGCAAGTCATGCCTGACTAATCTAATTGCCTTCTATGACGAGATAACTGGCTCTGTGGATGAGGGGAAAGCAGTGGACGTGTTGTTCCTTGACTTTAGCAAAGCTTTTGACAAAGTCTCCCACAGTGTTCTTGCCAATAAGTTCAAGAAGTATGGGCTGGATGAATGGACGATTAGGTGGATAGAATGCTGGCTAGATTGTCGGGCTCAGTGGGTAGTGATCAATGGCTCCATGTCTAGTTGGCAGTCGGTATCAAGTGGAGTGCCCCAAGGGTTGGTCCTCAGGCCAGTTTTGTTCAATATCTTCATTAATGATCTGGAGGATGGTGTGGATTACACCTTCAGGAAGTTTGCAGATGACACTAAACTGGGAGGAGAGGTAGATACGCTGGAGGGTAGGGATAGGATACAGAGAGACCGAGACAAATTAGAGTATTGGGCCAAAAGAAATCTGATGAGATTCAACAAGGACAAGTGCAGAGTCCTGCACTTAGGATGGAAGAATCCCATTCATCGCTACAGACTAGGGGATATGACGTAGCCGGACTGTTCTTAATGTTTCCTCTGAATATTGTGGGGGTGCCTCAGTTTCCCCTGTGCAATTCTTAAGTATCTAGGTGGTGGGAGAAGAGTGTATGATTGTTGCAGAGCCCTAGTGGGCAGGTGTGTGCAGGGGTCTGGACACAGAGAAGAGCCAACGCCCTGTTTTCTGGCAACTGATGGCCTGGCCCTTCCCCCCTGCAAGGTGAGAGGTAAAGGGCTGGAGAAAAAAGGAATCAGGTGACCTCCTGGCCCGGAAAGGGACAAAGCCCAGAGGAGGAGGGGCTGGAGAGAGTTTCAGTTTGAGGCTGGCTGGGGACATGGAGTGAAGTGCAGACATGGTTGTCTGGCTCACTGCCCCCCAAAATGGACCCAGCTGAGGGGTCCTGTTCTCCGCACCTACAAGCTCTATTTTAGACAATGTTCCTGTCGTCTAATAAACCTCTGTTTTACTGGCTGGCTAAGAGTCACGTCTGACTGCGAAGTTGGGGGCAGGACCCTCTGGCTTCCCCAGGACCCAGCCTGAGCGGACTCACTATGGGAAGCGCATGGAGGGACAGAGGATGCTGAATGCTGCGAGGTCAGACCCAGGAAGGTGGAAGCTGTGTGAGCTGTGTGTCCTGGAGATAGTCTGCTCGTAGAGAGGAGACCTCACCAGAGTCCTGCCTGGCTTCATAGGGAGCAGTTCCAGAGCATCGCCCGGGGACTCGATGACAGGGACCGAATGGCTCGGCAGCAGTTCTGTAGAAAAGGACCTAGGGGTTACAGTGGACGAGAAGCTGGATATGAGTCAATAGTGTGCCGTTGTTGCCAAGAAGGCCAATGGCATTTTGGGCTGTATAAGTAGGGGCATTGCCAGCAGATCGTTCCCCTCTATTCGACATTGGTGAGGCCTCATCTGGAGTACTGTGTCCAGTTTTGGGCCCCACACTACAAGAAGGATGTGGAAAAATTGGAAAACATCAAGCAGAGGGTAACAAAAATGATTAGGGGACTGGAGCACATGACTTATGAGGAGAGGCTGAGGGAACTGGGATTGTTTAATCTGCAGAAGAGAAGAATGAGGGGGGATTTGATAGCTGCTTTCAACTACCTGAAATGGGGTTCCAAAGAGGATCGATCTAGACTGTTCTCAGTGATAGCAAATGACAGAACGAGGAGTAATGGTCTCAAGTTGCAGTGGGGGAGGTTTAGGTTGGATATTAGGAAAAACTTTTTCACTCGGAGGGTGGTGAAGCACTGGAATGGGTTACCTAGGGAGGTGGTGGAATCTCCTTCCTTAGAAGTTTTTAAGGTCAGGCTTGACAAAGCCCTGGCTGGGATGATTTAATTGGGGATTGGTCCTGCTTTGAGCAGGGGGTTGGACTAGATGACCTCCTGAGGTCCCTTCCAACCCTGATATTCTATGATTCTATGATTAGCATATTTCAATTGTGGAAGAAAAATGCAGTCTTCACTCTTAGCTTGTTTGCAACAAATCAGAGACAGTTTATTCTCAAGCAATTGCAAGGGGGAGAGTGCGCACGGACAGGGATTCCCCCTTCCTCAGCAGGTCTCCGCCAGATAAAGAATTAGGGCAAGCATTTATACTTTTTGTTGCATAATAATGATCAACAGATGCATCTTGTTTATACATATTCCTTCCTGATATCTTACTTTTCTCAGCAGTTCCTGCTACAGTCTGCATTCCATTCTTATCTGACACAAGGTCAAAACAGCATCTCTTACAGTTTTCCCACTCGCTTTCTACTCGCCCAGGCCCTGCCTTAACGTCTTGCTTTATTAGAGTTAGAGTTAGCCTGACTCTTGCTCTATTCCTAAGAAAACTAAGATGTCTGTGTTCAAATTCCCTTTATCCCTTTTTCCACTTCCACACCATAAAACATATGGAGTGCGACGTCACACCCAAGTCCACAACCCAAGAGGAACTGATGTCTCCAGCATCAAGGGAGCAGTTCCAGGCAGAGCAGGAAGCAGATGAAAGCCTGAGCTTAGACAGCGGCACGGAACAACCCACCGCCTCTCAGCTCTTCCAATAGGTCCAGGTTTGTTGTTGAAGGAGGACTCTTATCCAAGGAAACCCTTTTTGGTGGGAACAAGGAGGACTGGCATCCTCAGAGACAGATGGTAATTCCAACTAAGTATAGGGAAAATCTCCTGAGCTTAGCCCACGATCACCCTAGTGGCCATTCTGGGATGAACGGAACCAAAGACCATTCAGGGAAGTCATTTCACTGGGAGGGAATGGGCAAGAATGTTTCTAGCTACGTCCGATCTGGTGAGGTGTGCCAGAGGATCGGAAAGCCCCAAGACCAGATCAAGGCCTCTCTCCAGCCACTCCCCATAATTTTGGAAGTCATCAAGACACACTTTCCAACTTCAGCAAAGGGGCATGGTGAGCTTTGAGTGTACCCCCTTGGTCTGTTGATGCAAAGCACTTATTTTCAAAGCTGGACTACCTCCAAGACAGCAAGAGGCTCAACGTGAGGGAGGATACTCTGAAGAAAATTATGTGAGCGTTTGCAAATCAGGATTTCTGGAAAAGCTACTAGCTCTGAGAGAGAGAAAGTATACCTTTGTACATTACATTTTTTCCCAATTATACTGTAGTAAAATGTATATATTATAAATGTTCTTTTGTTTTTCTTTTCCCCCGATTTTTCCCAATTTTTTAATTTTTAATTTTTAACCTGATTTAATCCTGGTTTTAATGCTTGGAAAATAAACACTGAAAGGTTTCCAAATTTTTTTACAAAAAAACCCTGAAAATGCTTACTCTTTATGGATAAATATACTGCAACTCGTGTTTGGTGTAATGAATTTGTTAGGTCTGAAAGTTGTTTGCAAAGAATAGGGAAGGGACCCCATCTTGGTGTCCCAGTGTACTTTGCATTGTTGCTATAGCTGAGTGGGTCCCAGGATATGAGAGAGACAAGGTGAGTGAGGGAATATCTTTGATTGGACCAACTTCTGTTGGTGAGAGAGAGACAAGCTTTCAAGCTACACAGAGCTCTTCTTCAGGTCTGAAATTTGTAATAAATTGTCCATAATATTCTGCTGGCCCTGTGAACAATGATGCCTGATTCTTGGTCTTGGGAGGAGACTGGCCTGTTATGTCTTCTACCTTACTACGCTCCTGCCTCACAACTTCATTTCCTTCTCAGTATCTGAGATACGTTACTTGGTCAGACCCACTTTGGATCTTACCACTTTAGTTGTTAAGCCAGCTTGCACATGTGGGAGAGGAGAGTCTCCTATTTTGCTGTAAATAGCTTTGTCGTCAGTATATGTCCCCCAAAGGTAGCTATTGGCAATGCCTGCTCCCTCGGTTTCGTGGGAATTACAAGCTTCCTTCTGACTGCCTGTGACACGTGCATCACTGGAGCTTCTCCTGGTGGCTGAGTCTGGGGATTAGCTCTGCTGGGTCCAATGCCCCCTACTTAGCTCGTGCTGCGGCCCCTCTTGATCTCTAGGAGTCGCAGTGCTTCCTCTTTGTGGCTTGGCCCTTCCTCTTCGTGGTTTAGTCACTACACAGGTTTCCCCTGCCAGGGTATCAAAGTCTCACTGGACCAGCTATCTGGGTGCCATCCCAGGCAGTCTTCTGATTCAAGAGTGTGCCACTTTCCCATTGGCTGGCAGGGGAACCAGGGACCGCCCGCTCCTCTGGGTTCCAGCCCACCCCAGGTCTGCACTGTTCCAAACCTTGCTGGCGTTTCCCTGGGCTTCTTCCTACTCCCGCCTCTGTGGTCATTTCCTGGCTTCATACAAGCCCCTCCCACAGATGGGTTCCATCTTCAATTAGTCCTTGTCAATCCAGCCTAAATCTCTCCCCAGGTGCTGCTAGGTTAATTAGCCCATTTCTTAGCCACCTTTGCCCCCTCATACTGCCCTGGCCTTCTAATAGACCCATTCTCTAAACAACAGATTTTTATCCCAGACCACTCTTTGCCCACCAGGGCCCCCCAGTATTCACACTACATGCTACTGCAATGATATTTGTCCTGAGTATTCCTTGGAAGGCACCCCTGGAAAACTAATAGCACCCTGGTCACGAATATCATTGTAAAATGTGAGCGTTAGCCCCATATGTGAAGTTATGAAGTAATTACTCCACCAGGGCTGTCCGAGGCAAAGGAATATGGGTCTGCCTCAATTTACCAAGTAGCCAGAAGCCAAGCTATCAGGCAAACCAGCGTGGGTTGTGTTGAGTTTTCACTTGAGAGACAGAGGGCTGGTCTACAGAAGAAAATGAGGTCAACCCAACTGTGTCCACGCTCCTGAGCAGCATAGTTAAGCTGACCGAAGTCCCTGTATAGACAGCCCTAGGTTGATGGAAGAATTCTGCCTTTGACCTAGCTACGGCCTCTCAGGGAAGTGGATTACATACACTGGCGGGAAAACTCCCATCGGCTGCTGTACCATTGTAAGTATAGACAAGTCTAGAGAATTAACCTGGCTCCTGCATCCCAAGAGACACAGGAAACACAATCCCCATGAGGCCTTCCTGACTTTGAGAACAAAGACAATTCTCTGGGAATAGACGGAACAGAGACTCTGGCTTTACCTTTCACCTAAGAAGATAAGGGAAACCCAGTGCCTCGTACTTCCCTGCAAGGCCCTGCCTGACAGACAGTCACCCATGATGGACCAAGAGTAACTGGTGAGTCAAACCATCTTAACCAAAGGCCGATGTTAGGATATAGATATTCAGGCCTGTTTGTAAAGGCCTATACTCTAAGAATTTAGGTGTATTCTTATCACTTAGCTAGTTATAGAGGTATAAAAGAAAGAATCAAAATCACTGTCTGCCGGTGTAAGGGCCTTCTCTTACTGTGACAGTCTGAGGCCCTGTTCTTAGGCTAAGGCCTTTGGCTAAGCAGCAGAGGCAGCCATAAGCTGGGAAGCGACCGGTCACCTCCTCACATTCCAAACTAGTCACATTGAAATAAGGTGCTATTGGGCTGTTAGGAATACAATCCTGTCCTGATAACGCCGATCGCCTCCAGAGAAAGGGAAGTGCCTCGAAAATGTAAAAGGAAACTTAGTTTGATAGCATCCTGTCTGGTAAGAACTCACTTATCAATAGCTGGGATGTGAAATCCTCACTTCTGTATTGTTCTATCACTGTAGTCCCCATTTTCCTATTGTTTGTCTGTATAATCTCTGTCTGGTTCTGTGATTGTTCCTGTCTACTGTATAATTAATTTTGCTGGGTGTAAACTAATTAAGGTGGTGGGATATAATTGGTTAAATAATCATGTTACAATATGTTAGGATTGGTTCGTTAAATTTCAGGAAAATGATTTTCTAAGCAGAACTCAAGTTTTCTAAGCAGAACTCTAAGCTAAGCAGAACTCAAGTTTTACTATATAGTCTGCAGTCAATCAGGAAGTGAGTGGGTGCGTGTGGGGGGGATGGGAACAGGGAATGGGGGTGGGGAAATTGGAATCATGTTTGGCTAAGGGCAGGAATGGGAACACGGACACAGGTGTAAGGCTCTGTGGTGTCAGAGCTGGGAAGGGGGACACTAAGGAAGGAAACTGGAATCATGCTTGCTGGACGTTCACCCCAATAAACATCAAATTGTTTGCACCTTTGGACTTCGGGTATTGTTGCTCTCTGTTCATGCGAGAAGGACCAGGGAAGTAAGTGGGTGAAGGAATAAGCCCCCTAACAGCTGGGCCTTGCTAGAGTAAGTTTTAGACTTTTCGGTGCACGTTTTCACTTTTATTTTTTTGTCACCATCTCCCCCTTCATTTGGGTTTCCTTGGTGTCACTGAACCTATGTCCTTTTGTTAATCAACTTGTCGTATTTTAGTCTAAACCAACCCAGTGCTGCCTTGGAATGGGAGTGATTGTTAATTCCAGTCAACATGGCAAGCTGCTGGGGATTGTCTCTTTAAAGGAGCAAACCAACCTCGTTATTTCTCTGAGTGGCCCAGGAGGGGGTTGGCCACTTTGGGGATGATTGGGCTGAGAAGAATTCAGGACTGGAAGGGTGGTGGGGTCACCCGCAAAGCTGGTGGAAAGCAGGGTGGGGCTGTCGTGTTGTCAGCAGGCTGCTGGGGTCACGAGTGCTGAATCAGGGCAGCATACAACATGGGCACTCAGGATACTGGCATGCTTGTCCACTGGCTGTTGTGTGCGGACTGTGTGTCACAGCACCCCAAAGCATGACACCTACAGCTGTCAGGGAGAGAGCATTCACTTTC